>NC_090394.1:60203355-61403355 GCF_036365525.1 Heterodontus francisci
AAGTTTAAAAGATGTTTGTTATACAACACCTGAAATATACGCAACAACGCCCACTCTCACACTCATACAGATACACACACTCAAGAAAAGAAACAGATTATAAAGATAACATGCATAAGGGCTGGTGATTTTAAAGAGTTCTCTGTTACACTTGCTTATCCCCGGGATAAAGTCTTGAAATGGTGCAGGCCAGTAATATTTTCCCTTGTTCACTGAAGAAAGGCATGGGAGGTTCAGAAAGATTGATTGCTGTTGCAGACTGCTCTTGTTATATTCCAGCCAAATGTCAATGGTGAAGTCCTGGCATGATTTCTCAGGTAGGGAGTTCAAGGCCAAACTCCAGTCACTGCCTACATGTAGTTCAAAGCTGTAATCTTAGGCAGGGTCTTTTATCTTTGATGGCATTGATGGATCTCCTTTGTCTGTCCAGAATATTCCTTTAGTAAAACTACTTATCAGAAACCTAGTTTCTGTCATATGACCATAGCTTTTCTTTCCATTGTCCTGATAAATGGTTTCTAATGAGGCCATTGTTAGACAATGGAGTCCAGGTGTCAATTATCCTCATTTTACCTTGCTAAAGTAGGGCTTTTCACACCCATTCTTTGGATTTTGAGTTTGGTGTCCAAAAGTCTGACAGTATTGTTAACCCAATCAGTTGGAGAGAAGCAGCCATTACCATAGAAAAGGTCATTTGCATTTTACTAATTTCTCAGGGATGTGTGCACAAAGGTTGTTTGTATTTTAATGACTTCTCTAAGACTTGTCCAGACGTGAAAATTAGCTCAGGGTTCTTATAGTTCTGAGTATTGGCAGGAAAGGAAAGGTCACCTGACCCCTTACTCCATTTTGTTTACAAGAAGATTGACCATTTCAGGTTTACTTCATAAGTTCATTTTATAGCTCATAAATTCAGATTGCATGGGCATGACAATTGTCATTGTTGATTGCTTTTCTTCAATCACTAAGTTCATTGACACTAAGTATGTGGCTGAAAATATTATGCTTTGCCTATATTATTATATTATAGGGCGGCACAGTGGCGCAGTGATTAGCACCGCAGCCTCACAGCTCCAGGGACCCGGGTTCGATTCCGGGTACTGCCTGTGTGGAGTTTGCAAGTTCTCCCTGTGTCTGCGTGGGTTTTCTCCGGGTACTCCGGTTTCCTCCCACAAGCCAAAAGACTTGCAGGTTGATAGGTAAATTGGCCATTATAAATTGTCACTAGTATAGGTAGGTGGTAGGGAAATATAGGGACAGGTGGGGATGTTTGGTAGGAATATGGGATTAGTGTAGGATTAGTATAAATGGGTGGTTGATGTTCGGCACAGACTCGGTGGGCCGAAGGGCCTGTTTCAGTGCTGTATCTCTAATCTAATCTAATCTTATTAGGTACTGAGACCTGAGGACTGTTGCTTGCCTGTTGTATTATACAATGTGGTGGGAAAGTATCTATGGCATTGAGGACCTGTACGTCAAGTTTGTGCTAAGCTCATTAAGACCTCCAAAAGATGTTAATGAGAGCCTTGTCCCATAATGTGGTCTCAGTGCTTGAGCTCAGTGTCTATGTAAAAAGTCTTGCATTTATAAAGCATATTTCATGACCTCAGGACATCCCAAAGTGCTTTACAGCCAATGACATACTTTTGAAATGTAGTCACCGTTGTAATTTAGGAAACACAGCAGCCAATTTGTGCACAGCAAGATCCCACAAACAACAATGTGATAATGATTAGATAATCTATTTTACTGATGTTGATTGAGGGATAAATATTGGTCAGGACAGCGTGGATAATTCCTCTGTTTTTCTTCAAAATAGTGCCATGGGATCTTTTACATCCTGAGAAGGCAGATGGAGCCTTGGTTTAACGTCTCAGCCAAAAGATGGGAGCTGGATGGTCAATCTGTTCAGATTGATTCCTGTTCCTTAAAGGAGGGTATGAATACAGCCAGGGAGTGAGCTGAAGATGAGCAACACATCAAGTAAGTCATTTTAATAGTTCCGTGATAGTTACATATTGATTTTTATATTTATGTAATGACCTTCTTGGATTTAATTATTGAAGGTATTCACACCTTAAAGCTACATCTCATCTGTCACCTGAAGGTGTCCATCCAGCCCATCGTGTCCCATCGGCCGATGAGTACCCATGCAGCCTAATCCCACTTCGTAGCGCTTGGTCTGTAGGTTATGGCACTTTAAATGCACATCCAAGTACTTTTTAAATGTTATGAGGGTTCTGCCTCTACCACCCTTACAGGCATTGAGTTCCAGGACCCCACCCCACCCTCTGGTTGAAAGAATTTCCCCTCAAATCCTCTCTAAACCTCCTACCTCTTACCCTAAATCTATGCCCTCTGGTTATGGACCCCTCAACCAAAGGGAATAGGGCCTTCCTGTCCACTCTATCTAGACCCTTCATAATTTTACACACTTATATTAGGTCTCCCCTCAGCCTCTTCTATTCCAAAGAAAACAACCCCAACCTATCCAGTCTTTCCTCATAACTAAAATTCTCCAGTCCAGGCAACATCCTCATAAATCTCCTCTGTATCTTCTCTAGTGCAATCATATCTTTCCTATAGTGTGGTGACCAGACTACATGCAGTACTCCAGCTGTGGCCTAACTAATGTTTTGTAGAGTTCCAGCATAACCTCCCAGCTCTTATATTCTATGCCTTGGCTAATAAAGGCAAGTATCCTGCATGCCTTCTTGACCACCATATCTATCTGTTCAACCACCTTCAGGAATCTGTGGACATGCACTACAAGGTCCTGCTGTTCCTCTATACTTCTCAGTATCCTACCATCTATTGTGTATTCCTTTGCCTTGTTAGCCTTCCCCAAATTATTACCTCACACTTCTCTGGATTGAACTCCATTTGCTACTGTTCCGCCCACCTGACTAATGATCAACCACACGGCCAATTTTTCTATCGTCTGCAAACTCCTAAATCATTCCCCTGCATTCAAGTCCAAATCATTGATATATACTACAAAAATCTTGGGATCCAGTACTGAGCCCTGGAGAACCCCACTGGAAACAGCCTTTCAGTCACAAATACACCCATCAACCAATACCCTTTGCTTTCTGCTTCTGAGGCAATTTTGGATCCAACTTGCCACTTTGCCTTGGATTGCATGGGCTTTTACTTTCATGACCGGTCTGTCATGTGGGATCTTATCAAAAGCCTTAATTGTTAAAACCCATCTGGACTACATCAAATGCACTATTCTCATCAACCCCCCTTGTTACTTCCTTCCTTTATCAAATATGTGCTGACTGTCTTTGATTAATCCATGTCTTTCTAAATGAAGATTTATCCTGCCCTCAAAATTTCTTCCAATAATTTTCTCACCACCTAGTTTAGTTAGGCAAATGGTAATTGAGCTCTGCCGAAATAGGATCAACGGGTATCCCGATGGTTATTTGTTTCTATTTGCTTGTTCAGGAGGAAGAAGGGAAAAATCAGAGGAAGCATACAGTACAAATGAGCTAAGTCATCCCATTCATTAATTAACATGCCGCTGGCCAAATTTCCTTCTTAAATCGGGAGGGAAGTTGTTGGGAAGTGGTAAACGGTCAAGTAACACAGAGGCTGCCCACAGGGCCCAAGGTAAGTGCGAGAACAGCAGGAGTACAGTAGTTAGCAGTGTGTGATTAGGGAGGGTGGTTGGGGAGAGTTCGGGATAGGGAAGGCCTTTGCTTTCCTTGTAGGACCTTGAGCATTACTATTCATCCCGGTGTCACAAATGAAAGTATAAGACTTGCCTGGAGAGGCCTCTTCAGTTTTCAGATTTGCTTGTAGCTGCCGGGGAGGGTGCTTTGCATGCCCCCTGTCTTCCAGGCCTCAGGATCCTATTGACATAATAGGACCCTGGTTTGCATAAGTATATGAGGCATCCATCTGACTCAGAAAGGTGCCTCATTGGCCTGAGAAATCAGGCATTTTACAATTATAACAAAGCAGGAATGGAATGGACATTTCAGCCACTCCATTTTAACTTTCCACCTGCCTGGTTTCCACTGGGGTGGGGGACTTAAAATTCCCTTGTGAGGTTGCATTAAATTGCATTTATTAAATTGATTGTTTTTATTTTGACTCAATCGTAGCCAGGGTTATACATGGGAAGGTATGAATATTACAAATTAGATATTTGTATTACAAGAAGTCTACAGAGCTCCTGATCCAAGGAATGTCCTAATTAAGGCATGTGGGTCTCCTTACTATCTCTATAATTATTAGGTTCAACCATGTAACATCTCCACTGGTAGGTAGAGAACACTAATTCCAAGACAACCTATTTAGAAATGTTATTGCTGAACAATTCCTCTCAGAACTCGTATAAATTTCAGTAGGTTAGGTGTTGGGGAAATAGGATGGACCTAAAGCAAATATGTAGAATTAATTAACGATCTTTCCATTAATATTGCTGGTGTTATGACCAGGTGAGAAAGGTGTCTAGGGTTCCGTCTCAGCCTTCACCTGGTCTTACTGTAACAGGGTTTTATTTTTAAACACACTGTGTTTGTAGCTCCCCCTTGGTGAATCCTTGTTCACCGCTTTCCAATTATAAGGTAAATAAATAAGCACAAACAGGTTTTCTTAGGTTTAAAGAAGAAAGGTGAAATTTATTAAACTTAAACTCTAATTCAGTTAATGCCTATGGACACATGCTAGCATGCATACGCGATACACACATGCAAATAGAGACAGAAAAGAGCAGAAAAAAAACAAAGTGGAGAGGTTTGAGGCAATATCTGTCGAATTTCTTTATGACGGTTCTTCAAGCTCACTGTAGAGTCCTTTTGTAGGTAGTTCTTGTTTTTCGTTGGAGACCAGTATTCTTCTTAAACTTTGTTCACTGTAGGAGACTTTTCTCTCTTGGGATTCCTGTGTCTTCAATGGATTCCGAAGCTGGTGAGAACGAGATGAGAACAGACTGGAGAAGATGTTCTCAATCCAGGGGCCAGGAGCTTTCTGTCTTCAGACACTGTTTCTCCAATTTAAAACTCTCAGTTCAAAACTCTGCAACAGCCAGTTAGTCATGTGACTAAACTAGTCTGACCACATCCGTTCTGTGTATTGGGAGCAGGGACTGGTTCCTTTGTTCCAACACTGTCTGCTTGTATGCAAAAATGTCTTTACGGCTAGGGGCTTGGTAATTCCTTGTAATAGCCCCTCTTTTCTTCCCAGCAACAATTTGAAGTTTAATGTCCATCTGGCAAAATTAATGTGCCTCATTCTTGGCAGGTGGGGGCCTGCTTGACAGCTGGGGAAATTGCATTTGAGATGCTGATGGATGACATTACACAGGTATTTATTTATTTTTATTCATTCATGGGATGTAGGCGTCACTGGCCATCCCTAATTGCCCTTGAGAAGGTGGTGGTGAGCTGCCTTCTTGAACCGCTGCAGTCCATTTGGGGTAGGTATACACACAGTGCTGTTAGGAAGGGAGTTCCAGGATTTTGACCCAGCAACAGTGAAGGAACGGCGATATAGTTCCAAGTCAGGATGGTGTGTGACTTGGAGGGGAACTTGCAGGTAGTGGTGTTCCCATGTATTTGCTGCCCTTGTCCTTCTAGTTGGTAGAGGTCGCGGGTTTGGAAGGTGCTGTCTAAGGAGCCTTGGTGCATTTCTGCAGTGTATCTTGTAGATGGTGCACACTGCTGCCACAGTGTGTCGGTGGTGGAGGGAGTGAATGTTTGTAGATGGGGTGCCAATCAAGTGGGCTGCTTTGTCCTGGTTGGTGTCGAGCTTCTTGAGTGTTGTTGGAGCTGCACCCATCCAGGCAAGTGGAGGGTATTCCATCACATTCCTGACTTGTGCCTTGTAGATGGTGGACAGGCTTTGGGGAGTCAGGAGGTGAGTTACTCGCCTCAGGATTCCTAGCCTCTGACCTGCTCTTGTAGCCATGGTATTTATATGGCTACTCCAGTTCAGTTTCTGGTCAATGGTAGCCCCGAGGATGTTGATAGTGGGGGATTCAGCGATGGTAATGCTGTTGAATGTCAAGGGGAGTTGGTTAGATTCTCTCTTGTTGGAGATGGTCATTGCCTGGCACTTGTGTGGCGCGAATGTTACTTGACACTTATCAGCCCAAGCCTGGATATTGTCCAGGTCTTGCTGCATTTCTACACAGACTGCTTCAGTATCTGAGGAGTCACAAATGGTGCTGAACATTGTGCAATCATCAGCGAACATCCCCACTTCTGACCTTAGGATTGAAGGAAGGTCATTGATGAAGCAGCTGAAGATGGTTGGGCCTAGGACACTACCCTGAGGAACTCCTGCAGTGATGTCATGGAGCTCAGATGATTGACCTTCAACAACCACAACCATCTTCCTCTGCACTAAGTATGACTCCAGCCAGCGGAGGGTTTTCCCCCTGATTCCCATTGACCTCAGTTTTGCTAGGGCTCCTTGATGCCATACTCGGTCAAATGCTGCCTTGATGTCAAGGGCAGTCACTCTCACCTCACCTCTTGGGTTCAGCTCTTTTGTCCATGTTTGACCCAAGGCTGCAATGAGGTCAGGAGCTGAGTGGCCCTGGCGGAACCCAAACTGAGCGTCACTGAGCAGGTTATTGCTAAGTAAGTGCCACTTGATGGCACTGTTGACACCTTCCATCACTTTACTGATGATTGAGAGTAGGCTGATGGGGGGGTGTAATTGGCCGGGTTGGACTTGTCCTGCTTTTTGTGAACAGGACATACCTGGGCAATTTTCCACATTGCAGGGTAGATGCCAGTGTTGTAACTGTACTGGAACAGCTTGGCTAGGGGCACGGCAAGTTCTGGAACACAGGTCTTCAGTACTATTGTTGGAATGTTGTCAGGGCCCATAGCTTTTGCAGTATCCAGTGCCTTCAGTCGTTTCTTGCTATCAGGCGGAGTGAATCGAATTGGCTGAAATCTGGCATCTGTGATGCTGGTGACTTCAGGAGGAGGCTGAGCTGGATCATCAACTCGGCACTTCTGGCTGAAGATTGTTGCAAATGCTTCAGCCTTATCTTTCGCACTGATGTGCTGGGCTCCCCCATCATTGAGGATGGGGATATTTGTGGAGCCACCCCCTCCAGTTAGTTGTTTAATTGTCCACCACCATTCACAGCTGGATGTGGCAGGACTGCAGAGCTTAGATCTGACCTGTTGGTTATGGGATCGCTTAGCTCTGTCTATCGCATGCTGCTTACGCAGTTTGGCATGCAAGTAGTCCTGGGTTGTAGCTTCACCAGGTTGACTGCTCATTTTGAGGTATGCCTGGTGCTGCTCCTGGCATGCCCTCCTGCACTCTTCATTGAACCAGGGTTGGTCTCCTGGCTTGATGGTAATGGTAGAGTGGGGGATATGCCGGGCCATGAGGTTACAGATTGTGGTTGAGTACAATTCTGCAGCTGCTGATGGCCCACAGCGTCTCATGGATGCCCAGTTTTGAATTGCTAGATCTGTTCAAAATCTATCCCATTTAGCACGGTGATAGTGCCACACAACATGATGGACGGTATACTCAATGTGAAGGCGGGACTTCGTCTCCACAAGGACTGTGTGGTGGTCACTCCTACCAATACTGAAATGGACAGAAGCATCTGCGGCAGGCAGATTGGTGAGAACAAGGTCAAGTATGTTTTTCCCTCGTGACCTTATCAAGGGCTGGAGTGGGAACCTATTAACAAAGGGCAGACAAAGATCACTGAGTGGGTCATAATGACAAAAACCAGAGGCCATTGAGCACAATTTTTACTTTGAATACCTACTCTCTATTTAATTATAGTTGTCTTAATGTAGGCTGAATTTTTGTGGCCACTTTGGTCAAATTATCATGAATACTGAATTGAGATCAACCACATTGTAACTAACGTGTTTTAACATTGAGTAAAACAATTTTACAGTTTTACAGCATATGAATTGCTCAGAAAAGAGCAGTTTTTACCTGAAAAAGGAGTTCTTAGAAGAACAGCAAGCCTCGACATTTCGGGCAGCAGCTGGGCAGAGCACACTGCCCGAAACGTCAAGGCCTGCCAGTTCTTCTAAGAACTGCTTTTTCAAGGAAACAACAGCCTATATCAGAGCGTATTCACATGGTGTAAAACTGTAAAATCGTCTTATGCAACGTTACTGTTCTCATCATGAAAACTTTCCAACAACTTTTAACATGTTTTAGTAGAGTATCTGTCACTTTTTAAATATTGGGAAGACTGAAGCCATTGACTTCAGTCCCCGCCACAAATTCTGTTCCCTAGTCACAGACTCCATCTTCTCCCTGGCAACTTTCTGAGACTGAACCAGACAATTGGCAAATTTGGCATCTTAGTTGACCCTGAGATTAAGTTCTGACCACATATCCACTTCATCACCGAAACCACCTACTCCCATTTCCAGCTCCAACTCTGCCTCATCTCATTTGCTACTGAAACCCTCATTACTGCCTTTGTTACCACTAGACTTGACTATTCCAATTCCCTCCTGGCTAGTATCCCTTTTTCCACCCTCCATAAACTTGCACTCATTCAAAACTCTGCTGCCCCTATCCTAATTGCACCAAATCCCATTCATACATAACCCAGGTGCTCGCTGACCGACTTTCAGCAACATCTTGATTTTAAAATTCTCATCCTTGCTTGTATATCCCTCCATGGCTTTGCCTCTCCCTATCACTGTCATCTCCTCCAGCCCTAGAACCCTCCCAGGTATCTGTGCTCCTCCAGTTCTGGTCTCGGGAGCATTTCCAATTTGCTCCATCATTGGTGGCCATGCCTTCAGCTGACGGGCCCGAAGCTCTGGAATTCCCTCCCTAAACCTTGCTGCCTCTCTATCTCTCTCTCCTCATTTAAAACACTCCTTAAAACCAACTCTTTTGACCAAGCTTTTGAACACCTGTTGTAATATCTGCTCATGTGCCTCAATGTCAAATTTTGATCATGCTCGTGTGAAGCACTGTGGGACGCTTTACAACATTAAAGGCGCTCTATAAATGCAAGTTGTTGTTGCTGTTTTGTGTCATTTTATTATCTCTTGAGAATATGGTGAAACTACAGTATTTTGTTGGAATTTTGCTGCATTATGGTGTGGGTGGTTCGATAAACACATACTTCATCTGCAACTAATTCTAATTCCAGCAAAAAAATTGCAGGAAGCTAAAACCCTTTTCACTCTTTGCCATTGTACAGAATTTCAGTGAAATAGTTTATTCCCATCAAATGCAATTCCAATGGACCGAATGCTTTTCAATTGTATAGAATTCTTCATGCAAGTTAAATATAGAATCCTCAACTAAATCTGAGGGCCAGAAATCTATAGCATTTGCATCAGGATTACAACTGCCAGAGCTCTCCAGCGCTGACCCTGTCAGAGATAGTGGAGTCAATGTAACGGGATCGCACCAGCCTTTGGCCAGCAGGCACCAGTGCCACTAAAGATATATCTCCCAGTACAAGCTTACCCCATGCTGTCAGAGACTGGGATGGCTGCTAGCTGTCGGGAGGTGAGGAAGGAACCAAGACCAGGCACTCCCATTCCATCCTCCTTTCTGACTCCCCCTTTTCCTCCCTGTGCAAAAGGGCTGATACTTTTTTTTTAAATCACCTTTTCGGAGATACAGGCTGCATCTTTGGTCTAAGGGTCAGGCCCACCTGCCCTTCTGGAGGCTGGTATGCCTCATCTGACTCAATATATCAGAACAAAGTGTTACGCTGGCTCCCCTATGTGCTGGTGAAGCTGGAATTCCCATTGTAGGAAGTCCCCGCCCCTGGTCACACCCCTCTGAAATGACTGGCCATGTAAGATGCAGAGCTAGGCTCTAACCATTGCTTTGCCAAGTGGGATTTCCCAACCCAGTGTACCTGGGGAAGTACACCGCACAAATACAAGGCAGAAAGACAGGAAAATCTCTAACGGAGGCCTAGGCTCAGCTGTTCCTCTACTGCAGGGACCATGGGTTTTTACCTGAAGAAGGCTGCCTCCAGAAGCCAGCTCACTAATGAACAGATACATATCATACAGTCCTTCAAAAATATTCAGAGTTCCCTGCATGGTATGTCCGAGATCATGCAGAAGAGCTGCTCTGACATCTGTGCAGTAATGAGAGCAGAATTAACAAACCTACTCACCCTGGAGCCAGTGACAACGTCATGCATATCACAGAACCCCCAAGGACGGAGGTCCACAGCATAGATGAAACGTTCCTCACAAACACCTGGTTGTGGCTGTTGAGGTCTGGCTTCCAATTTACTGAAGGCTGTCAGTTCTGACTTGGAGAGTCTAAAGCTTTGGCTTGAGGGAGCCTTGATGGGAAGCTTCACATTTCTAACTTGTGGCCAAAGGTCTGTTCCCACACAGATCTCTGCATTGATAAAGAGTACCCAGCATGTAGGGCATGGCAGGAGGAGGCACAGGTAAGGTAGCTACCTCTCTCAGTGATGTGAAAGGTACCCAATACACCACATAACATACGCCTTTACCAAGGGCATGCATTGGAGAAGCAAGCAGTAAGAGAACACACACAAAACGATACTGGCTTTGCATTCATCTGAGTGCAGTATGTACTTTTTTTCAGCTATTATTGAATAGTGGAGCAGGCTCGAGGAGCCATATGGCCTACTCCGTCTCCTTCTCCTATTTCTTATGTTCTTAATGTAGAAAATGATGGGTTGATAGGCCTTTATGGTAACAGAGGCAGACTTTGATTAGGCAAGGCCACAATATTATGATGAAGACCATATGACAGGGACACATTTGCAGAGTTAGGGGTAAGTCCTATCAGTGAGTGATGAACCAGTTTCATTAGCTGCACATTACCACAGCCATTTCCCTTTGCTCCTCCTCTGTCAAGGCTTCACACTGGTCCTCTTGCTACCCCATTACCCTTCTGTGACAAGTGAAATATTGCAATATATGCAGACACAGATAATTTTTGACACCTTGTCAGAGCTAGCCGTCTGTCCCCTTTCAGTCCAAGTAATGGAATATTTGCTTGAGTTGGCCAGTTACACGTTCCACCAGAATTCAGGTGGAGCCCTGAGCTTTGTTCAGTCTGCAGTCAGGTTCTGTTAAGGACTTTTGTAATGGACTCATTAGCCAGGATTTTAAAAGCAGGTAATAGAGGAGTTTTGGCATGTTTTAATTTAGTGCCACATTTACTGTATTGTTGTGCAATTTCTTGTACATGCGTGTAACATTCGTGCCACACAAGTGCCAGGCAATGACCATCTTGAACAAGAGAGAATCTAACCATCTCCCCTTGACATTCAATGGCATTACCATTACTGAATCCCCCACTATCAACATCCTGGGGGTTACCATTGACCAGAAACTGAACTGGGCCAGCCACATAAATACTGGTTAGAGGCTGGGAATTCTGCAGCAAGTAACTCACCTCATGACTCCCAAATGTCTGTCCACCATCTCAAGGCACAAGTCAGGAGTGTGATGGAATACTCTCCACTTGCTTGGATGGGTGCAGCTCCAACAACACTCGAGAAGCTCGACGCACCCCACCTATAAACATTCACTCCCTCCACCACCGACGCACAGTGGCAGCAGTGTGTACCATCTACAAGATGCACTGCAGCAATTCACCAAGGCTCTTTCGACAGCACTTTGCAAACCCGCGACCTCTACCACCTAGAAGGACAAGGGCAGCAGACGCATGGGAACACCACCACCTCCAAGTTCCCCTCCAAGTCACACACCATCCTGACTTGGAACTATATCGCCGTCCCTTCACTGTCGCTGGGTCAAAATCCTGGAACTCCCTTCCTAACAGCACTGTGGGTGTACCTACTCCAAATGGACTGCAGCGGTTCAAGAAGGCAGCTCACCACCACCATCTCAAGGGCAATAAGGGATAGGCAATAAATGCTGGCCTAGCCAGTGATGCCCACATCCCATGAACGAATTAAAAATAAAACATTTTGGTGAGATTTATGGTTAATTTAGTTGTGGCAGAGTTTGGTTGAGTTCCTAATGTATTTGAGTGGAATTTATGAAATAATATGATTACATTAATGTTATATTGTGATGGAGTACATGTTTGGTGCAGTTTACAGTTTGTTTTAGTGGAGTATTTACGATTATTTTTATGATTGGTTTATATTAAATTGTTCAGACCAAAAGTTTTACAGAGAAATACATAGAATTTCCAGCACAGAAATTCTGCCCAACTGGTCTATGCCGATGTTTACACTCCGCAATGCCTCCTCCTTCTCTCCTTCATTTAACCTTATCAGTCTAACCTTTTATTCATTTCTCACTCATGTTCTTATCTAGCTTATTCTAATTCAGAAAGTCATTTGGTGAAGGATTGTACAGGAGCCAATCTTGACTCAGTTTTACATTTATTTACAGAGTGAAACATTACAAGTATACATCTCCTAACTCAACCACCCCAGTTTCAGTAAGTGTCTCTTTATATGTGCTCAAGTGATACTCCAATTAATGCCCACCACCTGCTATAATTAAACACAATTAATGAACAATTAACTTAGCTTTCCCTTAAATGCATCTATGCTACTTGCCTGAACTACTCCTTGTGGTAGCAAATTCCACAGACTATTCATTCTCTGGGTAAAGAAGTTTCACCTGAATTCTTTATTGAGTTTATTAGTGACAATCTTATATTTGTGACTTCTAGTTCTGGATTGCCCCACTCGTGGAAGTATTCCTTTTTTTTGCATTTACATGTTTATGTAAATCCACATGATCAGTGTTAGCAATCAGTTAAAATATACACAAATATCTAAGCATTGAAGCTGTTGGGGATGACAGGAGAAATTTGAAGTCAGGGAACCTCTGTTACAGAAAAGGTCTGAAACCTGTGATAGAACAAAGTCTCAGTGATATCTTTGGACTTATACCTTTGGATGCAGGCCATTTTCTGTAAGGAGGGTTTCTAGAATCTCATTATTTAGCTACTTTTCATAGGCTAGCTTACCGAGTATTAAAACGCCATGAATTTAAAAGAGAAACTTTCCCAGATACATAAAATATGGAACATCCTAATACTGTGTTACCAGTCAATCTTTTCTGGATTGTTAGCAGTTACATCTGTTCCTTATCTAAGAGTTCACTGTATTGTTGACAATGATGGTTTAATTTGGGCCCTTCGATCACACCCAGAATAACAGAGCATCAAGGCTATAATTCAACTAAAGGATTCAGATGACATGAAAAACCCTGAGAGTGGAGCTTAACCAATTATGAACATAATCATAACCCCGCAAATGAATTACCGCCTTTAATCATTCAAGTTACTTTATATTAAAATTACACCCATGTGAACATATCTGTCTAGAATATGGGAAAGATCATATTTTCTTGTCCAATTTTCTTAATGATTTTTGTGGAGGATGTTGCACTTGGTTGCCTGCCCACCTTTTTTGCTGGAAAATAATACACAGCATCGGGAAAGCTACAAGGGAAAAAATATTCGCAATGGACAGGAGATAGATATATCTTTTTATCAAAAAGCTGTTCCTGTATAAAGAGGAAAATGTCAGTAGAAGGAGAGGCAATACTGACAATGAGGGACTATTTCTACACCCACATTATCCCTAAACAAATTTTATTTAGAATCATAGTATCTTACAGCACAGGAGGGGCCCATTCAGCCTGTCATACCTGTGCTGGCCCTTTGAAAGCTGTCCAATTGTGTCCTACACCACAGCTATTTCTCTATAACACTGCAAATTAGTCCTCTTCTGGTACTTCAATATGGAAATAGATGTTATTACAAGAACATTACATTGCCAGTTAAACTGACCTTAATGTGCACATGAGACAAAGGGAGTGATGTCACATAATGCAGTTAGCAATGCATCTTAGAAAATCAATTGATCCAAGCCAATCGAGTGTCAACCGTGAGACCGCATCTCTCAGCAAAGGGAAGAAAGGTCTCAGGCTCAGCATCTGTGCTAGGGAACTCCACTGGGGGATCCTTCTGTCTGCTAAAATAATATTCTTCCTACAAGGCCTCTGCCAGCCTTCATAACAGCAACATACATAATAACGAATGTTATTAGCATGACGGAAACTGTATATTCTCTTTCAATGATCTTTTTAACCTCCTCTCCTTCCCCTCACTGTACCTCTACATTGTCCCACATATAAACAAATAGGGTAAGCCATTTTCAATTGATAATTTCAGAATTCAACATGCAATATTTTGCTTGTAAAATTTTAATAAAACTGTATAAACATGTGGTATAAAGAGAACTGTAAAATGCAGGAAATAGTTCAACTTATCAAGTCAAGGAGCATTTAACCCACTCAGCCTTTAGACTTGGGAGTAATGCCTCCTCAATGTGAAAAACATTTGTATCCTCTAGCCCCATCAGTAATTGTATACATACCATCTTAGTAGTCTGCGCTATTGATAAAGTGCAGCATGTGAAGAAGATGAAACAAGGATGGCAATTACAACAATAGTTGCCATACATAAATAATCTGCAAAGTAAATAATACCATCTCAGATGTGAGGTGTGTGTGTCATGGTCACCATCCTAGCTTACAGTTTCATTGGCACATCTGTCATTTGAATCATTAAGGGTAGACAAAACACTATGAAGTTCCCCACATTTTGAAAGGGTGTTTTCCTATAGATATAATGCATTTATAAGCTTGTTGCATCCTATTTGAATTCAAGTCTTGGATTAGTTCATTGGCTGCAGATGGCCAGCTGATGCAGTGCATTGATGGGTTAATACTGTCTGTAAAGGAGTGATGGGATTCAGTTCCACATCCTCTGATTCCCCAACATAGTGGCATCCTGGCTTCTGTCAAGCTGATAATGGAGACACAGAGCAGATACAAGGTACTCCCCAATCAGGAGGGGAAAACTGGAGTCTGAGTTAATCCGTGTCATTTTTGCACATCAGCCGGTGGTCAAATGGAGTGATGTAAGCAGAAATCCAGCAGCAGGTCAGGGAATGCTGTGTAGCTTTTGGCAATAAAAAGGCTGAGAGATTAACTAAATAAAAAAATTTTTAAAACATATTCCTGCTTAAGTATTTTCAGAACTTGCCAAGAGCAATATCTCTAGACTTCCTCCCACTCGATGTAAATACTTAAATTAAGGAACTCAGAACAAAATCTTAAGCTCTCAAAAATACTGGAACAATATGTGTGTGGGGTTTGCAGCATCTTGTACTTGACAAGTGTCATGGCATTTACTCTGCAGTGTTACCACATGTACCCCTCAATCCCTCCCACTCACTATGGATGCTTTCTGCCATCTGCCATTTCCCCTTTTTGTTCCTCCCCATCAATTAGCTATCTTTTATTAATCAGTCCTCTCATCCTCACCCTCTGTTCCTGACACTCCTTCATGCCCACTGCTTTCCATTCCGCTATCACATTACCTGAGCTCCCTGATGCAAACAATATGGCCCATAATCCCAGACTGAGCCCCAAATAATGCTGAATCAGTCAAACTGCTGCACAGACACGATCAAATCATTCATCTGTCCACTTGCTCGCATTATAGTGCACTACACAAAAAAAAATTAAAAACCAGCAAAATGTTATTTAAAAAAAAACAGAACATCTGGAATAAAGAATTGCAGGCAATGAATACATATCCAGTGATGAAGTACAGAAAGCAAATGAATGAGCGACATGACTCATCTAACTCAGTTGTGGCTGTCAGTACCATCTACTTAAAGGTTTACAATCCACTGTTGGCTGTTGAGTCAGCTGTGACTCAGTTAGTAACATTGTTATCTCTAGTTACAAAGTTCTAGGTTCAAGTCCCACTCTAGGGCTTGAGCACAAAAATCTACACTGACACTCCAGTGCAATGCTGAGGGAGTACAGCACTGTTGGAGGTGTTGTCTTTTAAATGAGACATTAAACCCAAGGCCCCATCTGCCTGCTTGGGTGGATGTAAAAGATCCGATGGTGCTCTTTTGAAGAAGAGCAGGTGAGTTATCCCTGTTACGAAGAAGGGTCACTGACCCGAAACGTTAACTCTGCTTCTCTTTCCACAGATGCTGCCAGACTTACTGAGTGGTTCCAGCATTTCTTGTTTTTATTTCAGTTATCCCTGGTGTCCTGGTCAATACTTTTTCCTCAATCAACATCACAGAAAACAGATTATCTAGTCATTATCTGTTACTGTTTGTCAAAGTTTTGCTGTGTGCAAACTGGTTGCCATGTTTCCTACATTACAACAGTGACTACACTTCAGAAGTACTTAATTGGCTGTGAAGTGCTTTGAGACATCCAGTGGTCATGAAAATTGCTATAGAAATGCAAGTCTTTCTTTTCTTTTCTCCATGGCATTATTCATGTTTGTTAGATTCTTTCATGTCATTTTTAAAAAAGTTTACTATCTTGCTAAAACATGAAAGGGCTGGTTTCTTATGATGTAGCCATTGGTAGATCAAAAACATAGCTTTAAAAGTGAGTCCTTGGCTCCAATTCTTGTCTCATTAACATTTCATATAGGTACACGACTGGTGTGTTCTGGAGCAGAAATGTGGGCTGAGCTCATTATTGCTGGATTTCCACCCACAATGCTCCTTGGTGTGAATTTCTGGCCTATGATATGAATGGTACTGAATATTCATGATAGCAATAGGCTGAAGGCTCATTTTAATATGGTGATTAAGCAGAAGTGACATCTTTGAGACACTGGTGCCATTTTGCACCATTTATGCTGCAAGCCCATTACTACTTCAATTTTTCCATACAAATCGGGCATCTAATGTTGATCAGCTGTGTCTCTCAATGCAATGTTATTTAAAAGAATAAGCTGTGATTTACAATCACTTTTTGATATTTTTGCTTTGTTTATTTTTGGCCAATTAGTGTCGTGAGGTCAATTACGGCACTAAAGGAGGCTATTTGGCCCATTGAGTCCATGCCGGCTGTCCATGGAGCTTTGCTGTCAGTCCCACTCCCCGGCTCGATCCCCGTAGCCCTGCAAGTCTATTTCTCTCAGGTGGCCATCCAACTTCCTCTTGATCATCTCCGCTTCCACCACCCCTATGGGCAGCGAGTTCCAGGTCATTACCATGCGTTGCGTAAAAAAGTGCTTCCTTATATTCCCCCTGCATTATTTGCCCAAAACTTTCAATCTGTGTCCCCTAGGCCTTTACTATTTGTTAATGGGAACAGCTTTTCCTTGTCCAACTTATCTACACCTGTCATAATTTTGTCTAAATCTCCCCTCAATCCCCTCTGTTCTAAGGTGAACAAACCCAGCTTTTCCAACCTAACCTTGTAACTAAACTTCTTCATCCCTGGAACCATTCCAGTAAATCTCCTCTGCACCCTCTCAAAGACCCTCACATCCTTCCCAAAGTGTGGTGATCTGAACTAGATGCAATACTCCTCTTGGGGCCAAACCAGAACATTATAGCTATTCAGCATAACTTCCCTGCTTTTGTACTAAATGCTTCTATTTATGAAGCCCAAGATCCCATATGCTTTACTGACCATTCTCTCAATATGTCCTGCAAAGATCGATGCAAATACACCCCCAGGTCCTTCTGTTCCTGCACACTCTTTAGAATGGAACCATTAAGTATATATTGCCTCTCCCTATTCCTTCTGCCAAAATGCATCACCCTCACACTTGTTAGTATGAAGTTCCATCTGCCTCCTCTCTGCCCATTCTGCTAGCCTATTTCCTGTTGCAGGTAGTTCATATCATCCTTGCTGTTTGCCACACCTCTATGTTTGGTGTCATCTGTATTCCAAGATCCAAGTCATTTGTATATATCAAAAAAGCAGTAGTCTAAGCACCAACAAATGGAGAATACCACTGTCTGCCATGGTCTGGTCTGAAAAGCAACCATTTACTATGACTTGCTGTTTTCTGTCCTTAAGCCAATTTTTTATCCAATTGGACACTGACACTCCTATTCCATGAGCTTCATTTTCTTAACTAGCCTTTTATGTGGTACCTTATCAAGTGCTTTCTTAAAATCCATGTAGATAATATCCACTGCATTCCCTTCATCAACCTTCCGTGACTTCTTTAAAAAGTCAATTAGATTAGTCAAGCATGATTTGCCTTTTGCAAATCCATGCTGACTCTCCTTAATTAACTCGAACCTCTCTGAGTGTCCATTGATATTTTCCCTGATTATAGTTTCTAAAACCTTACTCACAACTGATGTTAAACTAACTGGCTTGTAGTTGCTAAGACTGTCCTTACACCCTTTCTTGAATAAGGGTGTCACATCTGCCACTCTCCAATTCTCTGGCACCACCCCTGTATTCAGGGAAGATTGGAAGATTATGGCAAGCCCTTCCGCTATCTCCAGCCCCACTTCCTTTAGCAACCCAGGATGAAAGCCATCTGGACCAGGTGACTTATCTATCCTAAGCATAGCCAGTCTTTTTAGTAGTGTATTTTTATCCTATCTATTGCCTCTACTCTCTCCGCTTCTACTGATATTTTGTTAACCTCTATTTCCTTAGTGAACACTGATACAAAGTACTCATTATGTATATTAGCCTTGCCCTGTGCCTCCAAGCATATATTAACATGTCTGTCCGCCATAGGCCCCACTCCTCCTCTTACTACACACTTACTATTTACATTTACATTCCCAGACACTGCCATCACCATCCCCGGGTATGTCCTGTCCCACCGGAAGGACAGACCCAACAGAGGTGGTGGCACAGTGGTATACAGTAAGGAGGGAGTTGCCCTGGGAGTCCTCAACATCGACTCCGGACCCCATGAAGTCTCATGGAATCAGGTCAAACATGGGCAAGGTAACCTCCTAGTGATTACCACCTACCGCCCTCCCTCAGCTGATGACTCAGTACTCCTCCATGTTGAACACTACTTGGATGAAGCACTGAGGGTGGCAAGGGTTAAAATTGTACTCTGGGTGGGGGACTTCAATGTCCATCACCAAGAGTGGCTCAGTAGCACCACTACTGACTGAGCTGGCCGAGTCCTAAAGGACATAGTTGTTAGACTGGGTCTGCGGCAGGTGGTGGGGGAACCAACAAGAGGGAAAAACATTCTTGACCTCGTCCTCACCAATCTGCCTGCCGCAGATGCTTCTGTCCATGACTGTATTGGTAGGAGTGACCACCGCACAGTCCTTGTGGAGACCAAGTCCCGCCTTCACATTGAGTATACCGTCCATCATGTTGTGTGGCACTATCACCGTGCTAAATGGGATAGATTTCGAACAGATCTAGCAATGCAAAACTGGGCATCCATGAGACACTGTGGGCCATCAGCAGCAGCAGAATTGTACTCAACCACAATCTGTAACCTCATGGTCCGGCATATCTCCCACTCTACCATTACCATCAAGCCAGGAGACCAACCCTGGTTCAATGAAGAGTGCAGGAGGGCATGCCTGGAGCAGCAACAGGCATACCTCAAAATGAGGTGTCAACCTGATGAAGCTACAAGACAGGACTATCTGCATGCCAAACTGCATAAGCAGCATGCGATAGACAGAGCTAAGTGATCCCATAACCAACGGATCAAATCTAAGCTGTGCAGTCCTGCCACATCCAGCTGTGAATGGTGGTGGACAATTAAACAACTAACTGGAGGAGGTGGCTTCACAAATATCCCCATCCTTAATGATGGGGGAGCCCAGCACATCAGTGCGAAAGATAAGGCTGAAGCATTTGCAAAAATCTGCAGCCAGAAGTGCCGAGTTGATGATCCGTCTTGGCCTCCTCCTGAAGTCACCAGCATCACAGATGCCAGACTTCAGCCAATTCAATTCACTCCGCGTGATATCAAGAAACGACTGAAGGCACTGGATACTGCAAAAGCTATGGGCCCTGACAATGTTCTGGCAATAGTACTGAAGACCTGTGCTCCAGAACCTGCTGCGCCCCTAGTCAAGCTGTTCCAGTACAGCTATAACACTGGCATCTACCCTACAATGTGGAAAATTGCCCAGGTATGTCCTGTACACAAAAAGCAGGACAAGTCCAACCCGGCCAATTACCGCCCCATCAGCCTACTCTCAATCATCAGTAAAGTGATGGAAGGTGTCATCAACAGTGCCATCAAGTGGCACTTGCTTAGCAATAACCTGCTCAGTGACGCTCAGTTTGGGTCCGCCAGGGCCACTCAGCTCCTGACCTCATTACAGCCTTGGTTCAAACATGGACAAAAGAGCGGAACTCAAGAGATGAGGTGAGAGTGACTGCCCTTGACATCAAGGCAGCATTTGACCGAGTATGGCATCAAGGAGCCCTAGCAAAACTGAGGTCAATGGGAATCAGGGGGAAAACCCTCCGCTGGCTGGAGTCATACCTAGCGCAAAGGAAGATGGTTGTGGTTGTTGGAGGTCAATCATCTGAGCTCCAGGACATCACTGCAGGAGTTCCTCAGGGTAGTGTCCTAGGCCCAACCATCTTCAGCTGCTTCATCAATGACCTTCCTTCAATCCTAAGGTCAGAAGTGGGGATGTTCGCTGATGATTGCACAATGTTGAGCACCATTCGTGACTCCTCAGATACTGAAGCAGTCCATGTCGAAATGCAGCAAGACTTGGATAATATCCAGGCTTGGGCTGATAACTGTCAAGTAACATTCGCGCCACACAAGTGCCAGGCAATGACCAACTCCAACAAAAGATAATCTAGCCATCTCCCCTTGACATTCAACGGCATTACCATCGCTGAATCCCACACTATCAACATCCTTGGGGCTACCATTGACCAGAAACTGAACTGGAGTAGCCATATAAATACCGTGGCTACAAGAGCAGGTCAGAGGCTAGGAATCCTGAGGCGAGTAACTCACCTCCTGACTCCCCAAAGCCTGTCCACCATCTACAAGGCACAAGTCAGGAGTGTGATGGAATACTCTCCACTTGCCTGAATGAGTGCAGCTCCAACAAAACTCAAGAAGCTCGACACCATCCAGGACAAAGCAGCCCACTTGATTGGCACCCAACCTACAAACATTCACTCCCTCCACCACCGACGCACAGTGGCAGCACTGTGTACCATCTACAAGATGCACTGCAGCAATGCACCAAGGCTCCTTAGACAGCACCTTCCAAACCCACGACCTCTACCAACTAGAAGGACAAGGGCAGCAAATACATGGGAACACCACCACCTGCAAGTTCCCCTCCAAGTCACACACCATCCTGACTTGGAACTATATCGCCGTTCCTTCACTGTCGCTGGCTCAAAATCCTGGAACTCCCTTCCTAACAGCACTGTGGGTATACCTACCCCAAATGGACTGCAGCGGTTCAAGAAGGCAGCTCACCACCACCTTCTCAAGGGCAATTAGGGATGGGCAATAAATGCTGGCCTGGCCAGTGACGCCCACATCCCATGAATGAATAAAAAAAAAAATGTGTTAGAAGATCTTTGGTTTCCCTTTTATGTTGACTGCCATTCTATTTTCATATTCTCTCTTTGCCAGTCTTATTTTCCTCTTCACCTCCCTTCTCAACTTATTGTACGTGGACCAGTTCTCACTTGATGAGTTCACCTGACATGCTTCATACACCCTCTTTTTTTGTTTCTCTAGCTCCCTCATCAACCAAGGAGCCCTGTTCTTTATTCCCCTATCTTTCACCCTTGTTGGAATGTTCCTAGGCTGTACCTGAAGCATCTCTTCCTTCAAGATAACCCATCCTTCCGATACAGCTCTTCTTGCCAGTCTTTGCTTCCATTGTACCTTGCCTAGATCCCTTCTCATTGGGTTGAAATTAGTCCTCTTCCAATCTAGACATTCTACCTTATTTTGTTCCTTGCTTTTCTGCATTACTGGTTTAAACCTTATGATACGATGATCACTCTTACCCAAGTGCTCCCCCACAGATGCTTGGTCACTTGGCCCACCTCATTTCCCAGCACCAGATCCAGAAATGCCTCTTTTCTAGTTGGGCTGAGAACATACTGACCAAGGAAGTTCTCCTGAACAAATTTTAGAAATTCCTCCCCCTCCTTACCCTTTATTCTAAAATTATCCCAATTTTGTGGTTGAAAAGTGTAATGTTGGCTCCTGGGAGACCAAGACTACACACTGCAGTCCGGCTTATGATGCTTCTATTACTGAGTTTTATTGTAGGAGTTCTTGATTTGTTTAGCTCTGCTTCACCATGCCTTTGGAGTTTTCAATAATGACTGTTATAAATACGTGCCCTTCACTGATCCTTTGCTCAACTGACACATGCAGTTCCTATAGAGGTGTTATGAGCCAAGGCTGAAAAGGTAGTCTTGGTCTCCAAGGAGCCAATGTTGCACTGTTCAGCCACAGAACTGGCCAAAAATAAACCCAGTAAAAGTATCAAAAATGATTTGACAGCACAGCTTAAATTTGCAAGCTATTCCTTGATCAGCTGATCAACACTGGATGATCACCTTATATGGGCAAAATTAAAATGCAGTGTAGGCCTTGAAGCCATGCAGATTCTGCCCACTAACGGACAAGCTTCTAATGAAAGATATTGCTCATGGCAAGAGCTCACGCACGAAGTACATATTAGGCTGATCCTGGAAATATGCTCAGGGTCAGCACAGTAATGGTCAGGTATGTGCTAACAGCAGAGCACCCAATACATGCGTCAGTGGAGGCCACTCATGTTTCTGACACCTGCTGTTTCTGATATGGATGTCAAGCAATAATATAGCATGCAGAAGATAGTTTTATTATCATACACTAGCTTTCCCATGCATGGTCGTCCTTGTAAACGCATACAAAATTGGCCCCCACCCACACAAACAGGTATTCGCCTCCACACACACAATCATTAACAAGTCAGAAACCTCTCAAAACTCTACAAACTCCTACAGAAGTTGTTTAGGTGATGTCAGTAATAACTGAATTACCAGTATCATTATATCACTCTGTGTTGGCTCCAAATAGGCTGTGAAACAAATGCAAAGACAACTATTGAAAGAGAGGAGGCAAAATGCTGAGGACCTTGTTAGGTGATCTGGTGGTGAATCTTGATATAGTGGAACACTGAATTCAGATGCTTGTTTCTTCACATGCACAAATTCCAAAATTATATTTCAAAGGCATTCTGCCAGATTCTTTGTACGAAATGCTTTCAGTGCTCCAGTAAGGTATTATGCACTCATGTGGAACATTTTCCAACCAAGCCAACCTAAATCAAGAGCAGAGCTTTATCTCCATGACAGAAAGGTTAGTGTTGTATCATATTCTGCCTCAGGTAAAGGCAAAACTGGATGAATTCAGAATGCAAAATCTATTTCAGAAATACATAGTTGTTTTGGAATATTTCTGTCATATTACAAGTTCTATGTCTTAATTGGAGCATCAAGATGAGCTGCTGACTGAAGGTCAGCCACCCTCCATAACAAGGAATGCCAGTGCCAGAGTAGCAATGTCAAAAGTCTGAAAACGGGTGATCAGGCCATTTTTTCTGCCATGGAACAGCACGTGGCATTGATAAGTGGAAGAGAGCAGGGGAGGGATGGAACTTGAAGGCTTAGTAGGTTAGCTGCTGGCCTTCCAACTCAATAACATGGATAAAAGCCTACTGCAGACCTATGAGATGAGATGTTCTTTGTCTGTTAACTTCAAGGATAATAGAATTATTGTGGGCAATCTCAATCCATTTCTTACAGCCCAAGTGCAGGGCTACAGATAAATTTGGCACTATTGGCTATATTTTCAGCCATTTGATCACTTTATCAAAAGTGCAGATATATGTCAACCAATTGTAGGAAATGTTAATGAACTACTTATCTGTGCTTAGCACTTCTATGAGGATTGCTTCTGTCCAAAAACAAGTTTAGAAAAGTTGTCAATAAATGAGCAAAAACAGAGTTAAAGGCTTGGGAAGGATCAATCTTGAGACTTGATGCAGATTTACTAGGTGTGGAAGTTAAGTGAGTGTTTTAAATAGTTTTTAGTATTTAAGGTGTTTAATTCCAAACTAAACTTTACTGAAGATTATGGGCGGGAGGAATTTATTCTCATAGCACCTCAATGGGGTCAAATAAGACACTAAGGGGTGAACAATCTAATTCAGCCTCAGACAGTTGCCAGGATAGATCCTTGGGAGAGAAACTAGTTTTTCCCTATTCTCTTTATAAAACCATTCGTAATTTTAAACCTCCCCTCGGACTTCTCTTCTCCAATGGAATTGTTACAGTATTTCAAGTTTCTCATAACTACAGTTTCCAATCCTATCATCATCCTGGTGAATCCAGATCCACAGCACAAAATAGCTCACAATTTAACCATGTATCAGCTTTCATCTGGGGGTTTCGTTTTCTCTCCATGCTTTTTTTTTAAATACACTGACTAACATGTTCATGCTAAATTCATGTCTGCGCTATCTTAACATTAGCTATTACATTTGATACTGACTGGATGCAAAAGTGAATTACCGCATTCACATTTCTTGTCTTCACTGCATCATTCTGCAGCTAGTAGAGTGACTACAAACTGTTCGTGGACCCCAGTCAATGTTGCTTTGTAACTGGCCACTAGGAAAGAGATCCCAGGGCAGCTCAGTTACTGTAAAATGCCACAACAGGCATCCAAAACTTCAGTCAATGATCTTTAGTACAGGAACAAAATCAATAGCTAGTAATCTCCAGAATACCCTTGGTGCCACTTGCTAGTGTGTATAGAAATAGAAGTATAGAGCAGATGAATGCATGGCTGGAGAGATGGTGCAAGAGGGATGGTTTTAGATCCCTGGGACATTGGGACTGTTTCTGGAGAGATGGAACCTGTACAGGCCAGACAGATTGCTCCTGAACAGAATCGGGACAAATCTCCTTGCAGAGTGATTTGTTAGTGCTAATGGGGAAGGTTTAAATTAACTTGGTAGGGGTGTGGAAACCAGGAGATAATATTAGAAAGGAAAACAAGGTGCACAAAGAATTGTGAGAGACAGATAGAGCTAGAGTAAGAAATAGTAAAGGATTAAACAAGAGGGAATGTAATAAGGTCTGAATTAGGGTTACTGTGCATGTATGTGAATGTGCAGAGTGTGGTAAATAAAGTTGGTGAGCTGCAGGTGCAGATAGCCACATGGGAATATGATGTTGTGGCGATAATGGAGACCTGGCTCCAAAAAGTGCAGGACTGGGTACCTGGATACAAGGTGCTTGGGAAGGATAGGGAAGGAAAGAAAGAAGGAGAGGTAGAAGAATTGATTAAGGAGAACATTACAACGCTGAAGAGAAAGGATGTCCTAGAAGGGTCAAGGACTTGGTTAAAGCTAAGAAACAAGAGTGGTGCAGTGGCTAGCCTCACAGCTCCAGCAACCTGGGTTCGGTTCTGGGTAATGCCTGTGTGGAGTTTGCAAGTTCACCCTGTGATTGCGTGGGTTTCCTCCAGGTACTCTGGTTTCCTCCCACATGCCAAAGACTTGCGCGTTGATAGGTAAATTGGCATTGTAAAAATTGCCCCTAGTGTAGGTAGGTGGTAGGAGAATTGAGGGAAGGTGGGGATGTGAGAGGGGAAAAATGGGATTAATGTAGGATTAGTATAAATGGGTGGTTGATGGTTGGCACAGACTCAATGGGCCGAAGAGCCTGTTTCAGTGCTGTATCTCTCTATATCTATGACAATAGAGGTACCTTTGCACTATTGGGTGTATTCTATAGGACACTAATCAATGGGAAAGATATAAAGGAACAAATTTGTAAGGAAATTAGAGGGGTGCAAGAATTGTCAAGTAGCTATAATGAGGAACTTTAATTATCCTAATGTAGACTGGGATAATAATAATGCAAAGGGCAGAAAGGAGGAAGAGTAAATGAAGTGTATTCAGGAGAGTTTTCTAGATCATTATGTTTCTGGCCCAATGAGGAAAGAAGCATTACTGGATCTGGTTCTGGGGAATGAGGTGAGTCAAATGGATCAAGTGCCAGTAGAGAAGCATTTAGGAACAGTGATCATAGTATCATAAGGTTTAGATTGGCAATAGAAAAGGACAATGAGCAATCTAGAGTAAAAATAATTATTTGGGGGAGGGCCATTTTCAATGGGGCAAGGACAGGTCTGGTCCACCTAAATTGGAACCAAAGATTGGCAGGCAAAACTGTAAAGGAACAATGGGCTGCCTTTCAAGAGGAGATGGTTTGGGTACAGTCATTGTACATTCCCGCAAGGGGGAAATGTAGGACAATGAATGCTGGAGTTCCCTGGATGACAAAAGAGATAGAGAGTAAGATGAAGCAGAAAAAGGGTACGTGCTACAGATGTCAGGTGAATAATTTGAGAACCAGGCTGAACATAGAAAGTTCAGAGGGGAAGTGAAAAAAGAAATAACAGAAGTGAAGAGAAAGTATGAGAAGAGACTGTCAGTTAACATAAAAGGGAATCCTAAAGTCTTCAATAGGCATTTAATAGTAAAACAGTGATAAAAGGAATGTGGCCGATTAGGGACCAAAAGGGAATTTACGTATGAAGGCAAAGGGCATGGCTGAGCTACTAAAAGAGTACTCTGTATTTGTTTTTACTAAGGAAGAAGATGAAGTCCAAATCATAGTGACAGAGCAGGTAGTTGAGACACTGGATAGGCTAAAAATTGATAAAGAGGAAGTATTAGATAGGCTGGCTGTACTTAAAGTTGATAGGTCATCAGGACCAGATGAGATGCATCGAAGGATACTGAGGGAGGTTAGGGTGAAAATTTCGAGGCACTGGCCATAATCTTCCAATCCTCCTTGGATACAGGTGTGGTGCCAGAGGTCTGGAGAATTGCAAATTTCACTTGTGCAAAAATGAGTGCAGGCATGAGCCCAGCAACTACAGGCCAACCAGCTTGACCTCAGTGATGAGAACATTTTTAGAAAAGATAGTTTGGGACAAAATTAACAGTCACTTGGACAAATGTGGATTAATGAAGGAAAACCAGCATGCAGTTCTTAAGGGCAAATTATATTTAATTAACTTGCTTGAGTTTTTTGATGAGGGTAATGCAGTTGATGTGGCGTACATGGACTTCCAAAAGACGTTTGATAAAGTGACACATAAGAGGCTTGTCAGAAAAGTTAAAGCCTATGGAATAAAGGGGACAGTGACAGCATGGATACAAAGTTGGTTGAGAAACAGGAAACAGAGAGTAGTTGTGAACGGTTGTTTTCGGACTGGAGGATGATATATAGTGGGGTTCCCCAGGGGTTGGTGGTGGGACCACTACTTTTCTTGATCTATATTAATGACCTAGACTTGGGTGTGCAGAGCACAATTTCAAAATTTGTGGATGACACTAAACTTGGAAGTTTTGTGAACTGTGAGGAGGATAGTAATAAACCTCAAGAGGACATAAACAGGTTGGTGGAATGGGCAGACATGTGGCAGATAAAATTTAATGCAGAGAAGTGTGAAGTGATACGTTTTGGTAGAAAGAACAAGAAGAGGCAATATAAAATAAAGGATACAATTGTAAAGGGAATGTACGAGCAAAGGGAACTGGGTATGGGCTCCTGGGCTTTATAAATAGGGCATAGAGTGCAAAAGGAAGGAAGTTATGATGAACTTTTATAAACACTTGTTTGGCTTCAACTGGAATATTATGTCCAAATCTAGGCACCACACTTTAGGAAGGATGTGAAGACATTAGAGAGGGTGCAGAAAAGATTTACAAGAATAGTTCCATGGATCAGGAATTTCAGTTACATGGAAAGTTTGGAGAAGCTGGGACTGTTCTCCTTAGAGAAGAAAAGATATAGAGGAGATTTGATAGAGGTGTTCAAAATCACGAGTGGTCTGGACAGAGCAGATAGGGAAAACTTTTCCTATTGGCAGAAGGGTTAAGAAGTAGAGGGCACCTATTTAAAATGATAGGCAAAAGAAGCATCAGTGACATGAGGAAAATCTTTTTTATGCAGCAAGTGGTTAGGATCTGGAAAGCACCGCTTGAAGGTGTATTGGAGGCAGTTTCAATTGGGGCCTTCAAAAGAGAATTAGGTAATTATCTGAAGAGAAAAAATGCAGGGCTGTGAGGAAAAGGCAGGGGAGTGGGACTCGGTGAGTTGCTCTTGCAGAGAGCCAGCACAGACATGATGGGCTGAACAGCCCTCTTCTGTGCTGTACCCATTCTCTGACTTTATGAAAATACTGCAGATGCTGGAAATCTGAAATAAAATCAGAAAATGCTGGAAACACTCAGCAGGTCAGGCACCATCTGTGGAGAAAGATACAGAGTTATGTTTCCGGTTGATGAACTTTCATCAGAACTGGAAGAAGTTAGAGATTTAACAGTTTAACATGCAAGTACAGAGTCTGGGGGGAAGGGTGCGGAAAGGGAGGAAAGAACAAAAGGGGAGGTCTTTATTATTAGTGATGGGGAGGGGCAAATAGTTGGTTCAGAAGCATAGAAGGTAATTCTATTGAAAGAGACGGAGAGGGTGATCGTTTCCTTGCAACTGACGGAAAATGCAAAATTTCTACTTACTTGGGGAATGCTTGTCCTCAAAGCCTCACAGTCCTGTTATGTGATCTTGCTTCCCCTGGGCATCTAGGTGTCAATGTGGGTCATCATGAACACATTGAAGAGGATATCTCAAAAGTTACATCTTCGAAAAAAGGCAATTCACTATCAAAGCATCCATGTGCTGCTTTAGTGCTATCTCGGCCTGCCTTTCTTTTAAGTTTGTTTTTGCTTCACAATCGTCGTTCTGCCTAAAAGCCCTGAATCTTGGTGAAAAAAATAACCATTCCCCCCATCAAATGCCATCCAATGTTAGACCAGTTGCAGAATGAACGACAGGGAAATCATGTATTTATTAATAAGTCTGTCAGTTCAATTCTTGCAAAATGCCCATTGATTTACATCTCAAAAATCTAAAGCACTTATGTTTTACTTTATGTAGCGGCAGGAACCCTCACAACATTTAAGATGTATTTAGATGAGCACTTGAAACGCCGTAGCATGCAAGGCTACGGGCCAAGTGCTGGAAAATGGGATTAGAATAGTTAGGTGCTTGTTGGCCGACACAGACATGATGGGCCGAAGGGCCTGTTTTTGTGCTGTACAACTCTATGACCTTACTTGTATTTGGTGCTGGTGATTTCAGCAGTCACACAATTACACGTGAAAAGAGGGAAAATGATCCCGGAGCTGAACATACAGAGATAAACAAGTTGGTGGGGAAATCAAATAAATACCAGAAGCTCCATGTCATCGATTAAATTCGCCTTGAGGTTTAAAGCAATGCAACTGCGGAAAGAAAATGAATTAAATAAAGCCAAGCAGCGTGAAACCGGAAGAATTGTATGAGTGACGACACTGAGAGATGAGCGGAGAGATCCCAGCCCAGCTCTGAATGATTATTGAGCTCTCTGCTACTCTCAGGCTTGCCAGCACAGGGCTCTGCACACGCTGCTGCTCGCCGGCACAAGCTTCGGGATATTTCCTCGGTTCCTTGCTCACCATCTCACACCCCTTTCTCTCCCTTTTTGATTCGCAATCGTTCGATAGAGGAAACCAGGAGTTGTGTTGTGGATCCCGCGGAGACGCCTAATCGCTGGCGTGTGCATGAGACAGAGCGCTCGGGGCGGTTACACTGCGAGGGGACTGGTTTTCATCTTAAATAATAAATCTTTGCCACATTCTCCGGGGACAAGACCAAGGAAACAATGGAGCAGGAGCAATTCTAAACGGTAAGAGGTTGCGTTATGTCTCATGAAATCCATCCTGCTGAAATCACACTGAAAATCTCTCCCTCTTTATGATGTTTTGTTGCAGAGCAGATGTTCCATTCTGGTCTAATTATAAAACACAATCACGGCCAGGGTGCGCAGAAGTCTGGCCATGGCAAGCGCAATGTGGCAGGAGATGTTGGGATATTAGATGCAGGGAGGAGCACTAGAATGACATAGCTTGTGTGTGTGTGTGTGTGTGTGTGAGAAGATGCACGCAGAGTGAATTGAATAAGAGAATGTAGATGTGTGAGAATATGTGAGAATGTTCATGTGCTGTAAGGGAGATTGTACATGTGTGAAAAATATTTTGTGTAAGAATTTACTGGAGCAAATGTGTGAGAGAAAATGTATAAGTGAGACAATGTATGTGCGAGAGAGGGTAGATGTGTATGGAAGACAGGATATATATGCGTGAGTGTGTATGCCTGTGTGAGGGAGAGAATGCATGTGAGAGAAATGTATATATGTGTGAAAGAAGTGACGGCGAAATCATGTCAACATTTAAGGTTAGCTAAGTGAATGAAGGGAAGGGGGTAAAGCGACATGGGAACAGAGAGGGGGCACATGGGATTAGGACTGCTGCTCCTGTCGCGATAGCACCAACACGGACTGGTTGGGCTGCATGGCTTGTTTCCATTATGTAATCCGTATGTATATATGGAAGAGAGAAAATGTGTGTGTATATGCACGTAGGAATGTGATAGGGAATGTATGTACATGTGTATGAAACAACGTGTGTGTGTCAGTCAGTGAAATGTATCTTTCCGTCTCTGTGAGCGAGAGTTAGAGGGAGAGCTTATACGAATGAGTGTATGCAATTGTGCGAGAAAATTCTGCGTTGAAGAGTGAGAATGTGCGTGTGAGGGTATGTGATGTGTATCGAAGTTTATAACCTTGTATGAAAGAGAAAATGTGTGTCTGAGTGAAGGGAAAATGTGTGTATGATCATGTGCTTTGGAGTGAGTATCTGTACATGTGAATGTATGTATGAACCATGTTTGGCTGTGTTTAAATGAGAGAAAAGGTGTATGTCAGTGAGTGTGTGTGCATTTGTACACAGATCGAGTAGAGTTGTGTGTAAGCCGTTTCCTTTTGTATATTTTCTTATTCGGTGGGATCTCTGTCATCTGATGGGAGTTCTTTGTGTCTCCCAACTATCCATTGTTTGACACAGAGATTAAGAGTGCATTCCCTCCCCCATCGCGGGACATAGGCACGGACCTGGGCACAGGTCCATGGTGTTTGAGACGCTAACGTCACACGGGTGTTGGCTGTTTGAAATTCCAGCATTCATCAGGGCTGATGGGGAGAATCCATCTGGAACTGAAATCTGGAAACCTCTGTCTTGGGTCATGCAGTGTGATTATTGAATGTTTAAAAACTATCGCCTTAATGTGTTAAATATTTGAGTGTGTTTGAGTGAGAGTTTGTGTGTGAGGGGGGACTCTATTGATAATCTTTAGGGACTCGAGTTTCTGTGTTCTGTGCTAATGGGCTGATATAAATATATAGTTTCTTTGTACGGTGAATATTTTTCATGGTTTCAGAAGTCTTGCAATTTTTGGTGACCATTTATATTAGCATTGGTCGCCGGACTGCCCCGGGTTACTGAAAGTGCTTATGTCCTGTACAGTTCCGTGAATGGTTCAATTTGCACTGCTTTAAGTGACGAGAATAAATGGGGTTTGAGCTGGTTTGTTTCCAGGTTTATCGAAGTATTAGAACATCATGTGGTTGTATTGGGCGTTCAAGTCATTCAGCGATTTTGGTGCCACATTGTGGCTCGAACGGCGAGAGGCTCTTAGTGCTGATAGGACAGTTCCATTCCAATAGGTTGCCTTAAGGGCAGAGCCCGACCGACAGAATCCGGTTAGCGTCCAAGGTTTTGTTATCTTGTGATGAAACCCATAGAATGCGATAAGCAATCATTTGCTTTCTGGGAATGTACCTTAATCCTCCTTATATTAATAAGTTCACACACGATTCCCGCAGGTCACATTCTTTTTATTTGAGCCCAGACTTTTCCTATTTAAACATATTTATTGAGTGATTTTATTCATTTTAATATGCCCGAGAATCCTTTTTTTTTATTAAGTCCCAATCATTTTAATTTGATTTTGATGTATTTCTATAGCATTCCTAATAGGGGTCATTGGTAATAATGTGACGTTTGTTGTAATTGGTTAATTTCAAAACTGAGATTGATAGATTCCTGTTAGGTAAGGGTATTAAAGGAGACGGGGCAAAGGCGAATAAATGGATGCAGATACAGATCAGCCATGATCTAACGGAATGGCAGAACAGACTGGAGGGGCTGAATAGTCTACTCCCATTTCTATGTGTCTACTATTGAAGCTGATGGTTAATGGAGTGTACCTGATCTGGATCACAGACTGTTGCGCGACTGCAGTCAGCTTGTCACGCCCACTGAATGGTCTGACGGCAGCGAAAGTAAACAAATACAGCAAACTTAAAACCAACACACCACATCATTTTTTTTTCAACTCAACTTCATTTCGGGCAGTGCCCTAACATTAGAGGGAGCAGTGAAATCTCGCAGCTTTAAGTTCAACTGGAATTTACAACATTTCAATAGGAACTCTTTTTTTTCTACACTCTGGCACTCCCATTTCCTTATCGGAATTCTGACCAGATATTTTCATTGTTTTTTCATTGTTGCTATATGCAAACAATACCCCCCCCCCCGCCCTCCCCTCCTCCCACACACATACCCACTCCGCCCGACCTCCATCTATCTATTTCAGCGCATGATTGAAATTTAGCTGCCTGGCATTAGCTCATCTCTTTACTCCTTTACTGGAACTCATCTGGAGTACACTTCCCCTGGTAACCTCATTCAATGGGCCATTATCCAGGCGTCACACTTGATGACGTCGGCGGGTTAGTGCACCAGTTCTATGTTCATCTGACATCCACACTCATCATTACAGCAAGTGGCCAATGAATAGAGAACTTGCCCCATTTTCCAGTCCCTAACTCGGGGGGCGCTAAGGCAATTGGCGGTGCTTCTAATTTTGCCTCCCTTGGGACCAGGTAACTCAGCGCAAGACCCGGGTTGATTCTGTAGTCTTCCTGGTTTATCTGTTTCAGATACTCTGTGGTTAAATTGGATGAGCTAGAACGAAGGTGGTACATTGCTCAGATCACTGGGGAAAGAGCCATCCGCCTCTTTTATAGCGGGAATGATCAGAAGCTGCCACCAATCTGATAAAAATTGAAACACAATGGGCATCGCTTTACTGAGGCGAGATGTTACACAGTCTTACTGCTTTTTTGTTGTATTCTAATATCCTTAAGATTGGGATTGGTTTTCTGCCTGTTTTAGCCATTTGATTTATATTTAAACACAAGACATTAAATAATAGCACACAGAGTTATGAGGTTGGAACATCGATGGTTCTGTGGCACATCTGCCCAGCAGAAAACACTCAATCGTCACCCATAACAATGATCCATTAATCTCCACTTTTCAGCCGAAAATGGAATATCTATCCATTCATGCACAACTCTCTTAAGAATGGGTAATCCCCCCACCTGCACCGGTTGTCAGGAACCATCTACCCCTATCACGCATGGCTTTATTTAGACCTGTGACTTGTCTCCAAGATCCTGGTACTACTGTGAAACGTGGCGGACGGAGGAGAGTAACTGAGTTCATTCAGCGCTTTTCAAGGACCTGGTCAACAATAGGGAGGGGGGTGCGGGTGGGGGGGGGGGGGGGGGTGGGGGGTGCTCTATTCAGATACCCCTTCCCAGAGTGGAGGCGGGGTGGACTGTCCCCTCCCTGGGGTGGGACTCACTCAGTTGTTGCTGCTCTCCAGGTCTCTCGGGCCCTGCTATAATTAATTGGTGCTGTCCCAGGTCCTGATCCAGTCGCTGTCCTCGGGATCTTGGTTGGTTCAGTTGCTGCTCCCCAGACGTTGTGATTCAGACTTTTCATCTTCAGTATTTCGAACTATAATCCTTTTTGGGTCGTATCAGTGGTTCTCCGCGAGGGGATCGGGGCTGACCTAAAACTGACTGCACCGACTTGTGCCTAGACGCAGAATTTTTTGAAGCGTTTCTGAGTGAGAAGGGACACTGATCCACTCAACGCCCGTGAATATACATATATTGTACATGTCACCACTCACTTCAACTGAAACTTTATTGTCCTCCAAGTTGCGTTTATACAGATTCACAATTCGGCGAGACTTCATGTAATTTTTTCTGTTTTGCAAACGTTTTCCTCTGTTGAGTAATATTGTTTAGTCAATACTAAAATTATGATGGTGCATGAAAGAGAGACAATTGACAAAAATAGAGCAGATGTTGAAGACTGTTAACACGGTAAGAGAAAATATGAGCGCTATCATGCGGGCATGGGAAGAGATAATTAAATGCAACCAGAGAGAGAGAAAGGGAGGAGTTACTCGCGCAGTTACTGAGACATAATAGCGTGCCAGAGTGTTTGTGTTTGTGTGCGAGTTAAGAGGAGATGGGTTGTGTAAACGTGAGAATGTGCTATGGCATACATATGAAGGAAACAGGGAGGGAGAGGTGAAAGTGTATGCGTCAGAAAAAGAGAGTGTTTCAAACAGAATGGAATATGTACGTTTATCTATGAAAGTGTGCGCGGCAGTGTGTTTATGTGTATCTATGGAAGTGTGCGTGAGTATATGCGACTGTATGTGTGAATCCACATTTGTGAGTGAATATGTGTTGTGCAGATCTGAGCGTTGTGAAAGTGAGTGTGCTGGTACATGTTGCCTGGATGCGCGCGTTAAGATTAATCTGGGAGCGTGTATGAGTTTGCAACTCTGGGAGTGTGTATGAGTCTGGGAGTGTGTATGAGTCTGAGAGTGTGTATGAGTCTGAGAGCGTATGAGTCTGCAACTCTGAGAGTGTGAATGAGCCTGAGAGTGTGTATGAGTCTGAGAGAGCGTATGAGTCTGCAACTCTGAGAGTGTGAATGAGCCTGAGAGTGTGTATGAGTCTGAGAGTGTGTATGAGTCTGAGAGAGCGTATGAGTCTGCAACTCTGAGAGTGTGAATGAGCCTGAGAGTGTGTATGAGTCTGAGAGAGCGTATGAGTTTGCAACTCTGAGAGTGTGTATGAGTCTGAGAGTGTGTATGAGTTTGCAACTCTGGGAGTGTGTATGAGTCTGAGAGTGTGTATGAGTCTGAGAGTGTGTATGAGTCTGAGAGTGTGTATGAGTTTGCAACTCTGGGAGTGTGTATGAGTCTGAGAGAGCGTATGAGTCTGCAACTCTGAGAGTGTGTATGAGTCTGAGAGTGTGTATGAGTTTGCAACTCTGAGAGTGTGTATGAGTCTGAGAGAGCGTATGAGTCTGCAACTCTGAGAGTGTGTATGAGTCTGAGAGTGTGTATGAGTTTGCAACTCTGAGAGTGTGTATGAGTCTGAGAGTGTGTATGAGTCTGCAACTCTGAGAGTGTGTATGAGTCTGAGAGTGTGTATGAGTTTGCAACTCTGAGAGTGTGTATGAGTCTGAGAGTGTGTATGAGTCTGCAACTCTGAGAGTGTGTATGAGTCTGAGAGAGCGTATGAGTTTGCAACTCTGGGAGTGTGTATGAGTCTGAGAGAGCGTATGAGTTTGCAACTCTGGGAGTGTGTATGATTGCGAGTCTGGGGGTATATATGAATCTGGGAGTGCGTGTATCAGTGCTCAGATTCAGTCAGGCACAGCACTCAGATTCTTAGTCTCACTCTAGAGACTGGACTGGTAAAAATATCCTTCAAACTGCTCAGTCGGACGTGAGGATCTGCAGCTCAGAGGCTGGGGGCGGGGAGCAGAGACCAACACGGCACAAAAAAAAAACACTGCAGTCCTGACGCAGTCTTCCCTTATTTGTTTCACATCTGATCAGTTAGTGTTGGCAGAGCTGGTCGCTGGGAGCCAACAGTCCGATCAGCATCAGCATCTGTTTAGAAGGGACCAACGCTAAGGTGTGTTAGCGGTCCCTGAAAGGAGGCGGCCCGATGGCGACCGTGCCTTTCAATTCGCCGATTAATAAGCTCTTGTGTGTTGTGGGTCTGAGCAGCTGGCTGATGTTTGGTGTGGTAACCGATCCTCGGGATCCTCCCTCTCCAACTAGCGCCACAATGTGAACGTTGCTCTGTCCCACTTCGAGCAGGTTCCAGATCCTACCGGCCTTTGCCTTTTCCTTGAAGTGACCAGAACCCCGATGTTGCTCTAAACTATTTGACAAAGGGCACACACATTTATTTGCCGACGTGCCCATTTTCTTGAAGCAGCCCCGCCTGAAATGCGACGTATGTGTATGTTTTAAACAACCCTATTGGCACCCGGACACGTTCACTTCACCTCTGATTCAGCTCCAACCGGCTTCTGAGGTCTTTTACTGAGGCTTATGTACATTTCTCGGACCTTCTTATGTTTTTTTTCACAAATGCTGGAGCTTTTATCTGCCCAGCTACCCATTAAAAAGCGCCTTGTCGCAAAATCCAGGTTAAAAAATAAACAAGACTATCTGGTACTAAACCGATCACATTAGGTGTGACCCGGCAGACGGCACTGGTTCGGCCTCCTTGTTCATTTCACAGAAAAAAGCATCCCGCATGGGATTCGTCGGTCCAGGGAGATGGACTGGGACCGTAAGATAATTTGACACATTAAAAATGACCTTAAGGTTATAAAGGTGTTTCTTACGACTAGAACAGGAAGCACCTGCAAATATTGTCGAAATAAGAGGGAAGAAAATAATGGTGGCGTTTTGCTGCTAAATATCTCTTTGCTTCTGATCAGACCCATTATTTTATTCCTTGTAGATGCAGTTTCACATTTTGTGCTAGCGGTTGGGGACGGGGGAGGTCTGACAAAAAAATACAGTTCGATTTAATTAAAGTATGTAGTTTGAAATTCAACACAAGCATTGGTGTGTATTAGCGTTTGTTGTAAATGTTGGATGTGTGTGTGTGTTTGTATCTGCAGCTGGATTGGGGACGGTGGGGGGTTCGGGGGTAGGTGAAGGGGAAAAGTCGGTGTTGCTTTAAATCTGAAGTCATTCCCATTCTGTCCAGCACTCGATTCATTACCGACGTCAGGAATTGTCTCACCAATGGCGATGGCTCGGGCTATTTTTACCAACGGGCTTGGAGCCTCTGGCGGAGTTGTCACCGCCTGATGTCTCCAGGAGTGTGGGTGTTGTCCGGCTGTACATGGGACCCGGCTCGCTGGCTGTAAGTGAGAGCAGGAGATGTTCATGTAAGCCCAGGCACCACCATTTCTCGGTTGGATAGATGGGGAGGGTGAGGGACATGGAGATTTAAATAGCAATAGTTCCATCACATGGAGGCTCTGGGTGGCAGACAGCAGGCGCCAGGAGCAGGGAGGTAGGGGCTGCTTTGTGTGTGTGTGTTTAAACAGTCAGATGTAATTAAAGCAGCTCATCCATCATGAAAATCCAAGGGGGAGAGAGAGACACGGCAGTTTCAGCGGAATATTCATCCCTGAATCCAGGCGGGATATTTCGCACAATCTTTGAATCGGCTCTGAAATCGGTGGCATTGTACCAATACTTTATGAGCCTGATCTCTTATTTATTCATTTTTTTTTCTCCCCCGGAAATTCTTTAATTCCTTCCGACGGCAGCGCCGGAGTCGGACGGGAAGGATGTTCGGAGCCCTATTTCAGGTGAACGTATCTGATGCCCGAGAGTGCCGCTTCAGAGGCTGGTAACGGGCACTTGGAAAAGCTGGGAAGCTAAATCCCATCTTGTCTTATCCTCCTATTAACAGTCTCAAAGCCATGGGTCTGTCTTACAGAATGTGAGGCATCTGATGGATAAGATTCCTTTCATAAATTCACCATTCCGGCTTCACCAGGACCTGTTTTTTTTTCCTGGGGCGTGTGAGGATGGGAAGAGAACCCCATTATTTTAGTTTACTATGTGGGGCTCTCTCTGGCTAAATTGAAACCAGTTCTGTAGGAATCGCTTGGACGCATGGAACAGACCTCAGTTAGGTGTGTGAATGAAGTTGGCGTGTATCAATCACTTGTTGCATATTTTAGGGGAGGGGGCTTCACCCGCTGCTAGTGGACAGGCAGCACCAGTACAACCCCTCCCCACTCCATTGGGTGGGCACTAATTATTGTTAGAGCAGTGCGATTCCTTTACAGTGGATATATCTGTAGGTGAAGGGACCGAAGATATGGTTGCTAAATTTGCTGATGACACGAAGGTAGGTAGGAAAGTAAGTTGTGAAGAGGACATAAGGAGGCTACAAAGCGAAATAGATAGGTTAAGTGAGTGGGCAAGGATCTGGCAAATGGAGTGTAATGCGGAAAATATGAAATTGTCCATTTTGGTAGGGAGAATAAAATAAACAGTGTATTATCTAAGTGGTGAGAGATTTCAGAGCTCTGAGATGCAGAGGGATCTGGGTGTCCTAGTGCATGAATTGCAAAAGGTTAGTATGCAGGTCCAGCACGTAATTAGGAAAGCTAATAGAATGTTAACGTTTGTCGCAAGGGGATTGAATACAAAAGTAGGTAGGTTATGCTTCAGCTATTAAGGGCATTGGTGAGGCCACATTTGGTGTGCTGTGTACAGTATTGGTCTCCTTACTTAAGGAAGGATGTAAATGTATTGGAAGCAGTTCAGAGAAGGTTTACTAGACTAATATCTGTAATGGGCGAGCTGTCTGATGAGGAAAGGTTGGACAGGCTAGGCTTGTATCCCCTGGAATTTAGAAGAATAAGAGGAGATATGATTGAAACATATAAGATCCTGAGGGGTCTTGACAGGGTGGATGTGGAAAGAATGTTCACCCTTGTGGGAGAACTAGGGGTCACTGTTTAAAAATAAGGGATTCCCCATTTAAGACAGAGATAAGGAGAATTTATTTCTCTCAGAGGGTTGTGTGTCTTTGGAATTCTCTTCCTCAAAAGGCGGTGGAAGCAGAGTCCTTGAATATTTTTAAGGCAGAGGTAGATAGATTCTTGATAAGCAAGGGGGTGGAAGGTTATCAGGGGTGGGCAGGAGTGTGGAGTAATCAGTTCAACCATGAGCTGATTGAATGGTGGAGCAGGCTTGAGGGGCTGAGTGGCCTACTCTTGCTCCAAATTCGTATGCTCGTGTGTTCATCCTGGAGTTCTTGGGACAGGGCACGACCTGCTGTACGAGCAGGCTTAGTGCCTTCCTCACAATCCCATGATATCAAGTACATTAAATAGATTGAATTGCTTTCTTGGAAGCCTTCTGCACCTCTGCAGCTTTGACCATGCATATTCTCAGTAGATTTACTGCATGTCTGTGTCTTCGGTCATTTGACAGTGGGCATTCTTCTTGATCAGCCGTTGCTGCAAAATAGATTGTGAGCTAAAGTGATCTGATGTTGGTAGAAAGTGGCAATTGCTTATTGGCCCAAATTGGACCTGCTCTGAGCACTGGCTAGCAAAAGAAAAGAAAACATTTGCTTGTTTGAAGACCTTAACATTACTAATGAGGAACTGATGCAGTACTTCAAGACATTATCAAATGAGACAGTGGTTACTTTACTCCAGATTGGAACAGGATTTAGTGAATTTAAGAAAGTGGAGCATTTTAAAGTATCATCAGAGCAATGACAGAAGTGAATAGTACAGAAGAGTTTTCTGTCCCAGAGCAAGGGTAGTGGCCCGTGGTAGGTATATCATAGTGGAGCATTAGGGCTTGGTCCATAAGTGCAGAAGGTAAATGAGACACATAATGTACAGCAGGTACCATCGAGGCAACGGGTACACTGTAACAATCAGCTACCTGTGTAAGGTAAAGGAATAGTGCATGAGGAATATTAGCAGGAAGGCAGTGACTGAGATGTGCCACCTGATCCATAAACTATCCATGACTATCCAGGGATAGTTAATCAACTCCCATCATTAGATCACTCCTTCAACAAAATGTTATACCACAGGCACCCACCACTACCTGTTTGATGCTTCCACCCAACCCTATGGTTTACTTTAAATTTAAGATTGAAGCATTGCTTACATGGCCCTTGGAAATTTCTTCCTACAATGTATTTTCCTTCCCATCATAGCATATAGAATTTATTTTGCATAACCCTGCTATTTTCTGTTTTAGTACCCTACTTGCTACATCTTTGTTAATGTTTGTCAGTATCGAACACTGTAATGAATACTTCTTTCATGCCTGTGTATTTCCTGTGTTGCTATTATGCAGTAATATTTCTGTCATTCAATTTCTTCTGCACCTCTCACCAGGCCAAACCTGAGTTCTGTCAGTCAATGGCATGTATGGTTGCTTGGCAGCTCCTTTGCATACTTAAGGGGCTGTCTTCTACACAAAAAAAAATCTGCACACATCACTGTTACAAAAATTACCAATATTTGTTAAATTGAGGTCTTGACAGTTGTTCATAAAATGGTGCAATCCACAATTGGATGAACAAACTTTTCAACATTCAAATATAGTTACCTGCAAAGTGTTGAAGGACCATTATTGTGCATGGATCATAGCTGTCTATCAATTTTTGATTGCCCTCCAAAAAGTTTCAAATTCATATATTGCCACAATTTTGCTTGTGATTTGTTAATTACACTGAAAATGGGCATTTCTACAATAAAAGAGGAATATCAGCCTTTTAACCGTTCCAACATGTTAAAAGGAAACAAGTACATGGGTGAAAAGAATAAATGGAAATTAACCTTACTGAAACCTGGACATTGCAACCAGATTTGACACAAAACTAATCCCGTTGGATATGTGAACTGAGAGCTGTTTTGTCAGATGCAAGAACAGAGCTGATGTTTAGTCTAAAGCATCCTTATGTTAGATTATGTTAGATTATGGGGCGGCACAGTGGCGCAGTGGTTAGCACCGCAACCTCACAGCTCCAGGGACCCATGTTCAATTCTGGGTACTGCCTGTGCGGAGTTTCCAAGTTCTCCATGTGACCATGTGGGTTTTCACCGGGTGCTCCGGTTTCCTCCCACTGCCAAAGACTTGCAGGTGATAGGTAAATTGGCCATTGTAAATTGCCCGTAGTGTAGGGAATATGGGATTACTGTAGGGTTAGTATAAATGGGTGATTCTTGGTCAGCAGAGACTCAGTGGGCCGAAGGGCCCGTTTCAGTGTATCTCTAAATAAAAAATAAATTTTCACCAAAATGTTACATTTTGCATTTTATTTCTTTGATATCCTATTATAATAATCCTCCATGATCACAAAAGGGCAAAAACTGCAAAATTAATACAATATTTTCCTAAACAGTGAAGAGGTCAGTGTAAAATAATTCTGTTTGAAATGCATGCCACTAGATCTGTTTTGAGATTCATTGCTCATTTTAACAAGTTTCTACTTGTGTCACGGGGGTTGAAGTGGAGACTGAACTAAAGCCAGCCATTCCAATCCATACTCTACACGTCCTACTCTCAAAGCACAGATTGCTGAAAAATTCAGAGTGTAACAATATGCACAGAAATATACTTTCACTGAAAAAGACATTCAAGAAGAAAAGGCACCAGTAAAAGACTAGTCCACCTTGGACTGTCCAGTAGTATTGAATGGCACCCTGACATTCTCCTCTATCTCACACCATTCAGTAAGATTGAATGGCACTCAGACATTCTATTTCCTTCCACAGAAAAAAAAACAATTAAATGAAAACTTAGTAAGGGGAAAAATACAAGCTCACAACCCATCTCTCCTTCACACACATATCCTGGTACTGTCATTTTACTTTACCGGGCAGTACAATTTTAACTAAACTATTTTGAAAACAGAAATTCCGATTCTGTGAGGAAAATTGTATGAGGACACTTTTATGTTATAAGGATTCAAAGTGAGCTGGTTGGCAGTCAGTTTCTTCCAGCCTGATTTTTTGAGGCTATGACGATGGTGCACAATGTCACTGGTGGAGGGCAGTATTTGGAAAATCTGTCCCAAACCTTGTGTCCCCACTTTGCTGCACAAAGCATGTTGTGGTGCACGATCTTAATGACAGAATGACACCGTGCCCAAGCCTCATTAGTATGAATTATTTATTTTAAATTGGTCCCATGCAAATTTATATCTTCGGCAAAGGTCCAGTCCCAGTGCACATATTATCAATATCAGTGGGTGCATGAGGAATTAAGTAAGCTTCTTAAAAGGAGATTGTTGTTTGAGTGTGTTTTTCTCTAATGCATTTGTAAATATATCCTGCCTCATTTTGCTCTGTATATTGATTGGTTATGCTGGGTAGTTGACATGTTTTGAGTTTTTGTCCAGTGCATTGCTTCATTATTTTTTATTTCATCTATTTTAAATAGCATCATACAAGGTGGTGCGCATGGGAAATCCTATAAGGGATTTTCCCATAGTACTGCATAGTTTAGGTGAGGGTGAATGGCTAACAAAGGCAGCCACCATTATTCTGGGACCCACATTTACTGGCCTTTTTACACATACTACGACATGGAAGTAGATTCAATAGTAACTTGAAAAAGGGACTTGGATATATGCTTGGAAAGGAAAGAAATGTCAGGCTATTACTGGGGAAAGTGCAGGGGAGTGGGACTAATTGGAGAGCTCTTTCAAAGAGCCACCACATGCATGATTGGCTGAGTGGACACCTGTGCTGTCTGATTGTATGGTTCTATGTCAAAGGAGGCCTGTCTTGTCCACGTTTACTTCATCAGTCAGGCTGTCACAGAGATGTGCCATCTGTTGCTGGAAGATCAGCAGACAATAGCTGGAACTCCTAATCCTACTCCTGCTCCTGCTCCTAATTCGTATGTCCGTATGTATGTAACAGGAAGCTTTTCCTATAAAAGTGAAGATTACAATAGCTTGTGTGGACTTCATGCTACCACATGCATCCAAGGGGACATCTTCCACATCTGGCAGCCTACAATGCACACAGGTATCAAGCTGGTGACACAATATCAGAACAGCAAGAGGTGACTTACATTTGTAAGTGGCAGTACCCTCATTACTTCCCTTGTCACAGGAAGGCATCAGCTAGACAAGGTGCAGAGCGTTCACTGGGTGGCAAGGTTCCCCTGAGTGCAAAGTGCCAATGATGCTATTATTTGGGTACTTGGGCTCCTCTTTGCAATCACTTTGTCTACGTGACCAGGAAGGCTTTGCATTCAAGTCATGTTCAAATGGTATCTGACAACAAGAAGCATAACTATGCATGACAATGGCACTGTTATGTATTAGGCAGGAGGTGACTGGCATTGTGTTATGTATAAAGCAATGGTGGTTGCTATTATGTTATACATATAGGCAGTAGATATCTGAGTGTGCTAAATGTTTGTTGTTTTAAATTGCCGCTCATCTAAATCTTTGCTGCCCGTATCCTATCCCGCACCAAATTTTGTTCACTCATTACCCCTATGCTGGCTGACTGACATTAGCTCCTAGATGACCAATGGCTAAAATTTAAAATCCCTCATGGAGTCACAAATCTGTATCTCTGTAACCTCCTCTGGGACTACAACCACCCTGCTGAATTTTCTGTTGGTCTAACTCTGCTCTTTTGTACACTCCCCCTCCCTTTGACTCACAATTGTTAGCCATGACGTCAGTTGCCTATGCCCCACACTCTGGAATTCCCTCCATAAACCTCTTCACCTTCCTTTCCTTCTTTAAAGCCATCTTTAAAACCCACCTCTGGTCACCTCTGCTAATATCTCCTTTGTTCTGGGTGTCTCTTTTTTGCCTGATTCCTCCTCTATGATACGCCTTGGGACTTTTGTCTATGTTGAAAGGTGCTATATTTGTTTCTGGTGGTGGTGATGTTGTTAAGGAAATAGGTTAACCGTTCCATTAAAATAGAGGAGGAGTGTCATGTAAACACATTAATTTCTCGGGCAATGTGTGGAAAATTAAGGTGCTCAGGAGGGAGTATTTTACAGAAAAATAATATTGTGCATACTATCACACGATAATATTCTGTTATTTGAATTTTCATAGGTTTTGTCTAACAATACACTCCACATTATTGTTTAGTAATACTTCTGTATTTTTACATAATTAATATTCTTTCTGTTGAGTTAAAATAGTTCTGTATATATTATTTAATACTTTTTACTTCCGCTGGTTTCTAACTCAAATACATCATTTTGTTTTCCAGTTGTATAACACTGCCGTACTGTGTGTGTTACATAGGTATATCACTGCTGTATAATATATATATTTCATATGCCCTGTATTACCAGGTTATAATACACTGTATGTTATTAATGGTTTTGAAGCCGGGCAACTTATGCTGCTGGGCTCCGGTGGTAGTGCGAATGTTGGCTTCCCTGCTGTTTACTGCTTGGCACAGACGTTTACACATTCCTGACTAAAGCTGGTGATTTATTAGAAAAAAATGTATACAACACAATTCATACAAAATGTGCCAGAAGTCATTAGGACTAGGAATGAGACCCGCAGGCTCAGCTTGAGAACTGTATTTATGACAAAAACATGGAAATTAGTCCTTTTATCTTTTACAAAACCATCTCTTAAGCTCTGAATAGATTCTATTTAATACACAGCATTCTCAGTCTTTATCGAGGATTTACCACATATTCATTTCCTTATTCCCCATTATAAATTACCCTGTCTCTGCCTGTAATGGGCCCACATTTGTCTTTGCTAATCTTTTCCTTTTTACTTACTGAGAGAAGCTTTTACAGTCCTTTTTGTTTCTTGCTATTTTACTTTCATATTCTATGTTCTCTTTCTTTATCAGTTTCTTGGTCCTCCTTTGCTGAATTCTAAAATGCTCCCAATCCTCAGGCTTACTACTTTTTTTGGCAACTTTATAAACTTCTTCCTTTAATCTAATACAATCCTTAACTTCTCTTGTTAGCCATGGTTAGGTTTTTGTGCCTGAAAGGAATGTAAATTTGTTGTAAACCATGTATTAATTCTTTAAATGCTAGCCATTGCCTGTCTACCATCATACCTTTCAATGTAGTTTCCCAATCTACCACAGCCAATTTGCCCCTCATGTCTTCATAGTTTCCTTTATTTAGATTTAAGACCCTAGTTTTGGATTGAACTACATCACTTTCAAACAAAGAAAAATTCTATCATATCTTCCCTAAAGGCTCTTTTACAATGAGATTATTAATTAGCCCTTTCTAATTGCTATTACAGAGACATGGCTGCAGGGTGTCCAAGACCGGGAACTGAATGTTCAAGGGTGTTTGACATTTAGGAAGGATAGTCAAAAAGGAAAAGGAGGTGGCACAAAACACTAGATCTAAAATAGCCTGTTCTCTAGTTGATTCCTCAACATACTGTTCTAGAAAACCATCTCGTATAAACTTCAGGAATTCATCCTCCACAGCATTAGTGCTAATTAGTTTTACCCAGTCTATATGTAGATTGATGTCCCCCATGATTACTGTATTACACGTGTTACATGCACCTCTAATTTCCTGATTTATACCATGTCCTACATTACTGCTATAGTTTGGTGGCTTATAAACAACTCCTATTAATATTTGCTGCCCCTTGCTGTTTCATAGCTCTACCCAATGTGATTCTGCAACATGATCCTTCAATCTAAGATCCTCTGTCACTAATGTATTGATCTCATCCTTTATTAACAGCCCTACCCCCACCTCCTTTTCCTTTTTGACTATCCTTCCTAAATGTCAAATACCCTTGAACATTCAGTTCCCGGTCATGGACACCCTGCAGCCATGTCTCTGTAATAGCAATTAGATACACCTGTTTACTTCTATTTGTGCTGTCAATTCATCTACCTTGTTGCAAATGCTGCGTGCATTCAGATTCAGTGCTTTTAATTCTGTCTTTTTATTATTTACCCAACCTCTAGCCTTATTTGCTGGTGCGCTCTTAAGCTTTGCCCTTCCTGCCACACTCTGATTATCATTACCCTCATTGCTACCTTGCTCTCTTTCCTTCTCCTCTCTCTTTAAATGGTCACATCTTTCCTCAATTGATCCCTCACCCTCGCTATTTAGTTTAAAGCCGTCTCTACCGCCCTGGTTATACGACTCGCCAGAACACTGGTCCCAGCTTGGTTCAGGTGAAAACCATCCCAACGGTAACGGCTCCTACTTTCCCCAGTACTGGTGACAATGTCCCATGAATTGAAACCCATTTCTCCCATACCAATCTTTGAGCTACACATTTAACTCTCTAATCTTATTCACCCTACACCAATTTACTTGTTGCTCAGGCAATAATCCAGAGATTAATAATCCAAAATGTATGGTGGAGGAAGATTCAATCATGACATTCAAAAGGGAATTGGATAAGCACCTGAAAAGAGAAAAATTGGAGGGGTACAGGGAAAGGTCCGGGGAGTGGGACTAGCTATATTGCTCATGTAGGGAGCCGGCATACACTTAACAGGCCGAATAGTCTTCATCTGTGCTGTATGCATTCTATGATTCTATGTCATGGAAAAGAGGCAAGAGATTATTATCCAGAATTCACCCTAAGGTATAGAGGACCTGGGAGTGCCTGTTACTGATGTTGATGGGGAAATTGGTCACTCTGCCTAATCTGTCCTCTGGCTCATTTTTCTTTATGCCTCTGTGAAGTGCCTTGGGATTTTTTTTTATGTTAAAGGTTCTTTGTAAATGCAAGCTCTTATGTTGGATGTAATAAGTGGAAAATTATTCTATTCCCCATCCTAAACAGTTCTCGCCTTTAGTAAGGACCAAAGTTCATCAGAACACTGGAGGAATGTTTAGGAATTAAATTAGTTTTTGGAGACTGAATTTACCTTCAAAAACATTTTTAAAAAATTACTTACCATGTCAGCAACAGCATTGCTTTCCAGTGCCACCTGATAGAAGACGTCCAATTTTTCTGACCCGCAGAATTCTTGAGTGTTAGTCAGATTGTGACACAAATGTGATGTGACGTCAATGAGCTTCACCTATCTGAATCACATACATGGGAACCTGAAGGTGTGGAGAAGGCAATTCGAGAATGGGGGTGGGAGGGTGGATGGGATTCACTTCAATGGTCATGTAATATAATTATTAACCTTCAATGTCTGTGATTAATAATTTTTTTTCATGTGGACATGCTCGATGTGTTCTACAGATAAAACTGGGCGCATTTGGATCAGTTTTAAACTTATTTCTTCAGCAAGTTTCAAGAACAAACCGTAGCTCCCCATGAGTAAGCCTTGATCTTGGGTTCATACCCAGCTCTGACAGCTGAGATAGAGGCCTGCTCAATCTGATGGCACTGCTTTTTGTCCTTGGGGTTGTTAAAATGAACTGCTCCCTCCCAGTTCAAACAGTGAATGGATCTCTTACTAAGCTCTGGTTTTCATCAGTTTCAGCTCCTAAATCTGAATCTCTCATTTATTACTGTTATGCTGCTGCCCTTTTCCTTTAGTGGGAAAAAAGTCCATAAGTACATTAAATAGAGCAAAGTAGATGGGAGATTTATTTCAGATCGGGCAAGTTATGTAAATATGATACTGTAATTTGGAAAATGCATTCTGCATTTTAAAACTTTCAACACTATCATCGTCCCATCAACTTGCTTTATTCAATGAAAGTGCACATGCATGGACAGGCACTGGCTTGGTGTGATGCCCTGCTTGGTCAAAAACCTGGTTCTGGCTCTATCATAGAAGACTGAAATTATTTTTTACATAGTTGGCATTAATGCAGTGCACATTAAGTTCACTCAGAAAAACCACAAGTACCTAGAGTATGGGAAAGGCCACAGTCACATTGCTGCAGGGGAGAATGCCGTTCTAACACTGTATTTAGAATGTGCCAGATACTTGATTCAGAGATTTGTATGGGGTAAACAAGTCTCCTCGTGCTGAGCACTGAGCTTGGTCAGTTCCGGTGCTGTACTGATCTTAGTCAGTGCTACATTATTGAAAACAATGGCACAGCTCATAACCCAGTAAGAGAGTGAAATATCCTTTTAACGCAGCTTTGCATATTATGTAGAATAACACAAGTGATATAGTGTTACAAATAGTTCTTGTAGACCTAAGCCCAGGTCTTTTGGGGCTACATCTATGCAGAAGTAGAGTACTCTTTTTTATATTGTTGTAAATGTACAATGTCAAAAGGAGGTGGAGTTGGGGCAGTGCTAAGTAGTGACAGATGTGCTCCATTTTATTTGTCAAGGGAGCTTGTTTTCCAGTTGGTATGTCTGATAGACATAGTCCTAGATCTGAAGGAATTATGCACAGTGGCGCAGTGGTTAGCACTGCAGCCTCACAGCTCCAGGGACCTGGGTTCAATTCTAGGTACAGTCTGTGTGGAGTTTGCAAGTTCTTCCTGTGACCGCGTGGGTTTCCTCCGGGTGCTCCGGTTTCCTCCCACCGCCAAAGACTTGCAGGTGATAGGTAAATTGGCTGTTATAAATTGCCCCTAGTGTAGGTAGGTGGTAGGGCATATGGGATTACTGTAGGGTTAGTATAAATGGGTGGTTGTTGGTCGGCACAGACTTGGTGGGCCGAAGGGCCTGTTTCAGTGCTGTATCTCTAAATAAAATAATAAAATAAAAATAAAAAATAAAAAAATTATTGCATGCAGCCTCCTGTGCTGCTGTCCACAATGACTGAATGAAGTGCCAAGTGCATGCCTAAAACAAGCTTTAGGCCCCTTGACTATGTAAATTTAATGCCTATGCCTGTTAAAGGAACCCTTTCAGAATTTAGCTCCTGATGAGTGGGCCCAAGTGGAACAGGAGAGCTCCCCACCCGACGCCACAGTCCTGGGAACTGTCTGCCTCTATTGTCTGACCAAGCCCCTACTGGTAATTATCTAAGGGCTGCTGCAGGTGGCCTGAAATTCATTTTTCTGATGGGGTAAGTGGCATAGGCATAGGCATAAGCTGTTGAATATGTAGATAAGGCCTGAGGCCTACCTTCAGGCTGACTTCGGGCCTCTCTGTCCAGGCATGCTCTGCTTGTGCTGAGCCTGGGCTCAAATATTGTGACTACTCTTTCCTTGTATCTCGTTGGTTGTAAAGTATTTTGAGACATTGGGCAGGATTTTTGGGAGCAGAAGCAGATGGGACCCCAAAATTAAGAGGCCGGCCGGCGTGCCAGCGTGCCAGTTTCCTGACTCTGTTCCTGATGTCGGCCATTTTGCCCTCTGTAGGTTCGGGGCCGGCAAGGCAGGTAGGCAATTAGGCTCATAAAGAACTTTGATAAGGATAGATGATGGAGGCTAACTGGGAATTTCCAATTGGCCTCCAGTTTCCTGATGTGATGGGGAGAGTTTAACTGTCTGGAGGCGGGCACCCAGTAGCAAGTTGGGATGCCAAATTTGCAGTCAGACCGATACCACCCCACCCCCCACTCCCCCACCCCACAGTGGTGGCCTGGCTGCTTTCTCTTTTTTTAATTAAATCTCTTAAAAAGTGGCTGAGAAGGCACCTCCGCGTTGAAGCACCTTCTCAGTTACTTACCATTTATTGCAGCCAGCTGATCCTCTAAAGCTGGAAGGCCCCTGATTGGCTCTCCAGCTTCGAGAGCCCATCTGCTGCCCTTAATTGGACAGGGATCCTGTCACCATGCCAATTAAGGGGTTGCCCCAGTCAAATTTGCAACGAGTGCCTGTTTTCCCCCGGGGACGGGTTCAGGTCCCAGAAACAGTCCCGGCTCCTGTTTCCTGCCCCAGAAGCGAAAATTTAGCCTACTGCGTAAGACAATGTATAAATGCAAGTTTGTTCTTTTCAACCTGTATCTTTCCATTAGCTGTGGCTCAATTCCTTCAGCGCTGCGATATTTAAATGACAATTCTTACTCCTGGCTCCATCCTGATTCCTGATGCTGTTTTTAACCATCCTCTCCTACCCTCTGTCCTGCTGGGCTATCTCCAATGTTTAAATCAGCACTGAGAGCCTTTGTCAAAGTCAGGAGTGAAAGTTGTCACAATGCTGGAGGAGTGGAGCACAACAACAGCTGACAGGAGCAATGATAGGAATGCACTGGTTGATGTTGCTGGGTTCTGTCTTTACAATTATATAGAGTACTTGTGTTATGCAAGGTATTCAAAAACCCCTCCAATCCATCTTAACTAAAAACTGCCCACTGTCTCAAGTTTATCCATGGCTTTATTATGGAGTGTGAAAAGACAATGGAACACTGATTTATACTTCAGCATTTAAAAGCAATCTGTTCATTGGTAAAAGCGTTCATTAAAAAAACGCTGCAGGCTAGAGGCTCAGATTTCACTAAACAACACTTGTGAGTCGTGGTGCCAAGCCCGCCAAGTCTCCTGGAGGCTTACCTTCCTGTTTTCTGGTTAAGGGGAAAAATTGCTGGAGGTGTTGTTTGTGTCTGCAGAGACGCCATTGCTGCCAGAAGATTTGTGATTACAATGTCTGGCAGATGACATGCCAGCTCTTTGCCATCTTGTGGCCCACCATTCTGAAGCATGGAAGTGACTCCTGGGCTCTGGCACATCACATGACCATCATTTCAAGCTACAGCAGATGTGAACTGTATTTGCTGTCATTATTAAATTTCCCTTCTCTTTGTTTTTGTGGAAAAGAGGAAATTAAACCGACGGGGCAGACTTGGCAAACTGGTTACCATCAGCTGCCTGTCCCATATAATGAAACTGGAGCCTCTGGCCTTGCAGTCTCCTTCAACTGCTGATGCTGTTTGGTTCCAGGCATATGAAGGAGGATTGTTTAATCCCTTTGAAGCTGAAGCCTTTACAACGCAGCTAATTCCTGAACTGAACACATTTTTGGCTACTGCACAATCTTGATTTATGGATAAAGCCTGTCAGCACCTGATTCTGTGTGGTTTTAGAAACCCTTCCCGTTGAGTCCCTGAAACTGTAAAGTGCATCTCTAATGAAGCTACGTTGTAATTACAGTCAGTAAATATTTCTGACTTGACAACATACTATGAGCCAGCTGGTCAGAGCTGACAATATGTAGGTAATAAAAGGTAAGTATGTCATCATTAGGACCCCAATATTCAGTTTTTGTCTGTCCAAACTGTTTGTATTAGAGTGCTTCAGGGTCTGATCCGTTGGTGAGTTTTTATTTGGTGGGTGGTTCCTGGCACATGCAGAGGCATGTAGGGCACACAGAGGACTGGAGAGTGTGACGCACATGTGGCTGCCCACAGTTGGTGGCAGTGGCGGAGTGGAGGGGATTGGTGGAGAACAGAAACAGCAGAAGCTAAGGGGAGCCCAACGACAAAGTTACCCTGGTTAGAGAGATTGTTTCCGTGAAAGATGGGATGGAATTGAGGGGAGGGATGGAGATGGCAAGAGAGGGGTAGGGATGGCATGTGAGGGATGGAAGGAATGTGATCGGGATGGCATGAGAGGAATGGCATAGGATGGGATGGCATGGGAGGGAGGGGTGGCATTGGAGGGGTGGAAGATGGAATTGGTTAAATGTGACAAAATGGCAGGAACAATTATTTGACACAACTTATTATTCAAAAACTATTCTTTGTGTTAAAATAAAGATTCACTAGATTTGAATGAAAAGGTTTTAGAAAAGTTGCCAAGTGAATTAAAATAATACATCAGCATTGATTTTATAGAGAAAGAAGATGATAACAGTCTATACCCTCCAGAGTTGCTACACAGTCTAACTCCAGTGGGCATGCCAGCACACAAACTTAGACTCAAGGAAGAGCAGTTATACTGTTGCTACAAAACTTGAATTCTAAACAAGGCCTTTGTCATGGAGCAAGATTGGTAGTTAGGAAGCTGTTTTCTATGATAATAGAGGCTGAAATTTATAACAGGCAGATTTCAAGGAAATAGTGGCCTTAATTTAATGGTGAGGCAGTGGACTCCCCCACCATCTGAAAAGCCTGAGGGTGGGGCTGTGTGCCCGCCTCTGTTGGGCCTGGAAGCCACGCTGCTATTTTGCATGGCCCAGGCCCTGAATTGGCTTCAGTCGGGGTTTCTGCCCCTCTGAGGCAGGAAGTCCCACCTCCAAGAGCTGTGGGCCAATCAGAGGGCGGTAGCTCTTCAGTCCTCCGCAGTGCCACTAGAAGGGGTGGCCACTGCTGGGACTGCACCCAGCAAGAAGAGGATGATGGACGCCAGCCTCAAAAGAGTAAGTGAGGGTCAGGCCTTGCCTGGGACAATTGGCTAGGCCCCGGCAAGGTGTTGGGGAGTCGGAGTCTAGGGCAGGGGAGTTTTGGGGAGGCAGCCCATGCTGCTGGGGAGGGAGGGCCCTCTGTAGGCACAGGGTGCCTGATCAGGAGGGCCCATTCAGCCTGCAAGGAGTTCGACAGGTATGATTCGGCGGCATCCTCAGGTGCTGAAGTGCCCATCCGCTGATGGTATAATACCAGTGGCGTCAGGAAGAGGCCCTTAAGGGGCAATTAATTGGCCACTGAAGGGCCTCAATTGGCCTGGGGCGGGCAGGACATTTGCCACCTCCCCTGCTACTGGTAAAATAGCAGCAGAGGTGGGTAGGCAACGGACATGGCATTCCCCACATCCCACACAATTTTATGCCGACCCACCCCACCGCCTAGCCCACACCCGGGGCTGGAGGGGTGGGTGGGTGGGAGGTGATGGCTGTTAAATTTCAGCCAGTGTGTTTATTCCTCAAATAATATTGAGCCTATCAGATGTAAACCTGCCTTTTCAACTCAGGAGAAAACAGTTCCCAATTAGACTTTCATATTCTATGACTTTAAACAAGTCACAAGGCCAGACTCTTGATAAAATTTGTATTTATATTCCTAGGCCTGTTTTTACACATGGACAGATTTATGTAGCTTTTTCCAGAGTGAGAAGTTTTGATTCTGTTTAAGTCTTTGGCGAAAGAATAACTAGAAATCCTGTATTTAAAGAAGTACTGTTGTAATAAAGATAATAATTTAACTGCAAATGTTTTGCTGGTCTCTGCTAGTTTTAACAGTTACTCAGAATGTTTTACTGAAGTCTTTGTCCTTATTTTTTAAAAATTGCTTAAATAATCATTGCTGATGATATGATTGGAGAATTGAGAGGCCAAATGAATATGAGTGAAGATGCAGTCATTAAGACGGAATGCTGCACCCTCTGTATCCATGGTGTCCATTAACTTAGCTTCTTCAATGTATTCCGATGGACAGTAAATATTCTCAAAGCTGTCAACATTTACAGTGAGATCTATGATCACAAGGAATGGGGCAGAATTAAAATCCATTTAAGTGCATGAGTGATGTAAAATGGGTGACATTTCTAAACCCAAATAAGCAAGCCATATCCAATATGAGTGAGAGTTGACAGGTTTGCAATAAACAGAAATGATTAAAGATGTCCAAACCAGAATCATGTGTAACAGTAATATATATAGTTACAAATTAAGCTCGTTATATGGTGTCAGGAAACCACTACGTGTCAAGATTTTCTGCCCTGTGAATTCTTGGAATTTAACATTGGACTCCTAAAAATGGAGCCTATGAGTCTGAATGAATGCTTTGAGGAAAGGATTTATATGGTCCCTATGTCCTAGAATTTCCTCAAAATGAATTACATCACTGTTGCTCCTATGAAATAAATGTGCACCCAGTGGTGGCCTGCAGTGGATATTACGCATGTGTTTCCTGGGTCTGGTCATATTTGGAATCTCATTGGGGTAGTCGGTCATGAAAAACACATGTGGATCAGATGTAAGCAGCTGGACTACTTGAAAACTTTTGTGCAGTCTTTTAAAAGATAGTTCAACCTACAATCGTCAGCAGCAGACTGGGGTTGGCGGGGGACAACCAGATAAGAGAGAAAACAGTGTGGGCATTTTCACTTCATTCTTTAATAACTTCACTGCATGTCTTAGCAACATCTATTCCGTGCCTAATAGCACATAAGGAAACATGTTTCTTTGACTGCCTTTACATCCAGTAGATTGGTTCTCTGGGTTGTTTCTGGAACAAAGTCATCCTTTAATGTGCACAGGCCCTGAGCCTGGCTCTCAGCCTCTCAACCCTCTGAGATACGAACTAGGAGCAGGAGTAGGCTATTCAGCCGCTCAAGATAGTTGCACCATCTAATTCTGGTCTCTTGAGCATCCCTGATTTTAATTGCTCCACCATTCGTGGCCATGCCTTCAGTTGCCTAGGCCCTAAGCTCTTGAATTCCCTCCCTACACCTCTCTGCCTCTCTACCACGCTTTCCTCCTTTAAGATGCTCCTTAAAACCTAGCTCTTTGACCAAGCTTTTGGTCAACTGACCTAATATCTCGTTATGTGGCTTGGTGTCGTACTTTGTTTTATGATGCTTCTGTGAAGTGCCTTGGGACGTTTTATTACATTAAAGATGCTATATAAATATAAGTTGTTGTTGTTATACCTTTTTTAAGATTCTTGCTCTAACGCTAGCTCTTAAACAGGTATCGTTAATGCAGTGTGTATGCATTTGAACTTAAACCTGAGACATTTCACATGAATCTGGTCCATTATGGAGAGGGGGAAATGGAGAACAGTTCTTCCCTTGAGGAGGGGACGATAAATCGACTCCTTCTTGTAAGCTCCTGCGACTGGTTATGATTACAGATTGTTCACCTGTCCGCTCAGCCAGGGAATAGTGCATTGTTGGGATGGGATGGAGTTCATCTCCTGTACATTTTCAGTCATTGCTTGAAGATAGTTTAAGACATATTTAAGGAAAGAAATTAAACAGAAAGACAAGCAGAAGAGTGTTAAATCACGGTTCTTTTAAAATGTATAGTTTTAAAGGATTTTGGTAATAGATCTCACCCTTTAGGGGGGATTTTAACCTGCAAAGTGGTGGTGGGGGGCGGGGGGCGAGGTGGGGAGGAGGAGGGTGGTGTCAATGTGTACAAGAGGTTAAAGAAGCAAAAAAATGCCAGTGTGTCAGGAAGCAGGAACCTGCCGACTTCTGCATGTAACATATGCATTTCTAAGCACGCGGGAAACCCCCATGGGACAGGTGGGTCTGCCATTAACCTATGCAAAAAGCCTATTGACTGGATTTATGACCTTGGATTCTGGCTTTAACTGCCAGTGCACAGTTTTTCCAGGCCATTGGAAACTTGCAGGGTTTAATAAGGCAAGAGGACAATGGTGATTGACAGAGCTGAGTCATCGACAGTCTGGAGAGCCTTTAAATACTGAGATATGACAGCTGCTTCTTTGCCTAAGTGAAAGGCTTTTGCTCACAGGAATTGTTCTGAGAGTGTGCTTTTACAGCTTTGGAAGTGATTTCAAACACTTTGGAGGACATTTTTGCTACCTTGAACCTTTTGTGCCTTTGATCTGCACATCCCAGCTGTTAGCCTTCACAGCAGCATGGGAGCAGCTTGTGCAGCTCCACCTTGGACCTCTGATGAGGGACCAGAGGTACAACACTAGCAACAGCAGCAGCAGCTGCCTTCGCCTCAGCCACCATCCACTCCACAGGATGGAGGGGATGAGCACAGAGCTCCACCTCTCCGAAAGTGATACGCCAACACAGGGATGGAAGATCAGCTTGACATGATTGAGTACTGGTGCCTCAGGAGGCTCAGATTTTCATAGCAGATCATTGCTGACATCTGCAGCCTCCTGAAACAAGCCCTCTGCCAAGTTGATCAGGTGGGCATCCATTGCCAGTGGCAGCAAGGGTCACCGCAGCCCTGAATTTCTTCATCTCCAGCTCCTTCCAGGGATCAGCCGGTGACATCTGCAAGACTCCGCAATCTGCTGCCACCAAGTGCATTTCCCAGATGACCAATGCCATGTATGCCAGGGCTGTCACTCACGTGCACTTTGACACTGATTAGACAGAGAGGGCTCTCTGATTTGCTGTTCTGTCTGGATTCCCACAGGTACATGGAGTCATAGATTGCACCCATGTGGCAATCAAAATGCCCTTAGATTAATTGGCAATATTCGCCAATCAAAAGGGATTCCACTCCTTTAATGTTTAGCTGGTATGCATCCATCGGAAGATTATCATGCATGTCTGCGCAAGTTACCCAGGAAGCTGCCATGATGCCTTCATTCTGCATCAGTCAAGTCTCCCACAGATCTTCGCACCTTCAAGCAGAGTCAACGGATGGCTCCTTGGAGACAAGGGCTACCTTCTGTGGATGTAGCTGATGATATCTGTGAGGAGCTCTACCACTGATGCACAGGTGAGGTACAACTCAAGCCACATCAGCACAAAGACGGTCATTGAGAAAGCCGTTTTTTAATTCTTTCATGGGATGTGGGCGACATTGGCAAGACCAGCATTTGTTGCCCATCCCCAATTGCCCGTGCCACCTGAGTGGCTTGTTAGGCCATTTCAGAGGGCAGTTAAGAGTCAATCACATTGCTGTGGGTTTGGAGTCACATGTAGGCCAGACCAGGTAAGGATGGCAGCTTTCCTTCCCTAAAGGGCATTCGTGAACCAGATGGGTTTTTATGACAATCGATGATAGTTTCATGGCACCATTACTGAGACTAGCTTTCAATTCCGGATTTTTAAAAATTAATTAATTGAATTTAATTCCTACAAGCTACCATGATGGGATTTGAATCCATGTCCCAGGGCATTAGCCTGGGCCTCCAGATTACTTGTTCAGTGGCATTACCACTACGCCACCGCTGAAGATGCAATTCAGGCGTCTGGACAGATCTGGGGGTCCCTTTCAGTATGCACCAGCAAGGATGTCCAGAATGATAATGATGTGCTGTGCCATACACAGCATAGTGCCGCAGAGAGGCCAGGAGCTGCGGTTGGAGGAAAGTAATGAACGCTCTGCATCTTTGGAGGAGGAGGAGGAGGAGGAAGAGGAACAACAGGAGAAGGAGGAGTCTGATGTGGCCAGGGTCTCTGCAGCTCCTTACCTAGCTGCCAGAGATGCCTGGGATGGATTCATACAGGCACGATTCAGCTAATCTGAGGCTTTGCAGCCCAGTGGCATACCAGTGCTGAAACACTGTACATCCCCCTCCCCCTCCAACACAAAGCATTCACGTTGTCAGTAATCAATCCATCTTACTGACACCCATTGTTCATCTTCTACTCTTTCCTCTAGGTTGATGGCCACTTGGCAGATGAGAGGCAACAATGACGATAACTGGACAATGGAAATTTGAAATATAGTTTATGGTGCAGAAACATTGACAATAAAAATGACAAATTAACACACTTTTAAACACCCAAGTGGTTTCCCCTGTGAAACTACAAAGTCTTTCTCTTCCTTTTCTTAATACTCCTATGCGGTGCTACCCCTTCAGCAGTGCTAGAGGCAGGCTGCTTGTTCCCCTGCTCTGACAACTGAAATGCCCGTGACCAATGTCCTGGGGGTTTTGGAGATCATGAGAGCCCTGCCAAAGACTGCCCCACCTGCACCTGTGCAGGGGCAGACTCAATCATCGGGGCAGGAGGCAGCATGTGAGGCTCTGAATGAGGGGGTGGGACAAGGGATGAGAAGCGGGATGCTTTGAGCAGAGTCCCAACCTCCATGTGCCCTTTCTCCATCTTCCCTCTTATGGCCCATCTGCACTTTTCTGTTAGCTAAGAGCTGGAGAGCACTTTGCGGCACTTCAGTGAGATGCTGAACAGCCAAGTTGAGGCTTTCCTCCATCCTATGTAATTTGGCAAACTAAGGGCTGAATTTTATGGACCCTTGGGAGACGGGCTGGGAGGCAGAGGGGCCCTTAAAATAGTGAGGGAAGGTGGGGGGGTGGAATGCCTGTTGCCTTCCCGATGCTATGCAATTTTGTTGGGGGTGGAGAAGGCTGAAAATGATCTTCCCGTCCAGAGACCAATTGAGGTCATTAAGCAGCCAAGGGCCTGTTATTTTATGGCGGCCTCCCTGTGGTTTGTGGGGGGGGGGGAGGTGCGGGGGGCCTCCTTCATGGGCAATCTGTGGCCCATGCAGGCCCCCGGCGGCAAAGACTCTGCAAACAACTCCCCCCACCCCCCCCCATGACACTCTTTCACTCTTTCCCCCTTCTTGCTGGGGCCTGCTGGACTGGCCCTGGTGAGCCTGCCCCACTTACCTGAGGCCCGTAGCTCTGATGCTGGTCCTGGTCCTTGGGCCTCTTGTAGTACCGGCAGTGGCCACTGCTTCCAGTGGTGCTATGGAGCTGCCGGCCATTTGATTGGCTGGCAGCTCTTGGCGATGGGCTCCCTGTCCTTAAAGGGACAGGAACCCTGACGGCGGGCAGTTAATTGGCTGCCGGCTGTGGAATTTCGCTGGGGGTCCAAGACAGGGTTGAGGCAGGATCGCCCCCTGCCTTCCAGCACATTGCCGTGACCCCCGCCATCAAGGTAAAATTCAGCCCTAAATGAGCAGGCCATTGGTGAGAGCGTCTGATGCTCCATACAGGCGGTCACTCTTTCTGTGGAGGTGGACATCATTGCAAAGGCCTGAGACTTCATACCAGAGAAGGACTCCTCCAATCACTCTCCAGTGGTCTGCACTGCCTCTTGAAGTGCTGACAGAACGTCACAGTTTTTTTGTTGCTGCTCCACAGTAGTCATCTTCATCAATGATGTCTGAGGCTCAACATCTGCATCCAGCTGTGCAGAGCTTGCAGCATCCTGCGCCATCCAAAGGGCACTCTCCACTGCTATCCCTGTCTCCTGCACCTGCTCTTGCTCACTTATGATGTGTGACTCACCATATGACAATCCAACTACCTGTAGTGGAGGCCCCACCAAGGTGTGTATATCTGAGCTGGTGGAGGATGCACATTAGCTGTGTGACAGTGCTTCCTCAGAGTGGGTGATCTCCTCTGAGGAGTCTTGGTCCTCCTCCTGAATGATGCCTGTAGAACCTGTGGGAGATAAAAGGCATGAATTCGAACTGACTAGGTGAAATGTTTCAAAATCATCATTGAGCAGATGATCATATTTCAGTGGCTGCTGACATGAAGTCAGCATGAGTGAGTGTTGTGTGCCATGTAGCTGCGTGTCCAATTTTGTCACTAGATATCTGGGAGACCCCCATCTCTCCATCATCAATGGTCATGCATTCCAACACACTGCTGATCTCTAGTGCATCATCCTCCACAACGGTCAGGGAGCAATGACTGGAGAGCCACTCCCGGTTCTCTCCCTCTCCCTGGTGTCCTGCACTTGCTTTTGCTGCCAAAGAAGAAGAAGAGATTTCTGAGTGTGAAAAGTAGAATGTGTTGAGAGGTTGGAAGGACAACATTTGTGGAGGATCACTGTGAGGGATGGATGTGAAACATCAATAAAATGAAGGTGAGTGTCAGTGGAGGCTGATCAGATGGGATGTGCCGCGAGAGACAGGAATGGAGCTCCAAGGTATGTTGGTTGGAGGAGTGCTGTGCAGGAAAATGCTGGGGAATTCAGAGTGAGGGGTTTGGCACTTGAATGTGGCTTACCACGCCTCTTTCCTGCCTTGATAAAGTAATTGAACCTCTTGTGGTACTATATCCATGAGCGAGGGACCACACTCCTGCTGCTCAACTGCTCAGCTACTCAGCTTGGTTTCAGATGCTGGCCTTGTCCTCTCATCTGCTGGAAACAATATTTCTCTGCAGACCCTTATAGACTGCAATATGTTCTCTAGCGATGCCACAGGGAATCAGGGACAGCTTTCCCATGTTGAGACTCTATCAGTAGAGTTGCTGCCTCTCTCTTGACGATTGTAGAATGGATCCATCCTGTCTCTCACTGGGCTCCCTTTTAATTCTGCGATTTGAACATTCAGGTATGGGTTGTGATCACACATGCCGCTCCAACTGGTTGGGAAACCAGGAAGCAGGATGCTAATGCTGTCGCTGAGTTGAAGAACTACAGGAAAACCCACTCTATGAACCTTTGGGTTCCTGACCTGCTGCTGGTCTCCCCACTGTGAGTGGGTCCAAATATTAAAATTCAGCCATTTAACTCTATTGGGAGTAAAGGTACACAGATCATTAAAGCCAATACTTCAGGCTGATAAAGCTGTTAACAAAAGTTAATGGAATTCTATATTTTATCACAAGAGGTAATAGAATAAAAAAGCCATGAGGTAGTGATGAGCCTGTAGGAACAAAGGAACATAGGAGCAGGAGTAGGCCATTCAGCCTGCCAGCCTGCTCCGCCATTCAGTTAGATCATGTCTAATCATCTACCTCAATGCCACTTTCCTGCACTACCCCCATATCCCTTGATGTCATTCGTATCCAGATATCCATCAATTTCTGTCTTGAACATGCTCAATGATTGAGCTTCCACAGCCCTGTGGGGTAGAGAATTCCACAGATTCACCACCTGCTAAGTGAAAAAATTCCTCCTCATCTCAGTCTTAAATAGCCTACCTTTTATTCTGAGACTGTGTCCCCTGGTTCTAGACCCACCTGCCGGGGGAAACATCCTATCTACATCCACCCTGTCACACCCTGTAAGAATTTTGTAAGTTTCAATCAGATCACGTCTCATTCTTTGAAACTCTAGAGAATAAAGGCCCAGTTTCCTCAATCTTTCCTCATATGACAATCCCGCCATCCCACGGATTAGTCTGGCGAACCTCCTTTGCGCCTTATATTGGTCTGAATTTAGTGAGGCTGTTTGGAGCGGGAATGGAGGCATGGTGGGCTGGAGAATAGGGTCGGACACACCTGCCTGGAATTCCAAGGTCGTGATGTTGGTTCCGGATTGAGTCAGCGGTGTGGAAACACCAAGGCGGCATCGCCGCCCTGATGCGATGGGAGTGCAATTTAAATTGTAGAACAGATAGTTCTAATGCATTTGCATGCAATTGATAGTGATTCAATGGGGACTTGTAATTAAGTGGTCGACAGTCAACTCTCACATGCCTTCATTCCCTGGCCATTGAAAGGTGGCCTCAGTCCTGCAACCGAAAGGCAGCCATGGGGAATAGGGAATAGGGGAAGAGGGGGGAGCAAAGGCCATTGTCAGCATGTAGTGCTGTGCACTCTGCACAGGTGGGTTGGTTTCATGTGAGGTGGTCCGGTGGGCATGGTAATGGGTGAAAGGTCCACTGGGCATAGGTATGGGGTCACTCTGCAAGGGTGGGCATTGTATCGGGCGCAAGACTTTAGTGGGCTATATCTCGGGTGCAATACAACGGGCCCTTCACCTTCATTAAGTAAAGTGGCCGCCCGCTGCGCAATTTTGGTTGGCTGGCCGCATGCGTCGCAGGTAGAAGTGGCACCTGCATCTGGGTCTGCCACCGGGAACCGTGAGGGGAACATTAAATCCAGCCCATTGTGTGCAGTATTGTGCCCCACGCTATAGGAAGAATATTGATGCTTTAGGGGAGGACAATGCTGATTCACTGGGATGCTGCTTGGTATGAGGAAATATAAATATGAAAAAACACTTGAAAAATTATAGAATCATAGAACAGTCACAGCACAGGAGGCCATTCATCCCTTCCTGTCCATGCCGGCTCTCTGGCAGAGCAACTCACCTAGTTCCACTCCCCTGCCTTTTCCCCGGAGCCCTGCAAATGTTTTCGCTTCAGATAATTATCCAAATTTCTTTTGGAAGCCATGATTGAATCTGCCTCCACCACACTCTCAGGCATTGCATTCCAGATACTAACCACGCACTGCGTACAAAAGGTTTTCCTCATGTCGCCATTGCTATAATTGCTACAATTGAAAGGTCACAGACCTGAAACATTAACTCTGCTTCACTCTCCGCAGATGCTGCCTGACCTGATGAGCATTTCCAGCATTTCCTGTTTTTATTTCAGATACTGCATTTGCAGTATTTCACTTTTATATTTGAGAAATTGGGCCTTTTTATTGGAAGAACACCACAGATTACAGGGTGGTACGACAGAAGTGTTTAAATTATGAAAGTATGGGACAGGGTAGATAGAAGACTTACAATAGTTCTTGTTTCCAGTAGTTGAGGGGTCAAGAGTGAAAGGTCATAGATACAAGATTAACTGTAAAATATTTGAAACAGACAGCAGAATAAACTCCTTTGCTCAGGGAGCTGTGAGGCTGTGGAATTCACTTCCAGAGTTAATGGTTGAGACAGAAACTACATCAACATTAAATATTGCATTGGATAGGTGATGACGTTAAAGGATTTGACGGAATCTGAGAACATGACAAGTAAATGTGATATGTTCATAGGGAAGGTAAACATCAACACGGACTGCTCGGGCCAAATAGACTGTTTCTGTGTTGTAGCTTCTTTATATTTCTATGTATTTTGATAATCATTTCTAGTGTATTGACCTGTTATCTTGCTTTGCCTGCAGTGAATTTGAGAAATGTCTACACATAGCTCCAGTGACATCAAGCCTCCCTGCATGCCTAGGAACGGACTAGTCAAGATTCCAGCCCAGTCCAATGGATTAGGATCAGCTAGTATCACCAAAGGAACCCCTGCCGCTAAAAACCGACTGTGCCAGTCCTCTTCTATTCCAACAGTGCTCCCATCGCCTTTACCTAACCACAGTGAACTGGCTTCATTAGCACAGGCAGCGCACGTGCCATCATCATCTCTGTGCGGAGTGACTGACACTATTCCACTGGTAGAACCAAACTCTAACAAGACCTTGCCAAGTACATGCCAGCCATCAGGGTCCAAAAGAAAACTGTCAATCTCGTCAATGGAAGGACAATTGCCCATTTTGGATGAGAAGATCATCAATCGACTCTTCTGGTACTTTTCCTCTTGTGAGAGATGTGTTTTGGCACAAGTGTGTAAAGTCTGGAGAAAGGTGTTGTATCAGGTCAAGTTCTGGGAAGGCATCACACCTATTCTTCATGCAAAGGAGCTGTATAATATACTTCTCAATGGAGAAAAGGAGTTTGTCAATCTGCAAGGATTTGCTATTCGTGGCTTTGATTCTTTCTGCCTGATTGGAGTCTCTGATCTGGACATTTGTGAGTTTATAGATAACTACCCTCTGTCCAAGAAAGGTGTGAGGTCTGTGAGCTTGAAAAGATCAACCATCACTGATGCAGGACTTGAGGTGAGATGGCAATATTCCTGTTTTTATTGACCCCTGTTACTCTGTGGTATTCATTCCGCTGGCAATCTCACTTATTCAAACTAAGCTTCTCATTTCCTTCGGTTTAGCCTCCCATTTCACGTGCCATAGGTGTAGTGAGTCATGCAAGTCATCATCCCGAACAGAGACAGTAACTGCTCATCAAAGTCAATAAGCAGGTTCCCACCTCCTTGACTATTGGCACTTTAGCCATGTGGTCATAATATATTAACTTGTTTTGTAGTGTCTGGGGGTGAAAAGCATCGTGAAGAGAGATACACACAATAAATAAAAACACTAAAACTTTACTAATGGCTGAAACATTTCTTCTGTTTGCAGTAAGTCTGTTTATTTTAAAATTGATTATATTGAACTGCTCTCTAGCTGAGAGCAATGAAACACCATTTTGGAAATAATGTTTCAAATGCCAGGCCTACCCCAGCATGCAGCTAACACTGAAAGTGCTAAAAATGGATTTTGCTGCAGACAACTGCTTAGGGCAAAGATTCTAACACTACTTTTAGGTCCTGATTTTAATTCTGGGATTTGGGTGGGTGATCTGCAGTCACAAAACACATCCACGGTATTTTAACTCTGAGGCCTTATTATAATCTTACTGGTGGGTTTCCCACCCAACTGACTGACCTCACCAGAAACATACCCACTCTTACAGAGCAATTTCCCGCAGGTCAGCCAGAAGCCTATTGTTACAACCTGGTGAGCAATGTGTCTAGGGGTCTTTAGCTGTCTTTACCTGGTCTTATTGTAACAGGGTTTAATTTTAAACACACTGTGTTTTGAGCCCTCCTTTTTGTGAATCCATGTTCACAGTTTCCAATTATAAGGCAAAGAACTGAGCACATAGAAGGGGAAATTTATTAAAACCTTAAACTTAAACTCTAATACGGTTCACACCTATGGATATACGACACGCTCACGCTAGCATGCACACACGATATAAACATGCAGATAGGAATAGAAAAGAGCAGAAGAAAAGATAAGTAGAACAGTTTGTTACTGTTTCTCGAGCTCGCTGTAGTCCTTGATTGAAGATATGGTCTTGCGATTCGTTTCCCTGGCAATAACTTTGTTGGGAGTTCAAAAACTCTGCAACAGCCAGTCAGTCATGTGACCAAAACTCTTCTGACCACTTCTGTGTATTGGAGGAACAGGGATTGGCTCCCTTTGTTTCCACATTGTCTGGTACTATGCAAATGTCCTTCCTGTCAGAGATTGCAATTTTTAAAGTTTTAATGTTCATGTGGCAAAATAATGTGTGCCTCAGTCTTGGCAGGTGGGGGTTTGCCTGACATCTCCACACCCAGGGGAATGAAATGTGATTTGAAGAAAATGGCGCATTCCATTACAGAGTTTGAGAGAAATATAAGATACAGAAAGAAACCATGCATTTCTCTCATTCATTTCCATTCATTCACCAATCTTCAGGCTCATTAAGATGGTCTGTTCTGGGGGGGTTGCGGGCAGGGCTGCTGTCATTTCCCCCTTTTTTTTCTCCAGGAGAGTTAGTAGGGGGGGCAGGTCTATCCTGAACTCCCTGATTCATGCAAAGACTTTTGGCTTCAGGGGATGGGTGGTTCCCTTTTCCTCTGACTCCTCCCCCTCTGTGGGGGAGGAGTCTCTGTTACTCTCCCCGTTGTTCTCTGGGACGCTCCTACCTGCAGGTATTTGGGCAGACTTAACTGCATTTTCCAATGACCCTTTGACTAGGTGAGGCATCACCCTCACGGTTTCTCTGCCCCCTAGAGGTCTCTCTTTGTCTCTGCAGGTTCCTGTAAATGCTGTTAGCAACGTTGGGTGGGGTGCTTCTAGAGTCTGCATTTACATAGAAGGATGTGAACTCTAGCTTTTCACATTTTTCTGGGTTGGTTGACCCGACAGTAGGGGTTTTCATCTGGGATTCTTCCCGGACTTCCTTTAACTGCCCTCTGGGTCGCTTTTTCCTCTTCTCTTTCTAAATTTTTGCCAGCCATGTGCCTGCCTGTTTCTTTTTTTCTCAGCGGGGGTCCCTTACAGTTCACCAGCCCTCTGCTGGAGGGTCCTCCTAACACCGGTACAAGACTTAGGGGTGCAGGTTTCATTGTAGGTTGGGGTTTCCCCTCAACCTGGCACATGTGGCAACTCCTGCAGTACTCCACCACATCTTTGTGGAGTTTTGGCCAGTCAAACTGCTGCCTTGTGCGGGTTTTGGTCTTTCGTATACCGACATGAACAGTTACTGTAGTCTCGTGGGCCCTTCCTAATATTTCTCACCGGTACCTCTGTGGCACCACTAACTGGTGAACCACTGCCCACTCCTTGCTCTCAGGTCTGTGAGGAGAAATCCATTTCCTCATCAGTGCCTCATTCTTTAAAAAGTAGCAATCAGGGACTCCCTCTGCTTCACTTTCAGACTGGGCAGCCTGTGCTAACCCTTGCAATACTCGGTCGGCTTGCTGAGCCTCACCTAGGGAAAATCCGTTTAATTCATTCCCTGGGTCTCCTAACTTTCCAAAGAAAGTCTTGGCCAGGCAGACCTCCTGGTCATTTGCCTGCAGTGCCAATGCAGTCTCCTCTGCGGGAGCTGGTTTTATCATGGCCTGATCGACTACACATTCAGGGACTCTGTAGGAGACTGTCTCCTGCCATCGCCCTGTCTCTCTGACCTCCTGCATCTTTCTTTCACTAATGGGGGGGCTACCACCTTCACCCCCGCCAGATCATTACCTAGGAGCAGGTCAACCCCGTCCACAGGCAAACTAGGGACAATCCCTACAGTCACCGTTCCCAAAACTAGGTCGCACTCCAGGTGCCCCCAGTATACAGGTACAGGCATACACTGCCCTCCAATAACATTCACCACCATCTTGGTGCTCACTGCACTCTCTGGGGGAAAGGTCAGGTTTTTTCCCAATAAAAGGGATCTGGTGGCCCCTATGTCTCTGAGAATCACTATGGGCTTGTTGGCCCCACTTGAGGGATATGGAGTTACTTTCCCTTCAAACACAAAACCCTGATAACCTTCAGGAATCCTATTAACAGTTCCTGCACTGGCCGTAGTAAGCTTCCTGGGTTGCAGTCTTATTGCAGTCAAAGCCACAGCCCATTCTGTGTTTTCCATCAGGCCGTCGTCTTCACTGAGCGGCTGTGCCCTGATTAACCCTACCAGTTTCCCCTTTAATTTCCAGCAGTCATCTTTTAAATGCCCTGCCTTATTACAATGGAAGCACACAAGTCTCTGGGTCTCACTCTTGCTCACAGCATCTTCCTTTTCTGGCATGGGGAGGGCCCCCTGTGTCTCCTGCTTTCCTTTCTCTTCCAGGACTGCCTGGGCAGATATCATCTTCCCACCCTTTGTCCTTTTCGGAATTGTGGGGGTGATCACAAAGGTTCTCCCCTGGGCAACCGACTTATGGATTAAAGAAAATTCATCGGCCACAATGGCTGCTTGCCGGGCTCCCTGCACCCGCTGCTCCTCAACATGAGTTTTTATTGAGAATGGGAGAGAGTTTTTAATTCCTCTAACAGAATTACTTCTCCGAGAGTCTGAGCTGTATTTTTAAAGCCCTCAGCCACTGGTCAAAAGTCAGCTGCTTGCTTCTTTCAAACTCCAAATAAGTTTGATTGGCTAGCTTTTTGAGAGTTCCAAACTTCTGGTGGTAGGCTTAGGGTATTAATTCATATGCCCTGAGGATAGCATTTTTGGTCAGTTCATAGTTTGATGAACTCTCATCTGGCAGCGAGGAATAGACCTTATGGGCTTTTCCAGTTAGTTTGCTTTGCAGTAAAAAAGACCAGGTCTCAGCTGACCATTTTAGCTGCTTTGCCAATTTCTCGAAAGACACGAAAAACGCTTCCTCTTCTTCCTCATTGAATTTTGGACTCAATTGGGCAAGTTTTAGTAATCTTGTACCCAAGCCTGAATTCTGATCCTCCATATTGGCCATGCTTTCACTAGGGTTACTCTGTCGCCCCCTAGATAACTCAAGCCACCATAACTCTCTTTCTTCGCATTCTTTCTGGAATTTTCTTTCTCTCTCTCTCTCGCTCCGTCTCCTGTGTTTCTTTTTCTTCACATTCCATTTGGAAGGCTCTTTCTTTCTCTTCCCATTCCTTCTGGAAGGCTCTTTCTTTCTCTCTCTCCTGCCTCTCTCTCTTTCTCTTTCTTGTCTTCTAATTCAAGTTTTCTTTGTTCCAATTGTATCTTTGCTAGCAGTACCCTGTCTGGGTCTGCTTCTAACACTGCTTCTGCTTCGTCAGATTCAAGGGAGAAATGGCCACTAGCCTTAGGTGTTCAGACTTCCTAGCGTTGCCAAGTGCAGTGATCCCACACTGCTCAGCCATTTTTCTCAACTCTTCTGTAGACAGTGCTTTTAACTTAGCCCAGGTTACTTCACCCTGGCTTGGAGAGCTTCTCACTTCAGTTGCAGACACGTTAGTATACAATCACACACAACCACAAGAAAACCTGTATTGATTTGCTCTTTTTGATTGGAAACAATTTAGCTTCCCACTTCAAATTTCACTCGTTAGTCTGTGGGTAACAATCTGGACACTAGCACCCAATTTCTGTTACAACCAGGTGAGCAATATGTCTAGGGGTCTTTGGCTGTCTTCACCTGGTCTTATTGAACAGGGTTTAATTTTAAACACACTGTGTTTTGAGCTCCCCCTTTGTGAATCCGTGTTCACAGTTTCCAATTATAAGGCAAAGAACTGAGCACACACAGGCTTTCTTTGGTTTAAAGCAGAAAGAGGAAATTTATTAGAACCTTAAACTTAAACTCTAATATGGTACACACCTATGGATATACGACACGCTCACGCTAGCATGCACACGCGATATAAACATGCAGATAGGAATAGAAAAGAGCCGAAGAAAAGATAAGTAAAACAGTTTGAGGCAATATCTTGTTACCGCTTCTCGAGCTCGCTGTAGTCCTTGATTGAAGATATGGTCTTGTAATTCGTTGGGGCCCAGTAATCTTCTTAAAACTTTGTTCACGTGGCAAACCCTTCTCTCTTTGAGTTTCACATGTTTTCACAAGATTCAGTTCCATGGGAAGAGATGAAGGCAGGCAAACAGGCAGACAGGGAGAAGAGATGTTCTCAGTTCCAGGAGAAGGTCTTTACTCCATGAGCACATGGCTGTGTCTCACTGGCAAAATCTTTGTTGGGAGTTCAAAAACTGGTCTGACCACTTCTGTGTATTGGAGGAACAGGGATTGGCTTCCTTTGTTTCCACATTGTCTGGTACTATGCAAATGTCCTTCCAGTCAGAGATTGCAATTTTTAAAGTTTTAATGTTCATGTGGCGAAATAATGTGTGCCTCAGTCTTGGCAGGTGGGGTTTGCCTGACACTATTTAAAGTGGGAATGCACCTCTTAAAATAGAGGTTGCATTCCTTGTGGCTGCTTTCATTTCCAAGGTGTTGGAGGAGGATCCTTTTCTGAAATGAGTCTCAGACAAGTCCCAGGTCCTCAGAAGCCTCCGTGGAGGTGCTTGTCGAAGAGGTGAGGGTGAAGAGGGAGCTTCTGTTCCCCAGCAGTACTAGGAGGATTGCCAAACACTCTGTCCACCAAGCAGGGAGAGAGATTTCAGAGGTGATGAGCTCCGAGATTGTCATTTCCAGGACCTGGATGGAGTGCAGGAAGCACGTCAGTGATCTACAGGAGTAGCAAGAGTAAGTACTGTTCTTCATTTATCCCAGACTCTCTCCACAACACATGGCAGCAGTCCTTCACATCCCTCCCCTAACACTATCAATAATTCCCTTCCCTGTATCATATCCTTCACCGCCCAGTACAAGGTCAAATTATGCCAACATGCATTCTTATTACATACACACACTCACCTCTTCCTTAGTTCCTTCACACCTGTTACGAACACATTTCTCCTCTCATTTGTTCAACTTTGGACAATCACCAACTTCAATCAGGACTCCTTCCTCTCTTTACACTCTGCACACTTGCATCACATTCAACATCACTTCATCCTGTTTGCCTCTTGCCTCTCAGCATATGCACAAGCCCCGCACCTCTCCATTCGCCTTTTCAGTGGCCATTCGCTAATTCTCACCTTCTCTTTCTGCAGGAAAAAATGGTTTTAGGAGTAAGACTGGGGAGGACCACTTGACTTCATGATCCTGAGCAAACTGGAGCAGCAATATGTGAAAATCTGTGGGCCTGACAGAGCTGTGTGCATTGGGCATTTCGATGCCAGGAGTTTCACTTGGACCTCCCTCAGTAAGCCCTGGAAAAATGCATATTGAGTCAGCTTCAATACATTAAATTTACATTGTGAATGTGTATGTCTTCTGCAACTGTGTGGCCTCCCCCTGCCACCCCCTAAATACTGTCCCTTTTCTCTTTCCTCTAGGTCCTTCTCAACAACCAGAGCCCTCCAAAGAAGGCACTTCAGAGGTGGAAAATCTTTCTAAACAGACACGGTCATGCTATCCATCCCACCCAAGCATCAACACAGAGATTGGCATTCTGGCTAGGTTAAAGAGTGAGTTAGAGTGGTCTGCACGAGGTGATGCATCTACCACTAATGCAAGGAAATGGGTACTGGTGGCAGGGACAGTCCAAGAGGCACCTTGCTGACATGTGAACTCCTCTCCTAGTTCTGCCCTACTTGCCTCAGTCAAATAGTTGTACAAGATTTTGAAGGTCCTGCCAAGGAGTCTCACCTGCACAACTGAACATATTGGGGGAGTCTGTTTCCAACCTGAGTGGTGTCATCTCACATGGCATCAGCACTCTGCAGAATATCTTGAACAGTATGCCCACCTCCAGGGACACAGCATGCAGGCCTTTGCAACATGAGTCCATGTTTGCGTGCTTTACAGCTGTTGTGGAAACTCAAGCCACTGCCATGTAGATTCTGGAGTCAAGCCTGTGCTCCACCTTGGATAGACAGGCATTTATCTTGCAGAGGCAGATGCCCATCTGAGACATTGGTGAACCAAGTGGACAGGGGCTTTCAAGAGGTTGATCGTCTCTGCCCTCCTGCAGATGACGAGCAGTGATGAACCCCAGCCCCGTGGGAGTGGCAGTGGGGCAGCAGGAGTGGATGATCCCTTGCCGTCCCCTCAACCAATACTCAGTATGATATCAGAAAGCCAGCTGGCCCACCTGCCCTGGCAGATGTCAAAGTACTGCTGCCTACAGCTGTGCCCTCGTGGGCTCAAACAACCAGGAATCAATGGCCATGAGCATCTCAATGGTCCCCACCTGAGCAACAGCAATTGTGCACCAGCTCTGATGAAGTCATTAAGGGAATACCTGTAGTGTAGAGAGAGAGGAAACCTTTTGTTAAGAAAAGCACTATAGGCTGAGGACTTCAATGTCAGAAGATTTGAGTTCAATCTTCTGCTTATAAATAAATTCAACACCTTTTTCACATTTGGGAGATTGGTGTATGGTCTATTTTCATTGCAGCTAGTTAGTCTGCAAGGCCAGAATGGCACTGATATACAGGTAGGCAGAAATGTTTGTTTGTTTGTTGTTTAATGCAGAATGAAGTAGTGGAAGGGTAAGAAGGACTAACAATGCAGGCGGGCTTTTTGCCACTTTTCAGAGAAGAATTGAGCAGGTCAACAAAAGTGCTGAGAGATCAACTGCTCCCAGGCCTCTCTGGCTGTCAGATGTTCTGCTGCCTCTCCTTCTGATTCTCCCTCACAATCACCCAATTCTTCCTCATCAGATGCGGTCTCTTGTTATTTCTGTGTCTCCTCCAACTCCAATCCTCATTGCAGAGAGTAGCACTCCATTATGATTCAACTCACTTTGTCTGTGGCATGATTCAAGAAGCCCCCAGGCAGACTTTTTTTTATTCGTTCGTGGGATGTAGGCATCGCTGGCTAGGCCAGCATTTTTTGCCCATCCCTAATTGCCCTTGAACAACTGAGTGGCTTGGTAGGCCATTTCAGAGGGCAGTTATGGTTCTGGAGTCACGTGTAGGCCAGACCAGGTAAGTTCAGTAGATTTCCTTCCCTAAAGGGCATTAGTGAACCAGATGGGTTTTTACAACGATCAACAATGGTTTCATGATCACCACTAGACTAGCTTTTAATTCCAGATTTTTATTAATTGAATTCAAATTTCACCATCTGCCAAGGTGGGATTCGAACCCAAGTACCCAGAGCTTTAGCCTGGGCCTCTGGATTGCTGGTCCAGTGACATTACCACCGCCATTTAGCTATTTCCCCAAACCCAACCACTTGAGTGCCACTTCCGGGTCTTTACATTGCCCGTCCACTAAGAACTACCTCCAGGAATGACCACAAAAGAAACAGGGCCCTTTTATCAGAGGACCAGGGGGAGTCTGGGGGATCTCGAAATGACCGTACCTTGATGTCAATCAAGCTTGGAAACCGGAGTCAACTGGAAAACGTGGCTTGTTTCAGTTTAGTTGTTTGTCCGGAGGCGTACATAACCCATAATCACATCATCTGATGCAGGTTTATTAAATAAACCACACAACAGTACAAGCAACAAAACAAGAACAAACAGTAACGCTCCATCACTAATGTAAGATATTGAACCCAGCGACTGGGAATCAATCAAAGAGATGTCTTTACCCACACATTGGGGATCGGTATAAAACCCGACATGTACAAGATGTAAGGGAATAGTCTGTGGTTGCCGTGACTCAGCAGCACTTAGACCCATGCCCATTTCATCACCACTAGCACGTCCACGTCCGCACAGCCACCCCGGATTCGGAAGGGACACCGTCTTCCAACCGGGACACCGTCTTTTGTTAACTGCTGGGCACTTGAAAGATGTTAGGTTTGTCATTTCCTTCCTCTGATTGGTGGAGTGGGTCAAGAATGCTTGTTGATCTACGCAGATCACCTTTCTGTACATTTTAGAACAGCCGCTTCTTAACATCACGAGATGTTACATCCCTTTGGGATGCATTCTGGGAGCGACTCACTGTGAAGTAGAACCAACAAAATCATCACAGTTGCTGTGGCTAACAACATCAACCGACACAAGATATCGGAATGATGGAGGTATTGTACCTAAAACTCTCATCAACGATAGACAGAGGTCCTGTAGCCTGTGACTCCCATGCCAAACACATTGAATGATGGAACACGAGAGTTAAGAGCCCTGGAGTCAGAGCCACGTTCAGTAACTACCATCTCCCTCAAGAGTCATAGTTACTCCTGGAATCTTCAGGTGCTAATGTATTCCCCGTGGTCCCAGGGCTATTACTATGTCTGTGATGCTCAGGCGTGGTGACGTTTTGGAGAGATGTCATCAGCCAGGTTTGGAGGGGGTGTACTTTGTCCCCTTTGACATTCCTGGTGGGGTGGAATAGATAAGTGTCTCAGGCTGAATGTGTTGTGGCAGCTATCAGCGAAACTGACACAGACTTGCATTTTCACAATTATTATTGTGAAGTTTTAAATGATTACTTTTCATCTGTGTTCACTATGGAGAAGGATGATGTAGGTGTAGAGATCAGGGAGGGGGATTGAGATATACTTGAACATATTGGCATTGAAAGGGAGGAGGTATTAGCGGTTTTAGCAGGTTTAAAAGTGGATAAATCCCCAGGCCAAGATGAGATATATCCCAGGCTGCTATGTGAGGCAAGGGAGGAGATTGCAGGGGCTCTGAGACAAATTTTCAAATCCTGTCTGGCCACAGGAGAGGTGCCAGAGGATTGGAGGACAGCGAATGTGGTACCATTATTCAAGAAGGGTAGTAGGGATAAACCAGGTAATTAGAGACCAGTTAATCAAACATCAGTGGTAGGGAAACTATTGGAAAAAATTCTGAGTGACAAGATTGATCTCCACTTGGAGAGGCATTAATCAGGGATAGTCAGCATGGCTTTGTTAGGGGGAGATCATGTCTAACAAACTTGATTGAATTTTTCAAGGAGGTGACTAGGTGTGTAGATGAAGGTAAAGCAGTTTACATGGACTTCAGTAAGGCTTTTAATAAGGTCCTGCATGGGAGATTGGTCAAGAAGGTAAGAGCCCATGGGATCCAGGGCAATTTGGCAAATTGGATCCAAAATTGGCTTAGTGGCAGGAGGCAGAGGGTGATGGTCGAGGGTTGTTTTTGCGATCGGAAGCCTGTGACCAGTGGTGTAAAGGCCTGCTCAGGTCGGGAAAAAGAACCTGACCCGAACCCGACGCGGCCCAAGTCTCTCTGATTTTGCCCCAAGCCCGACCTGACCCAAGCCCGACCCCGACTTGACCATCCCTTTACTTACCTTCAGGAATCTTCAGCGTATGCGTGATGACGTCACAGTGATGTCACTCGCTCACTGCGCAGACTCAGTTTCATCCCGGACTCCCTGCTCAGGTAAGTTTTTTAATATCAATACTTACCAGCAGAGCACTTACCGTGTGTGTCCGGCCCGGCTCGACCCGAACCGACCCAAGCCCAAAAGCCTGATCCGAAAGATGGGTCTGACCCGATCCAAACCCGACATATGTCTTCAGGTCCCGTCTGGTTTGGGTCGGGTAGCAGGCCTTTACAGTGGTGTACCGCAGGGATTGGTGCTGGGACCCTTGCTGTTTGTAGTGTACATTAATGATTTAGACGTGAATATAGGAGGTATGATCAGTAAGTTTGCAGATGACATGAAAATTGGTGGTGTCGTAAATAGTGAGGAGGAAAGCCTTAGATTACAGGATGATATATATGGGCTGGTTAGATGGGCGGAGCAGTGGCAAATGGAATTTAATCCTGAGAAGTGTGAGGTTAAGCATTTTGGGAGGACTAATAAGGCAAGGGAATATACAATGGATGGTAGGACCCTAGGAAGTACAGAGGGTCAGAGGGACCTTGGTGTACTTGTCCACAGATCACTGAAGGCAGCAGCACAGGTAGATAGGTGGTTAATAAGGCATATGGGATACTTGCCTTTATTAGCCGAGGCATAGAATATAAGAGCAGGGAGGTTATGATGGAGTTATATAAAATGCTAGTTAGACCACAGCTGGAGTACTGTGTACAGTTCTGGTCACCACACTATAGGAAGGATGTGATTGCACTGGAGAGGGTGCAGAGGAGATTCACCAGGATGTTGCCTGGGCTGGAGCATTTCAGCTATGAAGAGAGACTGGATTGACTAGGGTTGTTTTCCTTAGAGCAGAGAAGGCTGAGGGGGGACCTGACTGAGGTATACAAAATTATGAGGGGCATTGATAGGGTAGATAGGAAGAAATTTGTCCCTTAGCAGAGGTGACAATAACCAGGGGACATAGATTTAAGGTAAGGGGTAGAAGGATTAGAGGGGATTTGAGGAAAAAATTTTCACCCAGAGGGTGGTTGGAATCTGGAATGCACTGCCTGAAGAGGTGGTAGAGGCAGGAACCCTCACAACATTTAAGGAGTATTTAGATGAGCACTTGAAATGCCATAGCATACAAGACTACGGGCCAAGTGCTGGAAAATGGGATTAGAATAGTTAGGTGCTTGATGGTCGGCACAGACACGATGGGCTGAAGGGCCTGTTTCTGTGCTGTATAACTCTATGACTATGACTCTATCCTTTTGCAGTGACTACACACCAAAAGAAGAAAAAAGATCTTGCATTTGTACTGTGCTTTTCACAATCTCAGGACTTCCCATAAACCCTTCACAGCCAATGCATTACTCTTTGTAATGTGGCCACTGTTGTAACGTAGGGATTGCAATGATAGCCTTTCCTGTCGAGAAAACCTTCTGGTTTATTCTCTGGTGTTCTGATAGTTACACACATGCAGTTGATGATGCCTGTACACAAGGGAAGTCAGTCAATGCAGCAAATCCCAGAGCATTCTCATTCTGCAGTTGGTGTCCATTGGCAAATAATGTACTGATTGCCTCTGGTTAAGAAGAATTGTTGACCTGCTTAATGTAGCTGTACACTGCAGACTGCAAGATATGGGTGATGTCATCTGTAACAGCCTGGAAGGAGCCCAAAGTGAAAATTCCAGGGCGTGGAGCAACTTCCATGGCAGCAGGTCCTGGTGTACTGTTCCTCTGAGATGTGCAGGAAAGTGATTCTTAGCCTATAGACCCTGTTGGCTAGGTAAGGTCTGCTACAAGCAGCCCTCCTTACCTGCTGTCTTATAATAGACTAAGCTTCTAGTGTCTTCATCCAACTGTTACTCCATCCAGAATAAAAGAAAAACAGTTTAGTCAGAGTGAGTAAGGCAAAGAAATCAAAGGAAAGCAATTTCAGAGCTCTGAAATGCCTTGGCAATCTTCTAATCAGAAAAGCACAGCGATCCTAACAATCCAAATGACTTCAAGTGAGAATCCCTTTAAATTCTTCTTCCAGTTTTGAGACGGGCAGAAAATAATATCAGGGTCCTAATAATATCATGGGACCCCAATTTGAAAATATTAATCAGGGAATCACCAGTTTCTAGCAGGTGTGTTTCTGCGGGGCTGTAAGTGGATTTGCGCAATTTTAACCACACACTCACCCTTACCTGCCGGTGGGGTTAGTTAAAATTGGCAACTTACATTTTTTTCCAAAAACTTTATCAGATGACATAGGCCTATTTTAAATTCTTATAATTGCAAAAATAATTGAACAAAATTCATTAAACTGCAAAAGATAATTCTTATTAAACAAATGTTCAGTTTGTTTTCAATAATTGCTAGATCGCACATTATTGTGCAAATTGTGTTTTACTGCTGACTCCATCAACAGCTGGGAAGAGAACACTTCTGGTGGTAAAATCCTCTTCCCAGATCTATTAAGATTGATATAAAACAAAAACAATTTAAAAGCACTTCACAAATATATTTTGCGTTAATTGTGTTGGAATCATTAATGATTGTTATTTTAGTAATGCCCATTTCCACTTCTTTCTCGGGATGCCTATTTTGCCTTCATTGTTTGTGTAATTTTTACTTTGAATTTGTAATTTCATTCAGCATCATTTTCTCTGAATTTTAATGTACAGTTACTTCATGTGTTTGTAAATCAGCTTCTGCCTAGTACAATGTTACCTTATTTGAGACTAACCTTTCCATCCATTTGTCTCAGGCTGTATAATATCTCAGCTGGAATAATTTTCAATTGCAAAATAATTTGCTAGCATAACAAGGCAGTGAATATTTCCTGCAATTTACTGTGTATGACTGCAAGGGACTATTCCATGCATGCAACATTCCCGCAGGCACCGTTCCTCAAATTCAAGAGTCTATTAGGCCTCTACATTCTTCAGTTTTCTGAAGTCTACATCCTTCAGGACTCTGTGGTTCCTACATCTTTCAGGTGTCTAAGGTTCCTATATGCTTCAGGTCCGACATTGGAAATTGAATACTGTAACAGGTCTATGCTACAAATCCAATATTTGTGGGACCCAATGGTACAAATATAACATTCCTTCAAGCCCCACATCATCCTATATCACAAATCTGACATCCTTCAGATCCCATTATAAAATCAATATTCCTTTATATCCTACCTCACATAGGGAAAGATTTCCTCTGTGCACCATGTGTAATGAAATCTTAAACCTGTTTATATAAAGAATGCATTTATGATTTTGTTACTACACAGAAGAATTTGTTCCCCCCCATGGTACTTCGAAATAGAAATGGATGTATGACACTACAACAGCAAGGAAAGTAATTGGAAAAGGAATTCCCTACTGTGTATCTATAGTATTATTAATGGTGACAACCAGCTCCTGGTAAATTGAAAGGTGCCATTCAATCTTGGAGCTTAAGATGGTGAACATAAAACCCTTGAGTCTTGGACTTAGGCTTCAGATGAATCCCTCAAAGAGAGTTTAAAAAGGAAAATGCTGGGAAAACACAACCAGCATCTTAAAAGAGAAAGTATAAGTGAATGTTTCAGCTTTATGCAGTCCATGCCCAAAATGTTAACCTGTCTCGCTTTTTCAAATGTGATGGACAAGTCCTTAATTTTCATCATTTTCTGTTTTTGGTTCAGATTTGCAGTATTAACAAGTTTTTATGCTTTTAAAGAGAACACATGCCCTATAATCAGAGAGGTATCCATTAATCTTTGTATTATAATACCCCTGTGAATCATGTGACAGCTTTACATTGCAGCAATTATAGTCTTTTAGTCTTAAACTATTATCATTTCATCATCACCTTAGACTGTCATTACCATGGAGCCCATTTTATCGAGACTATGATAGATATCCCATTGAACAATGTATTATTGCGAGTAAAAGTTAATTTTAGCTTAATCTTGTAGTTCAAATGATTTCAGTAAACCACATGAACTTTGGTTTTGTGCTAATGACATCACCTGAATCAGATTAAATTGCAATCTCATTAACTTATTCCACCTATACTTATTATGATGTGAAATGTAAATGTATAGAGATAATAGTACACAGCTTAATGATGAACTATTCACTTACTTCCCAGTTTGAGAGCGTCAACAGCTGTGGGGAAAATTGGAGTAACCTGTTAATACCAAATGACTAATGATTAAACAAAATAGTTGTGAAGTTCTTCAAGAAAAATCTTCGAATAGTAATTAGTTTCATTTATGCTTACAAAATCTATGTATGCCCTCCTCATGTTCAATACTGAACACTGTGGGCTGGATTTAGCGAGGCGGGAATGGAGGCAAGGGAGGGCTGGAGAATAGCTTGGAGGATGCTTCCGCCTGGAAATCCAACATCATGACATCAGTTCTGGATTTATTCAGTGGTGGGAAAGCATCAAGGCAGCATTGCCACCCTGATGCAATGGAACTGCAATTTAAATTGTGGAACGGTTAGTTTTAATACTTTAGCATGGAATTGATTGCAGTTCAATGGGGGGGGCTTGGAATTAAGTGGACGACAGGTGGCCCTCACGTGCCATCAGTTCCCCGGCCATTGAAAGCTGGTGGCACCGAAGCGAGGCCTCAGTGTCATGCCGGGTAGGCAGCCATGACCAGCACTACATAGGAGAAAAGCTGGGGAGGGGAGGCCATTGTTGACCTACAGTGCTGTGTGCTCTACATGGGTGGGCTTGGTCTCAGGTGAGAGGCTTGGCTATCAGCAATGGTGATCACTGAGGGCCATTAGTGAGACGGCTGAGAGGATTAGCAAAGGGAAAGCTGCCATGGTTTGTCTCTGCAAGGACAGCGCTTGGAGGCCTACTGATCACTTGGCATGGGTCTCACACCCCCTGTATTTTTGGACCCCTGTGGTGTAATGCACCACCTCTGATGGAGAGAGGGCCAGGAGGCAGCTGTGCCTGCCCTTGAAGCTCCATGGCGAGAGAAAAAGCAGCCGGCCACACCAAGAAGGACCTACCAGTGCCAGAGAGTGTACCGGACTTGAATCAGCTACCTCCAAACGTCCGAGTGGATTTGTCAGCTAGGACTACAACTCTCCAGGGAGGCGGTCACCAACTTATGTGCCCTACTGCAGGACAAGTTGCAACTTATGGGATTCAGCAATCACACTATGTCTGTGGCCTTGAAGAACACCATGGCACTTAGATTTTATGCATCTGCATCATTCCAAAGATCCACTGGGGACATGTGTGGGGTCTCCCAGGCAGCAGTCCACCGCTGCGTCAAGGAGGTGAGCAATGCCCTATTCAAGAGGGCTGGCGACTGTGCGCGCTATCACACTGACCCTGACAGTCAGGCAGAGAGGCCCCATGGATTCGGGGCCATTGCTGGATTCCCCCAGGTGCAGGGTGTGATAGACTGCACACATGTAGCCATCAAGGATCCAACTGGATGTTGTTGGAATGGAAGCCCTTCCTGTTGATGAAGGTGGCTGGCTGGTCCATTGGAGCCTTGATGGTCATCAACGTTCAGTTGGTCTGCAACCACTGAAAGCATTTCCTGCAGGCGTGTGCCCACTTCCCAGGAAGCAGCCATGATGCCTACATACTTTGATAGTCCCAGGTGCCACAGCTTTTCCGGCCCCCACTTGCCTTCAGGGATGAATTCTTGAGGACAAAGGCTACCCATGAAAACATGGCTACTGACGCCTGTGAGGAATCCACGCACTGCAGTGGAGAAAGGGTACAACTCTTGACATGTCTCCACCCGAGTGCCCATTGAGCAGACCATTGGGCTGCTGAAGATGAGATTCCGTTGCCTGGATCAATCCGGTGCGGCCCTGCAGTCTGCACCAGTGAGGGTCTCGCGTATCATGGTGATCTGTGCTCTGCACAATCTAGCAATGCAGAGAGGGGAGACCTTGCATGAAGAGGATGTGAATGAATGCTACTCCTCCACCGATGAGGAGGATACAGAGGATGGTGATGAACAGACGATGAACAAGCAGCACAGAATGGTGAACTCCTTGCACTGGTGCCAGGCACATCAACGACGGTCCAAGGAGGCAAGAGACAGTCTCACACTTTCCTGCTTCCAGCCACCATGAAGGCCTCTCAGAGTGAAATCAATAAAGACTCACCTCAATGGATGCAGTCAGTCGCATCCTTTCTACTTGTCTTCTATGCCTAGCACCCAGCTTAACCACACGCTATGGCCCATGGGAGACGCTAATCAAATAAGGGTTGTGCCTACATTGGCAGCCACTAGAGGGGAAGGGTGAAGTCAACAACTTCTAACTGAGGCATAAAAGAATAAGCCTTTTCCACAATAAAAGTTAACTTCAATAACGAGAAAACTTTATAAGACAAAACAAATGCCAAACACCCGTGAAACCTAAAGTGTGTCTAGGTGTTTTTTTTTAAAATATGTTTTTGAGTGTTTCTATGAGGTGTGACCCCTGTGCTAGCAGCTGAGCTGGAGGAAGGCTGCTGATCATGCTGCTCCTTGGCCTGTGATGACTTCAGCAGCCATGCTCTGGCAGCCTGAGGCGTAGAGGGCCCCGACTGCCTAAGGATTTCCTGTACAGGTGCAGGACTCTCATCAGGTGTCACAGGTACTGGAGCTGGGCTCACTGGCTGAGGGGCTGAGGAGCTGCTGTCCATGCTTGGAGCACGCCAAGGGTGAGAACCCAGCTTTGGAGGTCAGACTCTCCTCCTCCCTTTCAGGGCTTACTTGAACCTCCCTGCTGACCAGAGAAGGGCGAGGAGCTGGAGAAGACTCCAGGGGGCTTGTCCTTCTCTCACCTTGCCAATACGGCATTGCGCTCGTGGCCAAGGCGATGGTGCGTAGGTCTGTGGCATATGTGGTATCTGGCTCTCCATGAGAGTCACCAATCTCTCAATGGAGGAAGCCATGCGCTTGCACGCCTGAGACATGGCAGCACTCATGGCATGGATGGACTCCTCCATCATCCGTTCATGGCAGCACTCATGGCCTCTGGCATCTCCACCAGATGTTGCCTTCCCCCTCTCTGCAACTGCAGCATGTTCCTGTGCTGTTGACAACAGAGGCATGTTATGAACCTGGGGCTCAGCATGGGCCTGGCCACTCACAGTCCTCCAGCTGTCAGAGACCTCGGCTGACTCAGCCTCAGCCAGCTGCTCAGGCGCATGTTTGGTTCTCTCACAAGCTGGTGACCCTGATTCTAAAGCCAAACGGAAACCCACCGAGGTGAAAGTATCTGCGTTGGTGGAAGGTGCAGGGGAGTCATGTGACTGTGCATCCTCTGACTACTAACCCTCCTCAAAGGTTGAATGATCTCCTCCTTGAGCTGGAGTCTCCTATTGACACCGACCTGCATGAGACAACACAACATATGTGGGTTAGGCTGTGCAGATCTCGTCATGCCAACCATGCTGATGTGAACTGCATGCTGATGGAAGACAAAACTCACTCTCTTAGGCGGACACTCCATTCTCACCACCAGCTATTGAGTGGCCGTCCTGAGTCCCTGCTAATTCTGGTGCCTCCTCCTCAGCTGTCGAGAGAGGCCAGATGTCTGGTATTCCTCCGCCAGCCCGTAATGTCTTCCTTCTGTTATGGGTCCTCTTGTCCTGCAAGTAGAAAGAGGGAGATAGTCATACCTCGCAGAGAGATCAACATGACAGTTCTGCAAGTGTCAGCCCCTCGTCCCATACTGGGGTATCACATATAGCTCATGCTCCTGTCCGCTCTCAGGATGAGGTGATGCCCAAGCCCCTCTGCCAACACAGTTGCAGTGCCTCCCTCGCCATGTCCTGCTTCCTCCTGCCTAGCCACTTGCAAACCCTAAAAAGAAGAGGGGTATGGAGCAGTCACCTTGGCAGAACGAAGGAGGTCATTGACCCTCTTGTGGCTCTGTGTCCCATTCCGGGGGGTGACTCCATGGCTGCTGACCTCCTCTGCGATCTCCATCCAGGCTTCCCTGGTAGACGGGAGAACCTCTTCTTGCCATCATTGGGGAATAGGACCTCCAGCCTTTCCCTTGCAGCCTGGAGGAGAATCTCGAGGGAGGTGTCGCTAAACCGTGGGGCCACCTGATGTCTTTCCTCTGCCATCCTGCAGCGTCCTTCTCTCGGGGGTGGGGGGCATCCAGGAGTCACTACTGCAATGGCTTCAACAGAAAGCATTGCAAATGAGTCCAAAGCAGCAATGCAAGCAGGGCTGGTAGGGCTTTAAATCTGGCACCAGTGCCTGCTCCAGTGTTATCTGGTGCCATATTTGGTGCCTTGAATCCCACCCCCGTCGTGTGATTGGCTGGGTCCCACACCTCCATTATTATAATTGGCCGCTAACCGCATGATTGCACTCGTGACTAGTGGGGATGGCGCCCACTTCCGGTCTGTCACCAGGACCCATGATGGGCTCAGTAAATGCAGCCCTGTGTGTCCCCATTTTCATGTACGGTATGAACCTTGAATGCATCCCTCTCCACGTATAGTGCTTACCACTGGTATGTATGCTTAAATCATCTATCAGGTTTGGGTGACTTTTTGTAATAAGTGTACAGAGAATGCACTGGAATGTAAATACATATGATGTGAATGAACCTTTTTGCCCCCTACTGCTATATGTTATTTATAACTTTGATTAAATGTCTTTTACAGCATCTCCATTTGGTTACGAAGTGCAGAATATGTTTGAATCAATCCTTACGTTTTGAACTATTGTTGAGGCCTGGAGCTAAAAGTAGTTGCTAGCCCAAATGGTACTGTGCTGTGACAGTATAAATGCATTATCTAAAATCCAATTAGAACAGTACTGATATGTTCGCCAACAACTTGGTGTTGGTGGGGTAGGACTATAAGAAGTTTTCCTCAAAGTTGGTCATGAAAAGAGACCAAGAGATCAGAACTTTATTTCATGACTTTCCACGGTGGCGATGCAAATGATCTTGCACCGATAACCATGGCAAACCTAATCATTACTTTCTGATTTACCTTGCCTTCTCTTTTATGTTTTGAACCCCTGTGTTATCCTGCACTATGAGCTTTGACCTTTTCACCTAGGCTACGCAGTTAAAGAAAATGTTTGAATTAGAGAAGACCAGTACAAACTCGAGACTGGGACAGCTATTGGGATAATAGAACACTAGTTTGATATAAGATGACACTGGTATTGTGACTCATCTGTCTGTTTGTATGATTGTTACTGGTATATAAATTTATCCATAGGGGTTTGATTGACAGTGATGTACAAGCCCACCTGCGGGGTATGTGACTGATTCTGATATATAAACTCACCCATGTGGGTTTATGATTCATGCTGGTGTATGAACTTATGCATGTGGGTATGTGTAGACAACACCACCACCACTAACAATGTAGTAACATGTCCCAAGGCGCTTCACAGGAACGATTATTAAGCAAAATTTGGCACTGAGCCACAGAAGGAGATATTAGGATGGGTGACCTTTTTTCTTTTGGGCCTCCTTATGTCGAGAGACAATGGATACGCGCCTGGAGGTGGTCAGTGGTTATGGAGTGACCTCTCCATGGCGCATGCCTGGGCAAATTTATGGAGGTTGAGAGTTGCCCAGTCGTCAAAACCCCCCTCTCGGCCTTTCTGGTGGGGTCCAAAGGAGTGCAGGACACGACGTTTGGCACCAGTATGGCTGCAGGAACTGCCGGAAACATGCCAAAGGTGACACATGACTACTGATGTCAAACTAACAGGTCAGTAGTTCCCCATTTTCTCTCTTCCTCCTTTCTGAAATAATGGAGTTACATTTGCTACTTTCCAATCTGCAGGAACTTTCCCAGAATCTATAGAATTTTGAAAGATAACCATCAATGCATCCACTATCTCTATAGCCTCCTCCTTCAATACTCTGGGATGTAGCTCATCTGGTCCAGGGGATTCATCAACCTTCAATCCAGTTAATTCTTCGAGTACTACCTCTTTATTGATACAAATTTCTTTCAGTTTCTCATTTTCACAAGTCCCTTGGTTCCCTAGTATTTCTGGGAGATTTTCTGTATCTTCCTCAGTGAAGACAGACACAAAGTAATTGTTTAGTTTCTCCACCATTTCCCTATTCTCCATTATAAATTCTGCTGTCTCTGCCTGCAATGGACCCACATTTGTCCTGCTGATCAGTTCCTTTTTCACATACCTAAAGACGCTTTTACACTCCACCTTTATGTTTCTCGCTAGCTTGCATTCACATTCTCTTTTCCCTTTCTTTATAAGTTTCTTGGTCCTCCTTTACTGGATTCTAAATTGCTCCCAATCCTTGGACTTACCACTTTTTCTGGCAACCTTATCAGTCACTTCCTTTGATCTAATGCTATCGTTAACTTTTTTTGTTAGCCACGGTTGATTCATCGTTTCTTTTGGGTTTTTGTGCCTTAGAGGAATGTATATTTGTTGTCGACCATGTAATACTTCTTTAAACACTAACCAATGCCTGTCTACTGGGTACTGCCTGTGTGGAGTTTGCAAGTTCTCCCTGTGTCTGTGTGGGTTTCCTCCGGGTGCTCCGGTTTCCTCCCACATGCCAAAGACTTGCTGGTTGATAGGTAAACTGGCCATTATAAATTGCCCCTAGTGTAGGCAGGTGGTAGGGAAATATAGGGACAGGTGGGGATGTGGTAGGAATATGGGATTAGTGTAGGATTAGTATAAATGGATGGTTAATGGTCGGCACAGACTTGGTGGGCCGAAGGGCCTGTTTCAGTGCTGTATCTCTAAACTACTGTCAAATCATTTAGTGTATTTTCCCAATCCACTATAGCAAACTTGCCCCTCATACCTTCATAGTTTCCTTTGTTCAGGTTTAAGAGCCTAGTTTCAGAATGAACTATATTACTGCAGCAAGACCTGGACAACATTGAGACTTGGGCTGATAAGTGGTCCAGGTACATTCGCACCATTTAAGTATCTCCCCTTGACATTCAATGGCATTATCATCGCTGAATCCCCCACTATCGACATACTGGGGGTTACCATTGACCAGAAACTGAACTGGGCCAGCCACATAAATACCATGGCTACAAGAGCAGGTCAGAGGAAAGGAATTCTGTCGCATGTAACTCACCTCCTGTCTCCCCAAAGCCTGTCCACCATCTACAAGGCGCAAGTCAGGAGTATGATGAAATACTCTCCACACTTGCCTGGATGGGTGCAGCTCCAACAACACCCAAGAAGCTCGACACCATCCAGGACAAAACAGCCTGCTTGACTGATACCCCATCCACCACCTTCAACATTCACTCCACTTCACGCACAGTGGCAGCAGTGTGTACCATCTACAAGATGCATGGCAGCAACTCACCAAGGCTCCTTCAACAGCACCTTCCAAACCCGCGACCTCTACCACCTAGAAGGACAAAGGCAGCAGATGCATGGGAACACCACCACCTGCAAGTTCCCCTCCAAGTCACACACCATCCTGACTTGGAACTATATCGCCATTCCTTCACTGTCACTGGGTCAAAGTCCTGGAACTCCCTTCCTAACAGCACTGTGGGTGTACCTACACCCCAAGGATTGCAGTGGTTCAAGAAGGCAGCTCACCACCACCTTCTCAAGGGCAATTGGGGATGGGCAATAAATGCTGGCCTGGCCAGTGACGCCCACATCCCAAGAATTAATAAAACACTTTCAAAGTTAAAGTAAAATTCTATCATATTATGGTCAGTATTTACCAAAGGCTCCTTTACAGCAAGCCCTTTCTCATTATATAATATTAAATCTAAAATAGACTGATCCTTCGTTGCTTCTTTAACGTACTGCTCCAGAAACCCATCTCGTACACACTCCAGGAATTCAAGCTCCACAGCATTAGTGATTAGGTTTACCCAGTCTACATGTAAATTGAAGTTGCCCATTATTACTATATTACCCATGTTACACAGACCCCTAATTTCCTAATTTATACCATGCCCAATATTACGACTACTGTTTGGTGGCCTATAATCAACTCCCACCAATGTTTGCTGCCCTTGCTGTTTCTTAGCTCCATCCAAACTGATTCTACATCTTGCACTTGCGATCCCAAGATCCTCTTTCACTAACGCACTGATCTTGTCCCTTATTAAGAGCGCTACCCCACCTCCTTTTCCCCTCCGCCTATCCTTCCTAAATGACGAATATTCTTGAATACTCAGTTCCCAGTCTTGTTCACCCCATAACCACATCGCTGTCTTCTTTGGCCTCCTTATCTCGAGAGACAATGGATAAGCGCCTGGAGGTGGTCAGTGGTTTGTGAAGCAGCGCCTGGAGTGGCTATAAAGGCCAATTCTAGAGTGACAGGCTCTTCCACAGGTGCTGCAGAGAAATTTGTTTGTCAGGGCTGTTACACAGTTGGCTCTCCCCTTGCGCCTCTGTCTTTTTTCCTGCCAACTACTAAGTCTCTTTGACTCGCCACACTTTAGCCCCGTCTTTATGGCTGCCCGCCAGCTCTGGCGAACGCTGGCAACTGACTCCCACGACTTGTGATCAATGTCACAGGATTTCATGTCGCGTTTGCAGACGTCTTTAAAGCGGAGACATGGACGGCCGGTAGGTCTGATACCAGTGGCGAGCTCGCTGTACAATGTGTCTTTGGGGATCCTGCCATCTTCCATGCGGCTCACATGGCCAAGCCATCTCAAGCGCCGCTGACTCAGTAGTGTGTATGTAGATGGGTGACCTACAGCTGGGTCAAAGGGTAGGTTTTAAAGGAGGAGAAAGAGGTCAAGAGGCAAAGAGGTTTGGGGGGACTTCCAGAGCTTGGGGCCTAGGCAATTGAATGCACAGCCACCAGTGGTGGAACGAAGGAAATTAGGGATGTACAAGAATTGGAGAGTGTAGAGATCTCAGACAGTTGTAGGCCTGGAGGAGGTTACAGAGCTAGGGAGGGGGAAAGCTATGGAGGTATTTGAAAACAAGGATGAGCATTTTAAAAGTGAGGCAGGAGCCAGTGTAGGTCAGTGAGCACACGGATGATGGTATACTGTGAGATTGACACAGGAATATTTCATTTCTTGCTGTGTGGTTGACACTTTCATTGTATTAGCTTTAATGTATTCCTTTCCATGCTGTGTGACACACACTGTCCATGGACGATTGAGACATGAAAAGAAGGAGTAAATGTGTGAGCCAGGAATATCTGACCCCAAGTTGAGCTTCCAAGCACATATCCGCCCATCACTAAGACCCCCTATTTCCACCTCCATAACATTGTCCACTTCTGCTCCTGCCTCAGCTCTTTGACTGCTGAAACCCTTGTCCATACCTTTGTTATCTCCAGATTCTAATGCACTTCTGACCGACCTCCCACATTCTACCCTCTGTAAATTTGAGGTCATCCTCTGCTGCCAGTGTCCTAACTCGCACAAACCCCATTCCCCCATCACCTCTGTGCTCACTGACATACACTGGCTCTCAGTTAAACATACCTAGATTTAAAAATTCTCATTCGTGTTTTCAAATCTCTCCATGGCCTTGCCCCTTCCTAGCTCTCTAATTTCCTCCAGCCCTATAACCCTCAGACATCTATGCTCCTCTAATTCTTGAGCATTCCTGACTTTAGTCACTGCACCATTAGTGGCCGTGCCTTCAGCTAGCTTGGCCCCAAGCTCTTGAAGTCCCTCCCTAAACATCTCTGCCGTTCTACCTCGCGTTCTTTCTTTAAGACACTCATTAACACCTACCTTTTTGACCTAACTTTTAATCATCTGCCCTAAAATCTCCATATATAGCTCGGTTTCATATTTTGTTTTACAATACTTCTGTTGAAGGTGCTATGTAAATACGAGTTATTTTTGTTGTTAAATGGCTAAAAAATATATTATGAGCAATAGTGATCTGGATGTAAATTTCTTTAAACAGAAATGTGCCCTATGTTCTGGAAGTTTCTGTCAGAGTTCATTAAATAAAATAAAATAAACAAATAAAAAAAAACTAAAAATTAAAAGGGTGGCCCGTCATGCTCTGAAATTATTGAACTCAATGTTCAGTCCAGCAGGCTGTAGCGTGCCTAATTGGTAAATGAGATGCTGTTCCTCGAGCTTGCGTTGAATTGTATTGAATTGAGTTGATTGTAAAACTGGATTAAACTTAAAGAGATTTTAGAACCACCTGAATACAAAGGAGGCATTGTACGACCCGAAAGTCAAAAGGTTATGTGGTCAAATCAGGCCAAAGTGGCTGACTGATTATGTGCAAGGACAAATCAAACTTAAATAAAATTACTTTTGCAGACTAAAAACAAATCACTCTCAAAGGAACGGGAATAGGTATTGAGAACTTTATTGAGAATCATTTTTAGCTATGCTAGGAGTCAGAAGGCAATTAAGAACTGCACGGGGCAGTAGAATAATTCCTCGTGGAAGATTTAGGAGAACTCCCAGGGTATGACAGAGATTTTAAATGGCTCATCTGCATCAGTCTTCACTCCAGTAGACAAGGCTTGGATACTGTTATTGGAACACAGAGTTATGATTATGATTAGATTAGAGATACAGCACTGAAACAGGCCCTTCGGCCCACCGAGTCTGTGCCGAACATCAACCACCCATATATACTAATCCTACACTAATCCCATATTCCTACCAAACATCCCCACCTGTCCCTATATTTCCCTACCACCTACCTATACGAGTGACAATTTATAATGGCCAATTTACCTATCAACCTGCAAGTCTTTTGGCTTGTGGGAGGAAACCGGAGCACCCGGAGAAAACCCATGCAGTGTGTCAGTTTGGATACAGCTATAATCCTGGAAAGAATAAAGGGTCTGAAAACAGACTCACATAATCTCCTCACTATCCAAGGCCCCAAACGCTCCTTTCAGGTGAAGCAGCGATTTACTTGTACTTGTTTCAACTTAGTATACTGCATTCGCTGCTCACAATGCGGTCTGCTCTACACAGGGGAGACCAAACACAGATTTGGTGACCGCTTTGTGGAACACTTCCGCTTAGTCCTAAAGCATGACCCCAAGCTTCCGGTTGCTTGCCATTTCAACACTGCTCTCATGCCCACATATCTGTCCTGGACTTGCTACAGCGTTCCAGTGAACATCAACGCAAGCTCGAGGAACAGCATCTCATTTACCAATTAGGCACGCTACAGCCTGCTGGACTGAACATTGAGTTCAATAATTTCAGAGCATGACGGGCCACCCTTTTTATTTTTAGTTTTTTTTTATTTGTTTATTTTATTTTAGTTTGTTTCATCATTCATTTTTTTTAAACTACATTTTTCATGTTTGTGCTTTGGGCCAGGGCTGTTCACTTTTCTGTCAATTAACACCCTCTCTGCACTAATGCTTTGTCTTTTAGCATACTGTTTGCCTTTGCTCCATGACCTAATGGTCAGTTATTCTCTGTAGCCCTATCCCATCAACACCTTCCCTTTTGGTATCTCTTGCCCCACCCCTGCTTTATTTGCTTAAAACCTATTACATTTCTAACCTTTGCCAGTTCTAATGAATGGTCACTGACCTGAAATGTTAACTCTGCTTCTCTCTCCACGAATGCTGCCAGACCTACTGAGTATTTCCAGCATTTCTTGTTTTTATCTCAAATAATTGGGACTGTGCACAGTGAGCATTTGCTTATATATTTAACAACTTGCTAGTCAGGTCTTGTTCTAATGGACTGCAGGGAGGCCCAGGTTGTGCCAATATTCAGAAAGGGCAATTAGTCATAACCAGGAAATTAGAGGGTAATTAATTTGACTTTGGTTATAGGAAAGTTGCTAAAAGGGATCATTAGAGGCACTCTGTATGACCACATAGCTAGAGAATGGGCTATTAGAGACTGTCAACATGGCTTCTTGGAAAATACGGACATCTCTTACCAAATCTGGATAAATTTTCTGAGGAAGTTACTATATTGGGAGATGAGGTAGTGTAGTTGGCATTGTATACTTGGATTTTCAAAAGCTTTTGAAAGGTGCCATCTTTTCAATGGGCTACTTTATAAGAGAGAGCCCTGTGGGTTTGGAGGGAGTTTCTTTGGGTTGGACAATGGATTTGTTGCACTCTTAGAGGTAAAAGGTTGTTGTTAATAGTTTTGCGTGGAGCCCAGTAATTAATGGAGTTCCACAGGGATCAGCGGGATCATTGTTCTTTGCAATCTTTATTAATGAGCAAGATGAAGGCATTGGAAAACTTGTCTGCTAGTTTGCACATGGTGAAGGTAATTGTGTGAATGTTAGAAACTTGGATGAGAAGAAACAAATATAAATAGAGCTAGATGTGATGGAGAATGGGCTCGCATCTGGAAGATATCATTAATGCACTTTGCTGTTTATTAATGACTTGGATGAAGGATTAGAGAGTTATATATCCAAATTTGCAGATGACACTAAGTTGGGAGGCGCAGTTAGTAATGCGGATGGAAGCAGGAAGTTGCAAAGAGACAGACAGATTGGCCCCGATAATAAAAGGAAGTAAGCGGGCAGGATGGGGGAGGGGAAGATCTAACAGACAGGAAACCTGGATATATGGGTTTTCCAGAGGTCCTGCTGAATTTAATGGCAGGACATGATTTAATTTTTTTGAATGATTTCCCAGACTCAGCCAGCCAGATTGAGAGAATTGCTGGCTGACTGGCTGATAGGCAGCCATGGAGCGGAGTAAAGGAGAGTCAGATATGAAGGGGGAGGGCATGTGTGGGTGAAATTAGACGTTGGAAGTCGGGAGGTGAGTCAGACATTGTGAATCTGATAGCAGGTGTGTCGACTGATTGGTGAAGGTTTTGGATCGCAGGCAATTTACAGGTTAGCTTGCTCCTCCTAGCCCACAAGCAGTGCTGGAAAGGCACTAATCTGATGGATCTGACCCTTCTTGCCTTCTTTGTCTCCTGGGTTTCCAAGACCCAGAAAACCTGCCATCACAAATTTAATATGAAATAGAGGTTAAATTTGAGGCAAGTAGCCTCACTTAAATAATTTAAACATGGACCTGCCTCTGGAAAACAGGTTATTCACCAACCTCTGTTAAAACAGGATGTAGGTGTGTTGTAGGCAGGTTGGGTTTGGTTTGACATTTTGACAGGCTGTTATGTGAGGCAAGGGAGGTGATAGCAGGGGCTCGAACACAAACTTTCAGATCCTCTCTGGCCACGGGAGAGGTGCCAGAGGGATGTTGGACAGCGAATGTGGTACCATTATTCAAGAAGGGTAGCAGGGATAGACCAGGTGAGTGTAACATCAGTGGTTGGGAAACTATTGGAAAAAATTCTAAGGGACAGGATTAATCTCCACTTGGAGAGGCAGGGACTAATCAGGAATAGTCAGCAGGGCTTTGTCAGGGGGAGATCGTGTCTAACTAACTTGATTGAATTTTTCGAGGAGGCAACTAGATGTGTAGATGAGGGTAAAGCAGTAGATGTAGTCTACATGGACTTCAGTAAGGCTTTTGATAAAGTCCCGCATGGGAGATTGGTTAAGAAGATAAGAGCCTATGGGATCCAGGGTAATTTGGCAAATTGGATCAAAAATTGGCTTAGTGGCAGGAAACAGAGGGTAATGGTCGAGGGTTGTTTTTGCGAGTGGAAGCCTGTGATCAGTGGTGTATCACAGGGATCGGTGCTGGGACCCTTGCTGTTTGTAGTGTACATTTAATGATTTAGATGTGAATCTAGGAGGTATGATAAGTAAGTTCGCAGATGACACGAAAATTGGTGGTGTCATAAATAGTGAGGAGGAAAGCCTTAAATTACAGGATGATGTAGATGGGCTGTTAAGATGGGTGGAGCTGTGGCAAATGGAAGTTAATTCTGAGAAGTGAGTGGTGATACATTTTGGGAGGACTAACAAGGCAATGAAATATACAATGGATGGTAGGAACCTAGGAAGTACAGAAGGCCAGAGGGACCTTGGTGTATTTGTCCATAGATTACTGAAGGCAGCAGCACAGGTAGATAGGTGGTTAATAAGGCATATGGGATACTCGCCTTTATTAGCCGAGGCATAGAATATAAGAGCAGGGAGGTTATGATGGAGCTGTATAAAATGCTAGTTAGGCCACAGCTGGAGTATTGTGTACAGTTCTGGGCACCACACTATAGGAAGGATGTGATTGCACTGGAGAGGGTGCAGAGGAAATTCACCAGGATGTTGCCTGGGCTGGAGCATTTCAGCTATGAAGAGAGACTGAAAAGGCTAGGGTTGTTTTCCTTAGAACAGAGAAGGATGAGGGGGGACCTGATTGAGGTTTACATGATTATGAGGGGCATTGATAGGAAGAGACTTTTTCCCTTAGTGGAGGGGTCGATAACCAGGGGGAATAGATTTAAGGTAAGGGGCAGGAGGTTTAGAGGTGATTTGAGGAAAAACATTTTCATCCAGAGGGTAGTTGGAATCTGGAAGAGGTGGTAGAAGCAGGAACCCTCACAACATTTAAGAAGTATTTAGATGAGCACTTGAAACTCCATAGCATACAAGGCTACGGGCCAAGTGCTGGAAAATGAGACTAGAATAGTTAGGTGCTTGATGGCCGGCTCAGACACGATGGGCCGAAGGGTCTGTTTCTGTGCTGTATAACTCTATGACTCTATGACATTTTTAATCTCCCCAATTCATCCTTGAGCATTAAATTTCTCCCACTGAATGGACAAAACTAAGGAAAATGGAATTCAATATGGACTAGTGTGATTTGCACTTTGGACCAAACAAAGATAAATCGAATATTTTCTAAACAGTGAGAAATTAGGGACTGAAGAGGAGCAAAGAGGATTGGGAGTCCAAGTACACAAATTATTAAAAAGCCAGTGGACGGGTACCAAAAGCAAACAAAAAGGCTATTCAAATGTTGGCCTTTATCTTAAGAAGGTTGGAGTACAAACAAGAGGAAGTTATGCTTGGTCAGAGCCTTGACCAAGAGCCTTGGTCAGTACTGCCTGGAGCACTTTTTCCACACAAAGCATCGTGGAAATTTGAAACTCAGTCCCAAAATGCCATGGATATTGGGAGAATTGAACTTTATAAAACAGAGGGCAATAATATTTTGTTCAGTAAGTGTATCGAGGAATATGGAGGGGGGAAAGATGGCTCCAGGATCATATCACCCATGAATAACAGCAGAGGACAGGAACAATGAAGTTCATGCCATAACTAGAATTATCATTGAGATCTTGGAGCAGCGCTTCACATGTTTGGACTGATTTGACCAGCCTTTCAGTACAACCTGCTCTGCCAAGGGTAAATGCCATTTGCAGTATGCTTGATAACTGTTTTGAAAAGAGGCCTCAGCTAATGCCTCATTGACCAGGACATCCAATCCATGCAAGAATAGGCAGGGGGACATACCAATGAGGAACTTTGAGTAGTACAAGCAATACCACTAGGAAAACTAGTCAGATGCCTTTCAAGGAATGCCACTACTACATGAGGGAAAATTACATCTGCAAAAATAACTATGCCCAAACCACTGTATTCTACATTTTCACACTCAGTTCTTGTAATACCATCTTAACCTGCTGTACTGTAATAATTACAAACACATATCACAAAAAGCATTTACAGTACAAAAACAGGCCATTGGGTCCAACAGGTTCACATTGGTGTTTATGCTCCACCTGAGCCTCCTCCCTCCTCTCTTCATCTAACCACATCAACATATCCTTCTATTCCTTTCTCACTCATGTGAGTGTCTAGCTTCCCTTTAAATGCATCTATGCCAGTTGTTTCAATTATTCCTTGTGGCAGCGAGTTCCACATTCTAAATACTCTCTGGGTGAAAAATTGTCTCCTGAATTCCCTACTGATTTATTAGTGACTATCTTTTTTATGGCCCCTAGTGTTCAAATCAAGTGCAATAAATCTATTTCTTCTATTGTGATGTGTGTAAATGTTGGTAACTGGAGTTGGCACAGTGCTGCCGCTTTGTGCTTGTGCTTTACTTTAGATGTTTAGCACCTAATCTATTAAGCATTCTAAGTGTTTCCTTTGTGGAAGACGTGTTGGCAGGTTGTAAGGTCCCAGAATTGCTGGGATCCTAATTATTTTTGACCTCCTTGGTCTGTGTGTTATAAAGGCTGTGTGGTGCTGCCTGATCTCTGCCATCTCCTCCCATGTGTAGTGCATTTCTGGTGGGGAGAAGGGGTGTCATCTGTTCAATAAATCGAGTACCTTTTCTCTCTGACTACTTGCAGTACAGCTTTCAGCCAGTTACTGCACATTCCCTTATGTGATTAATACCCAATTCTGCTCTATGAACATCTGTACCTGCCTTCTATTACTAATTCAACTGTTTAAATGCTTCCAAATTGCACTTCAACGACAATTAAGTGAATTTGTGCTTCTTTTTCATCGGCTGGCCTGTTGTTTGGGAAATATATTGCATAAGCCCTCAGACTGGAAGCAATAAAATTGCATGTTAACTAGCAAGCTTTGTTACTCCCAAAATTTTCTAACCCCTGATGTCTAGGCCCAAATTGACAAGAATATTTAGCTTGTCAATGATTCATCCCAACTGTGACTTTTAAAAAATCCATAAAACTAGAACTATTAAAAAATTGTAGAAATGTTCCACACCAGTGCTGTTCAGGACAGAGGCATCATGCAACCTGCAAGTGCGTTCAACCCCCCATAGTTCCTTTCTTTCCCTTGCACACCTGTGTGCAACAGCTACTAACACTAGCAGCTCCCCTAAGGCTGACCCACACTTGGTTGACCCTTTTAACCTTCTCACGTTGGAATTTCTGACAGTCAACTCTGACAGGTGCATGGATTTCTCTGCCACTCAGTTGACCCCTGCGTCAAAATGCTGTCTGTGATCGAATGTTGCCAACATCTGCCACCTACTGCAATCCCACAGATGGTGCAGTGTTTAAGCACCTTGGGAAGTTTTACTACTTTAAAGGTGCTTAATGAATGTAAGTTGTTGTGCACATGAACTGGCTGAGTTCTGCCCTTTTTTTCCCCCCCTCAGTAGTCATGGTGACAGGTGCAAGTACCTTTGCCAGAGTTTCAGTTGCCCTTCTTCCATTGTTTGGAGTCTACAGATGTTGTGCAGATAGGCTGACTGGATAAAGCTTGTGCGGCCTTTGTTGCTCAGTTCTGGATTGTTTGTAGCCTCTTAATCTGTGGCTGACTTCCTATGCTCCAGGCCAGATGGGCATGTTCCAGGATTTGACGGATGTGGGCTTTGTTCAGCCTACAGTCTGGGGCTGACTGTGCTTTCTTGCACAGAGGCCTTGCATTTGGTCCATGCTGCCTGATGTTCTGCTGGTGTCTTCATTGATGTTCCATGCCCAAGTCTTATTCCCCTGGAAACTTATGCCCATAGATTTCTGCGATGTGCTGGTCTTGACAGAAGCTTAATCCTCATATCCTGTTCCTTGTTAATCAATTTTTTGCTGATGGGGGTGGGGGTGGGGTTGTGATTGTTGGGGGGTGGGGGGTGGTTGTTGGGGGGTGGTGGGCAGGGGTGATTTCTGGGATTCAGCAGGATTCAACATTGTGTGAGCAACAAAGATTTCTGTGTGGTTTAAACATCTGGCAACTAAGACACTAGAAAAGGCTGCATCCTTTAGATCAATAAAAGTGCATCATTTTTGCGTGAATGAGGAAGCAGTCTCCTGGCTCAGGAAGTTTAAAGGAATTGCAAGACCTGGCAACTCGCACATCTCAGGATGAATCCACCTGCCCCAACATGTTGAGTGCAGTGGGCAATGCAGCTCCAGAAGAAGCAGCAGGAGCAGCAATGGTATTGAACATAGAAGCATTAAAGATGGTGCCAGAGAAGGCAGCAGCAAGGAACTGAGTGAGGGTCGAGACTAGATGGTAGAAGAGAATGTGGGGGAGCAGAGCAGAGAAGACTAGGCCAGGAGAAGCAAAGAGGCAATTGAGGTCCAGTGGGATTGGGGTAGACAACTGCATGGGGGAGGGGCTTGCATTTTCAAAGCTTGGCAAGGCTCGAGTCTTGTATGGGTTGGAGGAGAGTTAGATTTTTAGCGTATGGATGTAAAAGGGGAACAGTGCATGGGGTGTTACTAATACTTGCAAACCTTCTCACTTTTGTGAGTACTTTGAAAAGGTTTTGAGTCATATGAGAAATTTAAACCTTGGTTTTCTACATGCTTAAATTTCTCGTGTGAATTGTGAGTGTTAACTAAACAAAATCTAGCAAACACATGATGTGTATGTGAATCAGTAGTGCTGATACCACTTAGTCATGATTGGTTATTATAATCCTCTGTGGTGCACAGCAATAAGTGTAGAGTTATTCCCTGTGCACCACAAAATCTCCCCATGTTATAAAGAATAAGGTTATCATGGGCTACATTTTGAGGCTTTCCACCTGGTGGAAACTTGATGGTAGCATGCCAAAAATGGTAGAAAATGACTTATTGCCCTGTTCCCACTGTCCCACGTGGCAATGTTCCTCAAGGCCAACTGGTGGGTGGCTGGACCCCCGCCTCCCCATGGTAGTCAGGTGGCAGGCTCATTTAAAAGCAAATTAAGGTCCTCTAATGCACAAAAAACCTTCATTGCCATTTTAGAAGAGAACTGGGCAGATCATGCTTCATGGGCGTTCTGACCAGTTTCACCAGCATTGGAGCTAAAGAGGCCCTGGAATGCCAGGCTTCACATTATTCTTGTGGGAGCAGTTCTCTGCCGGACCCCATAGAAATACTGCAAGATATTGCCAGCTTGGGCTCACTGCACCCTTCCCTGCCCACTGGCCTCAACATTCCGCACTATCCCCCCTCCATCCCACCAGCTTCAACCTCCTCCCTTCCTTGACACACCCTTACCTTCCCCCCCACCTCAGAACCTACCTGCAGCTGCAGCTGTCATCCCAGCTAGCTGACATTCCTGTGACCCAAACCAGTGAGCTGCTTCAGGATGCCCATTTCTTCACATTCCCACTATACATTGATATCGCCCACAGAATTGCAGGACCTAGACGACAAAACATGTAAAAGACTCAATGTCACAGCACAGATACCCCACATTGCACACAGATCTTTTGTGGTATTATGAGTTGTGATAAAACTAGTTTCAATATAAAAGATATACAATAACTGATACCTATGCATATTGAGGGGGTTCCTTCTGGCCCTCAGTCTGACAAACACCTGGCCCTCACAAAAGCAATTCTAAATGAGTTGATAATTTAAAAGTCAGTTTTAGTCCAGAGGCTCCACAACAGAAAGATGCTATTTTTCTGTGAAACTTGTCCTCCAAATATAGCTGAGGTCTTACTTTGTATCCATAACCTATTCTTGTTTAAATTTTATAAAACATTTGAAATGACCTTTGCTTGAGAAATTATGCATAAAATTAGATTCAAATTTTGAAAACTATTTGAGTTATGTTATTTCATTTTTTGAATCAGTTACAACTTTGTCTGCATATACTGTTTCATTGCCCCTCCACTGGTGGCCATGCCTTCTGATGCCGAGAACCCAAACTCTGGCATTCCCGTCTCAAACCACTCCACTTCCATATTCTCTTAACTCACTCTTTAACCTCTACCTCTTTGCGCAAACTCCTTTCCTGACATCCCCTTACATAACTCGGTGTCAAATTTTGCCCAATAACACTATAAAGCACCTGGTGATATTTTTATTATGTTAGAGGTGTTATAAGAATGTTATTGTATATGCATTTTAAAATGTACATTCATGTATACCTCTGTGCATAAATATTTATGCATGAGGATCACAGGCATATGAGTCAATCACATCTATTAAACAGATATATTCACATATGAATAAAATAACTTTATAAATCCTATTTTACCTGTCAAAATTATTTGAAATATTTGGTATAATTTTTGTTCCTTTTTTTCCCATAACTATGTTGGGGCCCTACCATCCTTCATCCAAAGCTCCACATTTTAGTCAATAATATCTTTGCCACACCCTGTAGATCATTGGCAGTGAAGTAATCTGTGAATTATTAAAAACCTTTTATTTTGCTATTTTGAGGGCAGAGATGATTTAATGGTTTTAATTATGTTGCCATGGAGGTGATTTCTGTCCCTTGCTATTTCGTATATTTGAACTTTGCTCCTGATAAACATGTGACTTGTATTTATGCCCACACAAAGCTATTCCCTTTTTATTTCTTGATGGTAATCTTCCACATTGAGGTTTGGAGTGCTTTTTCCTCTCAGTAGTAAGGCAGAAATGAATAGTGAAGGTTGAAATATGCAAAAGGGATTTTCACGTTCCTGCCAGACCCATCCGCACACTCCTAAACAGCTTGTCTGCCTGTGGTTCACCCCTTAAGAGATCATAGCTATGCCTCTTCTGCACATGCACAATGTCAGAATGTGTACAGAGGAGGCTTGATGTTGTACTGAATGAGTCGAGAGTCAGTTGCAACCAGACATGCTATTGTAGGAGCCACAACGTGAACGTGGGAGGTCCAAAGAAAAAGGGAGCTGCCACTGAAAATGTGGACATCCTTAGTGCTATTCGGTAAAGTTCATTAATAAACATCTTGTAACTCAAAACAGATTTGCTGAACATTTCTTCCTGCCAGAGGATAGAGGTTTCCATCTTTTTACACAATAGTTGTGGAGAGGCCAGCCTGCAGCAGGGGGTGCCATGCCTTGTGTAAACCTAGGCCTTGCACTTAGGGAAGCTGGGACTCAGCCTGGCAAGTTTCACTTATTAATAGTGATGAACAAGTTTCAAAATATGATCTGTTTTAATGTGTAACTCTTCAAAATAACCCCAGTGTTTAAACTGACTCAAGATCTGGGCTCACTCTGTCTTGATGACAAATCTCAGTTCTAATATTTCCCCAGTGTCCTAGTTCTGAAACTGGCCCCGCAATGAAGGGAACCACACCCAAAACTTGTTTTAGCCATTTAGGGTGCATTACACTGCAGTTATAGCTTAGATGCATTGCTTTCCACAGATGCTATAATTCTGGTATAAATGCAGCCATATATAACCCAGAAGCAGGGCCCAACCTGACACTGGATCAAGGTGCAGAGAGATTCTGGAGGAAGGAGTCTGCTACTTCTTCACCTTGGGCCTTATACCTGATTACCATTCCACAAGCCTAATGTTGGTGAGAAGCTGAAACTGCTTGACATCAACACCAAACTTGCTGTGTAAATATTATTCCATTGATTTTTAATGCTGATCAGGGCAAATAGATACATAGATTCCTATATTAATTTTTGCTACAGGCACAACAGCAACTGCAAGCCATTGCAATCTTACAGCAAATTAGTACCATTCTTTTAAATCAAATGAGTTTGACAGCAGACAACCCAGGAGGAAAACTCCAGCATTAAAATGCATTCAGTGTATCACAACTTGCATTAAAATTCAAATTACAAATAAATACAGTGAAAGTCCAAGGAAGATAAAACGCCATCTGTTATGGTACATACTCAGCAAGGAAATTCAAACACTTAGTGAAAACATTAAAATATAATTGATAAATGTTTAAGAAGGAAGAATATTGGAAGGAGTTTCACAGTCACTTCACATTTTTGAGTTTGAGCTTGTGTTAGGTCATCTATTCATTCTCTTGCTTGTCTTTTCCCCTTTTTGTTTACTCTGGGTGCTGTTGGTAGTAACACTATGTAAAACAATTAAGTTAATTGGCCAGTCAATAAAAGCTGGGTCTCATGGCTATATCTACACAGATTCTGATTATATGTGCTGTATAACAAGACCAAGGTTAAGCTAGTTGGAAAGTGGTGATATGTGAAAAATATAAAAAAAATGTAATCCACAGTTCTGTAGCTTCATCGTAATATTACAGTCTCTCCAACTGTAGTTACGGGCAAGGCAGCCCAGTGTCAGCAATGTCCAATGTGTCGCCCATGTCACTGTCCCTGAAGTGTTTAAGTGATTTGATTTTCATGTATGCAGCTATTTGAGACCAGTGTCACCGACAGCAGTGAGAATCGCTAGCATTTTGTTGTTAGAAATCAACTTTCGATTGGCTGCAAGTTTTATTTTAATAGCATAAAGGCTGCGACACACCCATGTCTTGTGTTATCATGTTTACATTGTGGATTGAAAAATGGGCCACCACTTCAGGCATAACTGCATATTTGAATTTAATTCATCAGGAGAAATGTTTTGATGATCACTAGTACAGACTACCAGTCTGCATGGCATGCATCTTGTATATCACTGTGGATTAACTCTTGCTGTGTTTAAACTGAGACCTAGTACCATCTGACAGGAACATAGGAGCAGGAGTAGGCCATTCAGCCTATCGAGCTTGCCCCGCCATTCAGTATAATCCACTTCAATGCCTTTTTCCCACACTATCCTCATATCCCTTATGTCATTTGTATTTAGAAATCTGTCAATCTCGGCTTTAAACATACTCAATGACAGAGCTTCCACAGCCCTCTGCGGTAGAGAATTCCAATGATTCACAATCCTCTGAGTAAAGAAATTTCTCCTCATCTCTGTCCTAAGTGGCTTCCCTCTTATTTTGAAATTGTGTCCTCTGGTTCTAGACTCCCCAACCAGGAGAAGCATCTTACCTGCATCTACCCTGTCTATCCCTTTAAATATTTTGTAGGTTTCAATGAGATCACCTCTCATTCTTCGAAACTTGAGAGAATACAGACCCAGTTTCCCCAATCTCTCTTCATAGGACAGTCCCGCCGTTTCCGGGACAAATCTAGTGAACCTTTGTTGCACTCCCTCGATGGCAATAATATCCTTCCTAAGGGATCAAAACTACACACAGTACTCCAGGTGCGGTCTAACCAAGGTTCTAGACAATTGAAGCAAGACTTCACTACTCCTGCACTCAAATCCTCTTGCGATAAAGGTCAACAAACCATTAGCCTTCTTAATTGCTTGCTGCACCTGCATGTTGGCTTTCAGTGACTTATTGACAAGGACACCCAGGTCTCTTTGACATCTATACTTTCTAATCTCTTACCATTTAAGAAATACTCTGCACATCTATTCCTCCTACCAATGTGGATAACCTCACATTTTTCCACATTATATTCCATCTGCCACGTTCTTGTCTACTCACAAAGTCTGTCCAAATCCCCTTGAAGCCGCTTTGCATCTTCCTCACAACACACATTCCCACTTAGTTTGTGACATCTGCAAACTTGGAAATACTACATTTGGTCCCCACATCTAAATCATTGAAATATATAGTGAACAGCTGGGGCTCAAGCACTGATCCCTGCGGTACCCCACTAGTCATAGCCTGTCAATGCAAGAATGATCCATTTATTTCTACTCTCTGCTTTCTGCCTGTTAAACAATCCTTAATCCATGCCAATAGAATACATTCTAGCATTTTCCACTAAGACTGATGTAAATCTAACAGATCTGTAATTCCTTGTTTTCTCTCTCCCTCCCTTCTTAAATAGTGGGATGACATTTGCGACCTTCCAATCTGCAGGAACCACTCCAGAATCTATAGAATTTTGGAAGATGATCACCAATGCATCCACTATCTCCATAGCTACCTCTTTCAACACTCTGGGATGTAGAATATTAGGTCCTGGGGACTTATCAACCTCCAGCTCCATTAATTTCTCCAATACAACCTTCTTGCTAATACTAATTTCCTTCAATTCCTCATTCCCCCGAATCCCTTGGATCTCTAATTCTAGGAGATTTCTTATATCTTCCTCAATGAAGACAGACACAAAGTAGTCATTTAGCTTCTCTGCCATTTCTCTATTCACCATTATAAATTCTTTTGACTCTGCCTGTAATGGACCCACATTTGTCAGCCAAACATTTCCTTTTTACGTACCTGTAGAAGCTTTTACTATTCATTTTTATATATATTTTTTGCTAGCTTACATTCATATTTTATTCTCTCTTTCTTTATCAGTTTCTTCGTCCTCCTTTGCTGTATTCTAAAATCCTTCCACTCCTCAGGTTTACTGCTGTTTCTGGCAACTTAAAGGCCTTTCTTTTAATCTTATATAATCCTTAACTTCCTTTGTTGTCCACAGTTGACTGCCTTTACTTTAGAGGTTTTTGTGCCTTGAAGGAATATTTAGTTGCTGTGAACTACATAATATTTTTCAAAGACTATCCATTGCCTATGTACTGTCATACCTTTTAATGTATTTTCCCAATCCACCTCAGCCAATTTGCCCCTCATACCTTCATAATTTCCTTTGTTAAAATTTAACATCCTGTATTCAGATTGAACTACCTCACTTTCAAACATAATGTAAAATTCTATCATATTATGACCACTCATCACCTAAAGGTTCTTTTACAACAGGATTATTAATTCATCCTTTCTCATTACATAATACTAGATCTAAAACAGCCTGTTCTCTAGTCGGTTCCTCAACATACCGCTCTAGGAAACCATCCCTAACACACTCCAGAAACTCTATCTCCAATGAGCATTAGTGCTCATTAGGTTTACCCAGTCCATGTGCAGATTGAAGTCACCCATGATTATTGTATTACCCATACTACATGTGTCTCTAATCTGCTGATTAATACCATGCCCCACACTACCATTACTGTTTGATGGCCTATAAGCAACTCCTATCAATGTTTTCTGCCCCTTGCTGTTTCTTAGCTCCACCCAAACAGATTCCACATTTTGTTCTTCTGATCTGAGATCCTCCCTTACTAATGTATTGATCCCATCCTTTATTATCAGTGCAACACAACCTCCTTTTCCTTTTTGCCTGTCCTTCCTAAATGTCGAATATCCTTGAATATTCAGTTACCAGTCTTGGTCACCCTGTAGCCACGTTTCTGTTATGGCAATTAGATCAATTATGGGGTCAAGCCTGTACCAGAAGCTGTTGTGGGCAACCTTAAATGAATTTTTATTAAAAAATGTAATTTCTGAATTCTTGGAAAGCATTTTATTTTTATTTATTCACAGAATGTGGGTGTTGCTGGTAAGACCAGCATTATTGCCTAGCCCTAATTGCTCTTGAGAAGATGATTGTGAGACAACTTCTTGAATAATAATTGAATGGCTTACTAAGCCATTTCAGAGGGCATTTAAGAGTAAAGCACATAGCTGCGAGTCTGCAGTCACATAGACCAGACCAGTCAAGAACGGCAGATTTCCTTCCCTAAAGAGCTTTAGCAAACCAGATGGGTTTTTACAACAATCCAGTAGTTTCATGGTTACCGTTACTGATAATAGCTTTTTATTCCAGATTTATTTAATTAATTGAATTTAAATTCCACAGCTACCATGGTGGGATTTTAACTCATAGGATCGCAACCCAACCAGGAAAATCCAGCCTAACGTTGGGAACCTGAAAGTCGGCATGGTGGGACGTCAGTTGTGATCTTCTCAGAGGTGGCCAATTAAGAAGCTGCCTCTGGGAGTCCAGTCCAATTAAGGTGGTGGCTGGACCATGGAAGTGGAAGGCCTGATCAGAGGGCCTGCAGCGATGTTCGGCTGGCAGCCCCACCAGTAGTGTTGGAGCTGATGAGGCAGGTGGGCAAGCAGAAGAGCACATCAACATGGATGCATTCTCCAATGCCTTTTGCAACTGTTAGACTGAAGAGGCCCCCAGCAGTCTGGGCCATCAGTGGACTGGCTTTGGTCGTGTCGGTGGCCTTTTGTCTTGGCAGCACGATTATTGGGGCATGGATGGCCCCCAGTCCTTCCACTGGGATGCTGCTTCTAGAGAGCTGGTGGGCTCCGCGCATAGCTGGGGACTGCTCCCATAGCGGGAAGATCCCGTCTCCATTGGAAAATGGCCCCTAGTTGGTGCAATTGGCTGCCTGCCTCATTAGAGCAGGCTGCTGACTTTTGTCTCTGTCTGCTTCTGTGACGTTCTCCCAGAGCTGAGAATGTATTGAGGAACAGTCCCATGCATCTCCTCCCTATTTTCCCACATACCACCTCCAACCCATCTCCAGCGGGCTGGGAAAATCCAGCTCCATGTCACCAGGTCATTAATCCAGGCTTCTACTAGTCCAGTAACATAATCACGATGCTACTGTACTCCCATTTGGGGAATGAAAGACATGTGCATAGACTTATAGATGTTGAACTGCACCAGATGGATTCAGCAGCCTTTCCAATGGCTCTTTCTCAAATATTTTAATAGTCTAAAGTTTAACATTATCAAATTGTTTTTTGTGGTTATAGTTTAGTTTTCTCTTAGACTGTGATTTAAAAATAACTTTGGAACAAGGGCGTGCCAAGTGTTGTGATTGCATCTGTGAGTTGTCTATTGAGTTATTGTCACGCAATTCTCAGTGCACAAGCACAGCCAATTATCCTGCAAGACATTTTACCGTGACTGCAACAATCTTTTAAAACAAAATATTGTTAGATCAAATCTGGTTTAAGGCAAATCATCTCTGGTTATTTATGCCAAGGAGCTGAATTATCTGGAGCAGAAAAAAAGTGAATAACTGCGACTATTTCTGCAATCATGTCACTTCCACAGTCTGCATGTTAATTCAGCTTCCTCAAAGTTTGTTTTCTCTAAGCAGTTTCTCCTGATGATGTCATCAACATGCCGTAAAGATGGCATTAAGAGTCCACAGGGGTTCCAGTCTGTTGTATCTCTGATGAGAAACTGCCAGGGAAACAAGGTAAATGGCCGAAAGTGGCCATGTGCGCCTTTCTCTGGGGATTTCACTGGTCTCCTGCCAGAGTTTGAGTGGGAAAATCTCCACCAAATTTCTGGGCCAGTATATCTATTGTTAAAGAAAGCAAAATTAGGCTAAAATTTATCATATAAACAAAACCCAATAAACTCCAGATGCTGGAAATCTGAAAAAAAAACCAGAACATGCTGGAAACACCCTGCAGGCCAGGCAGAATCAGCGGAGAGAACAGATAAGTTCCTGCTCCAAAGTTATTTTTAAATCACAGTCTAAGAGAAAACTAAAATAAAACCACAAGAAACAATTTGATAATGTTAAACTTTAGACTATTAAAATATTTGAGAAAGAGCCATTGGAAAGGCTGCTGAATCCATCTGGCGCAGTTCAACATCTATAAGTCTATGCACATGTCTTTCATATCCAAAATGGGAGTATTTTAGCATCGTGATAAGTATAGATCCTACATCAGAACAGAAAAAAAAAGGACGAGAAAACGGAGACACGTGCAAGTGAAGAAATAGAATGGCCTGTAAAGTATTTAAATGAGAAACAGAAGATGGTTAAATGACTGTGACTGCAACCTTATTTTTACTAGACCTATAACAGTAAAGTAAAATATGGAACCTGAAAAATGTACAGTAAGGCAGAAAAGAGTCCAAAACGATTGCTAATTTTATTAACAAATGTTTACATTTTTTGGTTTACATGTCAGTGAGGGTGGAAGTTGGGACTATAAACCTAGATTTTAAGTCATACACTTGAATCAAGATGCAAGAACCATAACTACATTGTAGAGTTCAAAAGAGTGACTTTCTTGTACAACTGCCAACTCAAATCTGCAGTAATCACAGCTCAAGACTCCCATTAGCTCTCCCTGCTGGGCTGCACGTACACTAGGCTGAATACACACCAGACATTATACTGTTAGATAGGACATTTGTAGTATTGAGTTGCCTTATACATTACACGAAAAATCTTACTTCACTTAATTGATGAAGTTCACATGAACTAACCTTATATCATGCAATGCACTTAATAGGGACCAAAGGAAAATGCTTTTCCACAAACAATTGTGCTCTGGAAGATTTTAATTATTTACCCAATTAATTAGGTTTAGGACTGTGTTGCATATCTTACTTGCTTAACAATTCCCAAAAATAATTATAGCATTTGTTACTCTGACTAAGTGGAGTTTCTCACAAGGATGTAAAGACCAGGGTGCTGGTTGTGCTTACTGACAGTATGAGTTCTGTCATGTGCACTATTTTATTCACAGGCATTTATTAGAAATGGGTTAATTCCAGCATAAAATTAGTCCACAAAGAAATGTAGCAAGAGTGCACTAAGAGTTTGCCCTGAAATTCCACTGGGCATCTGCTGGTCTCCAACCATAACTCCAGAGGGAGACTGGTGGAACCACCAGAAAAGCTGCACTGATGGCCTTTGGCAGCTGTTCATGCCAGTTCTCTGGGGATTCCACTGGTCTCCTACTGGTGTTAGGGTGGGAGGTGGGTAGAACCCCTGCAGAATTTCAAGGCTGCCGTGTCTACTGCTTAAAATTGGAAGCACAGCACCTCAGGTAAACATGGATTTAAAGCAAAATGTGCTAATCTTTGGTGGTCTGTGACTGAGGTATATATGCAATTTTCTGCTATCTAGTAGATGCTGTTACCTGCAGTTTTCACCGCTCCCTGCCAGATTTTGTGGCACTGGTAATGTGCCACCAATGCAGGTGAGGTAAAACCCTTGCTACAGTGTCATCGATTTTTGCTGCTTCTTTTGCTTTTCTTATAGTTGGTTCTAACCTGCTTTGCCAGCTGCTTTGTACCATTTTCTGAGGGGTGGTCGTTACACTCCAACTCACTTTCAGACAGAGTATAATGACATGGCCATTTAGAATTTCTCTCTATCTTTAATTTTTGCAAAGAGTAAAGGAGGACCAAATGAAAGAAGCAAATTGAAAGGGACGTTAATATCGGTTGAAGAGCAGAATTCACACGTGAGATGAGGATTTTGTGAGGTTGTATGCGGACAGGTAAAACAGGAAACGTACAGTTGGATGAGAAGGAAGAATAATCATCACAAACCTGATCCCATCTGCCTCATACCTCTCCATCTCCTACTTCCTCTATGGCCTCCAGGCCAGAATCTGTAAAGCATTTTCCTCTTAGAGGGGAAAGATCTCAGGTTTGAAGGCACACATCTCCCTGAGCAGTAATGTGAGGTCCTTCCCTTAAAAACAAATGTAAACGTTGGAGTGAACTTTGTTACCACTAGATGCAGCAAAACCCAGGTGTCAGTTTACTGCCCATAATGAAGTGAGCGACAGTTACAGGCATTCCATGGGAGGCTTTCAGTGAGGTCATTATTTATAAGGCTGTGGGTGAAGGAACGTATCCAGGTAAGGCTCAAGGTGTGAAGAGTGATGCACTGCCTCTTTGAATTGAAATAACACCACTGTTCAAAGCCCTGATTCACCACGAGCAACACCACAGGCAATCTGCTAGTTTATCTAAATAATATAGGTATCAGTGCAGGATATTACAATACAGGTTATTTTCACAGCAAATGGACTGTCGGCTGCAGAAATTAACAAATCTCTGACTAAAGAATTCTGGCTTCTATCCCAATTAAGCTGCTGCAACCTTAAATCCTACAGTAGCATATCAAACCCTGCCCCTTCAAATGACAAGTTCTCAATCAGAAACATTCACAATGCCAGGAGCACATCAGGAATATTGAAATTAGGTTGACCCAGAAGCTACAATGGTGGTGAGCCCACATCCAGGGTAGGTATGCATCAAGCTCCATCAGATTTGGACCGAGTGGAAAGTCTTGGCTGCATCCTATAGTTGGACAAAGAAAACTACAAGGACCTGTAAATGTGGACTTCCTGTCAGCCAGTCATAGAGCAGCTCAGATTGTACTGTGGAGAGATCCTCAGTCCAGACTGTTCTATTCATCTGGGTGAGATCCACAGCCCTGACTATCCCACTATTTTGCAATCCTGACTGTCTCCCTCAGGGCAGAATGAAGAAATCCAGACTGATTAATCTTATGAAAAGCAGTAAGAAGCATTACAATGAGATCTGTAGTAGAAAAAAAAATGTAAACAGTTAGTTTTCCAGTTCCTAAAAATTATTTTATTTCAATTCGCTTTGTGAAAGTTGAATTTAGGAGAGGCATTTAAACTCCTGTCAAACAATACATTCTGCTTCACATTAGTGAAACTATGATTTAAAAATATAGAACATTTCTAATTTGATTATCTAAAAGCATATTCATGAGAAAGTACCTTACATAAGAGGAAAACTGACAATGTTCAGTTTAATTTTCCAATATATATTTAGAAAAAATAACATTTTATATATTCCTGTGAAATCCATCCACTTTCCCAGCAGCTACTTCCAAATGTAGCTATTTGAAGTCATATTTTTGAAGGAAACAGGTTTAATTTTTAAAAATCAGCTGTGAAGGCAGCTCATTGTTACAACACAGACTATATTCAAATTACAGACTTACTGAGAGTTGTAGTCAGGTGTCCCTTGACATACATTTTCTAAGCCTCAGCTGAGGCATCTAGTGGAGGGATGGCAATTTTCCTGGATGAGCGCCCTTGGGTACTTTAACATGTTAGCTGCTACTGCTGACTAATGAGCTTCATTGATTGCTTTCATGGAAGGGTCTATAATTTGCATTATCCAACCATGCAGATCAAACAAGAAAAGTATAGAGTTGGGTTATGAGGTGCACAGGATACTTTCACACCAAATGGATCAGTACTGGATGTATTACTTCAGGGTGTATTTACCCTTGTGCAATATTTGACACATTATGGTAGATGCATGAAAGAGGTGGAATGCCTCTGCCACTTTAGAAACCAGAGTTACTTCACCACATAGAGAAAAGGAGAACCTGTCCTGTAGGGTGACAGTAACATTCTGAGGACTGACGTTCCTGTGGTATACTCAAGAGAGTTGAATGTGCAGACCGATATCTTCTTGTAATACTTTTGTTTGCTACTACTGGGCGTTGCAACTCTTTATTCTTGTCATCCCATGATCCCAGGTCAGCACTGAAATCCCTCGGTCAGGTATAACACAGGCCAGATCAAGGAAAAAATTTTTACTTTAAAATGGCATTTTATAGAATCTGGAGTGGTTGTGAGCTTTTCTACCACTGTTATCTATGTTTAGATAAACTAGCAGATCGCCTGTGGTGTTGGTTGTAGTGAGTCAGGGCTTTGACCAGTGGTGTTATTGCAAGTCAGGTTACCAGGGACACTAGCTTATCAGCATTTGGATGGCCCTGGGATCTTGGAGCACTGGGAAGGGGGCCTAGAGAAATGGTAAGGCTGGGGCAGGATTTCAGGAACCATCAGTAGTTCGAAGGAAGTCCTGGGGTCTGGGAACACTAGGTTCTGTTGTTTCAGGAACACTAAAAATGGGGATTCTGGCAAAATTGGAGCAAGTCTTCTACTACTGAAGTACAAAGAACAAAGAACAGTACAGCACAGGAACAGGCCATTCGGCCCTCCAAACCTGCACCGATCTTGATGCCTGCCTAAACTTAAACCTTCTGCACTTCCGGGGACCGTATCCCTCTATTCCCATCCTATTCATGTATTTGTCAAGATGCCTCTTAAACGTCGCTATCATACCTGCTTCCACCACCTCCCCAGGCAGCAAGTTCCAGGCACTCACCACCCTCTGTGTAAAAAACTTGCCTCGCACATCCCCTCTAAACTTTGACCCTCGCACCTTAAACCTATGTCCCCTAGTAACTGACTCTTCCACCCTGGGAAAAAGCTTCTGACTATCCACTCTGTCCATGCCGCTCATAACTTTGTAAACCTCTATCATGTCACCCCTCCACCTCCGTCGTTCCAGTGAAAACAATCCGAGTTTATCTAACCTCTCCTCATAGCTAATGCCCTCCAGACCAGGCAACATCCTAGTAAACCTCTTCTGTACCCTCTCCAAAGCCTCCACGTCCTTCTGGTAGTGTGGCGACCAGAATTGCACGCAATATTCTAAGTGTGGCCTAACTAAAGTTCTGTACAGCTGCAGCATGACTTGGCAATTTTTATACTCTATGCCCCGACCGATGAAGGCAAGCATGCCATATGCCTTCTTGACTACCTTATCCACCTGCATTGCCACTTTCAGTGACCTGTGGACCTGTACGCCCAGATCTCTCTGCCTGTCAAGACTCCTAAGGGTTCTGCCATTTACTGTATACTTCCCACCTGAATTAGACCTTCCAAAATGCATTACCTCACATTTTGTCCGGAATAAACTCCATCTGCCATTTCTCCGCTCAAGTCTCCAACCGATCTATATCCTGCTGTATCCTCTGACAATCTTCATCACTATCCGCAACTCCACCAACCTTTGTGTCGTCCGCAAACTACAGAAAAGATTTGAAAGCTTCTATGTCCAAAGTCAGTCATATAAGGAGGGATGGCAGAACATAGTACAAGGTGAAGAGTTAAAGACCCCTTGAACCACGATATACTGAAGGAGGACTTGTGCTCTGAATAACAAGAGGTTGATTAGTGTGTTGGTGCTTATGATGCTCAACAGATTAAAGGGACAATGACAGTTGTATCACCTTTCCTATCCTTGTCAGATCATAGATTTTTTTTCCTGCACTGGTTTGCTGTTCTGTGGTTGAGAGAAGTGTCACTCAGTGCTACTGCCACCTCCCTTCATCTGGTTTGGAAACACTATTTTGGGATTACCTCCCATTTGTACTCAGGGGTCTTTCCTTTACTGCATTTAATCTATACAGTTGAAGGTGACAGACTCCGACAGACTTTGTGCTTTTCCTGTCTGCCTGCTTGGAGTGGACTAATCCTTTCTGTCAGCTTTTGCAGTTGGATCATTCTTACAAAGATCACAGAAAATCTCTGGTAAGACATCTATGTATATAAGCTGACATTCTTTACACTCAGTGATCAGCACTTACTACACACCCAATCACCTGCTGCTCTCCTCAGTAACTAAGTCATTTTAAAGCGGCACAGTGGTTACCTCCAGTGACCCGGGTTCAGTTCTAGGTACTGCCTATGCAGAGTTTGCAAGTTCTCCCTGTGATCAGGCGGCACAGTGGTGCAGTGGTTAGCACCGCTGCCTCACAGCTCCAGGGACCCGGGTTCGATTCTGGGTACTGCCTGTGAGGAGCTTGCAAGTTCTCCCTGTGACCACGTGGGCTTTCGCCGGGTGTTCCAGTTTCCTCCCACAGCCAAAGACTTACAGGTTGATAGGTAAATTCGCCATTGTAAATTGCCCCTAGTGTAGGTAGGTGGTAGGGAATATGGGATTACTGCAGGGTTAGTATAAATGGGTGGTTGTTGGTCGGCACAGACTTGGTGGGCCGAAGGGCCTGTTTCAGTGCTGTATCTCTAAATAAATAAAAATAAAAAATCTGTGTGGGTTTCCGCCAGGTGCTCTGGTTTCCTCCCACATGCCAAAGACTTGCAGGTTGATAGATAAATTGGCCATTGTAAATTGCCGCTAGTTTATGTAGGTGGTCGGAGAATTGAGGGAAGGTGGGGATGTGAGAGGGAAATGGGATTAATGTAGGATTTGTATAAATGGGTGGTTGATGGCCGGCATGGATTCGGTGGGCCGAAGGGCCTGTTTCAGTGCTGTATCTCTCTATGACTCTAAAGGCTGCTGAAGGAATAATGCTGTGTCACACAGAATCTGTGTTCCTCACATACTAATTGGCATGCGTAAGAGCTGATCCCATGTTTTACGGGGTCAGCTCTGCAACACATCGCTGGGCAGTAATCCCAACTTTGAAGCACAAATACAGAATAATTAGCCCTGTGGATTTTTGGGGATAGCATTGTACAAATTAGTCTGGGCCTGTTTTCAGTCCCCAGACTCAGCGTTGTGTGTGCAACCAGAACAGAGAGGCCCGAGGCATTCCCAAAATTAGGCCTTGGGTTTACCATTACTAACCCTCAAAGAATGTCCTCGAGTTTCCAGGAATTAAAGATTACTCTTCTGGACATGAGCAACTTGGGAAAAGAAATCATAAGGGCATTAAAAAAATGTCTGTTTCTTTTTCCATTTTCTTTGAAAATTTTCGTTTATTAGTCATAAAACATTTTGGAAATGGGGAAAACCAGCTGTTTGGGTGGGATAGTTGGAGATTGGAGGTCACATAATAATAGGTATGATAGAATAGTTCAGCACAAAAGGATACTATTCAGCTCATTGTATCTGTGCTGGCCCTTTTGAAGTCCACTTAGTCCGACTCCCCTGCTCTCTCCCAAAATCCCAGCAAATTATTTTCTCCTTCAATTATTTATCCAATTGCCTTTTGAAGGTTACCATTGGATCTGTATCCACTACCCTATCAGGCAGAGCATTCCAAATCCGAAACAGTCATTACATTAAAAAAAACGTTTTTCCTCGTGTCACCTCTGGTTATTTTGCCAATCACCTTTAATCTGTGCCCTCTGGTTATTGACCTTTCAGCTTTTGGGAACAAGTTTCTCTTTATTCACTAACTAAAGCCTTCATGATTTTAAACACCTCTGTCAAATCTCCTATTAATCTTCTCTCCTCTAAGCAGAAGAACTCCAGCTTCTCTAGTCTATCCACATAGCTGAAGTCCCTTATACCTGGAAACATTCTAGTACTTTTTTTCTGTATTCTCTCCAAAGCCTTCACGTCCTTCCTAAAGTGTGGTGCCCAGAATTGGACACAATACTCCAGCTGGGGTTGGTGTTTTATAAAGATTGAGCACAACTTCCTGGTTTTTGTACTCTATGCCTCCATTTATAAAACCTATTTATAAGCTGGGGTTGATTGGCAAAAGAACCAGAGGTGACAAGAGAAAAAAACTTCTTTACGAAACAAGTGGTTAGCATTTGGAAAGCACTGCCTGATAGGGTGGTGGATAGAGATTCAGTGGCAGCATTTAAAAGGGATTTGGATGAATATATGAAATAGGAGGATTAGGCCATTCGACCCCTTGAGCATGCTCCGCCGTTCAACTAGATCATGGCTGATCTTCTACCTCAACGCCATTTTCCTGTACTATCCCCATATCCTTTGCTGTCTTTAGTATCTAGAAATCTATTGCGCTCTATCTTGCATTTACTCAATGACAGAGCCTCCACAGTCCTCTGGGGTAGTGAATTCCAAGGATTCATCACCTTCTGAGTGAAGCAATTCCTCATCTCAGTCCTAAATGGCCTACCACTTATTCTGAGATTGCATCCCCTGGTTCTAGACCCCTCAGCCAGGGGAAACCTCCTTCCTGCATCTACCCTGTCGAGCCCTGTAAGAATTTTGTATACTTGAATGGGATCACCTCTCATTCTTCTAAACTCTAGAGAATATAGGCCCAGTCGCCTCAATCTCTCCTCATACAACAATCCCGCCATCCCAGGGAACAGTCTGGTGAACCTTTGTTGCACTCCCGCTATGGTAGGGAGACTGTTACGACCAGGTGAGAAAGGGGTCGAGGGGTTCCCTCTCAGCCTTTGCCTGGTTTAACCGTAAAAGAGTTTGATTTTAAAAACATTGTGTTTTTCACTACCCCTCAGTGAATCCTTGTTCACTGCTTCCCAATTGTAATGCAAAGAAATCAGACAGGTTTTTTTATATTTAAACAAGAAAGGTGGAAGTTTATTCATCTTAAACTCTAATTTGGTTAATGACTACGAATACGTGGCTCAACCACGCTAGCATGCATATGCAATAAACATGCAGATAGAGACAGAAAAAGTAGAAAGAATAAAGGGGAAAAGTTTGAGGCAATGGCTACGTTTCTATTTATGGTCCTTTGAGTTCAATGTAGAGTCTTTGGCTGCCGGCATGTCTTGCCATTTCGTTGGGGCCCAGTACACGCTTTAAAACCTGTTTCGATGTAGGAGTCTTTTCTCTCCACTGGTTTAACTGACTTCCGTGGATCTGAAGATTAGTGAAAGAGAGAGAAAAAAAACAGACAGGAGAGAGGCTCTCTTCCAAGTTCAGTTGCAATCTGCAGTTTCTGACTTCAAACTGTCCTGTGAGCACAATTCAAAACTCCAAGTCGGCCAGCAGGTTAGTCATGTGACTAACCCCTTATTTGGGATCAACCGCTGCTGTGGATTTCAAAGCTCTCGATGGAGGAGTGTAGTGCTGTCTGTTATGCCAACAAGATGTGGATCACCATTGCCCAGACCAACTTCTGTTAACTGAATCAGTGAGCAGTTCCCATTATCTTTTCCTAGGCGACTGTCTCTCAGAATGCAAATTTATTTCAGCCACTGCTAATCTCTTTAAAAAAAGTCTTCTCTCCACTCCAGCAACCATTTAAAATTAATGTTCATATGACAGAATTAATATGCCTCATTCTTGGCAGGTGGGGTACTTCAATGCAAGACTGAACACAATACTCCAGGTGAAGTCTCACCAAGGTTCTATACAATTGCAGCAAGACTTCTTTACTCCTGTACTCAAATCCCCTTGCAATGAAGGCCAACATACCATTTGCGTGCTGCACCTGTATGTTAGCTTTCAGTGATTTATGAACAAGGACACCCAGGTCCCTTTGGACATCAACACTTCCCAATCTCACCATTTAAGAAATACTCTGCATTTCTGTTTTGTCTACCAAAGTGGATAACTTCCCATTTTTCCACATTATAATCCATCTGCCATGTTCTTGCCCACTCACTAAGCCTGTCTAAATCCCCTTGAAGCATCTCTTTGCATCCTCCTCACAACTCACATTCCTATTTAGTTTTGTGTCATCAGCAAACTTGGAAATATTATATTTGGTCCCCAGATCTAAATCATTGATATAGATTGTGAATAGCTGGAGCCCCAGCACTGATCCTTGCAGTACCCCACTAGTCACAGCCTGCCAACCTGAGAATGACCTGTTTATTCCTACTCTCTTGTTTGCTGTCCGTTAACCAATTCTCAATCCATGCCAGTATATTACCCTCAATCCCAAGTGCTCTAATTTTGCTTACTAACCTCTTGTGTGGGACCTTATTGAAAGTCTTCTGAAAATCCAAATACACCACATCCACTAGTTCTCTCCTTATAAATTCTTAGTTACATCCTCAAAAAACTCCCAACTAGTTTGTCAAACTTAATTTCCCTTTCATAAATCCATGTTGCCTCTGCCCAATCCTACCATTATTTTCTAAGTGTCCAGTTATCACATCCTTCATATTAGATTCTAGCATATTCCCTACTACTGTCAGGAAACTTCCAGGAATACATGCAATCAGGGTTGCTGACCCTACCCCAGCATCATCTACATCTTACCTAGAGTCAGTGGCCATGGTTGTTGCTGAAGTTTCCTGAACAGAGCCGTTCTGGTGCTGCCCCACTAATTGAAAACAGATTTTTTAGAGAGGTTAATCAACAGGATTTAGCCCCCTCATATTTAAGGGGCTAACATCAGTTTTAGGTATCTGCCCCAGGTGCCTAAAAAATGGTCCTCACAAACTTAGCAGTGGGATTGATGCCTGTGCAGATTGCCTATCAATTACTAGCCTAATGTCTTTAGATGGTGTTTTCCATTATAAATATTTGCTTAGGGATTTTGAATGTTAAATGTTGACATAAAAAGTGGAATTTCAAAGAAGAGCAGGGAAGGTTTCCTGGTCAATATTTATCCCTCAACAAACACAAATAAAAACAGATTATCTGGTCATTATCACATAGCTGCTTGTGGGATATTGCTGTACCCAAATTGGCTATGACATTTCTTACTTTACAACAATGTCTATGCTTTAAAAGTCCTTAATTGGCGCTAAAGGACTTTGGGACATCTTGAGGTTGTGAAATATGAAATATATGTGCAAGTATGTTTTTAAAATGAAATGTTGACTCAAAATCAACATCCCGGCTGCAGTACTGAAGACTTGTGCTGCAGAACAAGCCGTGCCCCTAGCCAAGCTGTTCCAGTTGTTCCAAACAAGGCAGAAGAAATGCGCTGTTAATTCAGTCCCACTTTTCCACAGGTCACAGCATATCAATGAATTTTCCCACCTACCGAAGAATAGCCAATTAGAAACTCTATTTGTCCCCCAGAATAAAGCATACCAACCAGGTTTCTTTAAACGACAACAATATTAACTATTTATTTGAAAAAAAAGTCATAACCACGAATGAGATAAATCTATATATATGAAAAACTGCTTATTTCCCTAGCCCTCATGCACACACACATGCATTTTTAAAAAAAAGTTAACCGGGGAAAAAGGATTTTGGGTTCAGAGTTGTTTAGCAGAAATAATAAAATAATTCAGTTTGTCACGTTCTGATAGGAAATTCTTCAGTTGGGTGAGGTGTCCCAGAGTCGAATAGTTAGATGCCACTCGAAGTCTGTCCAGGCGAGGTTGATGAACAGTCTGTGATTGGGTAGGTGTTCAAGGCAATTTAACTACAGCAGGCGTCACATAGGTCTTTCAGCAGGGGTGTAGCAACAGGTTGGCTTAGGACTCACAGCAGCAGTATAGCAGTAGAAGCTTTCTTCAGATTCCAGGATCTCCCAAAACACAGGTGGCAACAGGAACCACACTGGATGAAGGAATTTTTCAGTGACAGGAGGCAATAGGAATCTGCCACCTTTCAAATACAGGATTTCTTTTCAAGTGATGCTGGTTTTCATTTTAGAGAGAGAGGTCTTTTTCTGGGTCTTCCACTTTGATCTCCAGACAGGTCAGAAACCAAATTTTAAAAGCCTGCTCTTTGTCCAACTCACTAGCTTTTTAAAGGATTCACAGTGAAATTAAATCTTCCTGAGCTGATCACATGACCAGATACAGTGTCTCCCCTGTCATTCAAATTGTTGCTCTGAGAAGGTCAAAATCCCTAGCTGGCATCCTTGAAATTGCTTGCTTTCCTATTCTTCTATACAAAGTCAACATCCAAGAATTTCAGCTATTTGCAGGTGTCCATGTCCACTGAAAATCCTGTTTTCAGTTTTTTAAAACACATAGAATTCTAAGATTTTAGTACAAAAATAAAACCCTTGTACAGCTACAACACTGGCAGCTACACAACAATATGGAAAATTGGCCAGGTATGTCCTGACCACAAAAAGCAGGACACATCCAACTGGGCCAATTACTGCCTCATCAGTTTACTCTCGTTCATCAGCAAAGTGATGGAAGGTGTCGTTGACAATGCTCTGAAGTTCCACTTAAACAACAATAATCTGCTCAGTGATGCTCAGTTTGGGTTCCGACAGGGCCGCTCCTGGCCTCATTACAGCCTTGGTCCAAACTTGGAGGGGGCGGCACAGTGGCGCAGTGGTTAGCACCGCAGCCTCACAGCTCCAGGGACCCGGGTTCGATTCTGGGTACTGCCTGTGTGGAGTTTGCAAGTTCTCCCTGTGTCTGCGTGGGTTTCCTCCGGGTGCTCCGGTTTCCTCCCACAGCCAAAAGACTTGCAGGTTGATGGGTAAATTGGCCATTATAAATTGCCCCTAGTATAGGTAGGTGGTAGGGAAATATAGGGACAGGTGGGGATGTTTGGTAGGAATGTGGGATTAGTGTAGGATTAGCATGAATGGGTGGTTGATGGTCGGCACAGACTCGGTGGGCCGAAGGGCCTGTTTCAGTGCTGTATATCTAATCTAATCTAAAACAGCTGAACTCCAGAGGTGAGGTGAGAGTGATTGCCCTGGATATCAAGGCAGCATTTGACTGAGTGTGGCATCAAAGAGTCCAAGCCAAACTGAAGTCAATGGGATTCAAGGGAAAAGCTCTCCACTGGTTGGAGTCATACCTAGCACAAAGGAAGATGGTTATGGTTGTTGGAAGCCAATCATCTCAGCCCCAGGACATCACTGCAGGAGTTCCAAAGGATGGTGTCCTAGGCCCAACCATCTTCAGTTGCTTCATCAATGACCTTCCCTCCATCAAAAGGTCAGAAGTGGGGATGTTTGCTGATGATTGTACAATGTTCAGTACCATTTGCGACTCCTCAGATACTGAAGCAGCCCATGTCCAAATGCAGAAAGACCTGGACAACATCCAGGCTTGAACTGATAAGTGGCAAGTAACATTCGTGGCACACAAGTGCCAGGCAATGACGTGCTCCAATAAGAGAGAATCAAACCATCTCCCCTTGACATTCAATGGCATTCCCATCGCTGAATCCTCCACTATCAACATCCTGCGGGTTACCATTTATCAGAAACTGAACTGTAATAAATACTATGGCTACAAGAGCAAGTCAGAGACTGGGAATTCTGCAGTGAGTGACCCACCTTCTGACTCCCCAAAGCATGTCCACCATCTACAAGGCAGAAGTCAGGAGTGTGGTGGAATGAGTGCAGCTCCAACAACACTCAGGAGGCTCGACACCATCCAGGACAAAACAGCCCGCTTGATCGGCACCCCATCCACCACCTTAAACATTCATTCCCTCCACCATGGATGCATAGTGGCAGCAGTGTATACCATATACAAGATCCATTGCAGCAACTCACCACGCCTCCTTCTACAGCACCTTCCAAACCTGTGACCTCTACCACCAGAAGGACAAGGACAGCTGACGCATGGGAACACCACCACCTGCAAGTTTCCCTCCAAGTCACTCACAGTCCTGACTTGGAAATATATTGTTCTTCCTTTAGTGTCGCTGGATCAAAATCCTGGAACTTCCTCCCTAACAGCACTGTTGGTGTACCCGCACCAGATGGACTACAGCGGTTCAAGAAGTCAGCTCACCACCACCTCCTCAAGAGCAATTAAGAATGGGCAAGAAATGCTGGCCTTGCCAGTAACCCCCACATCCTTGAAAGAAAAAAAGCATGATTACAGGGTATAAGGCTTGAGGACAAGAAATGAGCACCATAAGCAAGAATTTTTAATATAATATAGATGGAAGTGTGGAACAGCATACTGAAGCAAAAATGTCAATATTATTGCAATTTTTAATTTCAGTTATTTTGCAAATGTTCAATCCATCTTTGAACACTTCTAGTAACCAGTTGCCCTCCCTTTGCTGCACAATATCAGAGCATCAGTAATGCTTTCTCTGGAAGGCAACCAACTCGGCTGTTCAAAGAAGATGATTTATTTATTTAAACGGTTTCCTGCTGGAACCTGGGAATAAACAGGCAGGAAGAATTCGCTGAAAGTTGATGATGGAAGTACTAAAATGCTTCGAAAAAAATCTATAAACTCAGTTTTGTGACACCAGGGCCAAGTGAATATTAATTTTAAATTGGGATATGCTTCATAATATGCAGTTTGTATCAAAACATGGAATATTGCCTAGATGCAGAGATGCATTTAGGTGAAGCTAGGTAAGTACAATGAGAGAGAAAGGAATAGAAGGATATGCTGATAGGGTGTAGGACATGGGAAGCAAAGACAGTGGCATTGGTCAGTTGAGCCAAAGGACCTGCCTCTGTGCTGTAAACTCTATGTAATTTTATCGAATTAATCATCTAAAATAAACAGGTCAAATAAAACAAATAGGCCAGCTAGGTCGACGTCTGTCGTGGGGAAGGTGTTAGAATCGATCATTAAGGAGGCTGTAGCTGGGTACTTATAAAAATTCAAGGTAATTGGGAATAGTCATCATGGCTTTGTGAAAAGGAGATCATGTTTAACCAATTTATTGGAGTTCTTCGAAGGAGTAACATGTGCCGAGGATAAAGGGGAGCCCGTTGACGTACTGTACTTGGATTTCCAGAAGGCACTTGGCAAGGTGTCACATAAAAGATTATTGCACAAAGTAGGAGCTCATGGTGTAGTGGGTATCATATTAGCATGGATAGAAGATTGGCTGGCTGGCAGAAAACAAACAGTATGCATAAATGGGTCCTTTTCTGATTGGCAGGATGTGACGAGTGGAGTTCATACATCAATGACTTAGATGAGGGGAGTGATGGCATGGTAGCTAAATTTGCAGATGACACAGATAGGTAGGAAAGTATGTTGTGAAGAGGATAGAAGGAGCTTGCAGACCTATAGATAGTTTGAGTGAGTGGGCAAAAATCTGGCAGATGGAGTGTAATATGGGAAAATGTGAAGTTATTCACTTTGGCAGGAAGAATTTAAAAGCAGAGTATTACTTAAACAGCGAACGACTGCAGAACTCCGAGGTGCAGAAAGATCTAGGTGTTCCAATGTATGAGTCACAAAAGGTTAGTATACAGGTACAGCAAGTAATAAAGAAGGCTAATGGAATGCTATCCTTTATTATGAGAGGAATTGAAAATAAAAGTAAGGATGTTATGCTTCAGTTATACAGGGCATTGGTGAGACCACATTTTTTTTAAAAATTATTTTTTATTTAGAGATACAGCACTGAAACAGGCCCTTCGGCCCACCGAGTCTGTGCCCACCATCAACCACCCATTTATACTAATCCTACACTAATCCCATTTTCCTACCACATCCCCACCTGTCCCTATATTCCCCTACCTATACTGGGGGCAATTTATAATGGCCAATTTACCTATCAATCTGCAAGTCTTTGGTGGTGGGAGGAAACCGGAGCACCCGGTGAAAACCCACGCAGACACAGGGAGAACCTGCAAACTCCGCACAGGCAGTACCCAGAATTGAGCCCGGGTCGCTGGAGCTGTGAGGCTGCGGTGCTAACCACTGCGCCACTGTGCCGGCCAGACCATCTCAAATACTGTGTGCAGTTTTGGTCTCCTTATTTAAGGAAGGATGTGAATACATTGGAGGTGGTTCAAAGGAGGTTTACTAGATTGATATCTGGAATGAGTGGGTTGTCTTATGAGGAAAGGTTGGACAGACTGGGTTTGTTTTCACAGGGGTTTAGAAGAGTGAGGGGAGACTTGATTGAAGTATATAAGATCCTAACGGTCTTGACAAGGTGGATGTGGATGAGTCCAGAACTGGGGGGCACTATTTTAAAATTAGGGATTGCCCTTATCGGACAAAGTTGAGAATTTTTTTCTCTCAGAGGGTTGTGCGACTTTGGAACTGTCTGCCTCAGAAGGTGGTGGAGGCGGGGTCATTGAATAATTTTAAGGCGGAGGTAGATAGATTGTTGTTAGGCAAGGGAATCAAAGGTTATGGGGGTAGACGGGAGTGTGGAATTCAAAACACAAACAGATCAGCCATGATCTAATTGAATGACAGAGCAGGCTAGAGGGGCTGAACGGCCTACTTCTGCTCCTAATTTGTATGCTCGTATGTATCTCTACAACACTAATACTGGCTGCATGCGGCTGTCTTTATAACCATCAAAATGCCAATGATCATTATTGGCAGTGACTGACTGGTTATTGTGCAGAAATTAGTACATCCCAAGCAACACTGGCTTCACATTCCAAGTGACATTGGCTTCTCCTTTGGCTGACAGTCCACCTTCATGTCTATAATAATTAAAGGCACACCGGATGATTGGTTTCTGAGCTGGCTCCTCCACATTGTCAAGTTCAATAACTCTTGATGCCAGATAGTTCAATGATGTTACCAACATTCACTTTTAAAACAAAACTATTCAAATAAAATTCAACAGAAACCAATGGGGAAAATCATGTTAAAATAATAATTCACTATAAAAAAAAGTTCTAATTACTCACCTGTTCTTTAGAATTGATTAAACTATTGTATAGTCAATGGAGGTACCACAGTCAATGAAACTGGGTATCTGATGCACATGTGAGAATTATTAACATTTAACCATCTGCTCTTGCTTTTAACCTCTTCACTCCTTATATATTTTAGGACTGAGATGAGGATACATTTTTTCATTCAAAGAGTTGTGAATCTTTGGAATTCTCTATTCCAGAGGGTTATGGATGCTCCATCATTGAATATGTTTAAGGCTGAGATGGACAGATTTTTGGTTTCTTATGGAATTTTTTATTTATTTAGAGATACAGCACTGAAACAGGCCCTTTGGCCCATTGAGTCTGTGCCCACCATTAACCACCCATTTATACTAATCCTACACTAATCCCATATTCCTACCACATCCCCACCTTCCCTATATTCCCCTACCACCTACCTATACTAGGGGCAATTTATAATGGCCAATTTACCTATCAACCTGCAAGTCTTTGGCTGTGGAAGGAAACCAGAGCACCCGGCAAAAACCCACACGGTCACAGGAAGAACTTGCAAACTCCGCACAGGCAGTACCCAGAATTGAACCTGGGTCGCTGGAGCTGTGAGGCTGTGGTGCTAACCACTGCATCACCCTGAATCAAGGGATATGGGGAGAAGGTGGGAAAGTGGAGTTGAAGCCCAAGATCAGCCATGACCATATTGAATGGCGGAGTAGGTTCGACAGGCATTATGGTCTACTCCTGCTCCTATTTCTTTGTTCTTATGTTCTTTTGGAACATCAAATTTGCAATGAGTCTTCCATGTGGGTAATGCAAGATGGTACATTTAGATGTTGTAATGTGTACCAGGAATTCTCTGTTACTCTGAGGATCCTACAGAATGATTTTGTTTTTTTTCTTATTTATATTCATTGCATATGTGAAGAAATCCTGGATTAGCCTTTATTAAGTGGCCGATGTGTAATATTGAGAGGTTACCTACCTGATTTCAGTTTGATAGCATCCTTTACAGAGTAGTGCCAATAGGAACCCAATTCAACATTAAAACCATCCCTTTTCAGAATTTTGTACTTTACACTTTTGGTAGAGGAAAGGAAGAAACAGTGAAGACCTAAAAAGAACTCTTTTAGAGTCAACCATTAGTTATTTTCAATACTATGGTACGTCCATGGTACATTGGATGAAATATTATGGGGTGTGAGCTGCACCTCGGTGAAAAGCCTTTTCAAAAAGCAGCTTATCAAATGAAGGGTATCGTTCTGAAAGGAGTTTCTTGGAGTTGATTTAGACATAGCAGCTGAGAGTTTCCACTTTGGGCGCAATTGGTGATCCAGGGGCAAATAGCGCTCAAAATTGCGTTTGTTTCCAGAAGTACTTTTTTGCTTGTTTCCACTCCAACTCAAGTGTATAATACAGAACGTAAAGTCTTCTATGATCCAGCACAATTGGGCAGTGTTTTAGAATGTCATTTTTAAAAAAAATGCATTAAAAATATTCCTTCATAAGTGTAGTAACCGGTTGCCTTTTTATTAATAAGAGCTGAAAATGGGTTTATCATGAAAAATAAGACATTTTAATCAGTGTTTATTTCGCCACCTGTGAGTAACCCAATTTTAAATAACTGAAAATGACTTTGAGAAACTATACAGAACCACTTAGCAGTTACATTCGTGTACATTAGTCAGATTTATAGTAAATTAAAAAAAAAAAAACATTTTAAACAGGCCTATTCCAGTCCTTTTGCCTAAAACAAACAGCTTCCTATTAAGAGCCTCTTTGAAAGCCTGCAAGTGGGGCCTGGTCAGTTTAGTGGGTGGGACTGGCTTCCAGCAATGTTTATTAAACCAGTGCAAAAGATTATGGAAACTCGATTCGCACTGGACATAATTTGTGCTTAAAATTCCTCGATCTTTTGCACTGGTTTGGCCGATTTTGAACAAATTGCACTGAAAAAATCAGCATAACCTAGGGCCAATACCTGCCTAGCCATGTACTCAGAGAATATGCTTATCAAACTCAAATCTGCCCACAGACTGTGTCAGACCACTTATGTACTGCAGTGAAGTTTCAGCATATTGTTGAAAACTGCCTTCTTTTTTTAAGCCCTGATGTGTAGTTCTGCATAAGTCTGTATTCCATTATACAATGCTATAATATAGTCATCCTGAGTGAGGCCTGTCAAGCCTGTATGGGGCAGAAATTCAACCTACATACCCGTAACATGAGTGTTAGACTGCTGAGATTTACATGATGATATTCTTTTGGGCCTCCTTATCTCGAGAGACAATGGATACGCGCCTGGAGGTGGTCAGTGGTTTGTGAAGCAGCGCCTGCAGTGGCTATAAAGGCCAATTCTGGAGTGACAGGCTCTTCCACAGGTGCTGCAGAGAAATTTGTTTGTTGGGGCTGTTGCACAGTTGGCTCTCCCCTTGCGCCTCTGTCTTTTTTCCTGCCAACTACTAAGTCTCTTCGACTCGCCACAATTTAGCCCTGTCTTTATGGCTGCCCGCCAGCTCTGGCGAATGCTGGCAACTGACTCCCACGACTTGTGATCAATGTCACACGATTTCATGTCGCGTTTGCAGACGTCTTTATAACGGAGACATGGACGGCCGGTGGGTCTGATACCAGTGGCGAGCTCGCTGTACAATGTGTCTTTGGGGATCCTGCCATCTTCCATGCGGCTCACATGGCCAAGCCATCTCAAGCGCCGCTGACTCAGTAGTGTGTATAAGCTGGGGGTGTTGGCCGCTTCAAGGACTTCTGTGTTGGAGATATAGTCCTGCCACCTGATGCCAAGTATTCTCCGAAGGCAGCGAAGATGGAATGAATTGAGACGTCGCTCTTGGCTGGCATACGTTGTCCAGGCCTCGCTGCCGTAGAGCAAGGTACTGAGGACACAGGCCTGATACACTCGGACTTTTGTGTTCCGTGTCAGTGCGCCATTTTCCCACACTCTCTTGGCCAGTCTGGACATAGCAGTGGAAGCCTTACCCATGCGCTTGTTGATTTCTGCATCTAGAGACAGGTTACTGGTGATAGTTGAGCCTAGGTAGGTGAACTCTTGAACCACTTCCAGAGCGTGGTCGCCAATATTGATGGATGGAGCATTTCTGACATCCTGCCCCATGATGTTCGTTTTCTTGAGGCTGATGGTTACGTCTAAACTAGACGCAAAGTAGCTTTGGCACTTTTTAGTCATCTAGAATGCGGCCTGAAATATGCATTAAGCTTCTTAAATATGCAAAGCAGGGTCTACAGACAGTATAGGACCCTGAATGCAAAATTCAGGTACAAATGGGCGGTGTTTGCACTGCACATTCTCCTCCTAACAGCCTAACCAGCAGTCCTTAAACAGCCCACTGGAGGCAGCTCAGTAAAAACTCCAAGAAATCTGCAAGTTTTATTTTTGTAGGTCCAAGAGAAACAAGAATGTTCCTCCTTAAACCACAGAGAAATTCTAGCCAGCTGCCAGTGCACTTGAGACTCCTCCTGGGATGAATATTCCCACCTTGTGAATTCCCACCCTCCTATGCAAGTGAGCTGTGGCGTGGCCCCTATTGACACCCACAGTTTACCAGCGGCATTTAAATGAGTTTGAAATTAGCTGAGGCTTCAAGCAGCACAGACTATCATAAACTCCACCATCATTATGCCCATTTTGGTCGCAAATCAAATTTCTCCCCATATAGCGGAGAAAATAATACAAATGCTTATGGATATTTGCTGCAAATCATTCTTACTGAGCCTTCTTAAGGAATGTTTCCATGCTGTGCTCTATTTAAAATAAAACCAGCTTAAATTATTTGATAATACTCTTGCCTTTGAATCTGAGGGTTGTAGGTTCACAGCACCACTCTCAGAATTGGGCTGTTACTCCTGGATAACACAACACTGTGTGACTGAGGAATTTCCACCTTGTCAGTGGTCCTGTTCTTCAGGTCACATATTAAAGGGCGGCCCTGCAGCTTGTTCTGGTGGTTCAGATGACGTTAAAAGATTCCTTGAAACCACAGGAAGATAGGGCAGGAAGTCTTCCCACTGTCCTGAGCATCATTCTCCCTCAACCAACACAGTGGGCTGAATTTTACACCACCCCAATGAGAGGGATGGTGGCAGGTGGGTGGCGTAAAATGGAGCGGGAGCCCTTGCTGACCCGCTCCCGCCTCCACTGCCACTTTATGCAGGGAGGCGGCGGCGATAAACAGCCCACCCGCCCCAGGCCAATCAAGGCCCTTAAGTGGCCACTTAACGACCATTTAAGGGCCTTCGCCGCCTCTACGCGGAATTTACGCATGGCAAGCAGGCGTCCTAGACCTGACAAAAGCAGGCAGCTCCTGAACGTCCCGGGGGCTCCTCATGATCAGGCACCCTGTGCCCGATGGAGGGCCACCCCTGCTATCCTAACCACCCCCGACATGCCCCCCTTCCCCCTAACCAACCACTCTTTCCTTGCCGGGGCCTGACCCATTACCCTGGCGAGGCAACCAAAACTTACCCTTGCTCCAGGCTCCCCAACATCTTTTCACGCTGGGCTGTAGTCCCAGCTGTGGCCACCTCTTCCGGCCATTGATTCTCTAGCCAGCGGAAAAGCCCCTGGGAAGGACGGCATTACACCTGAAATAATTAGGAGTGCCAAGCCTGCTATACTTTCAGCACTGTACGAACTGCTTTGCTTGTGCTGGGATGAGGGAGCAGTACCACAGGACATGCGCGATGCCAATATCATCACCCTCTATAAGAACAAGGGTGACCACGGTGACTGCAACAACTACTGTGGAATCTCCCTGCTCAGCATAGTGGGGAAAGTCTTTGCTCGAGTCGTTTTAAACAGACTCCAGAAGCTGGCTGAGCGTGTCTACCCTGAGGCACAGTGTGGCTTTCGAGCAGAGAGATCGACCATTGACATGTTGTTCTCCCTTCGCCAGCTACGGGAGAAATGCTGTGAACAACAGATGCCCCTCTACGTTGCTTTCATTGATCTCACCAAAGCCTTTGACCTCGTCAGCAGACATGGTCTCTTCAGACTACTAGAAAAGATCGGATGTTCACCAAAGCTACTAAGTATCATCACCTCATTCCATGACAATATGAAAGGCACAATTCAGCATAGCGGCGCCTCATCAGACCCCTTTCCTATCCTGAGTGGCGTGAAACAGGGCTGTGTTCTCGCACCTACACTGTTTGGAATCTTCTTCTCCCTGCTGCTCTCACATGCGTTCAAGTCTTCAGAAGAAGGAATTTTCCTCCACACAAGATCAGGTGGCAGGTTGTTCAGCCTTGCCCGTCTAAGAGCGAAGACCTAAGTACGGAAAGTCCTCATTAGGGAACTCCTCTTTGCTGACGATGCTGCATTAACATCTCACACTGAAGAGTGTCTGCAGAGACTCATCAACAGGATTGCAGCTGCCTGCAATGAATTTGGCCATACCATCAGCCTCAAGAAAACGACCATCATGGGACAGGACGTCAGAAATGCTCCATCTATCAATATCGGCGACCACGCTCTGGAAGCGGTTCAAGAGTTCACCTACCTAGGCTCAACTATCTCTCGATGCAGAAATCAACAAGCGCATGGGAAAGGCTTCCACTGCTATGTCCAGACTGGCCAAGAGAGTGTGGGCAAATGGCGCACTGACACGGAACACAAAAGTCCGAGTGTATCAAGCCTGTGTCCTCAGCACCTTGCTCTATGGCAGCGAGGCCTGGACAAAGTATGTCAGCCAAGAGCGACATCTCAATTCATTCCATCTTCGCTGCCTCCGGAGAATCCTTGGCATCAGGTGGCAGGACCGTATCTCCAACACAGAAGTCCTCGAGGCGGTCAACATCCCCAGCGTATACACCCTACTGAGCCAGCAGCGCTTGAGATGTCTTGGCCATGTGAGCCGCATGGAAGATGACAGGATCCCCAATGACACTTTGTACAGCGAGCTCGTCACTGGTATCAGACCCACCGGCCGTCCATGTCTCCGCTTTAAAGACGTCTGCAAACATGACATGAAGTCCTGTGACATTGATCACAAGTCGTGGGAGTCAGTTGCCAGCGATCGCCAGAGCTGGCGGGCAGCCATAAAGGCAGGGCTAAAGTGTGGCGAGTCGAAGAGACTTAGCAGTTGGCAGGAAAAAAGACAGAAGCGCAAGGAGAGAGACAACTGTTTAACAGCCCCGACAACCAATTTTATCTGTAGCACCTGTGGAAGAGTCTGTCACTCTAGAATTGGCCTTTATAGCCACTCCAGGCGCTGCTTCACAATCCACTGACCACCTCTAGGCGCTTACCCATTGTCTCTCGAGACAAGGAGGCCAAAGAAGAAGAAGCTCGGACTAAGAGCTGCCAGCCCGCTGATTAGCTGGCAGCTCTATTAGGTGGGACCTCCTACCTTAAATGGGTGGAAGTCCTGTTTCACACCAATTGAAGCTCAGCGACCCGCAAAATACGGGTCGGATCCCCAGGCGAGGCAGAAGCGGGTTCGCCACCGACTTTTCAGTTGGTGGCCAGCTCCTGTCCACCTAGGGTAAAATCCCGGCCTGTGTGTGTAAAGTGCTTTGAGATGCTTCTGAGTGATCAGCCATGAACTGATTGAATGGCGGAGCAGGCTCGAGGGGTCGAGTGGCCTACTCCTGCTCCGAATTCGTATGTTCGTAAGGTGCCATATAAATCTTCCTTTTTAATTTAATGGCGAGGTAATGGTTAAGTGGCTCTTTACAATTGCAATGGTTGGTCCTCACTCTAGTTAATGATTGCAAATGTTTCTGATCAATGTGTTGTTCTACTGCCCAGAAGATTCTGAACTCACTTGTGTAGGCCTAATATAAAATAAAAATACTGCAGATGCTGGAAATCTGAAATAAAACCAGAAGGTGCTGGAAATACTCAGCAGGTCTTGCAGCATCTGTGGAGACAGAAGCAGAGTTAACGTTTCAGGTCTGTGACCTTTTATCTCTATGGCATCATTTTCTTATAAATACTGAAACTGAACTTACTGATGTGGTCTTTAAACTGGAACAGTGAGTCATTGATTTTACAGCACAACCTTTTCATCAGAATGATTTCAGTCCTGGTAATGCTCTAACCTGAGTAACTATTAAGGTATGTCAGTCTTGTTTGTTCACTGATTAAAGCACGGTTGACCTCAATGTTTTTCAACAAGGCAGTGTTGGAGACTATCCTTTTTGGAGAATATTATAGTGTACCGATGAACTAGAATTCAATTTTGCTTGTGCAGCTCTCACTCAAATGCCTAGAGTTTCATAATCCCACAAAAATTGTTAAGCTGCAGATCTAATTCACCATATTCAAGAATGAAAGGGTGCAGACAGATGCTTGTCAGAAAGTTTCTGATTACCAGAGCTGAGACACTGAACTGAGACAAGGTGCTTACTTACAGGAAGAAATACATGGAGAGAAACCAGGGGGATGTGCATCATTGTCCCACTCGTAGCAGCCAGCTGTGTAGTGTATAAAGAGATAAAACTGTTTACAGATGCTAATTGACCTGTTGTGCATGTCAAGCATTTTCTGTTTTATTTTAGTAAATGCGAGGCCTGGGATCCAGTTGGCCAGGAAAAGGCACCCAAAGTTAGCACATTGATAGAAAGGGAGTGGGGAAAAATAACTGGAGAGAAGGGAGAGAGATCATTTTTGAAAATCTACAGAAACCAGCAGTGCTGCTGATCATTTTTCCCATTGCACAGGTAGGAGTTAAAGAAAGGGTCAATTTTTGTTAACAAGCAGTTGGGATCTATTTCAGCAATAAGGGTTATATGGATGACTTCAATCTCTGCTCCGCACCCTTGAGTTCTGGCTTCATGATTCTCTGGAGCCTGGAGACAAATAATGTAAATTAGCGACCTGAGCATGCAATCTAAGCATTTGTGAAATGGATGTGCCCTGATAATTTAATAATGGATGGAATTAGAAATAAAAGTATGTGGAGATATATGAAGTGAGGTACAGCAATGTTTTAGTGTTCAACAGTATCTACTGCATTGTGTACACTATGACGGTAAATGCTTCTTCTCTAGCTGCTGGGGTAAATCTGCCATTGTTGTGATTTTTAGAATGGCAGTATCAGATATACAATCTGACATACGGGGATAATTGTACTTTGAGCAATAGTGTAAAATGGGCGATAGCAAATTAGTGATCCATTTGTACCCCACCCAATTTTCCCCGTCCATTGTCTTCATTCAAAAAGAAGATTAGACGTGGGTATGATGAGTGGTTAAGTCACTATCGCCCCTTTTTACTCTATCGCCCAATTTAAAAATTACCCCTGTGGATTGAAGCAGCAAGGACGATGCTTCTCTCTATATAGAGGTTAATGAGAATTTGTAGATATCTGCATCTACTTATCTATAATATAGTGGCCCTGTGTTCCCATGAGCTCAATAGCTTACCTGGTGTTAGTTGGCTGAATTCCAGCATAGGGAATGGAAAGGTGAGCCTCTATATTGTTTAATTACCAGGACGCCAATTTAATCCTGGCATTTAGATTGGTTCAGCAGTGTAAATGGGATCCACTGGAGTGTCCGGATCAGGGTTTTGCACTAAAACGCTTCAGAAATGGTAACTCCAACTGATTGGATTGGTATGATCCACTGCTGCATCAGGAATTGTTGGGGGGGGGTGGGTGGAGAGGTGGGGAGCTTCCCCCAAATGGTCATCCAGTGTAGCTTTGCCCATATTCCCTCCTCTGGTAGGTCTGTAAAGTAGCACAGGCACCTGCCTTAACTAAGGTGACAGTCCCTGACCCCAATACTCCAGTGGGCGAGCTGTGGAATCACTGACAGCCATTGCACTTACACATCTGCCAGCAGAGTGGGGCCATGAGTTTTCAGGGCCTGTACATCCAGCACATTGTCCCTGCTCTGCTTTGTCAAAGGAATTAACACAGAACACAAAATACCAGAAACAGATTAATTGACTTTTACAAGGATGATTTAGTGTTTACTCAACAGCAGCTAAACTTTGTAATTTTAGAGACAAACCTCAGCACTTCAGCAGGTCTTTGATATATTGTGTATTTTATTAAGCTAATGAAAACAATCTATAGGGGAGGCGGTGGCATAGTTGTAGACTAGTAACCCAAAACCCCAGGCCAATTCTCTAGGCACATAGGTTCTAATCCCACCACAGCAGATGGTGGAATTTGAATTCAATTAATAAATCTGGAATTTTAAAAAAAAGCCATTCTAGTGGTAACCATTGTCGATTGTTGCAAAAACCCATCTGGTTCACTAATATCCTTTAGGGAAGGAAATCTGCCTCCTTACTTGGTCTGGCCTGCATGTGACTCCAGACCCACAGCAATGTGGTTGACTCTTAAATGGCCTAGCAAGCCACTCAGTTGTATCAAACCACTAGAAAGTCTAAGAATTGGAATCAAAATGGACGGACCACCCGGCATGGACCTAGGCACTGGAAACGGCAAAGGCAAACCCAGCCCTGGCAGCCCTGAAAAGTCCTCCTGACTAACATCTGGAGGCTTGTGCCAAAATTGGGAGAGCTATCCCACAGACTAGTCAAGCAACAGTCTTACATAGTCATACTCACAGACATACCTTACAGACAACGTCTCAGACACCAACATCACCATTCCCGGGTATGTCTTGTCCCACTGGCAGGATGGACCCAGCAGAGGTGGCAGCACGGTGGTATACAGTCAGGAGGGAGTTGCTCTGGGAGTGTTTAACATTGACTCCGGACCTCGTGAAGTCTCTTGGCATCAGGTCAAACATGGGCATGGAAACCTGATTTCCACTTACCGCCCCCCTCAGCTGATGAATCAGTGCTTCTCCATGTTGATCACCACTTGGAGGAAGCGCTGAGGGCACAACATGTACTCTGAGTGGGGGACTTCAATGTCCATCGCCAAGAGTGGCTCAGTGGCCCACTACTGACCATGCTGGCCATGTCTTAAAGGACAAAGCTGCTAGATTGGGTCTGTGGCAGGTGGTGAGGAAACCAACAAGAGGGAAAAACCTACTTGACCTCGTCCTTACCAATCTACCTGTCGCAGATGCATCTGTCCATGACAGTATTGGTAGGAGTACCACTGCACAGTCCTTTTGGAGACAAAGTCCTGTCTTCACATTGAGGGTACCCACCATTGTGTTGTGTGGCACTAGCACTGTGCTAAATGGGATAGATTTCAAACAAATCTAGCAACTCAAAACTGGGCATCCATGAGGCACTGTGGGCCATCAGCAGTAGCAGAATTGTATTGTCTGTGACATCATGGCCCAGCATATCCCCCACTCTACCATTACCATCAAACTGGGGAACCAACCCTGGTTCAATGAAGGGTGCAGGAGGGCATGCCAGAAGCAGCACCAGGCATACCTAAAAATGAGGTGTCAGCCTGGTGAAGCTAAAACACAGGACTACTTGCATGCCAAACAGCAGAAGCAGCATGAAATAGACAGAGCTAAGAGATCCCACAAACAACAGATCAGATCAAAGCTCTGCAGTCCTATCACATCCAGCTGAGAATGGTGGTGGACAATTAAACAACTGATAGGTGGAGGAGGCTCCACAAATATCCCCATCCTCAACAATAGGGGAGCCAATCACACCAGTACAAAAGAGAAGGCTGAAGCATTTGCATCCATCTTCAGCCAGAAGTGCCAATAATCCATCTCAGCCTCCTCCTGAGGTGCCCAGCATCACAGATGCCAGTCTTCAGCCAATGTGATTCACTCCACATGATATCAAGAAATGACTGAAGGCATTGGATACTGCAAAGGCTATGGGCCCTGACAACATTCTGCAATAGTACAGAAGACTTGTGCTCCAGAACTAGCCACGCCCCTAGCCAAGCTGTTCCAGTACAGCCACAACACTGGCATCTACCCAGCAATGTGGAAAATTGCCCAGCTATGTCCTGTGCAGAAAAAACAGGACAAATCCAACTGGGCCAATTACTGCCCCATCTGTCCACTCCTGATCATCAGCAAAGTGATGGAAGGGGTCGTCAACAGTGCTAACAAGCGGCACTTGCTCAGTAATAACTTGCTCACTGATGCTCAGTTTGGGTTCCGCCAGGGCCACTCAGCTCCTGACCTCACTACAGCCTTGGTCCAAACATGGACAAAAGAGCTAAACTCGAGGGGAGGTGAGAGTGGCTGTCCATGACATCAAGGCAGCATTTGACCAAGGGTGGCATCAATGAGCCCTAGCCAAACTGGAGTCAATGGGAATCAGGAGGAAGGCTCTCCATTGTACAATGGAGTACAATGATTGCACAATGGAGTCATACCTAGCATAAAGGAAGATGGTTGTGGTTGCTGGAGGTCAATCATCTATCTCAGTCGCAGGACATCACTGCAGGAGTTCCTCAGGGTAATGTCCTAGGCCCAACCATCTTCAGCTGCTTCATCAATGACCTTCCTTCCAACATAGAAACATAGAAATATAGAAAATAGGAGCAGGAGTAGGCCATTCGGCCCTTTGGGCCTGCACCACCATTCAAGAAAGATCATGGCTGGTTGTCTAATTCAGTACCTTGTTCCCACTTTCTCCCCATATCCCTTGATTCCTTTGACATTAAGAAATATATCTATCTCCTTCTTGAATATATTTAATGACTTAGCCTCCACTGTCTTCTGCGGTAGAGAATTTCACAGGTTCACCACCCTCTGAGTGAAGAAATTTCTCCTCATCTCAGTTCTAAATGGCATACCCCGTATCCTAAGACTGTGACCCCTGGTTCTGGACTCCCCAGCCATCGGGAACATCCTCCCTGCATCTAGCCTGTCTAGTCTTGTTAGAATTTTATAGGTTTCTATGAGATCCCCTCTCATTTATTTAAACTCTAGTGAACACAGGCCTAGTTGACCCAATCTCTCCTCATACGTCAATCCTGCCATCCCAGGAATCAGCCTAGTAAATCTTTTTTGCACTCCCTCCGTGGCAATAACATCCTTCCTCAGATAAGGAGACCAAAACTGCATAAGTTTAAAAGTGGGGATGTTTGCTGATGGTTGTACAATGTTCAGCACCACCCGCAATTCTTCAGGTACTGAAGCAGCCCGTGTCCAAATGCAGCAAGACCCGGACAACATCCAGGCTTGGGCTGATAAGTGGCAAGTAACATTCGCGCCACACAAATGCCAGGCAATGACCATCTCAAGCAAGAGAGAATTTAACCATCTCCCTTTGACATTCAATGGCATTACCATCACTGAATTCCCCCACTTTCAACACCCTGGGGATCACCATTGACCAGAAACTGAATTGGACCAGCCACATAAATGCTGTGGCTACAAGAGCAGGTCAGAGGTTGGGAATTCTGCGGCGAGGAACTCACCTCCTGTCTCCCCAAGGCCTGTGCACCATCTACAAGGCACAAGTCAGGAGTGTGATGAAGTACCACCATCCCACCACTATTCAATCAGCAGGCCAAGTAATATAACACGTGCTGAGTGATATATGAGTGTACGTACATGTCATGCTCTTTTTATTCTTGATTGAATGTTGGATTGAACTGTTTATTCTGAGGTGGGCAGCAGGGCCTTTGGGGGTTTCAATGTAAGGGGTGACCGTGTAGGCACTCTCAAAATGCTTCAAGCATAAGTAAGAGATTACACCTAAGAAAAGACATTCAGCAAGCAGCTGCTCCGTCCTCCAGCTGTGTCAGGCTGCTGTGGTATGGTGTAGAAATCACTGCATCTAGTTAGGCGCAGCTTACGTGCAAAGACCAGGGAGCCTACCATATGCATGCAAATTACCTCAGGACCCAAAATATGGCTGGATTGAAGTGAGCATTTCTATGCTGGCAGGAGTTCTGCAATGATAGAGATGCACCCTTATAGAAGAATCGGGGTGACTTTGTTTAGTCTGCACTTCCTGTCATACTTAGTCATTTCCTGTCCATCACACTTCCCCATCATATCTTATGTGTCACACTCAAATTTCTGTGACACTTAAAGCAAAAATATAAAGAAGCAAAAGTAATTATTTCAACTGTATACAAAAACTCTTCAGGAACAGGAAATGCCAAAGTCAGAATGCCTATACTCTATTAATTGGTTTTATCAATCACATGACCAAAAAAAGACATGATTCTGCACCATGAATAGCAGATGAACCCTGTAGGAACTCAGTGTTTACTTATCAACAATTTGGCTTTTTGGGATTAACAGTACACAACTACACCTTAGCAGCAGAATAATAACTTGTGTCTTCTGTGGTATAATGCTCCTGTCCCTGAAAAACAGTCTACTTTCTGACTTACTGTGAGCAATGCCACAGGAGGTCAGCTAACAAAGTCAGTACATGTTGTATCCATTTCCTGGCCATCATGCTGCTCCATCACACTGTAAACAACAACAACTTTCATTTATATAGCACCATTACCATAATAAAACATCTCAAGGCACCTTACAGGAATATTATAAAACAAAATTTGACACTGAACCACATAAGAAGATATCAGGCCAGATGATGAAAAGCTTAGTTTATAGGAGGAAAGTGAGGTAGAGAGGCAGAGAGGTTTAGGGAGGGAATTCCAGAGCTTAGGGCCTAGGCAGCTGAAGGCACAGTCTCCAGTGGTGCATTGATTAAAATCAAGAATGCTCGAGAGGCCAGAATTGGCGGAGTGCAGGTATCTCGGGGGTTGTAGGGCCGGAGGAGATTACAGAGATAGGGGGTGGGGTGAGGCCATGGAAGGATTTGAAAACAAGGATGATAATTTAAAAACACAGTAAATGCCTGTGTCACAATTAAAAATATATAAAACACCAAAATCAATCATTTTAGAATATACAAATTTCACCCATCAACTTAAAATATTGACACAAGAGCCAAAATGTCTGTGACTCCTGACTGGTCTTACTTTAACAAAGAAAGAAAGCCAATGCTCTGACCTGCTACCTGAAGTACAATTGAACACTGATCTCACCCAATATTTACCTGATAACAATTAGACTTTGTAGGCATAAAGAGATATCTTAGTGACATAATGATATAATATGCATTATGTGGTGTAATGCTACTATCCTTATTAAATGAGCAACTTCACAGGTGGCACATCTATTCGATGCAGATGTCATACTCCAGATGTTACACTCTAAATAGATGCCTTCATAGTTGGTTGCATTTTATTAGTAATAGTCCATAGAAAAAGAAAGAGACAAAAACGCTCACAGAATTACTCCCTTTATAGGCCTATGAACTACTCTGCTACTTTGAGAAGTCTGTTCCCATGCTTCAAGTATAATTTGTTGCCTGATACTTTATGCTTGCATTGAGCTGGTTCCTGCAAGTAAGTATTAACACCTTTCTTCAGAAAATATTCACTGTCAAATGCACCACTAATTCAATATTAATATAATTCCTTGAAGTCAGCTATAGTACACAAATTATGTTTGTATGTAGATTTCGGTACTACTTTTTGTGGACATTGAAGTAATACAGCACAAGATCATGATGTTTATATTTAATAATGTGTTGTGCCTTAGCACCGAGAGGTGATATCATACTTAAAAGCATCAACAAGCCTGGGAGATTTTCAACTGCCCACCTGTAAATAATTTTTAAAAGTATCTTATCCGCTATCATCAATTTAGCCTGTTATCGAGACCCTCCATTTGAGATCTGTGTTCACACAGGAAATGCTTCAGTGACTGCATGTTGGTCCGCTCACCTGCCCAGACCCATTGCTTCAGATAGCATGAGTTTCTGATTCATTGGTGCCCTAAGATTGAAAAGTCTGGTGAAAGCTGAGTGCTACTGCATACTTAGTGGGTACTAACTTTTCTCAGCTCAGGTACCTAATTAATGAGATCTAGGTTGATCCAAAATGCCAACTTCTGTGTAATTGACTACAACCACATCAGATTACTTAGGAGCAGCCCCCAGAACCTGTGCAATTGTAACAGTTCTGGGTCTGAAAGGAGATGTGAAATGGCAAGTCTGCAGAAAGGGGAAGATGAATTGTTCAATCAAAGGTATCTGCTTTAAAGAAGCAGTTATACTTCTGATTGTCTTTACAATTACTCACTTGGGAGTAACTTTTGCTGAAGGCAACTCCACTAGACTTTACTTCCTCTTCACTCTATACTCCTGTTAAATATGTAACCTGCATTCCAGATTAACTGAGGTGTAAGCAAGTTGTGGACAACTGGTTTTCTGAGGAACTGGAGAATTGATACCATGCATCAAACAAGATCTTCATATTGTGATCAGGCATCTCAGGGAGAAGCTTGTAAACTACGCCTGAGCTCCTTTATCTTCTTCGAAGCCATGAACACACACTACAGGAGAAACTGGCAGCTGGTCATTTTACTGCCACGACCATTTTCTTAGCTAGCATGTAACATATTGACACCATCTGTTGTAATGACAGCCTGTCACTTTTCATAATCTCATTATAATACGAACAACTCTCCTTCTAGTTGATTAAACAGTAATATGCTAACAGCTTAACTGTAAGCATTGGATGTGTATATTTTTATGAAGTTAACTCGTGGATATTGAACTTTCCTATCGCTAGCACTTATATTAATAAAGAAAAGGCTTAATGACGAGCCAAGATAACAGACAGAAGATTCTCTGGAGTTCTGCTGTCAAATCAGATCATTCGTTAATTAGCATGCAGACAAAAAAGGAATCTGACACCAGGCAGCCAGCTGATAGATTAAGTATTTTCACAAGCTAAATGAAATGATTCATAAACTGAATCAGAAATTCAATCATACATATTTAAGCTGATTCATAAATCTAATAAATTACAAATATATTTACTGATTCAGTTATGTATGAGCTGTCAAATGCATTTATATATTTGTAAAATAACGCAATTTAAAAAAATTTTAAAATTCATTTACCCAAATACAGACAATTAAACTTACATGCATAAAATAGAATAATACATTTTATACATAAATTGGTGACTAATTTTTAGGCTTTCTGACTTTTACTTTTAATGGAGCACAGTTCAAACTTTACAGCTAAGTGGGATTCGCATAGATACAACCTAGGCACAGAACTCCAAGCGGCCAAACTATTTCCCAATGACTTCTGTTAGATAAAACTCTAATGGACCAGCTCACAGTCCCATTCACTTTCATAACATAGATCTCCAATTATATAGAACTCTAACAGATTCAATCACTTCCCATCTCATTTTCACTTTATACAATTGCTGATAAACATATAATATCAAAATAACTAATTCCTTGTGTAAAGATGGAATAATGTTCCTATTTTTCCTTTTTCCTGTGCAGATCACCCTAGTTCAAACAGCATATTCAGCACAAACACAACTTCTTTATAGAAGATCCTATTCTGGATGATATCAGATACAGTGTGCAGTTCATATAGAACATACATTTGTAGTGTATTTATGTTATGTTGGGGTTTTTTATTCAGTTTGGATCCTATTTGCTGGCTGTAGTTGTTAGTTCAAAGCACTCTGTGTTGATGTTGATACATGAGGATTACTGTTTGTGGTGCCTTTGCTGCAATTACATTAATTGTAATCTGTTGTTCTTCATCAGCGAATTAAATGTACCTAAATTAAATTCTTGAAATTAAATGAATTAACTAGAATATTTAGAATATTTTTGAAATTGTTTGCAACTACACATGTTCTGAAATTTTGAATTACATCACAGAAAAAACTTACAATCATATGACTTTATTTAGTAATTAAAACTTCAGTTATGAATACAGTTATGGATTGGATTCCAGCAATTTAGAGATGCAGAAGAAAAGCACATATAAGATTAAACGGTAGAACATTCAATGGAAAAGAGAATGGGGGTGTGGGGGTCGGGTCGGGAAACACTGTAAAACTGGCTGCCGATACACTCTGAACCTGGTTTTTCACTACTGGTGAAGACCAATTACACACACACTATTTTTATACAGAGGTTTGTGAGGCTGTGAAATTCACTACTAGAGGTAGTGATTGAAGCAGAGCCCATCAACATTTCATAGGTTAGATAGGTGAGTAAAGAAAAGGAAAATAAAGAGATATGGGAACCCCCAAGTGGTCACATGGAAATAGAGCTACTGCTCATGACTTGTCAAACCAAGAAGCTCACAGGCTAAGTGTCCACATCTATGAAATATCAGCTGTGACTGAAATGATCAGTAGGATCTTTCCTCAGCTTTGTTGCTGAGATAGGTTTCTGTACACTGCCTTTCAACTGTTTCAGACAGGGAAATCTTTTGCTTCCACCTTTCTCTCATAGATTCCTTACCAGCGGATTCAGTATAGCCATTCCCTTATATGCCCTTATGATAGAAACAGAAGAGGAACAGGAGAAATGAGCGAGGCATGCACCAAAGATGAGAACTAACTAGGTCCTTCTACATTTCTTTCCCCAGCATGGTTCCCCAGTCATTTGTCAGTTGGGGATACTACTTTCTTTGACCTGAGATTCCTGATGTTACAGGCCACCTTCTCTTGTGGGAAAGGAGAAAAGGGAAAACATGAATATAACAGTGAAGGCTTGATAGAGTCTTGCTAGAACAATTTGACACATAAAATGATAACAGGGGCTGAAAGCAAGAAAGACCAGTTGTTGTAAGTCAGGAAAGCTTATTCATGCACGGCTATGATTTAGTCACTGTATCCATGTGTTGACCCTTGGTTGCTATCTTCTCAGTTCATGGGTTTGAAGAGGTAGAGTGGAAGGGCTCAAAATTCTGTATCTTTCTACATTCAACAAGGACAAGAACAACAACAACTTGAATTTCTATGAAGACTTTAATGTCATAACAAAATCCCAAGGCACTTCACAGAAGCATTATCAAACTAATTTTGACAGTGACCAGCATAAGGAGATACTAGGGCAGATGACAAAAGTAGGTTTTAAGGAGCATTTTAAAGGAGGAGAGGTGGAGAGGTTTAGGGAGAGAATTCCAGAGCTTAGGGCCTTGGCAGCTGAGGGCATGGCTGACAATGGTGTAGCAATTAAAATCAGGGAGTCTCAAGAGGTCAGAATTGGAGGAATGCAGATATCTCATAAGAACATAAGAAATAGGAAGAGAAGTAGGCAATACAGCCATTCAAGCCCACTTCACCATTCAATAAAATCAGACTGATCTACCTCTGGGCTGGAGGAGGTTACAGAGATAGGGAGGGGCAAGGCCATGGAGGGATTTGAAAACAAGGATGAGAATTCCAGCATTGAGAGCAGTCTTGCTGGAAATGCTAGTAGATGCAGTGATATTAGTATGCCACCAGCTCTATTATTATCATCCTAGCATGTTGCTATAGTTTTGATATTACGAGACCTGTATGGCTTTGAAAACTCGATTTCCAATTTGGGGCTAGTGACAATCCCATGCCCATCACCGCTTGCTGCAGAATTCGTGTAGAGCTTGGGTACAAGAATCTGCTTCTGGCTTTCGGTAACTGCTTAAATCTATCTTGTTCTGCCTGTACAATGAATATGCACAAAGCTGCGCACAGGACATGTTTGACATGCCAAGCAATGAGATTTAGTTGAGCGACTGTAACCATTGATATTTTTATTTCTTGAAAACACTGAAAATCTCACTATTACTGCCTTTTTGTTTAGCTTGGAATGGGATTGCCTGGTAGCTTTCTAACTTTGAGGGTCAAAAAACCCAATGGAACACATGACAAAGGGCAAACAAAGCACATTTGTTAACTTGCATTCTTGGGGAGCGATGACAAAGCCATGATGATCGGTAGAATCACAGGAGATTGCAAATAATAACATCAAAACTCTTTACACCTGTGGATATAATCCAAGAGCTAGAAGTATATATAGAATTGCATAGCAAATATAGCACAGAAACAACCCATTTGCCTCAACTAGTCCATACCAGTGTTTATGCTGCACTCGAGCCTCCTCTCATCCTTCCTCATCTAACTCTATTAACATAACCCTCTATTCCCTTCTCCCTCTTATACTTATTTCGCTTCCCCTTAAATGCATCTATTCGATTCGCCTCAACCACATCCTGTGATAATGCAATCTCACCACTCTCTGGGTAAAAAAGTTTCTTCTGAATTCACAATTTGATTTCTTAGTGCAAAAGCAAAATACTGTGGACACTGGAAATCTGAAATCAAAACAGAAAATGCTGGAAATACTCAGCAGGTCAGGCTGCATCTGTGAAGAGAGAAACAGAGTAAATGTTTCATGTTGATAACCTTTCATCAGAGCCCAAGGTCATCGAACTGAAAAGTTAACTTTGTTTCTCTCTACACAGATGCTGCTGATTATTTCCAGCATTTTCTGTTTTGATTTCATAGTGACTATCTTATATTGTTTTGCATTACAGTACAGAGAGTGAACAAGTACTATTTTGCTAACCTAGGAAATTAGTAGAAGCTGTCCTGCTGCTTCATAAAGGCTGACATAGCCCTAAAAAAGCTGACAGCTGAAAAAACATCCCTAAATATCGGCTTTATGACACATGAGAGGAGTTGCATTCAACCTTCAGTGGCACATGAACAGGTCTAACTTAAGCTGCATGTATAATCAAAATCTGATCATTTTTATTGTGGTGTAACAATTCTAGAGTACATAAAAGTGCAGTTTTCAACAATGATCAAAGAATCATACAACTTAGAGGAGGCTATTCAGCCCATCTTGCCTGTTTCGCCTCTTTGAAAGAGCTATCCAATTAATCCCACTCCCCATCTCTTTCTCCACAGCTCAGCAAATTTTTCCTTTTCAGGCATGTATCCAATTCCCCTTTGAAAATTACTTCTGAATCTGCTTCCACCACCCTTTCAGGCAGTGCATTCCAGATCATAACAATTTGCTGCATAAAACAATTCTCAATTCCCCTCTGGTTCTTTTACCAATTATCTTTTAATATGATGACTATAAAAGTTACTGAAGGATAATGTGAGCACTGAAGTGAAGAGATTTATTTTCAACAGTGGCCTATATATAATATGCCTCCCCACAGAATGTTTTGGTTTTTGACACTGTGTTTCTTTCCAGCATTTTAGAGACTATTATAATTCTGCCTTTAAACCCTAAATGACTTCTGGAAGGATTACAGACATTTTAAATGTGCAAATAAAACTTGACTTCAACACAACATTATAGTTATAGTTAAAACAAATGAGCTAAGCCTTCCCGTTAATGGATAAAAGCATGTCAAGGCAATGTGTTAAGCATGCATTCCCAATTATTACAACAGTAATTTCTACCCTATGTTGCCCTCTTCAGCCTGTCACCAAAGGTTTATTTTACCTTATTGAAATAAAAATCATAACACACAGCAATCACTTAATTAGTGCACAAAAATGTGGTTTCTATGAACAGGCATTGGGGCCTGAATTTTGTGCCGTCATGTGCACCTGAATGATTCCTTCCAGTCTGGAGACGGCAATCTATTATATCCTATAGACTATTAATGGCATGCTCATAACTCCCTGTGGATACTGATTGCTCTAATACAGATTGTATTCTTCCTGATCACTCTTTGGGAACAAAAGCACCTCAAGCATTTGTGTGTAAACAAACTGAAAACCGTTAAGTTACAGAACATAACCAGGCACTGTGACCCACACTCAAAAAAAACAATGGCCAATAGCATGCATCATAGAAATGTACTGTAGTAACATGCTACATGTAAGAATCTTTGTGTGATTTGTTTTAAATTGAGTGAAGTTCGTCACCATTTTTATCCCACTAACCCTGGTCAATAAAGACAGTTAATGTAATCATAACAAGGAACATTTTCTTTATCTCAGAAAAGTGGCTGCTATTAATCTTGAAATGAAGGGGTTGAGATTCATTCTGGGCGATGGCACAAGAAGACAGTATTGGATCGGGCACTCCTTATAGGCGGTACCTGATATTTAATTTCATTGTAGTCAATCGATTTGAATATCAGGCACTGTGTATTTAAATATCAGGCGCTCCATATTGGGGCAGCTGATCCGATAACGCCCATTTTGTTCACCGTCCAAGACAAATTTCTACCCCTTAACTTTTAAATAAGCCAAATTTTGGGCCTGCCTCAGAAAGCCCCTTTGAAGCACATTTAAAAAAAATTTAAAAGCTGCCTTTAAACAGCTTAATTTGTTATTAAATGATATTAAATAACACCTGTACCTGAGATTCTCAGAAATCATCAGATTATTTCAAAACTTTTCAGACTCTAGTTTCTCCTCAATAAACAACAGCAGGGAAAAAGACTGGTTACTTCTGCCCCTGCCAATGATCTAATTGGTTCTGACAGTCTCCTTTTCTGTCTTCTGACTAATCTAATTGGTTCATAGTGACCTCCAATCCTAGTTTTTTTTAAATGTCGGTTTTTCTTGTGATAAGCTGACAAGTTAGCATGTACAGATGTCCCGGAGCAACACTACAATCAAGTAATATTCAACTAAGGTGCTTAATTTCCATGGGCTTCTCCTAATTTCCTGATGGGGCTTTTTCAGAACTAACAAAGAAATGATGTAAATGTTAACATAGTTTGTCTGCCCTGTAACTGTAATATTAAGGGAGTATTCTTCTGTTCAGCATTTATTCCTTAGTTGCTGTAGCAAAAATTACCCAGCAGCAAAGTAAACTAACAGTGCCAATTTTCCATGGTCAGCTCATTTGAATAATTATTCATAGCAGTCCGTACAGTTTGGCCATGTCCGGAAAGCATGCCCGATGGGGATATAGACAGTCTGACCAGACGTTCCAAATTAAAGGGATATGCAGAATTAAAGATAAATGTCTGCCAAATAAGGACAAGTATTGTTTTAAAAAGCATCAAAATGAACTTTACGACTGAATTTTGCTGTGCACTGGCAAGTCCCATTGCCGGGCTGAAAGTGGGAGGCATTAGGACCCGGGGTGGCATATTGTTGGCGGCGGCCAATTAACAAGCCACCGCTGGGGCCACTGTCCAATTAAAGATGGTGCCTGTCTCCAAGAGCTGCTGGCCCAATCAGAGATCCAGCAACTCGGCAGCATCACCACTAGCAGTGGCTTTTGCTGAGGCTGCAGCTTCAGGGAGTGGGTTCTTCAATGGGAAGGTGCCCTCGAAGAGAGTTGAGGGGAGCCATGCCCTGGCGATTAGGGAGGGGTTGTGGAGCCTCGGCGGCGCTGTTGCCACGAGGGTGGACACGGAGTGCCCCATAAAGGAGGACCCACCCCCCCGAAGCCCGGTGGGTGGTTGGCTGGTTTCACTGGGCGGTCTCCCCAGACGGGCCCTCCCGATGCAGGTAAAATGCCTGTTGAGACAGAAGGTAGCCCCTAATTGGTCACAACTGGCTCAATTGGCCAGTGCCCAAGCCGCCGACTTTCCTGCCACTGGCAATATGGTATGCTGGCGGGAAGACGTCAGGCTCCCCTCCCGATGCTTTCCCCCACCATTTTGCCAGCCCTCAAGCCTCCCAGCCTGTCGTCAATGGGCCAGGAAAATTCAGCTCTACGTATTTGTCAACCCTTTACAAAGTTGGTGGGCGAGAAATTGAATGCATGAATAAAGTGAAAGAAACCTATAGTGTGGGTATGTGGCAAAGCACATAATCCCCTGCTTGTTGGCTGGTAAAATGGAGCTGCAGCTGCATGAAGAGGGTGTATGGAAGGGGTGCCCTGTTTGACACATCAGAGCATCCCCCTCATATTACAGAAGGGAAATCTGACCTTAGATGATCAATCAGTAATGATTGGATGTGATTTATGTATAATTTGTACCACTGACAAAACGCAGGAGTCCTTTTGTAGAGATGAATCCAACAGGTCAGCCCACTTATGGGATATGAGTCACATCCCACAGGTTTGCATAATACATGTCTACATGTCCTATGTCAAAACCATCCAGTGGACATTTGGAGGCATGACTGAATAATCATCACTAATTGGTTAGGATATTAAAAGACTGTAATGCAGTCCCAGAGTTCCAATGAAATTATTAACCACTTAGGCTTTGCTCTTGAAGTCTGACATCACCCGATCTCTTGTGTTCCAGTTGTATAAATTGCAGGCAACCTTTGTTCTGTATTTGACATTAAATCATTAAAATAAGACAGGACGACTGCAATGAGTAGGATCATGTCATAGCTATCTGAGTCAGAACCCCAGATTTCCAAAGGTTGCCCTCTTGACTGATTCTGCTGATCATGGTTGACTCGGTTAAATGGAAAACAGCTATTTTGGAAAAATAAATCATTTTGATTGAAAAGAAATGAAGATGTTTACATCAATACTTTTGTCCTGGGGAACACTGCCTGATTGCTGAGGTGCTGCTGGGGAGCCAGTTCAGTTCTTTGTCTCATTAAATAAATGCACTGCCAATTTGAAGTGATTGGAATGTGCAGGTAAGGAATCATTGCTACAGTATTTTATACATTCTTTTCACTTTTTCCGTTTCCTAGGTAATGTTGGAGCAGATGCAGGGACTTGCTCATCTGGAGCTCTCAGGCTGCAACGACTTCACAGAAGCAGGCCTCTGGTCCAGCCTTAATGCACGGATTACCTCCCTGAGTGTTAGCGACTGTATCAACGTGGCGGACGACGCCATCGCCGCCATTTCGCAGCTGTTGCCGAATCTTACTGAGCTGAATTTGCAGGCCTATCACGTGACGGACACGGCCATGGCTTATTTCACTGCCAAGCAGGGATATACTACGCATACGCTGCGTCTGAACTCCTGCTGGGAGATCACCAATCACGGTGTGGTGAACATGGTGCACAGCCTGCCCAACCTCACCGCCCTCAGCCTCTCCGGCTGCTCCAAGATCACCGACGATGGCGTGGAGCTGGTAGCAGAGAACTTACGGAAGCTGCGCAGCCTGGACCTCTCGTGGTGTCCACGCATGACGGACATGGCGTTGGAGTATATTGCTTGTGATCTGCACAAGCTAGAGGAGCTGATATTGGACAGGTAGACCAAAGGCTACACCTGCATTGATATTAATAATGTAGGCAGTTCATAGGTTACAGTAAGACATATTAAATTGGTTGAAATTAACCCATTCAGTAAAGCAATGCAGAATGTGAATGTCCACAGAGTAAAGATCCACAAATGCACCAGATTGCAGGATCTTCAACTTCTGATAAACAAATTTCCAAATGCAGTTATGAATATAGTACAGAATGTATTAACTGGTAACAATAATGCAAGTCAACAGCTGCAACAACAATTTCATCTCCTGTCTCTTTCTCTCTCTTACTTTCTCTCTGCACAGAGCTCTCTGGTTTTACTTTATATTCCACAGTTGCTCCTGTATTTCCCCAAGGTAGGAGGAACCGTGGCTCCACCTTTCTGCAGCCCAGTTTCCCAAGTCCGTCACCAAAGCTGTCAGAGTGTAAAATGTACATATCAACTTGATTAAGTGAGGGCCCAGGTTGTGAGAACTCCCTGAACTTTAAGCAAACGAATCTGGAGAGCGGAGATACCAACTTAGTCACCAGAAGGCACCATGATTCTCCAGGTTCCAAAACCAGACCCAAACCCAGCCCAGGTCTGCTGAGAATAGCTGCTGATAAACTGGGATGTGGGTGGAAGTTAATTTAACTTGAAACTAAGTGGAGGTCATCAGATGACTGGCCCCATTTGTTGTTTCTTTGTCCCATGATTCACTTTGTGTGTGTACTCACACTATATATTCTGTGTCATTGAATATAATGTTTGCATCTATTGTTGCTATGCTACAGAACTATTTTTTGCTTATTGATTTACAATAGTAGTTGTCCATGAAGTTCAGTTGTGATTTGGGGAGCTTGAAGAGGCATCGTTTATACATAGGGGCTGATTGTGGGCTTGCTGAGGAAATGAGGAATAAAAGCCGCAGTTCAAGGCTGACAAATATTCATAACGACAAAATGTTTCAAATCCAATTTAGATTTCAGCTATCAAACTTTATTATTGAGATGTTTTAGCCACTTATATTATTCACTGCAGCTATTTTCAATAGCTTCACTTTGGTCGTCTGAATGGGCCCTATTTACTGTCACATACACTATGACATCAAACAACCAAACTCCTTTGACTATCTACAATATAACATACAGATGGATCGGCGTGTGTTTTTCTCCCCATATCTCTTCTAATTAACTTGTACTTTCAGTATCTCCTGAAGACCACGGGGGATTGTTTTTATCTGTTAGACATAAATCGAATACTACAATGCCAATAACTTTGCTCATTTTATGCTAAACAGTGAAAGCACCCAGTTTTGGTTATTCTGGACTTCAACATAGAGTTGGCGGAAATGGAAACCTTCTGAACAGATGTTGGTTTATTTATACAAATTTAATATTTTTATCCATGTAAATGAGCCGCTTGACCTGCGTAAATGATCTGACTTAGTAAAGACGTGCGAGAAATGATACATGAGGGCATGCTTCAGCAAGCAGGAACTTAATCCACTAGCAATCAGATACAGAAAAAGAATCTTTTTTAGGAGACAAAGCTTTTCTATCCATGGCACATGACCATGCTAAGGTATGGGTCAGCATTACCAAAGGAGTGCACCAATGTTCTAAAGACTGTGGAAATACTATTGATTGTTGAAAGGAAATCAATGACCTTAACTATTCAGAAAGATCAAACCCACATCTTTGAACTACAAAAGGCCACCAAGGAAATTGGTAACAAGGCTTGAGAAAATCACTACCCTGATAATCCTTTTGCAGCATGACTATGATGTTACCGATGCCTCTGAAGCTGCTGCAGGATTTGGTAAGTCAGGAACTAATTTTTGTGTTTTTCAATAAAAATGGATATCCTTATTGTAAAGTATATACAATTACTGTTATATGTTTACTAAGAATATGTGGTGAAGCCAATTAATAATTCCCTGTTTAATTTCTTGTTAATGACATATTGTCCATCATCTAGAATGGAATTGCTTTAGACACATTAGAAGTCTATACAGAGTTCAAAGTCTAATCGTGTAAACTCTTTTTTATTTCCACAGATGAGCTCACCAATGAAATGATGCAGGAGACTGTCACAACTTCAGAAGATGATGAAAAGGCATTGGGATGCCTCCATCAAGAAGGACTAGTGCATAGGATCAAGGGTCCAAGCAGGTTGCAGTGCTGCTTAGTAATAGAGGAACATATCACTTGTAATTAGAACCACTCATTAAGCCTTTACATTCTGCAGTGCATGATAAAGGGCAGTGCATAGAATACTAGGGGACACCTTGCTGACAGGACAAGTGCTGCCATTTTCCACCACCATTTCACACTGAGTATGTTGAAGGAGGCCATTTGTCATTTACATGTTACGATGCAAATGTGTAGAGTGCAATCTGGGAAACCTAGTGGTGCAGTAATGTCACATTGTTGCATGCCATTTAGCTGGGCATAGTTGGCAGAACAGGTTGCGTCTCTAATCAACTTGTTCACCACACCAATAAGCCACCAGCAAGTCTAATCCAGGTACCTCTGGGATGTTGCTGTTCAGAGCACTCTATTAGTCCATAGGAGTGTGAAGTGTGCACTAATCATGTAGCCCTCAGTCTAATACACCTTCAACCTTAACTGTCACTCTGTGGAAATTCCATGAATGAAAACTCCTTGCAGAATTCCAACCAATTCATGGAAAAAGATCTATGAATGGAACAAGTACACATTGTTGACATGTACAGTAACTTACAATACATCATGCATAATTAATATTCAACTGCTTCATACTTTTAGTTTAGTTTAGAGATACAGCACTGAAACAGGCCCTTCGGCCCCCCGAGTCTGTGCCGACCATCAACCACCCATTTATACTAATCCTACACTAATCCCATATTCCTACCAAATCCCCACCTGTCCCTATATATTTCCCTACCACCTACCTATACTAGGGGCAATTTATAATGGCCAATTAACTTTTTGCATTGTAGTTATCTCTTCTAAAGTAAGGAAAAGAAGAATACCTAATTATAAACATTTGTAGGAAATTGCTAATTTATAGGTTTACATTTTTACGTAAAACTAAGAAAAAATCTGTAACAAAGTCTTACGATGAGCACATCAACTGTATAGAAAATACAACTGTGTTTATGCGCCTATAATATTTATCAACTAAGTTTAGTAAAGAGGTTTATTTAATCACTTCTGGTTTGAATGTTTTACTCTTTGTCATCTCCTTCATTTTGGAACTTTGCATCAGAATGAAATTTCTACTTCAAAGCAAAATATCTTCTCCTGTCAAAGATTCTCCTCCATTTGACACCCTTTTATCTTGTTGGACCTGTCGTGTTCCTGTCGTGGATATATTCATTCTGAGGCTGATTAGCATCATGCCATATGAAGTTTTACTTTTAAATTTTACACAAAAACATGTTAACGTTTTCTTAGTGGAACATAAAACCACCTCCCCTTTCAACGGCATTACCATCATTGAATCCCTCACTCTCCGTTTGCCTGGATGAGTGCAGCACCAGCAACACACAAGAAGCTTGACACCATCCAGGCCAAAGCAGCCCGCTACATTGGCCCTCCCATCCAACACCTTAAACATTCACTGTCTCCACCACCATGCATCACGGCAAATGTGTGTACCATCTACAAGATGCACAACTTGCCAAGGCTTCTTCAACAGCACCTCCCAAACCTGCGGCCTCTACTGCCAAGAAGGACAAGGACAGCAGGTGCAAGGCAACACCACCACCTGCAAGTTGCCCTCCAAGTCACACACCATCCTGACTTAGAACTATATTGCCATTCCTTCACTGCCATTGGGTCAAAATCCTGGAACTACCTCCCTAATAGTACCTACACAGCATGGATTGCAGCAGTTCAAGAAGGCAGCTCACCACCATCTCCTCAAGGGGCATTTGGGATGAGCAATAAATGCTGGCTTTGCTAGTGATGCTCATAACCTATGAATTAATAGAAATAAACACTGGCATGGACCAGTTGGGCCAAATAGCCTGTTTCTATCCTGTAAATTTTATGCAATGTAATTAGTACCTATTGAGAATACTATACAATGAAATACTATTCCAATGATTGCATTAAACATATGGCAGATATAAGCAGTATTGCGAGTACTCATTCAGATTGTTTGATGATGCATCACCATTTATCAGTAACGTTAAAACAGTCATTGAAGCTGGGTGCCTACAAATTGGATCGCCCAGCGGCCATTCTTCACCTGAAGATTGGAAGCTGCAGAGTCCAATATGGCGTGTGATGTGTGTGGACTCATTCTGTTCTGCGTATGGGCCGCATGCCATATTGGTTAAGGCTCCCTGTAGTTGTCCAGGGTGCCTGTCTGAAGCAGGGGTTAGCCCATTGCCTATGCTGATCTGGGGCCTAATGCCTATTTTAGGCCCATTCCTGGAACTGTCTTGTGCCTGACTGCAGCATGTGCTGTGCATGTGCCGGTCAATTTTCTCAGGCGCAGAGCAGCCAAATCAGCGGTCTTTGAAGGGACCGCTGTAGGCCACCTCCAAAAATGGTAAATATAAATATTTTACTCACCTGAATATGCCATAAAGAACTGGTGTGTCCCACCTCCTAAGCTTTCACCTCTCAATCTCCTCCTGACAACATCTCACCCCCTCACCCCGCCCCCTCTCCCCACGACCACTCTCATCATCACCATTGTTCTGGTGCCGATTTCCCTACCGGTCGATCTTTATCCTCTTTGTGACAGGTGCATTGCTTCTTGTGACATGATTGGTGCCCTCAGCATGCCAGTCATTTCCTGATGACGCAAGAGGACCAATTTTCTTGGTCTTCTTGCTCATCAGTTCTGGTGTGGCACTTCCTGTTTGCTGTTGGGTTTGTGGCAAAAGTTGGGCACAAACCAATTTCTAGGCCATGAAATGCTGCCCAGTATCCAAGAAACCGTGAACTATATTGGTGGTGGTAAATCCAGCTCTGAGTGTGACTTATAACACAAGTGGATGAAGAATCATAAAAGGAGAGCCTGTATTTATACAGTACTATCCATGTCCTCAGGGTATCCTGAAGTGCTTCACAGCCAATAAATATCTTATTCATTGTAGTCATTCTTTTTAAATAATAGAAAATAAGATAAATGATCAGTTAATTTATTTTTGATGGTGTTGGTTGAGGGATAAATGTTGGCCAGAACACTGAGAAAACTCCCATGCTCCTCTTCAAATAGTGTCATGAGGTATTTTATGTCTACCAATGCAGGCAGATGGGATAAATATTGCAATGTGCAAAGCTAAGTGATTTGGATTCTGCTCCTTATATTTAACAGGTAGAAACCATCCAGTGCTGCACTAAGTCCGCCTTGGAGATATAATTCAGCAATAACAGCAAGTTTTATTTTTTCAAATGCTGCTGTCAGCATAAAAATTTCTGCGATGGGGAAAATAACCTTACCTCCAGCATCTGCTGTATTTAAATGACATCTTCCATTTCTTTTGGAACTTTTACCCTTTTTACTATTTTTGGTTTCTGCATTTCAGATGACTCTTGTAAGCAAGATCTCATTCCCTACATCCTCAAAAATGTTTCCACTTGTCATGATATCTGGATAAAATGCTAGCACCTAGGATAATGAACAGAGAAACATTTATAGATGACTTCAGCTATTGATTCTATCCTGTGCCTACATGAGATCCTCATTGTCTATGAGAGTTGGTAAAGTAAGCTTTAAAATAAGCTTTAAAAGCCAAACTGATTTATTAAAATAGTAAACAGACAAACAAATAGGATAAACATAACATTTATAATTATCGTCATTTTAAATGTTGCTAACTCATCATATAGTAGAAAATAACCAACTTTAGTGCTAGAACTTTGTCAGAATTACTTTCTTACTTTGTGTTTCTTTAATTCTTTCTAACCAACTACATAACTTTGTGGTGCACATTCTGCCCATTGGTACCTCAAAACTGTGTTGGAGTCACATAAATGTCATAGGACTCCAATTTGCATATGGCAGGACCATGTGAAGGTTCCGTGTGTAAATGTGTGACTATATTTGTGTGCATGTACTCAAAATCTTGAAAAGATGTGTGAAACCTACCAAACACAGACCTGCAATTCCTAAATGGAATCTGCCAAAGTTTATTATGTAGCACATTATCCTCTTATTTTGTAGAGATTTTCTAACCTTTACCCAAGACCCCAGCAACTGATATAGGAGGGAACATGGCTGTGAATGGAGACTCCAAAAGCAAGGAGTTCCAATCCTCCCACTAGATGAAGCAAGGTGTACTGGTATACAAATGGCAGAAGTGTGGACCACCTGGAGATTCTGACCTGGACCTCCAAGGATTGAGGTCATATCTTTTACACATTTTGGCCCCTTACAAATGAGGTTGAGGAGGCACCTCCCTCTTCCTTGTGGTTGCCCTGGCACCCCCACAAAACTGGCACACTATGACAGTATGCTGTTCCTTTCAGTGAGCAGATGCCTGAAAATGCACCTCTTGTTGTTTGGGTGCATGCCTGTCATATTTAAATTCAGAGATTCTCCAAACCTCGCAAACTTTGGTAGGGTCAGAACTGAAGGTCTTGGCTAGGCGCCTCCAAGAACTTAGAAAGGTGGGCATGTAATCCTTGCAAGGGGTCTTTCATTGTGGCTACCTTATTTTTAGAAAATGTGTGACCTTTAAATCTCATGTCAATAAACTGATTTGGGAAATCTGACCAATTCTAGTCCACCATAATTCGGGGAAGAAATGCAATTTGTTTTTTCCAATTAAGTGGAATAACTTTCTGAAAACCAAACTCAATTTATATTACTGAACTGAACCAAAAATCACGCAAAACATCAGTGCAAGAGCTTGAAGAAAGGTACATTTGAAGAAGACAACTGAAGGTATCCAAAGAAAATACTCTGGGAGATTATCAAAAAGCGGATCCATGTTGTTGCGCTCCAAATCACATTCTCTCATGTCCAGATAGATTGCTGGTTTGGGACCTTGGTGATTGAATAGAGATAAGGGCTGAGAGGCATATTCCAGAATATGATTGATTCAAAGGCAGTGAAGTCTCCACCACACAATTGGCGTGGAATCAAAGCAAAACTCTTTTGCTGAAAATTTACAGAGTAATGAAGAGTTATTAGACCTCCTCCATCAGTAGATATACTAATTAAATTCTAGAATGGAATAGGGGAATAAGTGGTGTGGGACACGACAGTCTTTAGGGTAGAAATTATGATTATTGCCATTTAAATGCTAAATACATTTGTACCTAATACCTCTCTGTGCTGTTTTTGTGAGAACATTATTAGCTGTATAAGGTTCATACAAGAACAGCACTAATTGTAATTATTGCTTTATTTTATCCAATCAGCCCCTTCTAAAGTAAGGAGAAAGGACTCAAAGTTTTGTATCTTTCTGTGGAGGCTTACTGGTATCTTATAGTCTCGCCATGTGATGCATGAAACAGGAGTAAAGAGATGGATTGGTTAATTTAAAAATCTTGTATGTGTGAGTCATGTGACAAGAGGATAAAAATGGCTTTGCAGCCTTTCGATAAGGTTGCAGAGTGAGATTCTGTTCTTGTGATGGGTTTGGGATCCGATTCCAGCCTTGTGACTGAGCATGAAATCCTTGTGATGGAATATAAAGTGTATCGATTTCAATGCTTTGAAGGGAATTTGTATTACATTAAGCAAACCAAAGAACTTCACCAATCACATTTATTGAAACTGGCAATAAAATAGTTCATTGAGCCCATACAGAAAGCTGCCTGATCATTTATCACTATGTTGACAGTAGCAGTAACATTAGCCCTGAGCAATAATATAAATGAAACACCCACTCTGTGAATAAATAAAGAAGGTTATTTCCCCACCAACTGATGTTTCGCAATGCAGAACTATGAGGGAAATTTCCATGTCCTGTGTTAATGAACAGATGTACAATAACCGCAATACCAGTATCTCTCTCTAGTGGTTTCAGCTGGTGCCTCAGAAAGGCCCAACAGTCTCAATTCTCTCTCATTTGTGATGAAAATATCAGATGATTAACATTGCCAAAAATTCTTTGTTTTCCCAAGTATAAACATGAAAAAGTGGTTTGAAGTACTAGCAACCATAGGGATTGTGTTTCAAAATGCTTTACTTTTAGGTTGGCAGAGTTTTATTGTTTAATTCTTGATCCCAATCAAATTGACAGTTTTAACAACAACGCTATCAGTTGTAGAAGGCATGACTGCATCAATCTTCTCTAGAAGACATACCAACTGTATTAATTCCATTATAAGAACTTAAGAAATAGGTGTTGGCATAGGCCGTTTGGCCCTTTGAACCTGCTCTGTCAATCAATAAGATCATAGCTGATCTTCTACCTCAACGCCACCTACCCGCATTATCCCAATATCACATAATTCCCTTAGTACCCAAAAATCATTGAGCTCTTATCTTGTATATATTCAATGACTGACAATCCACAGCTCTCCGGGGTAGGGAATTCCAAAGATTCAGAACTCTTGGAGTGAAGAAATTTCTCGTCATCTCAGTCCTAAATTACCGAGCCCTTATTCTGAGACTGTCATATTCATAGAGCTATACAGCACTGAAACAGGCCCTTTGGCCCATCTTGGCTGTGCTGGCCATCAAGCACCTATCTATTCTAATCCCATTTTCCAGCACTTGGCCCGTAGCCTTGTATGCTGTGGCATTTCAAGTGCTCATCTAAATACTTATTAAATGTTGTGAGGGTTCCTGCCTCTACCACCCCTTTAGGTAGTGTCCTCCAGATTCCAACCACCCTCTGCATGAAAATTTTTTCCTCAAATCCCTTCTAAACCTCCAGCCCCTTACATTAAATCTATGCCCCCTGGTTATTGACACCTCCGCTAAGGGAAAAAGTCTCTTCCTATCTATCCTATCAATGCCCATCATAATTTTGTATATCTCAATCAGGTCCCCCCTCAGCCTTCTCTGTTGTAAGGAAAACAACCCTAGCCTATCCAGTCTCTCTTCATAGCTGAAATGCTCCAGCCCAGGGAACGTCCTGGTGAATCTCCTCTGCACCCTCTCCTGTGCAATCACATCCTTCCTATAGTGTGGTGACCAGAACTGTACACAGTACTCCAGCTGTGGCCTAACTAGCATTGTATACAGCTCCATCATAACCTCCCTGCTCTTATATTCTATGCCTCGGCTAATAAAGGCAAGTATCCCATATGTCTTCCTAACCACCATATCTACCTGTGCTGCTGCCTTCAGTGATCTATGGACAAGTACACCAAGGTCCCTCTGACCCTCTGTACTTCCTAGAGTCCTACCATCCATTGTATATTCCCTTGCCTTGTTAGTCCTCCCAAAATGCATCACCTCACACTGTTCAGGATTAAATTCCATTTGCCACTGCTCTGCCCATCTTGCCACCCCATCTATATCATCCTGTAATCTAAGGCTTTCCTCCTCACTATTTACGACACCACCAATTTTCGTGTCATCTGCGAACCTACTGATCATACCTCCTATATTCACGTCAAAATAATGTTCTAGATGCCCCAGCCAGGAAAAACATTTTCTCAGCATCTACCCTGTCAAGGCCTTTAGAATTTTATGTTTCAATAAGATCACCTCTCATTCTTCTAAATAAGTATTTTATTATTATCATTATCAACCTTAACACACAGTGACTGCATGAACCCTTTCACCGCCATCTACAAGTCACATTGAGAATGAGAGTGACATATGTAATAGTAAGTGTCTATTTATACACTAAAGCCTTGATTTTAACACTGGGTAGGTGGCAAACCATCTAGATCTTAACCCCACTAACTGGATGGAATCCTGGTGGGCAGTTAAAATCGCCCCTGGGACTCAGCCACTGATGTTGTGCAGGCGTGAAACCTGGGAGATTTTAGGAGGGATTTTAATCCTGCCCGCTTGGCGCAACCATTGTTGGGGGTAGGTGGTGGCTAGCAATTAAAATTTCCCATGGGACTCACGTGCCGACGTCCCAGACCAATGTTGCAGGTTGCGCTTTCAATCTGCTCTTCTGAGCTTGCGAGTTGGACACCCAGCAGTGGAATCTGTTTTTATGTAAGCAATTTGGGCTCTGATGATATAATTTTAGCCCCGCTGCCATTTTAACTAGGGGCCTGAGCGGAGTTGTTGTTGTGGTTTCCTGTGGGAATCGGAGTCAGAGCCCAAATTCAATATTTAAAGAAGAACCCCACTGGTTTTTTTGCGGTTCTTGTGTGCTCAGTCGAGCAGGTTAAAATCGCAGCCTGCACAACATCAGTGGCTGAGTCCCAGGGGCGATTTTAACTGCCCACCAGGATTCCATCCAGTTAGTGGGGGTTAAGATCTCCCTGACAGCTCCATTACTCTAGGCTGGATTTGAACTCAGGTTTTAAAGCTGAAAGGCTTGTGTTTTAACTGACTGCCTCATTCAGTCTTCCCTCACAGACAGAAAACATTTATCCCATCAATGCTTGCTTTCAATGCAGTTCCCAGAGCTGAAAGCTCAAAATCATTGCAGTACCTAGTGTGGATATTGCGGAGGAGGGTAAATGTAGACATTACTGGTCTTTCGTTTATCTATTTCACCTGTCTGTGCTGCTAGAGGTCAATTTTAGCATTTTGTGAGGACTCAATAATAAGATTTGTGATACTGGGAATTAAAGATATTGGGTTTTGATGTCGCACGTGAATTTGTTTTTTGAATTCTTAGCTATATTTTCATAGAAGAACTCCACATTTTTATTCACATTTTCTGTGCTGAGAGTACAGGGATAACAACAGGGTGAAACCCTGTTTTGTGTTGCCCTGGTGATGATCAAAAATAGTTCCGTAAGAAAGTGGTACCACACTGATATTATCACACAGCCCTAAAAGCTCCAGTTCTTTTATAATACTGTATATTTTGCAATGCAGAAATGCATTAGCACACAAAATCATTTTCTTTGTCCTTTTATTAAGACCAAAATTTTAAAAATATCCAAATGTCTCCCATTCCGTAATTCAAGTTTGGGGATTTATTTGGTTTCATTTTTCTTAAATGTCAAATATTTCCCTGACAGCACTCATTGCTATGTATTGTCCTCCTTTGATGTTTATAAAGGGTGCTAACGACAGGGGTGCTCCTTGCAGATGAATTGTGTTCAGAGGCAAGGCATTAATCTGCATCTGTACTCTCACTTTAACTTTAATTAGAAATGTGAGACTGTGTAGAGGCTGATGAAATAATGATGAATGATCTTGTTTCACAATAAATGAGGTCACACTAGCAGCAGCTTTCCTCATGCATAATGGGAACCTATTTTATATATTGGGCAGACAAGTGATTGATTGTCGACTCCACCTATATGTATCATGTTTTTCCTGGAATTCTAATCCCACCACACAAGGAATAGAACTTTTTCGCTAGTGACTAACCAATTAGGACATAAATGATACTCTCCTGGCAATGCATTGCTTGCATCCTTGTCTTCATACACATGTCCATTAAACTCCTACTTCTTGAACAACTCAACTACCACAACTGGATTGTTATGTCAATAATTTATTTAACAAATGGTCGAAGTAAACTTCCTGACAGTGGTTCACACTGGACTACGGGATGGAAAACTGATCAAATCTTAGACTTTGCCTCATGCTTTAATCAGCTCCCTGAATCAAAGCCGGTATAAAACATACTACAACATTCATTATATATAGGATAATGGATAACTGAGTATTACAAGGTAGATTTCTAATCAAGGGGCTCATGTCAAGATTAACAGTCGTGATATCAATCCTGCAGGTTTTGAAAGAAATAATCTGTATTTGATTGTCAGAGTGTAGATTACCTAGAGAATAATGGCTATCTGAAAGTTATTACGAGAATGCAATTTCCTCAAGAGTTCAGATGACATTTACATTAACCCTCTGAATGCCATGATGAGATTACATTAGCAATGGTCATTGCTTTTACTATATAGTCTTTGGATTTTACAGGAGTAGTTTTATTTTATCTTCATTTCGTTTTTTCCTTGGCATAGCAGAAATGGAGTTTATAGAGGTGGAATCCTCATGAAATAGTGCTGAAAATGTTTTTATTTACTATTATGTTCCAAGACAGTGAACAGCCAGGATAATAATGCATTGTTTTCATTACAGTGACATTTCGATGTGACTTGTATTGTGTTTCATTTCATTGTGTTGTACCTTTGTAAACAAATGAGCAAAGGTTTACCAAGTATGTTTTTATTAAGACGGTGCACTTTGAGTTTGCAGTTGATTACTGGAAAATAAAACACTGTTTATTTCATCTAACAATGACCAGCATTCTGAAATAGAACACATGAATCATTGGAGCTAACGGTTGTAACACATAGACAAAGAGATGTACCATTCCAATCAAAGTGTATAGATAGTGCTTTCTGCTTGACTTGTGCAATGAAAGTAGTTATGCTTGCGGACTAGACTAGTAGACTATGAGCTGCCTCCCACCAGACAGCAGAAACTAACCCCTTAGAAAGGGGTCAATTTTAATTCAACCTGCCCATCAGAAAACTGAAGGGAATGGATATACCATTGGTTTTACACCCCTCCCAATTTTTCTCTCATTAATGTCAACGAAGAGTAATACCTGGTGGAGCGTAAAACCAGCATTTCATCCAATCCCATGGTATTCCCTCCCGGCGAGTTAGGATAAAATTACCCCCTAGCTGGAGTTTCCTGCAGTTCTCGGTGGACCTGGACCGTGCTGCTTCACTTCACTATGTTATTGATTTCTATTTCAAATTCACTTTGTATGCCTTGTGGGGGAAGCCAAAGGAACCATTATGGCTGATTATGTTTCACCTAGAAGTGAATTCGCTGATGTCATTTGACCTTAGGTCACCAAAGGTCAGTGAAAATGATAAGCGTTAAACGTTAAATGCTAAATGCACTTTTTCTTATCCTCAAAAATTACATAAGCATATGGCACTAAACATATTAGAGTGATTTGGGCAGGCAATCAAATGTAAATCATTCAGCATTGTTTTAGATTTGCATTAGGTTCCAGTGAACATAGTATATATTCTCATAGAAATAAAAAGTATGGGTATTGGAAATTAAAATTAAAACAGAAAATATTGTAAATGAAGAGCAGGTACAATCAGCCTCTGACAGAGATTGTTAGATTAACGTCTTCACCAGGACTCATGACTTAATCTTTTACTTGAAAAATCTACTCCAGGTTCTGAACAATCTTATCCTAGACTTATCTAAATGATTTTTCAGATCTGTATGAAATTCTGTTTCCTAAAAGTTTGATATTTTAATAAATCTTTATATTTTAGGGAAGCAAGATCTTCCCCAAGCATTTTGATACCCTGCATAGGTCTCATTATTAATAGCGAATGTTTAGCTAATATCAGAATTTCCTACAAAACTGCTTAGTGCAACTTCCTCAGGGAGTGCAGTAGCAATGCAGGGTCTGTCCGGGAAGCATGTTTAGCCCTATGCTGCAGTCTAATCTTCATAACCTAGGAGACCCCATCAAAGCTGCCAATACCCTTTGTACTGATCATCATTGAAATTCTGTTGTGGGAAGAGATTGGAAAGATGTTTGATGTGATATGTTTCTATATTTACACATAGCCTTCCCACAAACTACAACCAGCAAATTCACAACTGACATAAATATCCCTAGCATTCCTCTTTTCTATATTGGTCCATGTATCTATTCAAGTGCTAAATTTATATCCCATTGGGGTCTGGAATAGGAACAACAGTGCAAAAACTTTGTTCTGAGGCTGATGCAGTTTGTGTTGAGGACACCTGTAGTTGCAACCAGGGACTGCAGAGAAAACGAAGGTTGCTTTGGGATAGGTTATAATTCCAGGCATGAAACATGCCAGAGAGCCTTCATTACCATACTGCAAGTGAGCTGCACACATCTGGAATGGATGTTCTGCAACAGCTTGTCGGCTCTGGGCCAGCGCAACATTGTTTGGCCTGGAGGCTAACCTGGTCAGAGGGAAAGCTGGTGGCTAATCTGGACAGCAGGTCAGTCTAGCAGTGGAGATAGTAGAGGCGGAAGTGCTAGGAATGCCAGCGACTCATATTGTTCTTGTGGAGCCTGGAGGAGAACTCCTGCTTCTCCTGGCCCCACAAAACTAATTAGTTACCTACATTTGTGGGGCCTTTTCCTCTGTGTTGCCCACTTCAACTGGGTAAAGCTTGTGCAGTGCACGCTCCATCCAGTTCTCCTTCTAAATTGCATTGGGGTCCCATGTGTGTCATAGGACTCCTAATTACGAACATTAATGCAATTCCTTTCTGACTCAGGTGGGCACCTGGCTCATCCAGTGGCAGGAACCGGTAAATATGGTGGCAGGGCAGCAAATGGTACACAGCATCCCCTTGGTAGACAGAATTTGTGCCCTTCTACTGAGGTGTGTAAAGAGCCAATTTTAACTTGGCCACTTGGTGGAAATGTGGCGACAGTGGCTCTAAAATAGTTCACCTGCATTTACTGCCCAGTGGCAGAAAACAGGCAGCAGTGGATTGGCTGCCTCCTGTTAAACTCCAGAAAGCTTGTTATGGAAGGATAATGCTGGAGCCTATCTTTACTCAGCTTCACATTTATTATACAGAGTAAAAGGATTACAAACATGTAGTTCCTCACCCAAACCCTTCACCAGTTGCAATAAGTGTCTGCTTATAAGTGCTCAAGTAAGACCCCAATTAACACCCTCCACCTGCATATAATCAAACAATTGATACATAATTAACACCTCCTGTTATACATGACCACCTGATTTTCCTTTAGATTGACATTCATTGAATAGAAAATCAGACAGGACAAATGACAGGCAGCCAAATTGCTACCCCCCCCCCCACCCCACCCAGTTTTCTGACACCTCTGAAAGTGAAAATCAGCCTGAGATTCCTGGCAAGAAATGGGTAAGCAGCGGGCAGAAAGTAAAAATATGCCATAAATTCTCCCTCTAAATGTTTGAAAGTAGAAGGAGCAATATGACAGGATGACATAAAGAGCAAGCTGGCTTGTTATTGGTGCTGTTCTGTGGTGTCTTTTCCATAGAACATGTGGTGCTTGCAAGCTAGAAGTTACACGTTATTCAACCATAGCTGCTGTATTCATTGAAAGTACATGCTGGGAGTCATGTCACATCACTGGCCTAATTAAATCATCAATGACATTGAATATATGATATGAAACATTTTTCAAATGCTTCAGTAAACTTTACCTTCTATACATGAGAGGATTAAAAACTAGTAAGGTCGCTCGACGAATCCAGATCAGGTCATACTTGGGCTCCAAAATAATCAAGGTAAAATAATCAGTACAATTTAAGGTCTTTGTAGTGGTGGAAATCAAGTTGTAAACTCCTCACTTTCAAAAGTTCGAGGTTTAAATCAAAAGAAGATTGCATTGAAAGGATGTATTTACTCAGATAGGAATAGAACATAGAACATAGTAGTTTTTCTTACAGACACTTTGGTGTTTTTCAGGGGTAAAACATATGGGGCCTATTTCCTTTCCCCACCCCACTCCACTTGGCTGGGCATTGGACAGGTGGACAATACCTTAAGATCACTGTCCGGGCCCCTGAGTGCTCAAATTTGGTGGGTCGGGTAATTAACCTCAGTTGCATCTCCGACAAAAGCCCACACCCCAGCATGAATCATAAGGGCTGAGCGGAAAAAACGCCCAGTTGCAGGACTGGCCGCTAGCCTAGAGCCCTTCTAGCTGTTCCTGGAGAGCAGCTAGACAACTTTCAGGCTGAAGGTCTATTGAGAGGCTGCACGAAAAAGGGAGCACCTACCTTTCTAGCCTTGCTTGCCTTGCTGCCTGGCTTCCAGACTCACCAATCTGAGGGGATTCCAGGTACAAAGTCCACCACAGGCTTCTTTAGGCATCCCTGGAAATGGCCACCTTTCGGACCATGCCACAGAAAAGTGAGGTGGGAGGCAACATCTTTGGGTGAAATTTGTCCTCCATCTATTGCAGCACAAGCCCAAATGTGACCCTTTTTGGGAAGTGCTGGATATATCAATTAGTGCTGAAAGTAATTTGCGCTCAAAATTTCACGATCGGTTGCACCACTTACATCAATTTAGGGTGAATTACGTCGGAAAATTAAGTGAAACCGAACAGAAACTCTACCACCTGGCATCATGGGTATCAGTCCTTATTTTCTGTCATTAGGTCCTGGGGAATAAGCATTTCCCGGGTGCTACTGACAGGAAAATCAGCCCCATGTGTCTGTGAAACCAAAGGCTGCATTTGTGGCATAAAGTTATGGGCGTTGAAGGTTTCTTTTTAAAAAAAGAAAAATATTATTTTTATTCCTCCTCATGAAGAGAACTGTATCGTTTGCATGTGTGGACATGGATTGATGAATAGATTGGGCTCCGCTGTGATACCCCTCACCATCAGATAACCTACCATACTACAGAGAGTCATTATGGCACAGAAGGAGCCCATTCAGCCCATCACGTCCGTACCAGCTCTCTATAGTGCAATCCAGTCAGTCTCATTCTCCGTCTCTATCCCTGTAGCCCTGCAAGTTTATTTCCCTCGAGTGCTCATCCAATTTGCTTTCCAAATCATTGATCTTTTCTGCTTCCACCACCCATGTAGTTAGTGAGTTCCTGATCAATACCACTTGTTGCGCAAGCACTTGCTGTACAGACTAATACATGAGCTTTGGTTTGGTGAGTGTGGTGTCTGATGTGCGGAAACATCACTGTGTTTAAAAGTCTCCAAACCAAGCCACCTAGGTGGAGTTTCTGTGTGTTTGATATGGAGTGCACACTCTCTTAACATAGGGATGTTCCCACAGTTGTCCAGTGAGCTCAGGTGTAGGTTGGCAACAGCTAATGTTTAGGGTCCTCAAGTGTGCACTGAGGCACTGTTGTACTTAAATCAGCTCAAATCTCAGAGTGGACACTTGTGAAAGGTTCTGGCTGTCAACAACCATGTAATTGTACCTGGCAAAAGCCACCACTTTCAGGAGAGCTTGGGATGAAACTGGGAATGGAGAGGGGGAAAAGATCTAAATTATTAACCCTCTTTATCCAAGATCAAAAGAAATTGATGGATATGATCGTAAAGAGCCACATAGCTTTGTAACCTGAATTACTTAAAAGTTTGGGCAGCAATATCTTGGAGGCCCTCCAGTCAAACCTCCCACAAGAGTGAACTGAAGACCTGGGATTCAGCTTTCTCTGTCCTGGCAGGTTTGTGTTAATAATATATATTTAAAATAAGCATCTTTTCTCGAGCTGTACTGAGCCGAGTAGAAACTTTTCAAAGACAATTCTTGTAATGTGGAGACAAATTGTTGAGATGAGCGTGGGCTGAACACTGGAGGAGGAATTAATTTTGCCACATGAGGAAGCTGAATTCAACTTGCACATGAGTGTGAAGAGACTATGATGAGGGCATCCTTTTATTATGTTAATTCATTATTAAAGTAACTTCCATTCCACTGACAGCAAACATAATTAAACATTCATGCTACAAATTTGCCACAAAATATAATGAGAACTGTCTTCGGTTAGCACCGCAGCCTCACAGCTCCAGCGACCCGGGTTCAATTCTGGGTGCTGCCTGTGTGGAGTTTGCAAGTTCTCCCTGTGTCTGCGTGGGTTTCCTCCGGGTGCTCCGGTTTCCTCCCACACGCCAAAGACTTGCAGGTTGATAGGTAAATTGGCCATTATAAATTGCCCCTAGTGTAGGTAGGTGGTAGGGAAATATAGGGACAGGTGGGGATGTGGTAGGAACATGGAATTAGTGTAGGATTAGTATAAATGGGTGGTTGATGGTTGGCACAGACTCGGTGGGCCGAAGGGCCTGTTTCTGTGCTGTATCTCTAAAAAAACTAAACTAAAATACAAACCCCTTAATCCTCAGAGTGCCATTCTAACTGTGAATTGTTCTTGTTGGAGGCTGGGATTGGCTTTGCATGACTGTGGTAGAGGTTACAAAATAGACATTAAATTTCCTTAATGTGGCTATAACATATTCAATTAGCATGAATATAGTGAGATGGGTCAGAAAGGAGAAAACAACATTTTTATGTAATGCAGCTCTAGTGATCAACTGATTCTTCAGAATCATGTACACAACTTGGATTGATAGACAAAGAAGAATTAATCATTCTTTCATGCAGGGAAGTGAGTTAAAGCAATCATTTTTTCCCCCTATTTAGGAACATGTAGCCCATCCAGCCCTTCGAGCTTGTTCTGCCATTCAATTAGATCATGGCTGATCAGTGTCTTAACTCCATTTACCTGCTTTGATTCCATATCTCTTAATATTACCATACAAAAATCTATCAATCTCAATTTTGAAATTTTCAATTGAGCTAGCCTCAATAGTTTGTTGGGGAGAGACTTCCACATTTTCATGACCCGTTGTGTGAATCACTGCTTCCTGGCATCACCCCTGCATAGCTTAGCTCTAATTCTAAGGTTATATCCCCTTGTTCTTGACTCCCTCACCAGAGGAAATTGTATTTCTCTATCTACCCGACCAAATACCTTAATCACGCCCATTAGATCACCCAATAAGTCTCTATACTCAAGGAAAATCAAGCCTAGCCTATGCAACCTGTCCTCATAATTTAACCCGTTTAGCCATGGTATGATTTGTTATTTTAGGAATGATAACTGCTCTCATTACAACTATAAATTTTGCCGACATTTACTGTACCTTTGTGTTGTTCACCCAATGGTATCTTCAGCAATTCACAACCTTTAATGGAAGTGATCAGGAGGTCATTCACTGATGTGCAGATCTCAACCACTTAGAACTGTGGACTAACATTGGCCCTGTAGACTTTTACCATTCACTCTACTGAATTTCTTTGGACAGAACTTGATGAGGAGCAATTGGTCCCTTTCAGTCAAGAGCTCTACCCTCTGACTGGAGAAATATCTTTAGACTATCCCTGCTTGTTAAAGTTATGCAAAATGAAGAATTGTAGAAAATTATATAGATGCCAACAGAAGATCGGTGTGAAATAGTAATGGCTTGTGAGATGAACATTCATAGAAAGTTACAGGGCATGGGATTAATTCAAAAAGAAAGCAGGAAATGCTGTCATGTTCCATGTTTTGGGAATTTATTGCATCTTGATTTGCCTTTAATAGATACTAAGGCTAATTTATGTCCTTGGTGCCTGGATGTACGGCATTGGCTGCTTCGGCATAGTGAGTAAAATCGGGTGTGGATAATCTCAGGCTTACATTGGACCCCACCCTATTTGGAAGGAAAATGTTATTAGCACTTGATCTTACAGGTGGGATTTGTATTGGTTCTAAACGATCCCAACCTGACGCAAAAATTGACCCCTACACTTTTACCATGGGGGAGACTTTGGGTTGCGCACCAAACAGGCAAAATATTGGCAGTGTGCCGCAGTGCCCATCTAACGTGGCAGTTGGAAACCCTGAACCACTTTCTGATGTGCGCCCACCTGAATCAACTTTCAGGCAGGCCTTTATAAATAGTTGCAAAGTACTCCCGCTCAGGTGGGGATGGGGCTGTGGATGTACGCAAAACAGAAATCTACGCTTGTGGGATTGCAACATTCAAGGTGAAATAGGCAAAGCATGCTCAGTGCATGCTCAGGCCTCATTAACATTTTTCACCGAACTGCAGGTATCAATTGGACTCTTGCTCCAGGGCAAATCGACCAGTAACTGCACGCAGTCAGATGGCAGGTATGGCCTGTTGTGGCAGGGGAGGTGTATGCTCTTCCAGCTCCTCCTGGCCTCAAAAATCTTAAACCCCTCCACAAATCTCACCTTCTAGGAGAGGCCTCCAGTGGTCCTTTTAAGGACCAGTAGTTAGTCCCTTCAAAGCCTGCAGAAAATGGAACTGCCTTAAAATGGATATGCCTCCCCCCGCCACCCCGCCCCCCCCCCCACCTCAACAGGCCTCACCTGCCGTCCAACTGCATGCAGTTGCTGATCAATATTGGCCCTGGAGCAAGAGTCCAATTGATACCTGCAGTTTGGTGAAAAATGTTAATGAGGCCTGAGCATGCACTGTGCATGCTTTGCCTATTTCACCTTGAATGTTGCAATCCCACAAGCGTAGATTTCTGTTTTGCATACATCCACAGCCCCATCCCCACCTGGGCGGGAGTACTTAGCACCTATTTGTAAAGGCCTGCCTGAAAGTTGATTCGGGTGGGCGCAGATTTTCAACTGTCAGTTGCCTGTTTTCTGATGAGGAACGGGAGATTGAAAGTTGAAAGTCTTGCCCCATGTTTCAACTGAATGCTAATCTTGGCTGCACTCACTGATTTCACATTGCAGTTAGCAGGACCAAATATCCTCCAGTCACACCAGCAAAATGGACACCTGAAGCTACTTCTCTGATGTCCTGCTGGAAGCAATGCTGGTCATAGAGTATGTCTGTCCATAAAACGGCGGGTGTATTGCTAAAAGATGAAAATGATGGAAATACATCTTGCAACTTATTTCCTGCCATTTGCTCCATAGCAACGCTGGGTGCTCGAAAGGCCACATAATCCTCCTATCAGGGGGTTACTACATGGCCCTAGAGGAGATTTAAAATTTAACAGGGCCTCCTTGTCAACCAATCACACTGGGCAAGATGAGAAAATTGGAAAGATCACCTGAGGTTTGAAACTCAGTGGCAGCAGAAATATGGCCAGAAATGACTAAAATTGCTCAAATGGGAATCAGTCTAGCCCCATGGTAGCTGACGAGAAAATCTGCCTCAACAGTTTTAAGCAACTAATGCTCCTCATGGAGAACCTGCAGTGCTCTTGTTACAGCAGTCTGTAACCCACACACATACGTTGTGTGCTACTGATCAAAGCTGTCTATTGAGCCTGTGCTCAAATTTTCTGCCCAACTACTGCACTGAAACTTGAAGCACAAACAGACTGATGAAAACATTTGGCTTGGTTACAAGTTACAACTGAAAGGTAATTGAATTATTTATACACCCACAATGCATCTACTGTCAAAATGAAAGGCCAGATTTTCCAAAGTTCATTCCCTCATTGCACAGCTGTTGCATTGCAGAAAAAACGTTTTGCATATTTTCTTTTTGCTCCCTCTGCATTTTCAGCAATAGATTTGCAAAATTCAGAATGAAGTGTAATAAATCACAACAACCAATCAGAAATACAAGCAAGTCAACGTTAATGATGCAGGTCCTCTGTTTCCAACTTAGCGACCCGGGTTCAATTCTGGGTACTGCCTGTGCGGAGTTTGCAAGTTCTCCCTGTGACCGCGTGGGTTTTCGCCGGGTGCTCCGGTTTCCTCCCACAGCCAAAGACTTGCAGGTTGATAGGTAAATTGGCCATTATAAATTGCCCCTAGTATAGGTAGGTGGTAGGGGAATATAGGGACAGGTGGGGATGTGGTAGGAATATGGGATTAGTATAAATGGGTGGTTGATGGTTGGCACAGACTCAGTGGGCCGAAGGGCCTGTTTCAGTGCTGTATCTCTAAATAAAAATAAATAAAATAAAAACTAAATAAAAGTCAATGCAACTCAGGTGCAAACGTATTCCAGGAAGGCAGAAAGAAAACTAATTCTTCGGGACGTGAACATTGCTGGTAAGGTCAGCATTTATTGCCCATCCCTAGTTGCCATAGAGAACGTGGTGGTGGGACTTCTTGAATCACTGAAGTCCATGTGCTGAAGGTACTCCCCTGGCAATGTCAATTAGGGAGTTCTCATGATTTTGACCCAATGACAATGAAGGGATGACAATATATGTTCAAGTCTGGATGATGTGTGACATGGAGGGAAAGATGGAGATAATGGTGTTCCCATGCAGCTGCTGCCCTTCTCCTAGATGGTGAAGCTTAGGAAGTGCTGCAGAAGAAGCCTTGCCGATTTGCTGAAGTATATCCTGTAGTTTGTACATATGGCAGCCAAGGTACACTGATGGTGGAAGGAGTGGATTGGGTGCTAATCAAGCTGAATGGCATAAAAATGGTGAGGACTGGACATTTAATATCCAAGTATACAAAGTGTTTAGAATAAATAGGGAAGGAAAAAAGGGAACAAAAAGAGAAAGTGCTGGAAATGCACAGCAGGTCTGGCAGCATCTGTGGAGAGAGAAACAGAGTTAACATTTCAGATCTATGACATTTCAGGTCACAGACCTGATACATTAACTCTGTTTCTCTCTCCACAGATGCTGTTAGACCTGCTGTGTATTTCCAGCACTTTGTTTCTATTTCAGATTTCCAACATCCGCAGTATTTTGCTTTTATTTTAAGGACAAAAGGGAGGTACAGTGGCAGTTCTGATTCGGGAAGACGTGTTGGAAAGAGAGGGTGTTCTTGAGGGGCCAAAGACAGAATCCATTTGGTTTGAGTTGAGGAACAAAAAGGATATGATCACGTATGATGGGGGTATTCTATAGGCCTCCAAATAGTGTGAGAGAGATAGAGGAGCAAACGTACGGGGAAATCACAGAGATGTGCAAGAATATAGACTGGTGATATTGGAGGACTTTAAATACCCAAATGTCGATTGGGATAATATTAAAGTAAAGGGTAAGGAGTGGGAGGAATTTCTGAAATGTGTTTAAGAGAACTTCCTTGACCAGTATGTTCTTGGTCCAACTAGGAAGGAGGCATTGCTGGATCTGGTGCTGGGGAATGAAGTGGGCCAAGTGGATCAACCAAGTGTATTACCCAACACCTGGGTAATAGTGATCGTCGTATCATAAGGTTTAGATTAGTAATAGAGAAGAGCAAGGAACAATCTAAAGTAGAACTTCTAAATTGGAAGAGGACAGACCTCATTGGGATGAGAGGGGATCTAGCCAGGGTCAAATGGAACCAAAGATTGACAAGAAAAATTGTAACAGAACAATGGATGATCTTTAAGGAGGAGATGTTTCAAGTACAGGCTAAGTACATTCCAATAAGGGTAAAAGGCCAGATTTATTGCCTATCCCTAATTGCCCTTGAGATGAGCCGAATGGCTTCTTTTTTACTCTATGACTCTATGAATGCTTTGTCCTGCATGGTGTTGAGCTTCTTGAGTGGTGTTGCAGCTGCAACCATCCAGGCATTTGGAATGTATTCCATCACAGTCCTGACTTGTGTCTTGTAGGCGGTGGAGAGGCCTTGGTAATTAGGAGGTGAGTCACTCGCCACAGAATACCAAACCTCTGACCTGCTTTAGTAGCTACAACATTTATGTGGCTGGTCCAGTTGAGGTTCCAGTCAATGGTGACCCCTGGCATGTTGATGGTAGGGTACACAGCAATGGTAATGCCATTGAATTACAAAAGGAGATAGGTTCTATTTTGTTAGGGATGGTCATTGCCTCGCACTTATGTGGTGTGAATGTTACTTGCCACTTATTAGCTTTTGTCTGGATGGTGTCCAGGTCATGCTGCAGGAATGCATGGACTGCTTCATTATCTGAAGAATTTTGAATGGAGCTGAACACTGTGCAATCATCAGCAAACAGCCCCACTTCTGACCTTATGATAGAGGGAAGGTCTTTGATGAACCAACTGATAATAGTTGGGCCTAAGATACTGCCTTGAGGAACTCCTGCAGCGATGTCCCAAGGCTGAGATGATCAGACTGTAACAACCAAAGCAATCTTCCTTTGTGCCAGATATGACTCCAGCCATTAGGGCGTTTTTACCCTGATTACCATTGACTTCAGTTGTACTAGGGCTCCTTTGTGTCACACTCATGTGAATACTGCCCTGATGTCAAGGGCAGTCACTCTCACCTCACCTCTGAAATTCAGCTCACATCCACATTTGGACCAAGGCAATGCTGAGTTCTGGAACTGAGTGGTTCTGGCAGAACCCAAACTGTACATTGGGGAGTTGGTTATTGGTGAGCACATTCCGCTTAATAGTGCTGTTACCGACTTCCTATATCACTTCGCTGATGACTGGGAGTAGGCTGAATGGGTTGGATTTATCCTGTTTTTGTGAACAGGACATACCTGGGAAAATTTACACATTGTCAAGTAAATGCCAACATCATAGATTTACTAGAATAGATTGGCTCAAGGCCCAGTTAGTTCTGGAGCACAGGTCTGTAGCATTACTGCTGGGATGTTGTTGGAGTCTATAGCCTTTGCCGTGTCCAGTGAACTCAACCATTTCTTGATATTGTATGCAGTGAATTGAATTAGCAGAAGATTGGCCTCTGTGATGGTGGGGACCTCAGGGGTAGGAGACAGAAATCATATAACCAGAAGTTTTGGTAACAGAAATGACTCAGGATTGAAAGTAGTGTTGCATATGTTTGCTTTGCATAGTTAATTTTTTTTTAGTTTTTAGTTTTTAGAGATACAGCACTGAAACAGGCCCTTCGGCCCACCGAGTCTGTGCCGACCATCAACCACCCATTTATACTAATCCTACACTAATTCCATATTCCTACCTCATCCCCACCTGTCCCTATATTTCCCTACCACCTACCTATACTAGGGGCAATTGCTAATGGCCAATTTACCTATCAACCTGCAAGTCTTTTGGCATGTGGGAGGAAACCGGAGCACTCGGAGGAAACCCACGCAGACACAGGGAGAACTTGCAAACTCCATACAGGCAGTACCCAGAATTGAACCCGGGTCGCTGGAGCTGTGAGGCTGCGGTGCTAACCACTGCGCCACTGTACTTAAAAAAGTACCTTTAAGGACTCTAGAGAAAGGATTGCAGTATGGTTATAGCATAATTCTGTAATATAGCCATGGAATGATGAGAATTGGGTCCGTGCCCAGATTTCCCTACATAGTAAGTTCTCAATCTTACCGAGGCCATCATTGGTACGTGGTGAGCAAGGTGAGATTGTAAAAAAAAAAATCAGTGTGTCAAAAACCAAGTCACCCCTGTATTCCTCCTGTACCATTGCTTGAGCAGCTTTGGTACAGGATTTGACACAGGTCATCTGCTTGTTTTATTAATTGGGGAATGGCACATAGCGAGAATGCAGGATCAAGATGGGATAGGTGACCTAAAAAGAAACAGGGGAGGAAAGTTATGAAAAGTAGAGAATAAAGAGAGTTAATAATTTTAAGCAAGTGTGTATGTCAATAATCTGTATATTACTAGATAGCAATAATATTGCCATTGTTTCTAGGACACATCTTCAGTTCAACAAAGTAGTTTAATTGCAGTCTCCATTCAAGTCCTTTGGGTCTATTGTCATGATTGTGGTTCTCGCAGTTTCTGATTCTCGAGCTAGATTTTCCTGTGTTTCATGTAAAACCAAAACTCAAGAACACAGAATCCCTGTTTTTAGCCATGTCCTAGTCATAGCAAGCTGTACCCCTGGTTAATGGTTCCTGTCATTGAATAGGATGTGAGTGCCCCCTATAGTCAGGATCTGTGCATGCTTGAGTTTATTCTGTTTGCTTGTTCATTTTTGTTAGTGGGAGGATTGTGCTGAGAAAATGGGGACTTAAAATGCACTAATAACAAAGGTTAGTGTTTTGAATAATGTTGGTCATAATTATCCCCTTAGAGAATGCAGTGTGTTCAGTCACTGATTAAATTCTGCCCTCTGGGCACAGGAATGGGATGCATAAAATTATAAACAAAATCTTTGGCTTCATTCTTTCTTGATATCTTTCTTCCCTTTCTGTTCCCTGTCTCCCCCACCCACCGCCACCGCCCCCCTCCCTGACCACACCAGTTCACTATCCTCCTCAACCAGGTCAGCAGCCAAAAAACATATTTCACGAGGGCACTGCTGGGAATCAGAGCCCTTGTTTCAGCAACACAGGGGGAGAGCTCCACAGTGACTAAAGAAACATTTCATCTACGGAATGCCATCTGACACTGGCATTCTCTTGTCTCCTGTGCTGAACATCAGTTTAATAACAATAGCAAATACCAGCTTAATCCTTGAGTGTCCAAACTATGGCCTGTTGGTCAAACCTAACTGTCAAGTTTAGTTACTTGGCCTGTGATGCCCCAGCCACTGATGCTGCATTTTCTATTTTAACTAGATTTGTTCCAGTGACGGGCTTATCATCTTGAACTTCTCTTGCAACTAGCACTACCTATTCATGTGACCCATCCTGCTATTACTTCTACTGTCTTTCCTTCTTGCCTCTGGAGGGTAGGGGCAAATTCTTTTAATCTCTAGTCTTACTTGAGATTTATTAGTTGTGTACTTAATGGGAAAACCACCACCTGCAAGTTCCCCTCCAAGTCACACACCATCTTGACCTAGAACTATATCACTGTTCCTTCACTGTCGCTGGGTCAAAATCCTGGAACTCCCTTCCTAACAGCACCTACTCCACATGGACTGCAGCGGTTCAAGAAAGTGGCTCACCACCACCTTCTCAAGGGCAATTAGGGATGGGCAATAAATGTTGGCCTAGTCAGCAATGGCCACATCCTATGAATGAATAAAAAAAAAGTAGGGCTGCAGCGATTGAAATTTCTGCCACTAATGGTGGTTCAAGGGGAAGGGAGATGCACAGATTTAAAGAGTTGAAGTATGCAGGAGTGGGTGCGAGACAGGAGAAGGTTACAGAAGTAGTGGAGAGCAAAGCTGTGGAGAAACTTGAAGACCAGGATAAAGATTTTTAATTGGATGTATTGGATGTACAGAGTGTCAGTCACCGAGAGTGGGTGTTCGATTTGCTGGATTTAGTGTACGACTGTGAGTATTCAAGTCTAGAAGTGATAAAAGCACAGATGAAGGTTTCCGCACTGGGAGGCTGATGTGGGATATAGGTGTACATTGTTTTGGTGATGGAGATGATGAGGGCTATGAACCTGAAGTCAGGTTTGAAAATTAAGTCAAGGTTGCACATACTTTTGTTCAGTCTGAGTAGCTGGTCAGGGAGGGGGATGGTATAACTGACAAGGGATTAAAGATAACAGGATAACAATTCACTATCCTCCAATCAATAGATGCAGTCCAAGTTTATGGGATTCTTTAGATCACTATCTAGAATTTCACCTATTTTCTCTTTCATTTCCCAGAAGATTCTAAGCTGTACACCCTTTAACCTAGCACCACGCAGACATTAATTCCTCAGATCATACAATAATGTGTTCCACTGACCTCTACGTTAGTTATTCGTTGCTAAGCTAAAATGACTGAAGCTGGAATGTGCCTTTGTTAGAAAAGAATGTTGTGAAGAATCATTATTCATTTCTGTCACTTGCTCATTATAGGACTCTCCCTTTAGTTTAGCTTAAGGCAGTATGCAGCTGACCAAGCCCTAGAAAATGCATATCGTTGCTCCCATTTTGTAGGTGTAAAATGGGTGCCTAATGCTTCAATGTGACAGGAGTGTGTGCTCATTCTGTGCCATGTGTGCCACCCACCATATTGGCAATGGCTCCTGTGTAGATGTCCAGGGCACATGACTGAAATTGGAATGAAAACCCATTATAAACAAATTCCATTGTTTTTGCATTGCCCTGGACTTCATGGGGTTTCTCCAAGAGGCGATAGATGCAGGCTCAACCTAATCATGTAAGTGAGGCAGCAGTGCTTGTTTCTGGCTTCCCACTTCAGTTGCAGGCAATGCAGCCTAGGGGCAACCAACATTAGAGGTGCAACAAGATCGGGTGGCTCACTGTGCCAGAAGATCCCTCAGTTCAGAAGATCTAAGGTCCCAGTAAAAAGTCAGAGGACCGGTTGTTGAGGTCTGATTGTGTGCCAGCTTCTCCTGCAAGTGGATTGGGTGTGGGTTCATGCATGCAGTGTGGAAAGGGTTCTGAAGATGTGTGATGCAGCTGAACACAGTGTGCATGCTGAGTGGAAGAAGCAGTGGGCAGCAAAAGGGGTGTCATTCTGAGGATAGTGGGAGGTGTTGAGTATCTGACTGCAAGCAGGAGGTTCAGTCGAAGTGTCCTGCTATGATTGGAAAAGAGCTTTGTGAAGGAGGGGAGGGAAGGATCTCAAGTGCTAGAGCTAATGTCCGGGGTCACACAACTGTACAGAGAACAAGGGAGATGCAAACAATTGTACATTGGAGCAACCAAACGCAGATTGGATGATTGCTTTGCTGAACAGTTCTGTTCACTCTGAAAGCAAGATCCTGAGTTTCCAGTCGCTTACCTTTTAATTCTCTGTCCCACTTCCATTCTGACCTCTCTGTCCTCTGCCTCCTACACTGTTTCAATGAAACTCAATGGAAACTTTCAATCAGGCACTTTACAACCTTCCAGACTCAACATTGAATTCAACAATTTCAGATGACAATCACTACTCCTATTTTTCTGGACAGCAAGTGCTGGTAATGATTCTGCTGTTGCCATTTACAGCTCCTCTGGGCGTATCTTTAGTTTGATTACTTGTTCCATTTCCAGCCACTTTTGCCTTCCACCATCAACCCTTCAGTCATTTAATCACTCCTGCCTTCCACTCTATCACAGACCTTCCCTTTTGCTCTTTCCTCCTTTCCCTGCCTCTGTACTTACTTACATTTTTCCCAGTTCTGATGAAAGGTCATCAACCTGAAACAGGAACTCAGTTTATCTTTCCACAGGTGCAGCCTGACCTGCTGAATGTTTCAAGTACTTTATGTTTATATTTTGGATTTCCAGAATCTGCAGTATTTTGCCTTTGGAGAAGTAAATCAGTCTTATTTAGCAATCCAACAAGGCCAATACATTTCTGTTATTGAGCTGCCAGTCCTGCCCTTCCCTCAACCATGTCTCAGTGATAAGAATACTATCATATTCCCATGTGTTAATCAATGCCCTCAATTCATTTGCCTTACTAGTAAGACTCCTTGTGTTAAAATAGATACAATCCAGCCTTGCATTATTCGCTTGAGCCTTAACAGGTCTATATTTACTCTGCCCTCCAGACTGACTTAGTTTCTCTTCTATATTTGATTATACATCATCCTCTACTGTACCTCTACTCTGTATCCCATCCCCCTGCCAAATTAGTTTAAATTCCACTCCCCCCAACAGCACTAGCAAACCTCCCAGCAAGGATATTGGTCCCGTACCGGTTCAGGTGCAACCCGTCCAACTTCTACAGATCCCACCTTCACCAGAAACAAGCCCAGTGATCCAGGAAACTAAAGCCTTCCCTCCTGCACCATCTCTTCAGCCACGCATTTATCTGTTCTAACCTCCTATTCCTATACTCACTAGGCTGTGGCACTGGGAGAAACCTAGAGATTACAACCTTTGAGGTCCTACTCTTTAATCTGCTACCTAGCTCCCTAAATTCTTTTTGCAGGACCTCATCCCTCTTTCTACTTATGTCATTGGTACCAATGTGGACCACGACCTCCGGCTGTGCACCCCTCCAGAATACTCTGTAGCCGCTCAGTGATATCCATGACCCTTGCATCAGGGAGGCAACATACCATCCTGGAATCACATTTGCGACCACAAAAACGCCTATCTGTTCCTCTAACCCTCTTGTCCCTTTTTCTCCATCCCTGCACAGCTGAATCACCCATGATGTTCCAGTTATGACTCTCAGTGCACTCTCCAGAGGAACCCTCTTTTCCATCAGTACTCAGAACTGAATACCAGTTAGAAAGTGGGATATCCTCTGGGAACTCCTGAACTTCTTTGTCCATCTGGCAGCCACCCAGTTGCCCCCGACTGTGCTCGCCTAGGCACTGGGTTTACCACCTCCTGAAATGTGTCATCCACGTAGTACTCCACCTCGCGGATGGGCCACAGTGACTCCAGCTGCTGTCCAAGCTCCGAAGTCCGAAGCTCAAGCTTCTGCAACTGGAGACACTTTCTGCAGACATGTTTGCCAAGCCCACGACTTCCCACACTGCACAGGAGGCACATTCCACTTGGCCCTGCCCTGCCATTACTTAACTTTACAATGAAAACTTATTAGTGTAATAACTTACCAGCTATTTACAATCAGCTTTAATCCCCTGTACCTTTGAGGCTGAGAAAGAAAGAGACCAAAGAGCACCTTCCACCACCACCAGCCAGCGTAAATACCCACACTCAACTTACAGCCTCACTCCGTGCAACAGCACTAGTACCGCTAGTAATTACTAATAATTTACAAGTAGCTATCCTCGGGCTTTAATTTAAAAGGAACCTTTTTTTTCCTCCAATCTATCTCAGCTATCCACATGCAAAAACAGCTGCCGCCCAATGACCAATCAGCCCACAGAATTTCAGTGATGTCACTATTAGTTTTTTTTCACTTACTCCAAACAGAGCACGTGCAGAAACAGTCTGCCTCTGCCCCGAACGTCAGGTAAGTGAAGGGCCTCGAGCCCCGCTCTTTCTTTTATAGCTCTTCTTCTTTCCAGACTCACCACTGCCTCGGACATCAGGTAAGTGAAGGGCCTTGAGCCCCGCTCTTTCTTTTGGCATTAAGAAATATATCTATCTCCTTCTTGAATATATTTAATGATTTGGCCTCTATTGCCTTCCGTGGTAGAGAATTCCACAGGTTCACCAATCTCTGAGTGAAGAAATTTTTCCTCATCTCGGTTCTAACTGGCATACCCCGTACCCTGAGACTGTGACCCTGGTTCTGGACTCCCCAGCCATCGGGAACATCCTCCCTGCATCTAACCTGTCTAGTCCTGTTAGGATTTTATAGGTTTCTATGAGATCCCCTCTCATTCTTCTAAACTCTAGTGAATATAGGCCTAGTTGACCCAATCTCTCCTCCTATGTTAATCCTGCCATCCCAGGAATCAGCCTAGTAAATCTTCTTTGTACTCCCTCCATGGCAAGAACAAGGTAAGCTTGGCAGATTTTCTTCCCTAAAGGACATTAGTGAACCAGATGGGCTTTTAACAACAATTGACAATGGTCACCATTGGATTATCCAGATTTTAATTCATTGAATACAAATTTCACCATCTACCATGGTGGGATTTGAACCCATGTCCCCAGAGCATTAGACTAGGCATCTGGAATACTGGTCCACTGACATTACCACTACACCACTGCCTCTCCCATCACTAGACTCATGTTGCAGATCCCCTGGCTGGCATAAATGACTCTACGAAGAGATAGAAGAGTGTATCAGAACAGGAAATTTATTTTAATAGGATACTTCAATCAATCCAATATAAACTGGGAAAACCCAAGTGTTTTCGAATCAGATTTGGTAAATGTAATGTGCAACTGTTTTATGACCCAGTGCATCAAGGAAACAACAAGTGGCAGTGTTCATTTGCAAAGGATCCAGATAATGTACAGGAAGGGAATGTTATTGCGCCCAGCAAGCAGCCAGGGTCATAGCTTTAAAAAGGCTAAATTCATTGAAATGAGGGACCAACTATATGGAGTTGCATGTATTTCAAGTGTCCTTGGGAGACATAGCCATGGAAATTGTTACTTTTTGCCCCCATTTTCTACATAAAAACTCACACAACAAGCACCAATTTCTATCCCATGTACGGTGTTGAAATCGGGAAAAATAAAATAGAAAGAGCCCCCAGGTCGTAACAGACTTAATGTTAACCATTCAAACCAATGCAAAGAATCAATCATCAAATTCAATAGAACGTTGAACTACATAACCAAAACAGCTGAATACAAGTCAGAGAAAGTCATGATCAAACTGTACTGCTCTTGTTTGACTGCATCTTGAGTATTACAGCCAGTTCAGGTCATCAAGACAGAAAGGAGACTACCAATCACTCGAGACAGTGCAGAAAAGAGCCATGAGGCTGGTCCCTGGTGTCAGGGGTTTAAGATGTGAGGAAAGGTTTGAGAAACTTGTGCTTTTCAGCCTGATAGGGTGTATTTGAGAGGTAACCGTATAGAGATATATAAGATATTAAATGGTATAAAAAAGGTATATCTGGACTATTACTTTAAATTATACATGTGAATAGGACAAGGGGACATCGGTACCAAGTAATCAAAGCTAACTTTAGAACTGATATCAGGAAGTTCTTTTTCATTCAAGCAGTGATAAACACTTGGAATGCACTGCCATGCAGATTAGTGCAGGCAAAAACCATAAATGCATTTTTTTAAAAACTCAATGGGACTGGAGGCTGCTCTTGGATGGGTGAAGAATTATAGGCCAAATGATCTTCCTCATTTTGTGACATTTATATGAGTGGTATAATAGTGTGGTGCATTAACAGGTGAGAGTACATCAATGGTCATAGTGAGAAACTGCATGCTAGATCAAGCTCGTGATTTAGACTGTCCTCGGTTACTATCTACCCATTTTAATGAATTCCTTGCCTATAAAGAACAGTATGAAATATCGTGATTTAAATCCAGTGTAGGGGTATGGTGCTACCACTCATTTGGAGCAAACGGATTCTTCACTAATAATGTGATATGCAAGTGTTTAATTCAGAACATTTAGCTCTGGGAGTATCTGTGATCAACCACCATTAACCCTCTTTCTTTCTGGATGGTTTTGACTCATAAATGTCACTTCCGGTTTCCTAGATGAAACTTTGAGTAGCCAATCAACTGCACTTCTACACCCTAATTTAGTCATTGATTCTCTTGCACAAGGTGGGAGTGGAGGGTTTTCCAGTGTTATACACAAACATAACTTAATGTTCTGTACAAGCACTCTTATTAATACAGACACCTGGATAGTTTGGAATATTCCCTTCAAGCTTTGCAGATCTCAGATCAGGATTTGTATTTTATGTCCTTCAGTCTCTCCTAAATACCAGACTCATGAAGATTATAAAATGCAAAATCAGGACCTCTCAGTATGGGTACTGATGAATGGCTTATCAGGGATTATTTGAAGAACAGAGGAATTCACCCTCGTTCATCCCTCAACCAACACTGCGAAAATTGATTGTCTGATCTTTTACCTCATTGCTGCTTGTAGGACTTTACTGTGCACAAATAGGCTGCTGTGTTTCCTACTTTACAACAGACCACACATCAAAAGTTCTTCATTAGCTGCAAAGTGTTTTGGGATATCCAGAGGCACTGTATAAATGCACATCTTTCTTTCTCCATACAGTTCACTCCTTTCTTTAATATTGATATTCTCTGTGTATATTCAGCTCTTCAGGGGAAGACATTTAACAGTGAAATTAGTTAACGTTTACCTGGAGTAGTACAGGCACTCAATATTTAAATATCAACATATAATTAACATTTACCATGGCAAGATGGTATTCCTTATATGCATAGTTGATTGTATAAGTGGGTGTTATAATGAGGCACTGTGTGTTTTATATTGGATGTTGTGGTGTATCACTGAATGGTACAGTGAAGAATTGTGTTTTATCAGAGGGTATGGTAAGGAGCTGGTATGTTATGTCAGAGGGTGTATCAGAGGGTATGGAGCAGCAGTATTACTGTAAGGAGTTGGTATGTTATATCAGAGGGTGTGATTTATCAGAGAAATATAATAAATGATGGTAGTTTCTAAAAATGGATTATGATTATTGTTGTGAAATTGAATAGCAGAAAGATGCAGGTTAGGAGTTAATATATGCGTCTGGAATGAGTTCTCCTGAGTGGAGTCTGGGGAATGTTGTAGGAAACATACAGGCAGCATTTTTGGTACATTTGCCAGTTCCATTCCTCTAATGATTCTCTTTGGAGCAGGTTTGTTTCCAGGTTGCTGCTGTTTCTGCTGCTATAATTATCAGTAGCTGACCTTGAAACCAGCTCATGAACACACTTCTACTGAGAGAATTAGCCATTGTGTTCCTTGTTACTCTGATTAATTGAGTGCTCAGCGGCAGACCCTTCTGTCACATGGCTCCTGTGTGATTTATCCCAGTAGCTCTGACTGTTGTTTTTTCCTCATGTACCTTTCCATTCTGCACAGAGAACAAGATTGAAGAAGAGATGGTTTTTAGTATTGAAACTGGACTTGCTTTAGCATAGGAAATTACACCCAATTTAAGTAAAATTATGTTTTTAAGTGTGCTGTTGAAAGCAATGATAGTGCTGAAGAAACAGATGTATTAGAATTATTGATCATAAAATAATAATGTCTAATATGGCTTCATAAAATAAAGGCATGACATTAGCAAGCTAGGTTCCAAAGCAATAAGCAAATTAATATAGTAACATAAATGGGTAGAAAATTATTGATGTAGCGCCTCTTCTAGCTACCTGCACGTGGCGCTGCCTGCCCCTGTGAATCGAGTACCACTAAAACGGTGCTACACGAACAAAACTCTCCACCAAAGAATCTTGAGACTTGCCCAATACAACAAAGCCATCCTGTAAACTGCAGCTTACCAATCAATGAACAGGAGGCAACAACGGATGCGTTAACAATAAATTCAGACTTTGAACCTTGAGGAACATTTTTTGAAGATGGCAACTCAGATGTAGCCAAATCAGCTGGAGGTTGGGGGTAAATTAAGGCCCTGGAAGTACTTGGTTGTCAGCGGCTTCAAAAATTATCTGAGCCATAACTGCATGTCTGACACAAGGAATTGTAATGGTTCAGACTCACTGCTAGACTGCCTGCAGTTCCATCATGATTTTATGGTGAATCAACACTCACCTTTAAGAGAATTTGTGCTCTTTGGACACGAAGAATTGTTCCTTTCATTGAGGTATACACAACTATATCTTAACAATAACAAGGCTGCCTTCCTTAATCGCTTTATCTTTGTCATCCCCTTCTGCCAGTCTGGACTCCTTTGTATAGAATAGGCGTTCCCGACCTTATTTGCCTCTGAGACTGCCCCCACTTCCGTATTATAAAAATTCCACAGACCTCTCTGTAACAACTGAAGTACTTTTTCTGTATAAAATTTATTATACAATTAAACATTATTTATTATTTTTCCTTTACTTAATTTGAAACCAGCAACAACTCTCAATTTGAATGCTGAAACACTCAGCAGGTCAGGCAGCATCCGTGGAGAAAGAGAAAGAGTTATTGTTGCAGGTCAATGACCTTCCATCAGAACTGATAATCAATCTGAAACGTTAACTCACTTTCTCTCTCTATTTGCTGAGCATTTTCGGTTTCACATTTATAGCAGCTGCTGTATTTTGCTTTGCTTGTATACACCTGCTTTTCTGTGGCATCTTAAAAGCACAATAATACCCCCCCCCCCCTCCCTCCCCAAGAAAGGTTATACATGGTAACTTTACAGATGGAAATCAAATGAGCAATATCTGCATTGTGGGCGGAGGATAAAATTATAAAATGTTGAAAGTAAGAGGCCTGTGAATCTCATGCATTAGGAATGAGTCACTCATGTTGCTTTAAACACGTGACTTACAGATGATGCCACTGATTAAACACTACTTCATGTATTGAGAAGGGCTGCAATCCGCCTTTCTGCTTGATGATACTTGACGCCCACCGTTGCCCTGAATCCTTTCTAAGCCCTCATTCCCTGCTGCGAGTGTGGCCTACTCGCCTGTGGATCAAATTGTCAGATACAAAAAAAGGTCAGAGGCTGGCAATTCTGCAATGAGTAACTCACCTCCTGACTCCTCAAAGCGTGTTCACCATCTACAAGGCATAAGTCAGGAGTGTGATGGAATACTCTCCACTTGCCTGGATAAGTGTAGCTCCAACAACACTCACGAAGCTCGACACGATCCAGGACAAAGCAGCTCACTCCCACCACCTTAAATATTCACTCCCTCCACCACAGATGCACAGTGGCAGCAGTGTGTACCATCTACAAGATGCAATGCAGCAACTCACCAGACCTCCTTTGGTAGTACCTTCCAAATGCCTAGAAGGACAAGGACAACAGATGAATAGGCACACCATCTGCAAGTTCCCCTCCAAGCTGCACACCATCCTGACTGGGAACTATATAGTTGTTCCTTCACTGTTGCTGGGTCAAAAACCTGTAACAACCTTCGTAACAGCACTGTGGGCGTACTACATCATGGACTGCAGCAGTTCAAGAAGGTGGCTTACCACCACCTTCTCAAGAGCAATTAGGGATGGGCAACAAATGCTGGCCTTGCTAGTGACGCTCACATCCCATGAATAAAAAAAAAGTACCGGGCATCAAGGAACATGGCGTCCTCCCATCCCAAACGTAAACGTAGCACTGAACCATTTCACTCAAGCCCTGCTGAGTCCCACCTCACTTGTCTTACCTGTTCCTTCAAGGTCTGCGGTCTGGGTCCGGCACTGACAACATGCTACCACATTGTGCATGCAGGCCACATATGGGGACAAGCATCAGCGATGCTGTTGCTGCCATGTTTACCACTAGGCATGTGCAGTCAGGTTCAGGAAACAGTGTCCAAAAGAAGGCAAAAAAATTAGGTTACAATTACAGTTAGGTTTAACCAGCGGCAATGTCAGAAGTGGAGGACAAATTGCTGTTTGGTTGGTGAAAGTGGCAATATGCAAGTATGATACTGTTTTTTTGGAAGAGCCCTTGAAACCTTCTTATGGACCCCTGGAGGACTGCTGACCCCTGGTTGAGAATCTGTGGTAAGTATATTGGGGTGTGATTTATATCTCTGAACTTAACCTACCTGAGAACTCAACAGCGATGAAGTAATGAGTGAATTATGACCAGCAACAGTAATGGAATATAAATTACGGGGTTGATTTTAACACCGAGTGTGTTTCAGGTGGACAGTGTGTGAAATGCAACCATTGGCTCAAATTTCAAGCCCAGGGTATTTTAACTTATGGGTCTCATCAACATCTGACTGGTGGGCTTCCCACCCAAACATGTCAGGAACAAGAAGCCCACCCATTTTCTAAGCACAATTTCCAATGGACCTCCAGAGGCAACAAGCCTCTTAAAGGGAAATTGCATTTCCTTCTTGCAGATTGTTACAAGCAGTGATTCGGAAGCAGGTTCTCTGAGGCCTCCTTGGAGCTATTGTTGGAAGAGTTGAGGGCAAGGAGGGATATACTGCTTCTCAAAGATTGACATACACCAGGTCTGCAAACAGGTTGCCACTCTGGGAGCATTGCCTGGGTTCAACATTTTAATGATCTGACAAGAGCAACAAGGTTGAGTTCAGCTCTTTATTTCTCCATCCCTCTTAATATTGCCTACAAACAGTAACCCCCGCCTTCCCCAGCATTTTGAAAATTCCCTCTCCTGGATCACGTCCTTCACCATCCATCAAAAAGGGACATTGTACCACCAGTCCTAACACCTCTTGCTTGTTTCTCATCTGGCAGCAGTTATAGAACAAGGAACTCCAGGAGATGGCTTGCTGGAGGGTGATATCTTCTCGTAGCTCTGCTGAGGAGGACAGACATGTGGACTTCAGGGGCCCAGCTATGAAAAGAAAGCTGCTTGCTTCACACAGCAGTTACATGAGGTATTGGAAGGCCTTCAAATGAGTTTGAGTACCATGGGAGAGTCCACTTGCAACTTGTGCGGTGTCAACTTGCACATCATCACCATTCTACACTGGAGACTGTGGCCACCACCAGGGACTTTGTAGCTCAGCCTTTGGAATAGAAGTCTATGTTACTAGGTTTTGCAGCTTTGCTGGAAGCTCTAACCGCTGCCATCTAGACTCTGGGCTCCACCTTAGACAAAGTGGCACAATGGAAGTGGTGTTGCACTTTTGCAGGATGTCAGCATGTCTGCTCCCTCATCACCCCTCATCCAACAACAACGGCACAGTGGCGCAGTGGTTAGCACTGCAGCCTCACAGCTCCAGGGACCCAGGTTCAATTCTGGGTACTGCCTGTGCGGAGTTTGCAAGTTCTCCCTGTGACCGCGTGGGTTTTCGCCGGGTGCTCCGGTTTCCTCCCACCGCCAAAGACTTGCAGGTGATAGGTAAATTGGCCATTGTAAATTGCCCCTAGTGCAGGTAGGTGGTAGGGAATATGGGATTACTGTAGGATTAGTATAAATGGTCGGCACAGACTCGGTGGGCCGAAGGGCCTGTTTCAGTGCTGTATCAATAAATAAATAAACCACTATGGTACCCAAAAGCCAACTGGGCCAGACATGCCCTGGCAGCAGCTGATTTATCACTATCAGCAGCTGGGCCCTCACAATTCAAGATCCCAGAAGTTGCTGTCGTGACCATTTCAAAAGTCCCAGCATTCTTCCACCAGCATTGTGAGCCACAGCAGAGCACCTTCTAGGAGTAGTAGAATTAGTAAACTTTCTGTTAAGAAAGGAACTATATGGTGACATTTGAGTGAGAGTTGAACTCAAGGCAGTTACTGTGTTTGGCACATTTTTGTGTCTAGTGTGTTTTCATAGCAGCTTCTGAGTCTGCATCGTCGATATGTCAATCGTATAAAAGTTAGCTGAATGGTGATGCATTACTTGGCCTTGATGACCTGTTTGATGCAGCTGTGCACTCCAGACTTGGGAGATGTGGGTGATGTGGCCTGGACGAGCCTGAGGCAAAAAAGCTAAGAGCAGCAGTGATTTGACAGCCACTGGCAAAGTCTGACCACCTTGGCCAGCAGGCAGCAGGTCCTGTTGCAGGAGGCTGCCGAGATGAGTGACAGACTGCCTGGTGAAACACAGCCATCTGATGCAGTGCTCCTCAAGCAAATCAAGGGAAATGAGTCTTGACCTATACATCCTGGGCTGGATTAAAGCCTTTTGTGAACAGTCTCCCTCACCCGCTACCTTCTAACATGAATGCTCATCTGGTTGTCAGAGCAATGATGCAAAATGGCACCTCTGATAAACTGGCTTAATCAAGGGGGAAAAACCCCCGCACAGAAACAAACAATCTCCTAGCTCAAACTTTCCTTGGTAATCCACAATAGCACACAAATCAATTATTTTGAGCACCTGCACCTGAGTAGTGTCCCTTTTAAATAGTGCTTCCAATCAGTCAATTCCTGATTGGCTCCAGGGTGGGGCTTCTGTCCTATCCAGTTACTTCAGCCACCTAAGTGAAGTCAAGAGTTCAAATGGCAGCCAGCACAAAGGGCATCAATTGATTTTAACAGCCTCCTGCTCTATTCCCACCGGTCAGAGCAGGTTGAAGTCCACCCCTGTATCGATGTGCTAAATCCTGTATTCCAAAAACTATATAATAACACTTGTTTCACAGAAGTAGAAAATGGCTGCATTTATTTGACAGAGAATAATGGATTCTTGGGACTAAAGTCAAGGAGTTCAGGTGACATCATCGATTTTGACAGTGAAGCATGAATGCTTTTAAACACTCAATATCTGAATGAGATCACATCCTATAAAAATCACTTCCAAGCATTTATCTTTGCAACGCACACTGCCAATGTTCCAGGCAATGTTATTCCTTTTGGAGTCTTTTAAATATTCCCCACAGTTAGTGTTGTAGCTGACACGAAGGGCTGGATTTTACCAGCCCATCTGAGACGAGTTGGAAGGAGTGGCAATATTGTGGGTGAAAGGAGTTGGGAGGAAACACTGGTGTCTTTACGTCGCATATTACCGAAGGTGGCCGGACAGGCGGGAGGAGTTCGCGCTGGAATGCAGCGGGAAGGTAATTAAGCCTGTTGTACTATTGTTTTACCAGGATTTTCTAATTTTACGACAGGCGCACAGGAACAACAGGGCTTCAGAGCCTCGCCAGCTATAACGAGGCAGTGGATTAGCAAGAGGTCAACCACTGACCACCTCTAGGCGCTTACCCATTGTCTCTTGAGACAAGGAGGCCAAAGAAGAAGAAGAAGTGTGCACAGTAGCGTAGCTTGGCAGGGAGGGTGGAACTCTTTGGTCAGCGAAAGTAGCAATTGGCATCAGGTACAAACTTGCCTAGCTCAGCGGCGCATACTGCTTGAGTGCCCTCTTGGACTTGACACTTGTATGCACAAAGCAAGGTGGGGTTGCAGGCCGGAGAACTGAGAGCAGCTATTTGCTATGGGCCTCATTCACCCAGGCTTCAAGACCTCCAGTGAGGAGGAGCATCAGAGGGGGAGAGAGCTGCAGCTACAGGCAGCGGGGCAGCAACAACCAGAGGGACACCAGGGACATGAGGCTGGAAGGGGGCACAGATGAAGAGGGCGCAGAGGGGCACACAACCAGCCACTTGTTCGCAGAAGAGGTTACCCACCAGAAATGGGTCTACCATCAAAGGCTCAACTTCCTGCAAATGTTGGAGCAGCAGTGTAGCCGAAGACTGTCCCCCTCCAGGGAAGCTGTCACTGAGCTGTGTGCCATGATGGATGACGAACTGGGCCCTATGAGATGTGGTGGGCACCCAATGCCTGTGGTGCTGAAGGTCACTGTGGGTGCTGAATTTCTAAGCCTCAGGATTTATCCAGGGATGTTCAGGGGATATCTGTGGAACCGCCCAGTCTGTGGCTCATTGCTGCATCAAGATGGTCACCAATACCATCTTCAAGAGGGCCAGCCAATATGTGCGCTTTTGCACCGATCTGGACAGTCAGGCTGAGAGAGCAATAGGGTTCGTGGTTATCACTGGATTCCCCCAGGTGTAGGGTACACTGACTGCACGCATCTGGCCATCAAGGTTCCCACTGACCAGCCAGCAGCCTTCATCAACTGGAAGGGTTTCCACATGCTCAATGTGCAACTGGACTGCGACTATCACAAATGGATCCTTCAGGTAAAGCCTGGCTCGGGTATAAAATTAAAACCCAACCCGACCCGGGCCCAAGTCCTTTAATTTTTTTCATTCCCTTCTCTAGGGAATGTTGCTGCTGTGGTGATTTCTACTGCTCATCTGTTGCGCTGGTTGGACGACAGATCTGTTCACCTTCACCTGGTTTGATCGAGGTAGAAATTTCTTCATGCAAGTCCCAAGTAGCCAAGTGGCCTCATTTTTCTCGAGTGCACTCTAACTAGCTCTCCAGCTCTTAGCTCTGGCAATGATTTGGCCATTTTATCATAGTGACATTTGACTTTGTCACTTCACTATGATCTTGTCCCTCACACCTGTTACTACTTTGGCTTCAGTAGTTTCTAATCTGTTGGAAGAGTCATCTGGGTGCGACATGACATTAGTCGCTAGACTGGACTACTTCCCATGCCTTCAGTAAGTGTGTTTCTCCACTCTGAGATTGCCTTGTACACATCTGTGCCAGATCTAATAGATTGCTTAAGATCCTTTTGGCAATTTTCACCACTGCCTCAGCCTTTCCGTTGGACTGGGTGGAGATAATGTGCAGTGATAAATTTCCCAATTGTTCATGAAGCATTTGAATTCTTCACTCTTGAACTGAGGGCCATCGCCATTTGTCACAATGTCGGGAAAGTCATGACGACAGAAGTGTGCTTTCAGGCATTGTACAATCTCATTGGCAGTTGTTGACGCCAGCTGGTCGAACTCCCAGTAATCTGAACAGTAGTCGACTGTGCCAAAATAATTAGTTCCAATGAGAGTGAAGGTATGGTTGCTAAATTTGCTGATGACACAAAGATAGGTAGGAAAGTAGGTTGTGAAGAGGACATAAGGAGGCTACAAAGGGATATAGATAGGTCAAGTGAGTGGGCAAAAATCTGGCAGATGGAGTACAATGTAGGAAAATGTGAAGTTGTCCATTTTGGCAGGAAGAATAACAAAGAAGCAGATTATCTAAATGGTGAGAGATTGCAGAGCTCTGAGATGCAGAGGGATCTCGGTGTCCTAGTGCATGAATTGCAAAAGGTTAGTATACAGGTACAGCACGTAATTAGGAAAGCTAATCGAATGTTATTGTTTATTGTGAGGGGAATGGAATACAAAAGTAGGGAGGTTATGCTTCAGCTATACAGGGCATTGATGAGACCACATCTGCAGTACTGTGTTCAGTATTGGTCTCCTTATTTAAGGAAGGATGTAAATGCGTTGGAAGCAGCAAAGAAGGTTTACTAGACTGATACCTGGAATGGACAGGCTATCTTATGAGGAAATATTGGACAGGTTAGGCTTGTATCCACTGGAATCTAGAAGAGTAAGAGGTGACTTGATTGAAAGATTTAATATCCTGAGGGGTCTTGACAGGGTGGATGTGGAAAGGATATTTCCCCTTGTGGGAAAATCTAGAACCAAGGGTCAGTGTTTAAAAATGAGGGGTTGCCCATTTAAGACAGAGATGAGGAGAATTTTTTTCTCTCAGAGGGTCGTGAGTCTTTGGAACTCTCTTCCTCAAAAGGTGGTGGAAGCAGAGTCTTTGAATATGTTTAAGGCAGAGGTAGATAGATTCTTGATAAGCAAGGAGGTAAAAGGTTATCGGGGCTAGGTGGTAATGTGGAGAAATCAGTTCAGCCCCAGCACTGATCCCTGTGGCACACCTGTCATTACACCTTGCCAACCAGAAAATGACCCATTTATGCCTACTCTCTGTTTCCTGTTAGCTAGCCAATCTTCTATCCATGCCAATTTGTTATCCCCGACAACATGAGCTTTTTTTTTGCAATAACCTTTGATGTGGCACCTTATCAAATGCCTTCTGGAAATCTAAGTACACTGGTTCCCCTTCATCCACAGCACATGTAACTCCCTCAAAAAACTCCAATAAATTGGTTAAACATGATTTCCCTTTAACAAAACCATGTTGACTCGGCCTGATTACCTTCAATTTTTCTAAATGCCCTGCTATAAGGTCTTTAATAATAGCTGCTAAGGTTTTCCTTAAGACAGATATTAAGCTAACTGGCCTGTAGTTTCCTGCTTTCTGTCTCCCTCCCTTTTTGAACAAAGGAGTTATATTTGCTATTTTCCAATCTAATGGAACCTTCCCTTAATCTAGGGAACTTTGGAAAATTAAAACTAACCCATCAACTATCTCACTAGCCACTTCTTTTAACACCCTAGAATGAAATCCATCAGGACCCAGGGACTTATCAGCCCGCAGCTCCAACAATTTGCTCAGTACCACTTCCCTGGTGATTGTAATTTTCTTGCGTTCCTCCCGCCCCTCTATTTCCTGACTTACAGCTAATTCTGGGATGTTACTTGTATCCTGCAGAGTGAAGACCAATTGAATCTGTTCAATTCATCTGCCATCTTCTTATTATCCATCATTAATTCCCCAGACTCACTTTCTATAGGACCAAAATTCACTTTAACTCTTTTCCTTTTTAAATATCTATAGAAACTCTTTAGTATCTGTCTTTATATTTCTAGCTAGCTTTCTCTCGCACTCTAATTTTACCTTCCTTATCAATCTTTTAGTCAATCTTTGCTGTTTTTTATATTCTGTCCAATCTTCTGACCTGCCACCCACCTTTGCTCAATTATATGCTTTTTCTTTAAGTTTGATACTATCTTTAACTGTTTTGATAATCACAGATGACAGGTCCCCTGCTTGAAATTTTTCTTTCTCATTGGAATGTGTCTATTCTGTGTATTCTGAAATATCCCCTTAAATATCTGCCACTGCATCTCTGTTGACTATCCCTTTACCTGATTTGCCAGTTCACTTTAGCTAGCTCTGCTTTCATGCCCTCATAATTGCCCTTATTTAAGTTTAAAATACTGGTCTTGGACCCACTCTTCTTTCCCTCAAACTGAATGTAAAATTCAATCATATTATGATTGCTGCTACCTAGGGGCACCTTAACTATGAGATCATTAATTAATCCTATCTCATTGCACAATACCAGGTCTAGTATAGCCTGCTCTCTGGTTGGCTCCAGAATATACTGTTCCAAAAAATTATCCCGAAAACATTCTATGTACTCCTGATCTAGGCTACCTCTGCCCATCTGATTTTTCCAGTCTATATGTAGGTTAAAATCCCCTATGATTATCGCCGTACCTTTCTGACAGGCTGCCATTATTTCTTCCTTTATACCCCGTCCTACAGTGTGGATGCTTTGAAGTGGCTTCTGATCAGACTCTACCATCACTTTCTCTCTCCCCAACAGGTACTGGTTGAAATGTTCACAAGCAAAGACAATAGCCGGACACCCTTTCTCGATCTGTGCATAAAGTAGTTGAGATTGTGTTAACACTCTGGTTGCAAATGCAACTGGTTGTCCTTGCTGCATGAGAGTGGCTCCAAGTCCTGTTTCATTGGCATTACACTGCAGGGTGACTTCCTCATTGACGTCATAGTATCTCTGCACTGGCATTGTCGTTGTCGTCACTAGTTATTTAATGTTAGTGAAAGCTGCGTCTTGTTCTTTGCCTCAATACAACTGAACATCCTTTACAGTGAGCTTGCGTAGAGGTTCACACTCTGACGACAGAGTGCAAGGCCCGGGTTCAGTTCTGGGTCCTGCCTGTGCGGAGTTTGCAAGTTCTCCCTGTGACCGCGTGGGTTTCCACCGGGTGATCCGGTTTCCTCCCACAGCCAAAGATTTGCTGGTTGATAGGTAAATTGGCCATTATAAATTGCCCCTAGTGTAGGTAGGTGGTAGGAGAATGGTGGGAATGTGGTAGGGAATATGGGATTAATGTAGGATTAGTATAAATGGGTGGTTGTTGGTCGGCACAGACTCGGTGGGCCGAAGGGCCTGTTTCAGTGCTGTATCTCTCCATGACTCTCTCTATGACTATGACCTTGACCAGGTAGTTCACAAATCCAAAAAATTGTTGAACTGCCTTCACATCTGTTGGTTGCTGCATCTCTGCTAAGCTCGCACCTTATTGGGATCAGGGTGAAGTCCTTTAGCTATCAGTAGACGCCCTATGTACCTGACTTCAGTCACCTTCAGCTACAACTTTTTCTTCTTCAGCTGCAGGTTTATCTGGTGAGCTCTCTCTAGAGGTCTCACTCATAACGATTATGGTCTGTGAGGGTATCTTCCATCGTATCCCCACATCCATAGACCAGATGATCATCCATGATCACTTCCACTCTTGGTGACCATCTCATGCTGTCTGCGTTGGTACTCTTCCGAGCTGTAGAAATGCCAAATGGCATGTGCAACCATCTGTACGTCCCAAATGGCATTCAAAAAGTAATCAGAAAGCTGCTACTTTCATCCTACTTCACTTGCCAGTATCCATCCTTAGCATCCAGGGTAGTAAAGGCCTTTGCCTTGACAATTTGAGGCAGAATCTCTTGAATGGTTGGTGTAGGGTAGTGTGATCTCTTCAAAGCTTTATTGAGGTCCTTTGGATCTAAACACACTCTCAATTTTCCAAATTTTTTCACTGCTGTATGCTATTAATCTAGTCTATAAGAGTTGTCACTTTCTTGATTACTTCCATTAGTTGGAACTCTCCTCGGACGAGGTTGAGTTGGCCTCACACTTTCATTTACTTTGAGATGATATTCACGAGGAAGGCATGCAAGATCTGTGAAAACATCTTTGTAATCTGTCAGGATTTGTTCAGCAGTCAATGGTTTGGCATCATGCAAAACACTGCAAATCTCTTCTGGTACGTGCAAGGTTACCAGTCCAAACTTTTGACTTGTTTCAGCCGAGATGAGTGGAGTTTGCTTAGTGTCCACTATCTGGAACTGAAGTTCTTCTTTCTTCCCATTGCATTGGACTTTGTTGGTCCTCTTGGGTGAACATCATTCCATCATACAGCCTCAACTTTCCCTTTGATGGCTTCATATTCGGGTTTTGGAATTTCACGCAAGTCTGCGAAGCTCATGATGTTGCATGTAGAACCAATGTCTATCTCACACCTCACATCAGCTTGACGCTCTGCTTCTGCTGTCATCATTCAAACAGTCACAAACCACTTTCTACCTCGATACTTGATGGCACCAACATGTTCCAGGGTGTAGAGTGATTTGTCAGAATTATTGCCTGACATTTCTCCATCCACCATCTTTACAGGCTTGCTTTTCTTATTTCTAGCAAAACATTTGCATGCCAAGTAGTTCCTATTCTTGCAGTTAGAGCATTGCATTCCCCATGCTGGACATGCGTTCATTTCCTCCGCAGTATTTACATCCAGTACTCTGGCCTTGATCTTTCTGCAGGCTCTTCTGAAAGTTGCCCTTCCTTTTCATCATTGACTTGTGCTTAGAAGACTTGGACTGCCTCTCAGCATAGTGCACAGCCTTGTCGGTTCTCCCATCAATACTCTTCAGCTGTTGATTAGCAACCTCAGAGCTTCTGCACAGGTCAATAGCTTTCTTGAGAGTAAGCTTCGCTTCACTCAGCAGATGTGCTCTCACAGCATGATCATTTGTTCCAATCTCTGATGAGATCATCCTTCAGTTGCCCAAACTCTCAAGACTCAGCTCGACATCTCAGTGCAGTCACATACTGATCAATATCCTCCCTCTCTTCCTGAGCTCTAGTGTTAAACACATAGCGTTCATAAATGACATTAGCAGAGGGTTCAAAGTGGGTCTTTAAGGCCTCCAATATCTCACAAGTCTTGCTTTTCTTCTCCTTCGTGAGATCTAGGGTGCAATACAGCTTCTAACACTCCTTCTCCATCAATGACAACAGAGTTGCTCCTCTTACTTGTTTGGGTTTCTTGTCCAACTCTGTGACAATCTAATAATTCTGCCATCAAGACTGGAAGAATTGCCAATTCCGTCTTCAATCTCTCTTCATGTCCACAGGAGCAGGGACTGGAAAATCAGAAGCCACAATGACTTACCCAGCTGTCGATGCCATGTGCAAGTTGCAGACAGGAGTTGTTTTAATCTCTGATGTTTTGCCCATCTGCTGTCTGTCTTATGGCTATCAAAATCCTCTCAAAACCCAGCAACTCAATTCTGACACTATGTTCTATGTGGTGCATAAAATGGCTACTGCCAAAAAGCCTTTATTTGCATATCATGAAAACAGAGGTTGTTGTGCTTGATTCCTTGGTGATTGATTGCTCTGTGCTGTGTTTGTAAGACTGCTCACTATGCTGTCAGTCAACCCTGAGGGGGTGTGGTTCCAAAAGTGAAACTAAGACAGATCCAGGGCAGCCATTTGAATAAAGCCTACACACACAAATCGTGAGTCTAGTTTCTACATGCTTGTGGTAGGTGGTACGAAACATAACAGAGGTTACATGTGTACAGCAAGGCAAAATATACAGAAGTATTTATCCAAACAATGCGCTAAAGAGGCTTGCGATGTGCTAATACAGACATGTTTCAGATGATCCTTAACAGATCCATTCAATCCAATAAAGCGACAGCCTTCTGCAGCCATGTTACCGTTTCCTTGTTTGCCCTATCATTTCTCTGCACCCATAAATATAGTAGACAGCAGCATGGGAAAGATTTGACCTCACTTGGCGTGGTCTTTCCCATCACAACATTTGCGGGAGCCAGAGAACGCTTGAAGGCCCAGCAATCTGTAAAAAATCAATGGATTGCTCCTGTGTTGCACCACTCCAGACTTAATTTCAAACAGAAATATAGCAACTTCACACGCATTAACAGAAAAACCCTGTGAATCCTAGGTATAGCTAAGTGGTCTTTTTAATTTGCTTATGGGTGCTCCTATGTGGTCCTTTCCTGCGCTGTCAGCTGAGGTGGAGGCAGGCTGCTGACCTTTTCACTCCGTGGCTTTCGATGACATTAGCGGTTGTCCTCTGGTAGCCTGAGGCCTGGAGGGCCCCGGTATACGAAGGGCCTCCTGCATAGGCACAGGAACCGCCTCTATCATCATGACCTCATGAGGCACTGGTCTCACCGACAGAGGGACAAGAACCTGCTACCCATACCAGGAGTGCCCTGAGAGGAGCCCCCAGATACTGCAGGCAGCCACACCTCTACCCTTTCAGGGCATATTTGGCCCTCCCTGCTCACCTGAGGAGTTTGTGGACCTGCTCGTAACTCCAGCCTCTCCCCTCTCACCCAGCCATTGCTCCACAGAGCTCGTTGAGGTGTCACTAGCACGAAGGTCTGCATTCATCACTGGGTGGTATGCTGCATGTGGCTCTCCATGAGGATGCCATGCGCACACATGGTTGCATATGGCCTCCTCCATCATCCATGCATGGGTGTGCAAAGCCTCTGGAAGCTCTGTCAGATGTTCACACACCTCACACTGCAAGTCCAGTATGTGCCACCTTGTTGATGTCTCAAGAGCCATGTCATCAGCCTGAAGCTCAGCATCACCGTGCCTACCCACAGTCATAGAGAGATACAGCACTGAAACAGTCCCTTCGGCCCACCGAGTCTGTGCCAACCAACAACCACCCATTTATACTAATCCTACATTAACCCCATATTCCCTACCACATATTCACCTTCCCTCAATTCTCCTACCACCTATCTACACTAGGGAGAATTTACAATGGCCAATTTACCTAGCAACCTGCCAGTCTTTGGCTGTGGGAGGAAACCAGAGCATCCGGCGGAAACCCACGCGGTCACAGGGAGAAATTGCAAACTCCGCACAGGCAGTACCCAGAACTGAACCCAGGTTGCTGGAGCTGTGAGGCTGCAGTGCTAGCCACTACGCTAGCTGACACAGCCTCAGTCAGTTCCTCAGATGTCTGTAATGTGCTCACCAGGTTGTGATCCCATAGCTATTCACGCACGACTACCCACTGACGTGACAGTATCTGCACTGGTGCAGGGTGTGGGGGAATGATGTGACGGTGCACCCTCTGAGGACTCCTCCTCCTATTCAGAGGTCAACGGCTGTCCCCCGGTCACTGCAGCTGCCTGCTCTTGTCATTGACCTGCGAGATAGAGATTAGAGGGTGATGCGCCCATCATCAAGTCCATCAGACTCCTAGTCTGGAGCTTCATGTGACCAGTGGTGGACACATGATTACTATGCTTGCCAGAGATCTCTTGTGCACATCCATTAGGACACTCACTCTCTTGGGGCTCCACTCCTGTCTCACTATCAGCTATGGACCGGCTTGCCTCCAGGCCTCTGAGTTCCAGCGCCTCTTCCTCCATTGACATTAGGATAGTGAGGTATGAGACGCTGCCACGTCTTGGCTTTCTCTTGCGTTTTGCACTCTCCTCCTGCAAGTACATAAATTTCCATTGTTCGTCGCCCATCAAAGACACACACAACACCTTTGCTGGTGCAAGCCTAACTGTCCATCATGGCTCCACGGGGATGCCTCCTGCATGTGACCACTCAGTGGTGGCAGTGTAAGCATCAACCTTGACTGACAAGCTTCTGACAGCCAATGCTGCTGCCTGGACATTGCCAGCAACTGCATGGGGATGCCCTTTCCACCAATTTCACATTCATCCTTAGTCACATATAAGGCCGTCAGGTTAACGTTGTGTGCTACACTCATCTTGTTGGAATGCATGAGATCATTAACCCTCTTAAGGCACTGTAACCATGTGCCTGGTTCATCCCCACAGCTGCTGACCTCCTCGGCGATCTCCATCCAGCCTTGATTTGTCTGCCAGCCAGTCTCCTTCTCCCATTCCAGGGGAACAGGACCTCCTTCCTGTTGTAGTACACTTTTAAGTGGGTGGTTACATTTTTAGTACACCTTGCTGCACAGGAAATGATGCAACATACCATGTGACTGAGTCTCATTCTCAGTCTGCTGCTGATCACCAAACAGACCAGACATGTACAGATGTTCTCTTGCAATGTAATGTCATGCTGCTACCCTCAATAAAGGAACCCACTGTTTGAGTGTTAACTGACCCTTGATGTGTGGTTACTGTCTTGATGTCCAAAGTCTTAGTAAGCACAAGGAAAAGGAAACAAAACATCCCCTTACCCAAGCAACCTGGAGGAGCACCTGCAGGAAGGCATCAGTAAACCGTGGGATCGTCTTTCCGCCATCTCAGAATGTGCCTCTATTTCCAGGGCTCCCTCTCTGCTCTCTCTGGGGCTGCTGCCATTTAACTTCCTGCTGGCTGCCCTTTAATTATGGCACCAGCGCTGTTTGCAGCGTAACTTCATGTCGCCCATGCCACCACAGTGGATGGCTTTCCTACCTGTCAGCAGTTAATTGACCAGATGCAAAGCAGTTCCGAAGTTTAGCCCAACCCCTGCCCGCACAGCAAAGGCAGCCACTTCCGGTGCTGACGTCAAGACCTTGGGCCTTCTGACAAAATTCCAGCCTGAGCATCAGTCTGCTTCTTGTAACTAATATATTATGACATTTACTCCAAAAGATTAGAGATTGCAATATAAGTCTGTTGAGTAACAATTCTCATTATAGGGCAATGAGAATTGTATGTTTAAAGTGGAATAATGAACGTCTGAAAAATACATTAGGTTCCCTACAACGATGTAGTGAATTGCAATTATGAAGTTCAAGTGGTCTATGAATTTCAGTAAAATCTTGAAATTAATCAACAGCTTTTGTGTCTCTCCCAGATTATTATTGTTTCTGGTGTACAGTGAATAACATATATTACATTTTTAAGAGTTTCCTTAATTTGTTTCCTTAAATGATGAAAATGCTGAGTACAGGCTATGAGATTGTCAGATCAATCGACATTGTGGGAATCCTAGACCTGAGATTTTTCAATCATCAGTTAGCCACGAATGGAGGTGCCGTTCATGTATAAATAGGTATGTTACAGTTGATGCTGTTACTTCCAGTTTACAGACTTCAGTTCCCCACCTTTGGAGAATGAGGTAATGAGATCTTGTGGGATGGCAGGAGATTGTGATCTTGTGCTTTACACTCAAGCCAAATGCAGGAATGTTGCTGGGTTGGAAGTTGTGCAGTGTGAATGAAGGACTGTTAAAGTTGATTATGGTGTTCAACCTGAAGTCTAATATAGCCTGGGATTGGTAATATGGCAGTTTAACAACAATTACTATCACTACTACTATTAAAAATATGACTACTACCATTACCAATGTTACTACTACCTCTACTACCAGTACTGCAGCTACTATTATTTGCATTGATATAGCACCTTTAATTTAGAAAATCACCCCAAGGCACTTCACAGAGGCATTCAAGATTTTCACTGAATGTTACTGCATTGGTTTTTAGATGGAAGGGCTCCTTGATTTTATTTCAATTGTGCATAGGTAATCCGGTGACAGGGTCCATACAGAACAGTTCGACACTGTCTAGAATATTAATATCTTAGAACCATTTAACCTTTCTTGCCACATTTTAGTTATTCTATTTTATTGCAGTAACATGCTAATGGAATGCTTGGTGTGCAATTTTGCCAGGCTTACTGATTGTTTTTAATCATCACTTGATTGATATAAAAATCTTGCACTTTCTCCTGAGCAGAACCAAGTTGAGTTCTATAGTACTAGTCTCAGTATTTCTGAATATTGAAAACCACTCAACTCAACTTGAGTAATGATCTCATTTGACAGTGGTTAGTTGTTAATCACACTTAACTATTGTTGGTTGTTAAGCTCACTTGAAGAGTCCTACTATATTTATTCCCCTCACTCTTTCTAATCATTCTACATGTCATTGACATAGGTGTGTACGGATCACTGACACTGGACTTGGCTATCTCTCCACAATGTCTTCCCTACGCAGTCTGTACCTGAGATGGTGTTGCCAAGTGAGTATTACAATATTCACATATTCAAGTAAAAATACTGAAGTTATTTCCAAGACACACTGATAACTAAAAGAAAAACCAAAGAAACAGTCAAGTCAATCTGCCTGCTGTAGTAACAATGAGTACTATCAGAATTAATATGGAAGCATCACGCTCGGTGACATCATCAATACATAGTGCTTACAGCAACAGATTAGTGCAAATATATAGTGTGGTGCTGTTGGCAGTGTGCTCAGTACTGCTATTAGCATAGATGGATGATAATATTAATAGAGGTACAACATTGAGAGACACAGTATTAATACAGATAGTTTACAAATTGGTAGATATAATATTAAACAAAATGCACAATGGCAGAGTCAATACAAGCACAGGATTCTCAGTAAATTAACATGTGCTTAGTACATTTGCCTTGTAAACAGTGTTGGGGAAAGGCAAGCAGTGCAGGTAATGAAAAAAAGTTGTACAATTGTTGTTCCATGAATAAAGGCTGCTTCTAAACATTTGGATTTAGATGAAGATCCAAGCACTCATGCCAAATATCCTACTTACTGCAAACCTGCAGGAGAGTTGATGGATTGGACACCATCTTTACTATCAGCAGTCATGTTGCTATAGCACCAGTTGGGATCTATGGTTTGTTGTCTGTTTTCTTGCTGAAAGCCATACAATAAGTCAGTGAGGGCACCTCTCTCTAAATGAGCTTATTGACATTACCTGCACCTTCCTTGAGTTACCATACAGTTACCCTATACCAATAGAAGCCAATGCAATTCATATCTATGAAATAATATCTAGGTTAATAACTTATTCATATCCCTCTTTCCACAGGTACAAGATTTTGGTTTACAACATCTCTTTGGAATGAGGAGTTTACGATTACTTTCATTAGCAGGTGACTGGAATGTTTAATAAAACTGGAATTAATTTCTGGAATTAGTATGTGCAAGGGACTTTTCCTCATTTCCATTCAAGTGACCTATTTCATATTCAAAAATACAAGGATATTTGAACTCTCCACTTGAGGGATAACAGCAAGTGAAAATAAATTGCCAGGTTACATATAACATGTGGTTGATGCAGAGCACACCTCCCTCTCCTTCCACAATGTAACTATAACTTATAAAAGCACAACTTGCTGCACCAGTGTGATATTTATGTTGTGGGAGGGGGAGGTGATTTTCCCAGGAGGTGGGATAATTTTGTGGGGGAAGGGGGCTCCTGACAGGCAGCAAACCCAAATGTCGACGCCAGTGTGATGCCATCGATTTTAAAGTGTTAGGCTTCATTAACACATGCTTGATGAGCTGGGTGGGTGGCTGGCTGGTCACAATGGCATAAGGTCATGCTGCCCACCTAACCTGCATAATTTCTGGCGGAAGGCCTGGACCATTCACGTTTAAATGGTGAAGGCACCTCTTCAAGGGAAGTTGTATTTGTTTACTTTTAAAACTTTGACAGCTTTGAATTGTGAATTTGTTGGAGCATTTGAATAGCAGGCAAGGAGGGGAAAGGTAGTTCTCAGATTTTCTGGCATCTCCCAGAAGAAGTTATTGTCCGAGATGAGGACCAGGAGGGTCTCACAACATGGGAAGAAAGTGCCCAACAATTTGATGAAGCATGATAGAAGTCACAGATCAGGTCCACTGCAGGGAGATCAGTCCACAGACCTAGATACTGTTCTGCAAGAGATTTAATGACTTCACAAGTGCAGCAAAGGTGAGTATAACCATTCCTTCTCACATCTCTTGTACCTACTCGCAGTCACTGTCCTCCAGCATTCAGAGCAGTGACCACTCCTGCACCCCATCCCTCAAAACGAATACAAGTCACCTCCTTTCATACTCACTGCCAACATAAACTCACCTTTTCCAGGAGGTGGGATCATTGTTGTCTCCACTGCTTCCACTCACCTGCTCTCAATTGCACAAACTGCAACACCTCTCATGACTCATTCCTCAGTTCATATTCAATCTTCTTACTTCCCAATCCAAACTTTCCCATTCTCCTAGCATCTATCTTAATCGCCATCTCAGCTTATGCATTCCACGCAGAAGCCACACACATGTGCACTTGCCTTCTAGGTATCCATTCATAAAGCTTTCCTTCTCCTTCTGCAGGAGAAGACAGCACACAACAGAAGGCAAAGAGATATGAGCAGTTTAGGAACACCTGTCATTGTGGCCCTCACCCAGATGGAGCAGGAGGCAATGGAAATCTGTGGCACAACAAGAGCTGACAGCTTTGGAGATGGTGAGGCTGGCAACTCCTCTGAGCAGGGTAAGTGCTTAATACCTGAATCTCTTTATGAACTGCAAGCAACTGCACTTCCAAACAACTGTAAAAGATGCACCAGCATGGTCAAGATTTGCATATGTGAATATCCAGCATCTCAAAACCATCCTAACTCTTGTCCTTCTCTTCTTTCCTCTAGGTTCCTTTCATCAACAAGGACCCGATCAGCAACCTGATGAAGGGAAGACCTCAGAGGGCAACATCCCTTTTGAGGAATCACCTTCATGCACTACATCCAGGCCCTCCCAGGCACCAGCACAGAGTTTGGCACCCCTGGGGATGGGTGGGTTGGGAAGCAGAGATAGTGGGCCATATTTTCACAATGGGGTAGGGAACCTGATGCCTGGATTATTTCCGGGACCTGACCCCACGCCTCAACTGCGTCACTCACGTAATGCTATTTTGAAATGTAAATGCCCTAAAGCTGCGGTTGCTGATAACACAACTACTAGATGGTGCACTGCTGGCACGTGTGCAAATGGAGCCTCATCGACTGAAACGTCACTGTCTGTGACATCTCAGGCAGCTGTCAGTAATAAAGATGGCGCTGCTCAATTTGGAACAAAAAAGTGAATTGAACCCAAACCCGCTCACCCCTCAATGGCCGCAATTTCCGCCTCCATCCCCCCCAACAGTACCCCACTCCCTCCCGCGATCACCGTCTCAATCGCCGCCTCTCTTCACCTCTCCCTCTCGTTCCCGACTGCTCGCTGCTCCATCCCACCATTCTCTCTTGCTCGCCGCTCGTTACCCGCCTCGCACTTGTCCCATCCCCTTTCCACTTCTCCTCCTCCCCCCTTACCACTCGTTGCGTGGTACGTCTTACGCACGGATGTGATGACGTTGGTGCGCGCATACTGGCAAGCTGGCAAGTGTTTCGATGAACTCATGACGTCGGCGATCACTCTGCGCATGCTCTGCATTGTCAAAAGACATTTCGATGCCCTAATTGGGCAAGAGGTGAGCTCGGTGTCCAATTAGCGGCGATGAGCGTCTCCAGGAGGTGGGAGCTGGGTGCAGAGCATGAGCAGCAAAGGCAGATAGCAGCCATGACGGGGCCTGCCACAGCCTTGCTGCAGAGAGCAGGCAGCTCCTTAAACGGCCAGCAGCATATAAGAATAAGATGGTGTTCAAACGTTCAAAACTGAGGTAATGCGCATGATCAGGTGCAAGATCCCCGAGGGCCCATAATTTTCAACCTCAAAAAAAGAGTTTCCCTTTGCTCCGCTATGAACCTGACAGTTGTGCACTAACGTTCACTAGACTGCCCAGGTTCGCCGGAATACCAGCTGAAAATTGCACTCCTGGCCTCCCTGTCCCCTTAACAACCTCCTCAAAGAGCTTAATCGGCTTTTAATTGGAGGCGAGCAGGTTTCCCGCTGCCTCCGCCTTGCCTTCACTTTAAAAATTAGAGCCTTTCCCGGAGGTGTCGGGATCCAGAGATGCCCTCCAGGACCACGATTTTAACATCGTCTCTGCATCTGTCCCAACCCCACCAGTGTTTGAAAATCCAGCCCAGTGAGTTAGAGGGGCTTGCACCTGTTGAAATGCACTGCACAAGTAAGCAGGAACAACTACTGAATTGTGGGGTGCTCCAGGTTCAGTGCACACTGAATGAAGCCAGTGACAGAACCACATGGAATGGTCTACTGTCCTCATTTGTTTATCATCGGCGAACTGCAGTCACCAATCATGACCCCAGAGGCAGCTAGTGGGTCCCTGGAAGAATGAAGATCAGCCAGCTCAGACTCTGGCCTGGGCAGTAAGTCGATTCCAGAAATGGCAGTAGGATGAGGTGGGGCAGCGATTGGGAGAGAGCAAGTAGTGTTTGGCAGCGACCCGCAAAATTAATGTAGAACCGGAGGAGCACACCTGTGCCTCCTGTATCCAAAATAAAGCAAGTATAAAGAATTGAAACTTACGTTTAAGTTCCAGTGGTCCCTATAAAGGCCGCTGGTTTGTCAGGAATATAGACTGCAGCATCCAAACAGTCACTGACACACTTTGTAAAGGGGGCTTGAGACAGGTGTTAGGTACCTGAATTGCATATGCAAAGGGCCTAACAGCTGGTTCAGCCATAAGCCCTGGATGCGATACAGGAATCTTTACCCAAATGGTGGGCAGTGCATCTATGGTGCAAAAGGTGTGTGTGCACGCTGCCCGCCATGTTGGATGATTGTGCCGGTTTTATGCTTAAAAAACAGGCGCGGCGCCATCAAATTTCAGGGCCTTGCTGTCTAGCCTCAAGCATGAAGAATGGCCAATTAATTGAAGTATCAGAGGACTTCATATAACCATGGTATTGTATCCCAATATGAGTCACCGCCTTCAGAAAGGGTGACCATAAAAAGAGAATAGAAAAAAAAGAATAATGCATGTATATAAATAGTTACTTAATGAGGCCATTTAAAGCTAGCCTACATAACTCGCAAGAAAGAGATAGTGACTGGATTATGCTGTCCTCGTTTTTGAGATTAACAGTTTCATCTCCAGCACCAATCCTGTCGAGTATTTCTCATGTAAGTGGCAAGTTTGCTTTTTTAAAAATTTGGTGATAATGATGTTCTTTTGTCTCCTAGGTTGCCCATTGCTGACCACCGCTGGCCTCTCAGGCTTGATTCAGCTGCAAGATTTGGAGGAGCTGGAACTAACCAACTGCCCTGGTGCTACACCTGAGCTCTTCAAATATTACTCCCAGCACCTGCCCCGCTGTATGGTGATTGAGTAAGAACAGCAGGGATTGGCTGTTTACACAGAATTACCACCTCCAGCCAAACCCAGCACTGATTACCAATCAGAGTAAAGCTTGGAGATGAATGTGCATCGGCTCAATGATAGGAAAATGTTTTAACGGTGTCAGGAATGAGAAAGAAACTGTGAATATAAACAAACTGAGATTCTTTTTGCTTTGGTGTGCACCAGAGTCATCCCATTCTCTGTCTGAATGTATGAATTCCACAATCATTCCTGCTCATCACACTGCTCTTTTTAATAAATGTGGAGTGGTTGTGACCAGGCTTGTTCTGAGCATGTGCAGCGTTTGCAGGTAGCTGCTGTCACATGCTGCTGCCGTAACTCTTGTGTTTCAGTGCTGGATCTCTGTAATGTGTCTTAACGTCTGTGTAGAATTCCGTTTGCTGAAATGTTTCCCTCTGCGGATGTGAGGTTGTATTTCTCTTATTTGAAATGAGTTGTGGTGATCATTCCTTGTACCAGGGATGGATGTTAAACATCTCTTCCGGAAGCCGTTGTCAACTGATTCTATTAACTCTTTCGGACTAACAATGGAGACCTGTCTCCACCAGCCTGCATATTGGCAGATATTTCTCTTTTAAATTGGTATTTTCCTTTTCAGTTTCTAATGTTGGCTGGTTCATGCTGGAATCTGTAAGAGGAACAAAGTGGGGGAACTGAGATTAAGGTTTAGATGATCGAGTGCAACACGTGACATTTTTCAGTGCAGGTTGAAGGACATATGGGGAAAAGTCAATATCAGCCATGGTCCATTTCATTCCTGAAGACTTCAGGGATGGGCTGAGCGGGACTGTTTTGATATCTGCAGGAGTATGTTTTCATAGAGACCAAAAGAAGCCCACTCTAGTTGTGAGCCTCCTGTGACAGCAGGATGCCTTTGAGACTTTCTTACTGTATATATTTTTCTGTCTGTTTGGATACTCTTTAAAAAAAAAGTTATAGCTAAGCTATATTTGCTAAGTGTTTTCCTGTGCTGTTGCCCACTGGCTCGCCTGTGATTTTATATAATGCGTTGCTTTAAATGAAAAGGTAGAAGAAGAGATGAGACAAAGGTGAAGAGGAAGGCGTGCACTCCATCTGTAAAAACACCAAGCTCCTCCACCAACCCCCACTCCTCCCTCCCACAGTACAATGACATTTTACAAAGAAATTCAAAGCAGAAGCAGAAATATTATTTCTAACATTGCTTTCAGCTGGATTGTGATGCCTTTGTTGTGTACAGTGTGATGCTTCCATGCTGCAGTATCCTTTCGGAAAGTCAGTCCACTGTCAGTACAAATATTCTTAAAATAAATATTCCAAACAAAATACCTAGGCCTTGCTAACATTATTGAAAGTTCTATTTAGCTTCATTGCAAAACAAATACATCAAAAGCCATTTCAAACCAAATCACTGTGGTGGTCTACCACCAGTCTAAATGCAAATGCTTGCTTGCTAAATCCCAATTGCTTGCTAAATCAGTGCCGTTTAAGTGTTGTTCATGGCTGCAAAGGTGGTATTGTCCTAATGGCCCATTCTGCCTAACTAAACAAATGATTACTCATTCTGTGTTCAGCTACAGGCGTTGCATTAATTTTTTCTTTGAATTTATTTTAACTCTTACTCTGATGCTATTATAAAAGAACTATATAGTATTTTAAGGCTTCATTTGGATTTTTCACATTTGTATATTGATTGACTAGCTCAGCAGATAGTATCAGTCAAGATGAGGCACACTGATTGTCATCAATCTGAATTGCAGAGACCAGACAGGGGGGGCGGAGAAACTGTGTTGGTGAGGTAAAAGTCTTGCTAGAAACACAAATATATTTGAATATCATAGAGCTTTCTCCCCCCCCGAAAAAATTAGGAAAAAAAGCTTTCCCACTCTCTTCATAATGTTAGGGTCATAGTTTTAGTCTGTTCAGGCTTGGCTCAATGATAGGTTTTGGGTTCAAGCGTCACTCTATAGGATTCAGCCCATTGTTATTTTCTTTAGCAAATGCAAATCCCTGGAGCCAAGCGACAGCCTCTCATTTGCTGAGTTTAAGGTGCTTAGTCTGCCAATGAATCGGTAGCGGGGACACGCCTCAGTAATGTGCAGCATTATTTGTGTCTCTTCGCATAAGGGGTTTGTACTGAGGCCCCAGTGGTTGGTTGGCTTGTCCTGAACCTGTTTAGCAAGGACCACCCTCGCTGTGGTAGTTCAAAGCCTGTCATTTGACAGATGGGGTTTGTCACAAGGAACTTGTTAGTGACTTCTTGTGTTTCCCATTCCTTGATCCAACGGATGCCTGCTGATAGATCTTGCTCAGGAATGTTGCTCCATATGGGGCACCAAGATGGAAGGCGGGCAGTAGATGGATTGAACATGTCATTATGGAGTGGTAAGTGAGGTGCAGCACGGATGGTTTCAACCAGCTTGTGGGTTTTCATCAGTTGGCAGATGTGTGGGGGAGTGACATTTGCGAGAACAGGAAGCCAGGGGAGGGGTGTTGAGCGAAGGGTTTCAGTTATGATGCACATTGTTGCATTCAATTGAGTATCAACAAGATGTGTATGTGTGATGCCTATGCCAGACAGGAGCACAGTACTCTGCTGCTGAGTATGATAGGGCGTGCTGAGGTCCGGAATGTTGTGGTAGCAGCACCCCATGTAGATCCAGCAAGTTTGGTTCATAGGTTGTTTCTGGTTTTGACCTTTGCTGCTGTTTTTTTCAGATGCTTCTGGAAGGACAAAGTCCTATCCAGAGTCACTCCCAAGTATGTTGTGTTGGGATCATGCTTTAGTCTCTGACCGTCCATATAGATACACATTTCTTTTTTGGCACTGGCATTGTGGAGGTGAAATACGCTGGATATGGTTTTAGAGGGATTCACTGAGACACCATGTGCTGCAGTAGTCCGTCAACTTTGTAACGTCTTTGTGAAGGATCTGGTCCATGGTGCAGAAGGATGGAGTTTGGGTGGTACAACAGCCCATGTCCATTGATCCCATAATCTCGGCTCTCTTCAATGCGGTACTGAGCGAGTGCTCAGATCCTATCTGCCTTCTCAAGTAGCTATCAAAGGTCTCATGGCACTATTTGAAGAACAGCAGCAGAGTTTTCCTAATGTTAACTTGACCTAAATGAATTTCCTTTTTCAGGGTATTAAAACGATAACCTCTTTCAGTGAAGAGCTATTGTAGAAAAATATTTTTTTAAATTCTTTCATGGGATACAAACGTCACTAGCAAAGCCAGCATTTGTTGCCCATCCCTAATTGCCCTTGAGAAGGTTCTGGTGAGTCACCTTCTTGAACTGCTACAATATGTCTGGTATAGATGCACCCACAGTGCTGTTAGGAAGTGGGTTCCAGGTTTTTGACCCAGCAACAATGAAGGAACTGCGATATAGTTCCAAGTCAAGATGGTGTGTGGCTTGCAGGTGATGGTGTTCCCATGTGCTTGCTGTCCTTGTTCTTCTAGGTGGTAGAGGTCATGGGTTTGGAAGGTGCTGTTGAAGGAGGCTTGGTGCATTGCTGCAGTGCATCTTGTATATGGTACACACTGCTGCCATTGTGCATCGGTGGTGGAGGCAGTGAATATTTAAGGTGGTGGATGGGGTGCTGATCAACTGGGCTTCTTTGTCCTGGATAGTTCGAGCTTCTCAACTGTTGTTGGAGCCGCACTTATCCAAACAAGTGGAGAGTATTCCATCACACTCCTGACTTGTGCCTTGTAGATGGCGAACAGGCTTTGGGGAGTCAGGAGGTGAGTTACTCAAGTGCAGAATTCTCAGCCTCTGATCTGCTCTTGTAGCCAAGGTATTTATATGAAGAACAGTAAAGATCATACAATCAGCCCAAGAACAATGCAAGAGAAAAACAACTCTGCTCTCCAGCTTAAAACAGAAGAGGCACCATGATGGATGTAAGAAAATTGTGTAGAAATATGACGAATTGACAAAGCCGTTTTTTGTAAATCTTTCATCGTTGATGCAGGGAGTACAGAAAGAAGGCATGACTGCAAGATTTGGAAGATAAAAAATTGACAATGATTTTCGGAAATAATTCTCTTAAAAGCTAGTAGCAATTGAAATAAAGTGCCCGTAGTACAAAGAACAAAGAACAAAGAAAATTACAGCACAGGAACAGGCCCTTCGGCCCTCCAAGCCTGCGCCGATCCAGATCCTCTATCTAAACCTGTCGCCTATTTTCTAAGGGTCTGTATCTCCTTGCTTCCTGCCCATTCATGTATCTGTCTAGATACATCTTAAAAGACGCTATCATGCCCGCATCTACCACCTCCGCTGGCAACGCATTCCAGGCACCCACCACCCTCTGCGTAAAGAACTTTCCACGCATATCCCCCCTAAACTTTTCCCCTCTCACTTTGAACTCGTGACCCCTAGTAATTGAATCCCCCACTCTGGGAAAAAGCTTCTTGCTATCCAGCCTGTCTATACCTCTCATGATTTTGTACACCTCAATCAGGTCCCCCCTCAACCTTCGTCTTTCTAATGAAAATAATCCTAATCTACTCAACCTCTCTTCATAGCTAGCGCCCTCCATACCAGGCAACATCCTGGTGAACCTCCTCTGCACCCTCTCCAAAGCATCTACATCCTTTTGGTAATGTGGCGACCAGAACTGCACGCAGTATTCCAAATGTGGCCGAACCAAAGTCCTATACAACTGTAACATGACCTGCCAACTCTTGTACTCAATACCCCGTCCGATGAAGGAAAGCATGCCGTATGCCTTCTCGACCACTCTATTGACCTGCGTTGCCACCTTCAGGGAACAATGGACCTGAACACCCAAATCTCTCTGTACATCAATTTTCCCCAGGACTTTTCCATTTACTGTATAGTTCACTCTTGAATTGGATCTTCAAAAATGCATCACCTCGCATTTGCCCTGCTTGAACTCCATCTGCCATTTCTCTGCCCAACTCTCCAGTCTATCTATATTCTGCTGTATTCTCTGACAGTCCCCTTCACTATCTGCTACTCCACCAATCTTAGTGTCGTCTGCAAACTTGCTAATCAGACCACCTATACTTTCCTCCAAATCATTTATGTATATCACTGTGCAGTGAGTACAGTAATAAACTGATCAAAAAAAAGCCTGGGCAAGAATTTATTTGAGCAGTTTGAGAATTGCACACCCCAAATCATTTCCACATTGACAAGTACAGGCTAAGATGTAAAACTGCAATGGTAATGGTACTAGTGGATATCATAGTCAAGGTAGAGAAGTCTAGATCAGAGAAGAGAAAACTTGATTGTCCTTTAGTTACTCCTTATTTTTATATGCCATTATTGTGTTTCTCTGCAGCAAAAAGTGAATTTAATTTTGTTTTATTATTTCATGGGATGTGGGCATCGCTGATAAGGCCAGCATTTGTTGCCCTTGACTGAGTTGCTTGCTGGGCCATTTCAGAGGGCAGTTAAGAGTCAACCACATTGCTGTGGGTCTGGAGTCATATGTAGGCCAAACCAGGTAAAGACAGCAGATTTCCTTCTCTAAAGGACATTAGTGAACCAGATGGGTTTTTATGACAATCGACAGTAGTTTCATGGCACCATTACTGAGACTAGCTTTTAGTTCCAGATTTTTTAAAATTAATTCATTGAATTTATTAAGTAAAATTAAATTCCACCAGCTGCCATGGTGAAATTTAAACCAGTGTCCCTAGTGTATTAGCCTGGGCCTCTGGATGATTTAGGTTAGTGACATTACCACTACTCCACTGTCTCCATTTAAGCGAGGAGGTAACAAATAAACAACAGGAAGGTTTATCTTTCAAAGAGAGAGCAAGTGAGAAAATTGTGCTTTGCTCTTACCCGCTGAACAAATCCCTGTGAATTTGCACCATCTTTGAGGTATAGGTACCTTTGAGAAGATTTAATGAAACTCTGACTTATTACTGTGTAAAGCATGATCCATTGATCCAATGAAATTGATCCGGATGAAACTGACGAGAACAGCTGCCGATACTTTAATCTCCGATCCTGCTGTCTTCACAGTCCAGAGTGTCTGCAGCCACGGCATGCGGTAAGTCCATTGAGGTGAAGAAGGAGCTGCGGGACCCGAGAGAAGTCCTGTGAAAAGGTGCCCCGAACACCCAAAACATCCACGAACGGCCCCCCCGGCCGCAACTTCAAAGCGCCCGCGGGAGATGGCTCGGAGAGCATCTGCAGCGCACTGTCGGCAATGCTGCATGCCTTTATTTAAACCACTGCAAAAAAAAAAACCCTTAGCAAATGTAATCACCTCTAAGTCTGCCAAATGATGCTTCACCTCCCGAAGGACGTGGATGAGCTTTCCGGACGTCGATGGTGGGCACTGAGGAAATGGCTTATTACCTGCACCAGATTCCACCCCCCCTCCCCCCCCCCTTTACCCCCCTTCCACCCCCCCCCCACCCCCGTCCCCTTCCCTGCTCCACCCTCTCAGCTCACCCCCTCACAACCCCGTCCCAGCCCGCCCCCCCCTCGCACCATCTTCACCCCGCACCCCCTTCCCCTGCACCCCCCCCACCCCCTCCCTCTACCCCTCCCCCTTGCATCCCCTCCTCCCACCGGCACCATCCTACACCTGTGTAGGGGCCCCAACAACCCCACTGCCTTGTGGGCGTCTCGGGAGAGACCAAGGCTAAGGGAGTAAACCCTAACAGAAAATCCGGAGCGGAACCCCGTAGGCGGTCATGTGTCACCTTTGGCATGTTTCCGGCAGTTCCTGCAGCCATACTGGTGCCAAACGTCGTGTCCTGCACTCCTTTGGACCCCACCAGAAAGGCCGAGAGGGGGGTTTTGACGACTGGGCAACTCTCAACCTCCATAAATTTGCCCAGGCATGCGCCATGGAGAGGTCACTCCATAGTTGCCTCACAGCGACTGAAACAACACGGAAGGCAGCAGTTACGGGTTATAAGTCCAGATAAATTGGCGTAGAAACTGGGCGCCACGGGTTGCCTTTGTCGGTGGGAGAGGTCATTGCACCTCACTGGACAGCTACCGCCCGCCTCAAACCGGGCAGCCCCCGGTCAATAAGGTTCTGTCCCGCCACAGTCTGCCTGCTTCAATGGGTGCTTGGAGCTCAGGGTCATTGCCCGAAAGGTGGACTGACACACCGCACCAAACAACATGAAAAAAGGAAAGAAGGTACCAGCCCTTCGCTTTGCAAGCTGGAACGTCAGAACTATGTGTCCTGGCCTGTCGGAAGACCTTACACAAATCAACGATTCTCGGAAGACCGCCATCATTAACAACGAGCTCAGTAGACTCAATGTGGACATTGCAGCACTTCAGGAGACTCGCCTCCCCGCGAGTGGCTCTCTAGCAGAGCAAGACTACACCTTCTTCTGGCAGGGCAGGGATCCTGAAGAACCAAGACAGCATGGAGTGGGCTTCGCCATCAGAAACTCCTTGCTCAGCATGATAGAGCCTCCCTCAAATGGCTCGGAACGCATACTGTCCATCCGACTGCTCACCACCTCTGGTCCAGTACACCTACTCAGCATCTATGCTCCAACACTCTGTTCCGCACCTGAAGCTAAAGACCAGTTCTATGAACAACTCCATAACATCATTAGCAGCATCCCCAACACCGAACACCTATTCCTGCTGGGGGACTTTAATGCCAGGGTTGGGGCCGACCATGACTCATGGCCCTCCTGCCTTGGGCGCTATGGCGTTGGAAGGATGAATGAGAACGGGCAGAGACTGCTTGAGTTGTGTACCTATCATAACCTCTGCATCACCAACTCGTTCTTTCACACTAAACCCTGTCACCAGGTTTCATGGAGGCACCCAAGATCACGTCGTTGGCACCAGCTAGACCTCATTGTCACAAGGCGAGCCGCCTTAAACAGTGTTCAAATCACACGCAGCTTCCACAGTGCGGACTGCGACACCGACCACTCCCTGGTGTGCAGCAAGGTTAGACTCAGACCAAAGAAGTTGCATCATTCCAAGCAGAAGGGCCACCCGCGCATCAACACGAGCAGAATTTCTCACCCACAGCTGTTACAAAAATTTCTAAATTCACTTGTAACAGCCCTTCAAAACACTCCCACAGGGGATGCTGAGACCAAGTGGGCCCACATCAGAGACGCCATCTATGAGTCAGCTTTGACCACCTACGGCAAAAGTGCGAAGAGAAATGCAGACTGGTTTCAATCTCATAATGAAGAGCTGGAACCTGTCATAGCCGCTAAGCGCATTGCACTTTTGAACTACAAGAAAGCCCCCAGCGATTTAACATCCGCAGCACTTAAAGCAGCCAGAAGTACTGCACAAAGAACAGCTAGGCGTTGCGCAAACGACTACTGGCAACACCTATGCAGTCATATTCAGCTGGCCTCAGACACCGGAAACATCAGAGGAATGTATGATGGCATGAAGAGAGCTCTTGGGCCAACCATCAAGAAGATCACCCCCCTCAAATCTAAATCGGGGGACATAATCACTGACCAACGCAAACAGATGGACCGCTGGGTTGAGCACTACCTAGAACTGTACTCCAGGGAGAATGCTGTCACTGAGACTGCCCTCAATGCAGCCCAGCCTCTACCAGTCATGGATGAGCTGGACATACAGCCAACCAAATCGGAACTCAGTGATGCCATTGATTCCCTAGCCAGCGGAAAAGCCCCTGGGAAGGACAGCATTACCCCTGAAATAATCAAGAGTGCCAAGCCTGCTATACTCTCAGCACTACATGAACTGCTATGCCTGTGCTGGGACGAGGGAGCAGTACCCCAGGACATGCGCGATGCCAACATCATCACCCTCTATAAAAACAAAGGTGACCGCGGTGACTGCAACAACTACCGTGGAATCTCCCTGCTCAGCATAGTGGGGAAAGTCTTTGCTCGAGTCGCTCTGAACAGGCTCCAGAAGCTGGCCGAGCGCGTCTACCCTGAGGCACAGTGTGGCTTTCGTGCAGAGAGATCGACTATTGACATGCTGTTCTCCCTTCGTCAGATACAGGAGAAATGCCGTGAACAACAGATGCCCCTCTACATTGCTTTCATTGATCTCACCAAAGCCTTTGACCTCGTCAGCAGACGTGGTCTCTTCAGACTACTAGAAAAGATCGGATGTCCACCAAAGCTACTAAGTATCATCACCTCATTCCATGACAATATGAAAGGCACAATTCAACATGGTGGCTCCTCATCAGAGCCCTTTCCTATCCTGAGTGGTGTGAAACAGGGCTGTGTTCTCGCACCCACACTTTTTGGGATTTTCTTCTCCCTGCTGCTTTCACATGCGTTCAAATCCTCTGAAGAAGGAATTTTCCTCCACACAAGATCAGGGGGCAGGTTGTTCAACCTTGCCCGTCTAAGAGCGAAGTCCAAAGTACGGAAAGTCCTCATCAGAGAACTCCTCTTTGCTGACGATGCTGCTTTAACATCTCACACTGAAGAATGCCTGCAGAGTCTCATCGACAGGTTTGCGTCTGCCTGCAATGAATTTGGCCTAACCATCAGCCTCAAGAAAACGAACATCATGGGGCAGGATGTCAGAAATGCTCCATCCATCAATATTGGCGACCACGCTCTGGAAGTGGTTCAAGAGTTCACCTACCTAGGCTCAACTATCACCAGTAACCTGTCTCTAGATGCAGAAATCAACAAGCGCATGGGTAAGGCTTCCACTGCTATGTTCAGACTGGCCAAGAGAGTGTGGGAAAATGGCGCACTGACACGGAACACAAAAGTCCGAGTGTATCAGGCCTGTGTCCTCAGTACCTTGCTCTACGGCAGCGAGGCCTGGACAACGTATGCCAGCCAAGAGCGACGTCTCAATTCATTCCATCTTCGCTGCCTTCGGAGAATACTTGGCATCAGGTGGCAGGACTATATCTCCAACACAGAAGTCCTTGAAGCGGCCAACATCCCCAGCTTATACACACTACTGAGTCAGCGGCGCTTGAGATGGCTTGGCCATGTGAGCCGCATGGAAGATGGCAGGATCCCCAAAGACACATTGTACAGCGAGCTCGCCACTGGTATCAGACCCACCGGCCGTCCATGTCTCCGTTATAAAGACGTCTGCAAACGCGACATGAAATCGTGTGACATTGATCACAAGTCGTGGGAGTCAGTTGCCAGCATTCGCCAGAGCTGGCGGGCAGCCATAAAGACAGGGCTAAATTGTGGCGAGTCGAAGAGACTTAGTAGTTGGCAGGAAAAAAGACAGAGGCGCAAGGGGAGAGCCAACTGTGCAACAGCCCCAACAAACAAATTTCTCTGCAGCACCTGTGGAAGAGCCTGTCACTCCAGAATTGGCCTTTATAGCCACTCCAGGCGCTGCTTCACAAACCACTGACCACCTCCAGGCGCGTATCCATTGTCTCTCGAGATAAGGAGGCCCAAAAGAAAGCATGATCATATACAGGATTGTTATTATTCAACAAAACCCTCTGTTCCTGTCAAAATATTTCCCCATAATCATGTAAATCTGCCTTTTTCCTTTCATGAAGCAAACTCACAAAGTAAAACAGAGTGCCATAATGGTAGCAGATGACAGAAGTTGTAAACTCCAGTGCCAAGCTTAAGTGGACAAAGTTTGAAGCCTGTAAATGGTACAAATAACAATAAAAGTAGTTAGAAGGGTTTTAAAGACTGTAACTTGCTCAACAGAGTTTGGCGACAGTCATAGACCTACAATTTTCTCCTACAATTTCTGGCATAATTTAAATCCTTCAAGTATAATTGAGCCTTCAAACAATCTCCCAGTATCTAATTATCTGTATAATGTATGCAAGATATGACATTCCCTTGTATCATTCAGAATTAAATCCCTATTTCACTGTCTTGTCAAGTCATGTGATTCAATCTGTCCATTAATAACACCCCTAGTAGGGAATATGAAATGAAAATGGTGAATGGTAAGGTTTTATTTTATATGTCTTAACTGTTCATGGGTAGTCTGAGTTAGAGGATGTCTCTGATGTTTAGTGTGGTTCTATTCTAAGCTGGGAAGGGATGTAAATGGAGAATGAAACACAGTGATGATGGTGGAGAGTGGTAAATGGAGCATGATGGAAGGAGGCAAGGAACTGGGGCCAGAAACAGTGATTTACTAGTTTAGTGATGCTGGAACCATAGAGCACTGTGATGGCAGCTGTTGTTAGAGTAATCTCTCTCTAGATCTGATTTACAATGTATGTGGGAGAAGATGTTTTTGTTTATCCATCAGAAAATTGGGTTTTTAAACTTTTTAAAATAATTGTTATGAAAATTGACCAGTCACAGAGAAGGGCACGATTTCCTACTCATTAGCCCTGCATTCCCAGTCCAATACTGTAGTAGACTGAATTTTTTTTTTAATTCATTCATGGGATGTGGGCATCACTGGCTATGCCAGCATTTATTGCCCATCCCTAATTGCCCTTGAGAAGCTGGTGGTGAGCTGCCTTCTTGAACTGCTGCAGTCCATTTGGGGTAGGTAGACCCACAGTGCTGTTAGGAAGGGAGTTCCAGGATTTTGACCCAGCGACAGTGAAGGAACGGCGATATATTTCCAAGTCAGGATGGTGTGTGACTTGGAGGGGAACTTGCAGGTGGTGGTGTTCCCATGTATTTGCTGCCCTTGTCCTTCTAGTTGGTAGAGGTCGTGGGTTTGGAAGGTGCTGTCTAAGGAGCCCTGGTGCATTGCTGCAGTGCATCTTGTAGATGGTACATACTGCTGCCACTGTGCATCGGTGGTGGAGGGAGTGAATGTTTGTAGATGGTGTGCCAATCAAGCGGGCTGCTTTGTTTTGGATGGTGTCGAGCTTCTTGAGTGTTGTTGGAGCTGCACCCATCCAGGCAAGTGGAGAGTATTCCATCACACTCCTGACTTGTGCCTTGTGGACAAGCTTTAGGGAGTCAGGAGGTGAGTTACCCGCCTCAGGATTCCTAGCCTCTGACCTGCTCTTGTAGCCATGGTATTTATAAAGCTCCTCCAGTTCAGTTTCTGGTCAATGGTAACCCCTAGGATGTTGATAGTGGGGGATTCAGCGATGGTAATGCCATTGAATGAACAAGGGGAGATGGTTAGATTCTCTCTTGTTGGAGATGGTCATTGCTTGGCACTTGTGCGGCGCAAATGTTACTTGTCACTTATCAGCCCAAGCCTGGATATTGTCCATGTCTTGCTGTATTTCTACACGGACTGCTTCAGTATCTGAGGAGTCACGAATGGTGCTGGACATTGTGCAATCATCGGCGAACATCCCCACTTCTGACCTTATTATTGAAGGAAGGTCATTGATGAAGCAGCTGAAGATGTTTGGGCCGAGGACACTACCCTGAGGAACTCCTGCAGTGATGTCCTGGAGCTCAGATGATTGACCTCCAACAACCACAACCATCTTCCTTTGAGCTAGGTATGACTCCAGCCAGCGGAGGGTTTTCCCCCTGATTCCCATTGACCTCAGTTTTGCTCGGATTCCTTGATGCCATACTCGGTCAAATGCTGCCTTGATGTCAAGGGCAGTCACTCTCACCTCACCTCTTGAATTGAAAGTGACACAAGCTGAAACTGCATTCTGGGAGCTGTATGCTGTCAGAGTAACATGCACATTGGCAGTGATGCATTCTTTGATTTGTTCTCCACCTGTGTAGTATGTACAGAGTGACACAAACAGGTAAGAATCTACAGTGTGAGGTAATCTTCTTGAAAGCATTTCTAATAGAAAATGGCTGATTTAATGGGTAAGCTTAATATTGCTTTTCATATTTATTCTGTTTTTATATATTATGTTATCTATAAACTATATATTCATTGAGGTCAGAGAACTGCTAAAACCAGTTTGGGACAAAATAAGCAATGTTATTGGTTGATTGTGTGGTAGCTGCTGTTTTAGAGAGGAAAAATTGAGCAATTGAATTTGTTTAATTTAACAGACTGTGAATGTGTGAGCCAAGCAGAAAAGCATAATGTAGACAAATTTAATAGGTGGCATTCACATTCTAAAGCATAATAAACTTTGAAATATATTCACAGCTGTAACACATATCAAGGTTCTGATTACATTAATTAAACTGCTTAGGCAATATTATAGTTCATGGATGTCATTACACCTCTAGACGTACTACTGCAAAAACTGCAATAACTTCCATTTAAACGGTGCTTTTAACATAGTAAAATGTCCTAAGGTGCTTCACCCAAGCAGTTATTAAACAAACGTTGACACCCAGCCACATAAGGAGAAATTAGGGCAGGCAACCAAAAGTTTGGTCGAAGAGGTGAGTTTTATAGAGCATCTTGATGGAGGAAAGAGAGGTAGAGTGGAAGAGAGGTGGAGAGCTTAGGGCTATGGCAGCTAAGGCACAACCATTAATGGCAGAACAAACAAAATTGGGGAGGGGCAAGAAGTCAGAATTGGAGAAGAGCAGATATCTCGGAGGGTTGTAGGGAAATGCTTCACAGAATTAGCAATATAGGCTGTGCAAAGTACTACAGGGCAAATTTTCATCTTCAACATTCCTGCAAAAAGCTTTGTATACCAGATGCAGATATTGGGAATTTGGGCTTGCAATCTGACTATCGTTTTCCATTCATTAAAATTAATTATTGGATGGAAAATCACTGGAAACATGTGCCTGAAAGTTCCCTATTTGTGCTCCTGGTTGGCAGTGCTGAAGATGAAAATTTACCCCTGTATGTATTCCATTCCCAATTTCCACTATATGTATAACACTTTTCAGGCGTCCTCAATATACAAGTACACTTCTGAACAATGGGAAAGTTAAATCTATAGAAAATATTAACTTAATTCAAATTCATCTGGGACAGAAGGACAAATGGATATATTTCATATGGCCAAAAATCAAATTTTAATGTGGAGGACTTGTCCTACCTCAACTTCACTGAGAAGGAACTTCACCGAGGAGGCTGTCACGAACAATGTCAGCTATAAATGCAACCTTGCACCAGGGTATGGACAGCACTACTTGTTGCTGTCAAGGTCAGCATGGTCCTTAACTATTATGCAACAGGCTCCTTCCAGGCTGCTGCAGGTGACATCAGGAACACCTCCTAGTTTGCTGTGCACCACTGTATCAAGATGTCAGGTTGGTCGCCAAGGTTCTCGATCCCAGGAGGAACACCTACATCATTTTCCCAAGGGACAGAGCAAAGCAGGATGAGAGATCCCTAGGTTTTAACTACATTGCAGGCATCCGCACAGACCAAGGAACCATAGATTGCAATCATATTACCTTGCGTGCTTCCTGTCACCATCCTGACATCTTTTTCAATCGAAAGGGATTCCACTCCCTCAATGTCCAGCTTGTTTGTGAGCACAGGCAGTGAATCATTAGGTCTGTGCAAGATTTCCTGCCAGTGGTTATGATTCATTCATCCTTCACCAGTCCTCTGTGCTACTTTTATTCCAACCAGGATAGGTCATAAACTGACTTCCATCAGAAATAATACTGAGCAGACCACTGGCGTGCTCAAGCAATGCTTCCACTGCCTGGATTGTTTGTGAGGAGCTTTGCAGTACACCCTGACTTTATATCCAGATTAGTGGCTGTCTGTCTCATGCTGCATAACTATTTCATAATGAGGGTTGCATCCCTTACCACCACCTGGCAGCAAGAAGTACAGGGGGAGGACGAGATGAAGGAAGAGCAACATGATAAGGAGGTAGAGCAGGACCAACATCGACCACAAACACCAATGTCCCTGGCTTCTAAAGTTCTTAGAGAGCAGCTTATCCAAGCATGCGTCGTGTGTACCACCCTTCCCGTCCCCAATACACCAACAGTCCTGCAATCCTTGTCACTGCTGTTCTTACTATCACCATCCGATTGCCTAGGCAGTATGTGATCGTGCCCTCCAGCGTGCTGGCATGTGTGGTGCCTATCCCTCTGTCCTAGGTCCTGCATATTTGAAAACCTCTCTCGTCCCAGCTCCACATTCAGGCCAGTTTCCTTTTTAAACTTACCTTTCTGATGGTGGCCTCCAGTGGTCCCTTTAAGGATCACTGGTTAGGCCATATTTGCTTGAACGTAACCAGCCCAGCCCAATTTTACAAAGGGAGCTTCAACAAAAGTTAAACCCCCTAATTGCATAAATATATAGAGTCTGGTGCCTAATTTGCATGTGAGCCTGAATGCTTTTTTTTCTATCAAAATGGTGGGCCTGGCAGTTCTGGCACATATCGGGCCACTATATTCAATGCTTAGGCACACATTTTGCACCTGAAAAACCAGCACAGTACCATTAATTTTCTAGGCCTCAAATTTTACATCATATATTCATGGCTTGTATTGCAGGACGACTTGGCCTGTTTCATTAGTACCTAAAACAAGTCCCCATTGAAATTTGTCTTTTGTCTGTTGGATTATCAGCAGGTCAACAAACTACACATCTTTCACCAATCTACTGCAAGGACGTTTGCATCCTCAGGGATTTAGCATCTAAAAATAACTAAACATACATAAGCTGTGGACTAACAGAGAGCTGATTCCTCACAGTCTGAAGAAAATGTATAATATTTGAACAAGATAGGTACTCAGCATTACCTCCTAATTTGTTGGAATTTGACATTTTTCAGCATTATTACATATTTGTTGACATTTGTGAATTGTTCGCTAACTTGTTGACCTGCGGAGTTTACACCGGATTGTGACTAATGAATCGCTGACACTGATGGATGAGATTTCTGTTCAGCACTGACAAGATTGTCAACAGTGTCCCTTGTTACAAATGCTGTCAGACATTTTCAGCACGTAATCCCCATTCAAATTCTTCTTTTGTCTGTTGGATTATCTGTAGGGCAGGTCAACAAATTTGCCCACCTACCCACCATTTTCCAAATTGAACAAATTTGCCAATGCTGTTTAAGATGTGTCATAAGCCAACCCACACATCCATGTCAGAAATTATATCAGTCATATGATGTAAAACCATATCTTTTGTATTTAATTAGCTTGTTTAAATAATCACTTGTCCTGAATGCACAGTATGAGGGGACACTGCAACTCAACTGACTACTTACAGCGATAAATACATTAAAATACAGGAAATATGTTCGTCCAGTGATGAACCATCTTCACACAAGATATTGCATCACTGGGTATTTACTCTATCTGTCACAATTCCAAAAGAATTAACACAAAAGGGGAAAACACACAGCAATGAAACATTAACTGTTCCAACAGCACACTTGTGTTTTTCTGTTTTAATGCACTGTTAAATTGTGAATATGTCATTTGTTGAACATCTACCTACATCGTCATTTTATTTGAATTCAGTATGATACTCATAGCTGCAGCACCTTGCTGATCTTATATTTGCACATCAGAACCAGATTTCCTGGAATTTATATGTGTTGGTAGAGATAGTTCTGTGTACAAAAGGGAACTAATGGCTCATTTGTTGTAAAGTACTTCAAACAGTACTAAACAGATTGGAACATAAATTTTTCACAATTCTTTGCAGTGTATGTAACATGGCACTAGTTCATTCTCATTATATGGAAGACTTTTGGAACTCCCTTCCCCTTGTAAATGCATTGACTCTAGCACTCAAATATCTAAACCTGAGTACCACAAGCTATTTGATGGGGCATCACCCAACCTTCCCTCAACCAATGTCCTCATGCACACATTCAATCACTGGATAGTAATTAAGAACTTTGGATGGTGTCCCCCTCACTAGCTCAAGGCTCTGGGGCCAAATGTTGCTCAGTATAAACTGGGTATCCAACCTAAGATCTGCCTAGTTTGTTAGCTCTAGGCATTTATTAAAGTATTTTTTAGGTTTAGGAGACTGAACAGGCTGAGGCTCTTTCCACGGAAGTATTCAATGAATGGCCTGATACTGGGAAGTTCCGAGGAACAAAGGGACCTTGGCGTGTTTGTCCATAGATCTCTGAAGGCAGAAGGGCAGGGTAATAGGGTGGTGAAAAAGGCATATGGGACACTTGCCTTTATCAATCGAGGCATAGATTACAAAAGCAGGGAGGTCATGTTGGAGTTGTACAGAACTTTGGTAAGGCCACAGCTGGAGTACTGTGTGCAATTCTGGTCGCCACATTATAGGAAGGATGTGATTGCATTGGAGGGGGTGCAGAGGCAATTCACCAGGCTATTGCCTGGGATGGAACATTTAAGCTATGAAGAGAGGTTGGATAGGCTTGGGTTGTTTTCGCTGGAGCAGAGAAGACTGAGGGGTGACCTGATCGAGGTGTACAAGATTATGAGGGGCATGGACAGGGTGGAAAGGGAGCAGCTGTTCCCCTTAGTTGAAGAGTCAGTTACGAGGGGTCACAAGTTTAAGGTGAGGGGCGGGAGGTTTAAGGGGGATTTGAGGAAGAACTTTTTTACCCAGAGGGTGGTGACAGTCTGGAATGCCCTGCTTGGGAGGGTGGTAGAGGTGGGTTGCCTCACATCCTTTAAAAAGTACCTGGATGAGCACTTGGCACATCATAACATTCAAGGCTATGGGCCAAGTGCTGGCAAATGGGATTAGGTAGACAGGTCAGGTGTCTTTAATGCATTGGTGCAGACTCGATGGGCTGAAGGGCCTCTTCTGCACTGTATTATTCTGTGATTCTGTGATTCCTCTTGAAATGAGAAGGCTGAGGGAGGACCTGAAAGAGGTTTTTAAAATTATGAATGAGTTTAATAGGGTAAATGCAGAGACGATGTTTCCACTTGTTGGGGAGAGCAAAACTAGGGGCCATAAATATGACAGTCACTAATAAATCCAGTAAGGAATTCAGGAGAAATTTCTTTACCCAAATAGTTGGTAGATTGTGGAACTGGCTAAAAGGAGTAGTTGAGGCAAATAGCAAAGATGCATTTAAGGGGAAGGTAGATAAAGACACAAGGGAGAATTGAATAAAAGGCTATGCTGATAGGTTTAGATGACATAGGCTAAGAGTAGGCTTGTGACAAGCATAAACACCGGTGTAGGTGTTGAACCGAAAGGCCTGTTTCTGTGCTGTATATTCTATGCTTTCATAAATGATACACCCAGTTTCCTTAAACATCATGATGGCTTTGAAAAGTATCATCTTCAGCTGGGAACAGTAAGGTATTGTTCACAGTGGTGACTTCATAATCTGACTTTGTGACAACAGGCAGTGACTTAAATGTGTTTAGTTTTGCTGCACACTGACTAATAACTTGTGATGTGCAATGAATAATTGTGGTTAACTGCACCACACAGCAACCTCTTTGTCCCACAATTCTGCAAACACTAAGGTCAGGAAATCTTGATATAATTCTGACAAATAAAACATATCACACCGGCAATTGGGCAATGTCAAAGATACTTGGGAAGAAATTTCAATTAAAGTTATCTTGTGTTGATAGGCATCACAGTGGAGCCATGTATGATGAACCAGTCGTCTAAGCTAGTGCAAACAAACTGTACTAACAAAATAGTGAAAGACAAAAGAAGTTGGGAAATAGAAAATAGAAAAAGGACTGTCTATTCATTTTAACCCTACCCACCCGATGGAAACTAGGTGGGTGGGCAGCTGAAAATGAGTAGCTTACTTAACCACTTACTGCTGTCTCTGATTCTGCAGGCAGATTAGGTGCCTGCCTAGGGAGCCTCATGAATTTATGCTAGTTGGGATCCTATTAGGTAATTCGGACCCAATGGTACTTTAACTGGGGCCTGAGCGGGGAAGCCGTTGAAACAGAAGCAGGTCAGCAGCTAGCGAACTAGGGGACGTAGTTACAGAATAAGGGGACACATTTAAAACTGAGATGCAAAGGAATTTCTTCTCTCAGAGGATAGTGAATGTCTGGAATTCTCCAACCCAGAGTTGTGGAGGCTAGATCACTGAAAGTATTTTAAGAGGAGGTAGGTAGATTTTTGAAATATCAGGGAGTTGAGGGCTATGAGGAGCTGGCATGAAAGAGAAGTTGAGGTCTGGGGCAGATCAACCATGATCTTATTGAATGGCGGGGCAGGCTTGAGGGGCCAAATGGCCTACTCCTGCTCCTATTTCTTATGTTCTTATGTAGTGGAAAGGATGAAGAGGCCATCCAGGTATGTCAAAAAGTTTCCTTTTTGGGGCCAGGAGGAAACCTTCTCGCTGCCATGTCAGCCAGCAGGTGACCAAGGGCCAACCAATTTTCACCTATCAGCTCCAACTCAGCCTTCTCTTCCTGCACATTTGCGGGGACATAGACCAGCGGCATTTAAGTGAGGTGCATGAGTTAAAATCCCCTTGGCCTGAAACTTAGGTCACCAATTGTGTTTTGTACTTGCTCCACTTTACTGCTTAAGTACTGAGAGTATGATTCTTTCTGATATGGTAATCATGTTGGGAGTATAAGAATCAAGGAGGGAATTTTAATTGGGAGCGATTTCAGGCGGGGTGAATGTCAAACTTGCCCGTCACCAAAAATTTTAAATCCTGGGCCTCATTTGCATCCCAACTAGTTGCTCTCTTAAAGTGTGTTTAAAAAGGCTGCTGGGTGATTCAGGTAGCTTCAGGCCTGAAGGCTGCCCGCAAGTATCAATCTAAGTTGTGGGGAAAGGATCAGAGCCGTTTTGCAAGGTGGGAAGAGGGACTGCAGGAGTCCAAGGTGGTAGAGGCCCAGATATTGTTTTTATGGGACCTGAATGAGCACTCCTGAATAAGGTGGAAGAAGAGGGGGGCCTCTAAATAAAGGAAAAATTTTGACATAGCTTAGAGGCCCTCCCTCCTCTCCATCCCCCATTCAGTAGGTCGTTAAAATGCCATTGAGATCCTAATGACGACATATTTTTATATCCATTAATGACGATTTCACCTGAGCCAGGCAGGCACTTCGACCACCTAAACAATAGACCTGGTTGACATGGCTGTGGGTGGCAATTGAGCAAGTACAAGGCAGTACGTCTTTGCACAAATATTTTAACAGTGTGTTCACAAAATCCCTGTTGGGTGGAATGGGTTAAAATTCCCCCCATGCTCTCATGAGGGCTGGCAGTCATTGGGGACAATGAAAGTCCTTTTCCCAACTCCTGCAACGTTAATTCCCCATGAACTTTAAAGTGATAAAGCAGAAGTGGAGAGATGTGCAGAACATTTTTTAATTGACCAGTAAGAAGTGCTTTCATACTAAAGGAGAGGACAAAAAGGAATATGAAGAACTTAGGAGAGAAGTTAAAAGAATCAGGAAGGCAAAGAGAAATTACTAAATCAGATTATCAAGGAATTTAAAAAGAAATAATAAAATATTCTATAGACGCATAAATAACCAAAAGAAATTAAAGTAAACACAGGGCCACAAACAATAAATGAATAGGTAATGACAGAGAAATGGCAGGTGTTGAATAACTATGGCTACTTTTTATGAAAGAAGATAATGAAATAGACACTTTACCAGAGGATGAACTTAAAAAGAATATTAATACAATTGGGATAGAAAGGGAGAAAATTACAAACTAGCAAAACTAAAAGAGGATAAAACCCCAGGTTCAGTCATTGACGAGCAGCTAGTGCCGGTGGACTATCAAACAGCTAATGATATTCCTATATGCAAAAAGGGAGATAGAACAAAACCGAGAACTGTCAGTAATAGGAAAGATACTAGCATCAGTACTAAAAAGATAGAAAATATAAAAAAAAGTCTGCATGGATTCCAAAAGGCTAAGTCATGCTTAACTAACTGAATATAATTCTTTGAAGAAGTAACCAAAAGAGTAGACAATGATAATGTAGTAGATGTCAAATACTTGGACTTTCAAAAAGCCTTTGATAAGGTGCCACACAGTAGACTCATGACAAAGAATCGGGTATGTGGAGTCAGGGGAAAAATAGCTGAATGAATAACAAATTGGCTAAAATGACAGAAAGCAGAGAATAGGGGTAAAGGATAGTTATTCAGATTGGAAGAATGTAGAAAACAGTGTTCCACAAGGATCAGTGCTGGGACAACTCTGATTCATAATTTATATTAATGATTTGGACTTAAGAACAAGGAACTCAATACCAAAATTTGCAGATAACAAATTGAGGGGATTTGAGTAGAGCCAACACTGAAGAAGAATGCAACACAATACAAGAAGGCCTTAGAAAACTTTCAAACTGAGCAGTTAAGTGGCAAATGAACTTTCACATAGATAAATGTGAAGTGATGCACTTTGGTAGGATAAATAGAATCAATCACCTACACTTTAGAACATAAATTGGGGTAGAAGAGAGAAAAGGGGATCTCGGGATACAGGCGAACAAATCATTTAAAAAGAGCTCCGCAGGTCAGCAAAGCAATTAAGAATGCTAAACAAGCTCTGGAATTTATTTCTAGGGTACAGAATTCAGAAGTAGTGAAGTTATATTAAATTTGTACAGGACCCTGGTCAGGCCGCACTTAAGAGTACTGTGTATAGTTCTGGTCTCCATACTATAAAAAAAGGACATTGAAGCACTGGAGAAAATGCAAAAGAGATTTTCAAGGATGGTACCAGAACTAAGAGATTACAAATATTGGGAAAGATTTAACAGGTTGGTGCCTTTAGCTTTAGAAAAAAGAAGACATGTGGGGGCCTGATAGAGGTCTTTAAAATTATGAATGGGTTGGACAGGATAGATGTGGAGAGAGTATTTCCATTTGTGGGGCAGACCAAAACTAGGGGACATAAATACAAGATTGTTACTAATGGCAAATAAGGAGAAATTTCTTTACTCAGAGAGTAGTTAGAATATGGAACTGCTACAGGTAGTGGTTGAGGGAAATAGCTTATATACTTTGAAAAGAAAACTAGACAATTACATGAGAGGAAGAGGAATAGAAAGATATGCTGAAAGGTTGAGATGAGGTAGATGGAATGGGTGGAGACTCATGTGGAATAGAAACACTAGCACAGATTAATTGCACCAAACTGCCCATTTCTGTGCTGTGCATTCCATATAATTCTATTCTCAAAATAACTAACACAACTAATTTTGATTTAGGTTTCTGACTTTAATGCTGAAATGTTACAGTAATCATCAAAGGAGTAATTATACCATGATACATTCTTTGAAATTTAATATTCCTCCACGCTCAGAATGAAGATCACAATATAGCTACAACGGTGACTCATGGGACATGTATTCCAGAACTCACACACATAATAACTTGACATGATTAACTTGAACAGGAATCTATTGATACCATTTACTAGTTATTAAAAAGAATTGAATTAAAAAAGCAGATATTGTATGTGTCAGTGCACTGAATGATGATCTGATGTCAAAGTAGACAGTATAAGTCTGAATATACAATCACTTGTTTGCTACATGGTAGATTACTATGTCTCATTACTTGAATATAGGAGGTAAGAATCTGAAAAGAGGACGGAAGACAATGAAATCTGTAGCACATTAATCTGCAGTAATGTGTAATGATTTAATGATTTTACTTATGGCTTGAATTACACTCAGTCAGCACTGGTGTGTCCCTTAGTGATGACCAATCAATTGTATAGACAGCTGAAGGCAGGATTGATAACTGGAGAAGACATAAAAAGAAACACATTTATAGTGATATTAGCCACTGTCTATAAACTCAACACAATAACAGGCAGCTAAAAGGGAGGGGGGTATCCATTTATTCACTAAAAAGCTTACCAATGTTCTCTCTAACTACTGCCCTATGTCCAATCTCCCTTGCCTGTCTAATGTCTGAAAGCATATCACTCTCAAATGCTTTCAGTCTGCTTTCCAACCAGCCTGCAGCATTGAGACTACCTTAGTCAAAGTCACCAATGATATTCTATGTGACAATGACCTCCTCATCCTACATAAACTCACTGCAGCTTTCAACATGGTCAATCACACTGTTCCCCCTTCACCACCTATCCTTTGAGGTTCACCATGAGAAGGCGTTGCCTTCTTATGTTTCCAGGCTTATCTTTCCCAATGTAGCCAAAACACTCCCTGTAAGCGAGTGGGGCGGCACAGTGGCACAGTGGTGCAGTGGTTAGCACCGCAGCCTCACAGCTCCAGCGACCCGGGTTCAATTCTGGGTACTGGCTGTGTGGAGTTTGCAAGTTCTCCCTGTATCTGCATGGTTTTCCTCCGGGTGCTCCGGTTTCCTCCCACATGCCAAAGACCTGCAGGTTGATAGGTAAATTGGCCATTATAAATTGCCCCTTGTATAGGTAGGTGGTAGGGAAATATAGGGACAGGTGGGGATGTGGTAGGAATTAGTGTAGGATTAGTATAACTGGGTGGTTGATGGTCGGCGCAGACTCAGTGAGCCGAAGGGCCTGTTTCAGTGCTGTATCTCTAAACTAAACTAAAACTAAGGGCTTCTGTCCCTATGTCTACATAAATATGTGTAACCTGTTGGTGATGCCTATCTACTACAGTAATGATCCTATGAATATGTGCAAATGTTTACTGAGTGGATCTGCTAATGTACAGGGATTGCTTGTTGCTGGGATCTGATTTGCAAAAAGAATGATCTGTTATGACATTGTGGAAGCACAGCTCCCTTTAACGTACAAATTGAATCTTTTGTTTTCTAAATGAAGTAGCTTCCTCTACTGGAGAGTATTATAATTGCAATTGCAGTAATAAATAGTTTTGCTAACTTTGGCATGGCTAATGCAGACGGCTGGCCTTGGCGTACATCTAAACCCCAGCTATTTCTTTTCAGACCTCCAAGATGGTCAGTGGGACCTAATGCATTAAAAAATGAGTGGAATCACAATTACCCTTTACTCCATTCTATATACTTCATTCTTACAAATCAGTTATTGACACACATAATTGGATTTCTTTTCACTCATAGCCAGGGCACATGTATATTCTTCAGGGATCTTTAGGTGAAATCCCCTGAGGGGATAACCAGTTGCAAGAAGAAAATTTACATTCACTGGCTCATACTGCAAGCACCACCTGGACAATCAAGGAAGAAATAAAGAAATAACTTGCAATTATATGAGTGCTTTCATGGCCTCAGGAGATTCCAAAGCGCTTCACACCCAACAAGGTACATTTTGAAGTTTAGTCACCATTATAATGTAGGAATACACAATTACCAATATGTGCACAACAAGGTCCTACAGACAGCAATGAGATGAAAGACCAGGCTATCTGTCTTAGTACTGTTAGTTGAGGAATAAACATTGTCCAGGACCCCCAGAGGCAGCACCCCTCCTCTTTTTCAAATTCTGCAATGCCAATAATTCTGACGAGGCATTGGTTTGGTGTCTCATCTGAAAGACGGCACCTCCGACAGTGCAGCACTCCCTCAGTACTGCACTAAAGTGTCAGTCTCGACTCTGCTGAAGTCTCTGGAGTCTGGCCTAAGCCCACAACCTTCCTACTTAGAGATGAGAGTGCCGTCATTGAATTAAGGCTTATACCTTAATCAACTTATGCTTCAGCAACTCAAAAGGTCAGAGAAGAGTTGAGGGAAGATAATGATGATGAAGGAGGTGGGTGGTGAGGGGAGGAGAAGTGCATATTTTTGGGTTCTGCCAGTCCCCTCTCCAGTGACAACTAATTATCTTTGATTTTCCTTTCCTCCATAAACATCAATTGGAATACAAATACAATCAGAAGAATTCACATCTCTCCACTGAAACAGCTACTGTCTCTAAATGTATCCCATAGTTCTGCAACATGTGTGGCATCTCTAAGTCTCGATGCTGTCCAATTTCATCCCCAGTTATTTCATCCTCATCTTCTTCCATCAATTTTCCCAGTTCTACTGCTTTCCTAGATCTTTTCACCATCTCAGTTCTAACTCTTAGACTATAACTATGTAGTCACTGCTGAGTTCCTTTGAACTCTATTATATCTGCTTCTTGTAGAATACCCAACAACAAATCACAGTCTTTGATGCTTTTCCTGGTCCAACCTCTACTTTTACTTTTCTGATCCTCCTTTCTGTGCCAGTGAAGTAATGGGCTGGCATGGAAAGTTTCACAATTACTCTTCCTCTTCTGTCAGCTAACGTACTACAGTATCTTGGCTCAGTTATGTGTGGATTCTGAAAATTCTGGTAAAAATTCTCTTCAAGTCTAAAATATCCTAGCCAACTTTATCTCTGTTTGCAACCTTGCCAAGTAAACTATTAGAGCTATCAGAGGCAACTTTATTGAAAAACATCCTGCCCCTTCAGCAGCTTTCCAATGAATGCCATAACTAAATTATGGGAATCCTCAATTTCATCCCTTTTCTATTCTGATAGTACAGTTGCTAGCTCTCCGAAAAGCAAAGCTAACCTGCTTGGATCACTTTTCTTCTCTAATGCTAATCTTGGTTTTTTTTGTAAGGAACCTCCTTCCATTGCTTCATTCTGTACAATTCTTCTGATGGGCGAATTATATCCCCACCAGATATGTTGGATCATCTGTCCTCTAGACTCTAACAATCTCTGGCCCTGATGATATCCCTTCCATCTTCCTAAAGATATGTCGCTCTGAACTTACAATGTCTGCTTGGCTTGGTATAAGCACATTCATCTCTAAGTTAGAGGTTTGTGGGTTCAAGCCCTGCATGAGGGCTTAGGTGAATAATCTAAGCTAACACTTCAGTGCAGAACTGACTAAATATTACACTGTTGATGATGCTGTCTTTCAAATGAGATGCTAAACTAATACTCATTCTGATTGTTTAGCTGGGTGTAATAGATTCTTTAGCACTTTTTAAAGATCAGAATTCCATGGGTGTCAGGGCCAGTATTTATACTTGAACCAATATCACCAAAACAAATCAGCTGGTCATTCATCTCATTGCTGTTTGAGACCTTGCTGTGCATAAATGGGTTCCCATGTTTGCAACAGTGATTATGCTGCATAAGTACTTTATTATGAAAGCACCGGTCATATCCTAAGGAAATCCCAGCAAAGAAAACAAAAGTATCATTGGGAGGTCCATGCCTAAAACCAGATTACCAATGATGGATTAGGCTAGAATTTTCAAATGAATGGATAATTTGAGACCCAAAACAGATTCCATAACTTTGGAAAGAGCCAATACAAAGATAGTAGGGGTAATTGGAAGGGTAAGAAAGACTGTCATTCTTTCTTTATCCCTGTCTTGGATGACATTTTCCTTCTCCTTGAACGTTTTCCCATGCTCATCCTATCCCCAAGAATTACATATTTATTTACCGCCTTCCTTCTGATCACCATTGCATCATAATCTTGATCTTCTCATTTTGATGAGGCAATAAAATCATGTTTCTTTTCATTCTTTACAGGTTTTTCTAGTCTTTTGTAAGTTTAACCCTCAATTATTTCCTCTTAATGTTGATGGCTCACGCTTAGCCTTTTTTCATTTTCAATATTCTTGGTCACACGATCTCCTCTGATCTTGAATAGAACTCCCACATCTCCTCCATTGTTAAACTGCCTCCAAAAAGCTCATTTTCTATCTTGTAATGCTATATAAGGTTGTTCAAGAAATGAATATTGCTCCCATATCAGGGGAGTTTCTTCTAAAGTACTGCTCACAGTCTTGAATAGGATACAAGAAAAAAAACTTATCTGATGTTATGAAAGTGCTTCTATTTTTGTTAAAAAATACTTTTTGAGGATTCGTAGTAAACTGAAGAAATGTTGGACCAGTTTTTTTTTCAAAAGGGTCATCAAGAGGGCACTGAAAGGACTTGTGACAACAATATTTACTGGTTGTCACATGACTCAAGGTAAAAAAAAAAGAACAGAAACCCTGGTAACTGGGGAAGATGTGTGCAGAGAAGCAACAGCTCAGAAGGTGGACTTTCTGTTTCCAGCTTCACTTTTGAATTATTTGGGGTTGGGAATGAACTGTTTAAAAGGGGTTGGAGTTTTTAAAAATAAAACTGAAGGATTGAATCCCAGCTCAGCCTAGCCTGTTGCATCTCTTTAAAAAGCCTGCAGAAGAAGAAGAGAACTTCCAAGGAGAGAAGAGAATTTCCAAGGAAGGAGAGAAGGCCACAACCCAGCTCAGCTTTCTAGCACCTCTCTAAAAGACCCTAAGAAATCCACTGTGTCAACTCATCTCGTCTCCTGTCTTTGAAGAAAAGCCTGCTAGATTAATTCTCAATGCCGCCTGAAAAGAACTGTTCTAAAAGACCCCAGTGACCTGTCTAGTGTACTCGAAGGCCAGACTGTATGCCAGTTTTGGAACACAACATATCTCATTTGCTGTTCCTTCAAGAATGAGCAAATATTCTGAGCAAAGTGTGTTTTTTGTCTGTAACAGAGCTCTAAACAAAAATCCCTTTTATTTTTCTGGTTAACCAGTGTATGTGTGTGTGTATGTCTGAGTGTGAGGGACTAAGGTAAAAAGGGAACTGTAATATTTCAATCTGTGTGTTTATGCTTTACTTCATTACTGGTTAAGATTTGTTTTATAATAAACTGATAATTTTGTTGTATATTCAAGAAACGTGGTTGGTGTGTTTTATTCTGGGAAAAATAGAGTATATGATTTACCATATCAGTAAGTGGAAAAATTTAAATATATGTTGTGACCTGTGGAGAAGTGGGACTTGAATAAACAGTGCACTCCTCGCACCTCAGCCATAACACTGATCAACAATCTCTGCTTCACTGCTAGTCCCCATCTTCCCTCTTTCACAATTTTTCTTGTCTTTCCATTTTTTGCAATGGATTTATTGACTATGAGAAGGCATTCAATTCATTGGAACACAGATTTATTTATAGCTTTAAGGAAAACAGGAATAAATGAGGGATATGTGAAGATCAAAGAGGACATTTACACAGATGCAATGGCCAGAATACACATTGACAAAGACGTAACACAATTGATAAATATTGAAAGAGGAGTGAGACAAGGAGATACAATCTCACCAAAAATATTCAACACAGTAATGGTAGACATGTCCAAGAAGATACCCTTAGAGAGAGAGGATTAAATATTGATGTAAAAAATCTAACAGACTTATGCTTTGCAGATGATGTCACACTAATTACTTAGTTATCTGTCAAAGATTTGGAAATACAACTAAATAACTTAAATAAAGAGAGTAAAAATATTGGACTGAAAGTGCACAAAGGAGAAACAAAGTATATGATAAACTTTAAGGCAGTGCAAGACCAAGAAATTAAAAATGTGACTGAATGCAAATATCTGGGCCAAACATTAAGGATGGAGGATTGTACAAATGAAGAGGTACTGAGTAGGATTAGGGTAGGATGGAGTTGTTTCGGGAGATAGAGATATTCTGTATGATAAGAAAATACCACTGGCATTAAGCAGAAGGGGGTATGATGAGTGTGTGCTACCGGCCATGACAAATGGGGTAGAATGATGGACAACTACAAAATATATAGTACAAAAACTGTATATAGCCCATAGAGCAATGGAAAAGCAAATGTTATTTGTGATAAAATCAGGTGTAATGAAATATATCAGAGCGCGGAGAGCGGGGAGAGGCTTCACTTCAAAAAGAGCATGGAGAGTGGGCAGAGGCTTCACTTCAAAAAGAGCATAGCGTGCAGGGAGAGGCTATCCTATCCTCCATTCTCTATCCTATCCTCTATGCTCTGTCCTATACAGTATCCGATCCAGTTCAGTGGAACGAGCCGTTCAAAGAAAATCAAGTGTGACAGACAAGCAAGTAGGTGATCGGTTGGGGAAGAAGCTAGCTGTTTGGTGGGTATCTGGTTAGTGGTTAAGGTCTATTCTAATCCTAACGTTTAAAATAGTAAACGAACTAGCGGTAAACTTAATAAAACATATAAAAAAGGAAAATAAAACAAATAATTGAATAAAATAATTAAGTAGTTAATTGAAACACAATAAGGATGGCAGGACAGGTGATGAGTCATGGCTGCAGCAAGTGGGAGCTCCTGGATGCCAGTACGATTCAAGGCAAACACGTTTGCAGTAAGTTTTGTGGCTTGAAGAGTCATTGGACTGGAGGCAGAGCTGCAGACACTGCGACACATCAGGGAGGGGGAAGTTACCAGGACAAGGAAAGAGGTTCTGCATAGCCAGTATGAGGAATTAGGTACTAAATTAAGAAACAGAACCTCAAAGGTAATAATCTCTGGATTATTACCTGAGCCACGTGCAAATTGGAATAGGACAAATAGGATTAGAGAAATTAATGTGTGGATCAAAGACTGGTGTGGTAGAAGTGGGTTCCAGTTCGTGGGGCACTGGCATCATTATTGTGGAAAGTGGTGGCTGTACCGTTGGGATGGTCTACACCCGAACCATGCTGGGACTGGTGTTCTAGTGAGATGCATAACTCGGGAAGTGGAGAGGGTTTTAAACTAAATAGTGGGGGCAAGGGATCAAATTTGGGAAGATATGGTAAATCAAGGAGTAGAGACAAGGCAAGAGAGGAAGGTATTAATATGGGAAATGATAAACAGACTATGACAGGAAGGGACAGAACGTACAAATCTAAGAGTGAATCAACAGATGAGGCTAGAGGTTACAAAAATAATAAAAGGACAAAACTAAAGGCTCTGTATCTAAATGCACATAGCATTCGAAACAAAACAGATGAACTGAGAGCACAAATAGAAATAAATAAGTACGATCTGATAGGCATTACAGAGACATGGCTGCAGGATGACATGGATTGGAACCTGAATATTGAAGGGTACATGGTATTTAGGAAGGACAGGAAGCTAGGAAAAGGTGGAGGGGTGGCTCTGTTAATTAATGATGGTATTAACGTATTAGAGAGGGATGACCTAAGTTCAGGAGACCAGGATGTAGAAGCAGTTTGGGTAGAGATGAGAAATCATAAAGGCAAAAAGTCCCTTGTGGGAGTGGTGTACAGGCCACCTAACGTTAACCACACTGTAGGATAGGGTATAAAGGAAGAAATAATGGCAGCCTGTCAGAAAGGTATGGTGATAATCATGGGGGATTTTAACCTACATATAGACCTAAAATATCAGATGGGCAGAGGTAGCCTAGATGAGGAGTACATCGAATGTTTTTGGGATAATTTCTTGCAGCAGTACATTCTGGAACCAACCAGAGAGCAGGCTATACTAGACCTAAAGTAAACTGGCAAATTAGGTTAAGGGATAAGTCAATAGAGATACAGTGGCAGACATTTAAGGAGATATTTCAAAATACACAGAATAGATCCATTCCAATGAGAAAGAAAAATTCCAAGGGGTTGGAGGGGGGGGGTGCGGGGTGGGGGGGGGGGGTGGGTGCGCCATCCATGGTTAGCTAAAACAGTTAAAGATAGTATCAAACTTAAAGAAAAGCATATAATTGCGCAAAGGTGGGTGGCAGGTCAGAAGATTGGACTGAATATAGAAAACAGCAAAGACTGACTAAAAGATTGATAATGAAGGTAAAATTAGAGTACGAGAGAAAGCTAGCTAGAAATATAAAGACAGATAGTAAAAGTTTCTATAGATATTTAAAAAAGAAAAGTTAACAAAGTGAACGTTGGTCCTATAGAAAGTGAGTCTGGGGAATTAATAATGGATAATAAGGAGATGGCAGATGACTTGAACAGGTATTTTGCATCGGTCTTCCCTATTGAGGATACAAGTTACATCCCAGTATTAGCTGTCAGTCAGGAAATGGAAGGGAGGGAGGAACTCAAGATAATTACAATCAACAGGGAAGTGGTACTGAACAAATTGTTGGAGCTGCGAGCTGACAAGTCCCTGGGTCCTGATGGACTTCATCTTAGGGTATTAAAAGAAATGGTAAGTGAGATAGTTAATGCGATAGTTCTAATTTTCCAAAATTCCCTCGAAATAAGGGAAGGTTCTGCTCGACTGGAAAATAGCGAATGTAACTCCTTTATTCAAAAAGGGAGGGAGACAGAAAGCAGGAAACTACAGGTCAGTTAGCTTAACATCTGTCTTAGGGAAAATGTTAGAAGCTATTATTAAAGACGGGCAGAGCACTTAGAAAAATTGAAGGTAATCAGGCAGGTTCAACATGGTTTTGTTTAAGGGAAATCATGTTTAACCAATTTATTGGCGTTCTTTGAGGGAGTTGCGTGTCATAGAGTCATAGTGTTATACAGCCCAGAACCAGGCCCTTCGGCCCATTGTGTCTGTGCCGGCCATCAAGCACCTAATTATTCTAGTCCCATTTTCCATCAATAGAGTTGTGTTCATCCATAGCATGTGCTGTGGATGAAGGGGAACCGGTGGATGTATTGTACTTAGATTTCCAGAAGGCATTTGATAAGGTGCCCCATCAAAGGTTATTGCAAAAAATAAAAGCTCATGGTGTAGGGGATAACATATTGGCATGGATAGAAGATTGGCGAACTAACAGAAACAGAGAGTGGGCATAAATGGGTCATTTTCTGGTTGGCAAGATGTAAAGAGTGATGTGCCACAGGGTTCTGAGCTGGGGCCTCAACTTTTTACAATTTATATAAATGACTTAGATGAAGGGACTGAAGGTATGGTTGATAAATTTCCTGATGACACAAAGATAGGTAGGAAGGTAGGTTGTGAAGAGGACATAAGGAAGCTAGAAAGGGATATAGATAGGTTAAGTGAGTGGACAGTAATCTGGCAGATGGAGTATAATGTGGGAAAGTGCGAAGTTGTCCATTTTGGCAGGGAGAATAACAAAGAAGCAGACTATCTAAATAGTGAGAGATTGCAGAGCTCTGAGTTGCAGAGGGATTTGGGTGTCCTAGTGCATGAATCGCAAAAGGTTAGTAGGAAAGCTAATAGAATGTTATCGTTTATTGCGAGGGGAATTGAATACAAAAGTAGGGAGGTTATGCTTCAGCTATACAGGGCATTGGTGAGATCACATCTGCAGTACTGTGTTCAGTATTGGTCTCCTCATTTAAGGAAGGATGTAAATACGTTGGAAGCAGTTCAAAGAAGGTTTACGAGACTGATACCTGGAATGTGCGGACTATGTTATGAGGAAAGATTGGACAGGCTAGGCTTGTATCCGCTGGAATTTAGAAGAGGAAGAGGCTACTTGATTGAAACATATAAGATCCTGCGGGGTCTTGACAGGATGGATGTGGAAAGGATGTTTCCCCTTGTCGGAGAATCTAGAACCAGGGGTCACTGTTTAAAAATGAGGGGTCGCCCATTTAAGACAGAGATGAGGAGAAATTTTTTCTCTCAAAGGTTTGTGAGTCTTTGGAACTCTCTTCCTCAAAAGGCAGTGGAATAAGAGTCTTTGAATATTTTTAAGGCAGAGGTAGATAAATTCTTGATAAGCAAGGGGGTGAAAGGTTATCGGGGGTAGGTGGTAATGTGGAGAAATCAGTTCAGCCATAAACTTATTGAATAGCGGAGAAGGCTCGAGGGACCGAGTGGCCTACTCCTGCTCCTAATTCATATCAAAGTATGTACGTATTCGTAAAACCGGAGTCAAGGATATCATTCAGAAGATAAATGAAGCCAAATGGAGATGGGCTGGGCATGTTGCTCGAAGAAATTATAAAAGTGGACAAAAAGGCTAATGGAGTGGCAGCCATGTTCATGAAAAAGAAGAGGGAGACCGAGAAGAAGATGGAGAGATGATATAATATCATACCCTGGGAACCACATGGGCGGGAACGTCAAGGGATAGAGATAAATGGAAAAGGCCAGAGGAGGGTTACATCCTACATTGGATGAACACAGCCTGAATGGTGGTGATGATGATGATGACTATAGTCAAGCACTCTAATGAGCTTTGCTCTCTTATTCCTCCTAAACTGCAAATATGCCATCCTACATGCCCTTCATCCCGTCCTCCTTCCAATCCGCACCGTGTTGAAATCAAATCTCATTGCACAGTTTCTTATTCTTACTCATTCTTTCCCACGACCCCACTACTCATATATCCTTTAGTCATTTCTCCCTCCCACAATATGTCAGTTTTTAAAACCTAAGCTTGGCATCTGCTGCTTCTTGATTCACTTCATCTGGTCCTTTATTGCTCCCAACCTTGTTAACGTACTGCAGCTTCCTTCACTTTGGTTTCTCATTTCTCAATGTAAAAAATAAAAATTAATTACATTCTTGCCTTTTTCACAGCCTTAAATTATGCAGCCATAATAAACTGTTCATGTTATTAACAAAAGATTGAATGATGCAGAGTTTTGCAACTGAAGACAACGACTAACTTTAAGAATTGAGGACAGCAAAATGTTCTTCAATGAATTGTCTCCTGATGGAGCTCAGAGAGCGGGTGAGACAGTGAGAGGACCGGGAAAAAGAAACCAGAGATACAGAAAAAAAGATACAAAGTGCGAGAGAGAGAATTGCAGAGAGAGATAGTGAAATTCCAACTTTTTAGTTTTATTCTAATACATTCAGTTATTTCGTTGAGCATTTTGATTTTACTGATTTAGTTTGGCAATTAGTGTGTGACTCAGTCGTGGAGGCAGCTGGTGCCAGTGCTTTGCTCTCCTATTGAAAACTGTGTGGGTTTGATTGCTAAATATTCCACCTGAGCTGATGGGTTACCCTGCATTTTAACGTTGTTCATTAATCAAAGTGCACACTGGATGAGTTATAATACCCTGTGTTGAATTTAAATTTTATTTATGACTATATACTTTTATATAATTAGTAAACAAATTGGAGAAAAATTATTCATATATAATTTCTTGTCACAACATAAAGAGGCATTTATTTTTGGAGAAACATACGTGAAGGATTAAGTTTATAGTGTAGGAGATCAAAGCTGAAAAGAGTGGAATGGAACACCAGCTTAATGAAGGAGTAGTGATTAGGTAACATCGAGAGTGGGTTTTCAAACCTGTGGAATGGGGAAGAAAAACAGTGTGAGCAATAGAGTTCCAGAGTTCTGAGGTCCTTGGAACTACAGTAGGAGACAATATTGAGTCTTCATTTTAACATAAAGGTGATATAGTAATGAGGAAAAACAGGGACAATTTGCTCGCTATCTTCAGCACCTATGCCATTATTACATCAGTATTGCACTAAAATGATCAAGATAATTTGCATTTTTTTCAGATTTAGGTACTTTTACATCTTTATTGCGTTAAACACGTTTCCTTGATCTTTTTAACAGTGCACCCCTCAGAGCCCTAAGAGCTCATTTGCAGAGCTGCACTGTTCAATTATGTGGAAGTTTCCTGAGCTAATGCTATTCCTGCACTCTGTGTAAGTTACATCCAAAAATTAAGATTCAAACTGCTTCCCCCTATAATTTCAGAGCAGTGTAACTGAAGGGTTGGGGAGCTGAAGAGGGCATCAACTTCACTTATTGATTGCAGGCTTCCAAGCAACTGTTTTTAACTGTTCCTTCACATTTTTACTCACTAACATTTGCAACTTATTTGACCATAGCAAGCTGCCTAGCGAGTTGCCAGGGCTTGTATCTTTCATATCTTTTACACAGCAGCCAAATAACTCCACTTAGGCATCACTCGCCCCCCCACCGCCAACTGCCCCCCCACTCACGCCCCCCGGCAAGGCAGCAGAGGGTTACAGCCAGGGCCTTCTATAGCATAGCTGGATTCTCCAGGGTGCCTTGATGACATGCATGTGGTACTGAATGTGCCAACCAAGCAGCTTTGGTGTTCTGCCCCAATGAGAAAGAGTGGTGAGGAGTTGATCAAAATATGATTTTCAATTCCAACAGTGTTCACTGTGTTGTACCAAAGAGCCGTTAAAACATTTGCCCACTTTGCCTCAACATATCTGGGTGAAGAGGGATTTTCTTCACTTAATTACATTAAAATCAAGTATATTTTGAGACTGATTTGTGGTTGAAACTCCCTGAAATCAATCTGAGATACCACTAATCCCAGAGGGCAGTGGATACTCAGTTGTTGAGTATATTCAAGACAGAGATCAAGACATAAAGGATATGGGGATAATGCGGGAAGGTGGAGTTGAGGATAGTGTGGGAAGGCGGAGTTGAGATAGAAGATCAGCCATGATCATATTGAATGGTGGAGCAGACTCGAAGGGCCAAACGGCCTAATCCTGCTCCTATTTCTTATGTTCTAACTGTGCGTTGGGAAACAAGCTTATTCTGCTTACTGAGATAAGGGTGATCACACATGTTCTTTTCTGTTCAAGTTTATTCAGAAGTATAATGCTGGTACTACGCTATTTATGCTGTTTTCTGTCTTAAGCAATATGCTATGTAAGCTGAGAAAATAAAACCGTCTTGTTCAATGCAAAAATACTACGAGTAATTTTAATCTAACCTGCCTTGTGCTATGTTTACGCCGGGGTGCTGGATATATTTTATATATAACTGATTTATCTCTGAGCATTGCAGACATCACACTTGTATTAAATCACCAACTGGTTTATTGACAGCACTTTAAAATATCTCACCACTACATTCTAGTCTGTCTCTTTTCAGTTTCAACTCTTCAGCTCCACCCATAGACTTAAGCAATCAAGCAGTAAACACTGATCAGTGGACAAATACAATCAAACCCAGATCAATAAAACACTACACCCTGTAGCTATTGGCCACCTATTTTACACGTTGACTTTAATGGAGCGTAAAATCGGGCATGATAAAAATGGATGATAGACCCAAGACCTGCTCCTTTTCTGCCAGGTGGGTTATGTTAAAATAGGCACTTTACAGCCTACTGACTCAACATTGAGTTCAACAATTTCAGATCATAAACTCTGCATCCAATTTTTTGGACAGCAGCTGTTGGTGATGATTCTGCTAATCCCATTTACACCTCCTCTAGACTCATTTTTTGTTTCTTTACTTGTCCCATTGGCATCTCATTTTGCCTTACACCATCATCCCTTTTTTCATTTAATCTTTGCTGCTTTCCACCCTTTAACAGACCTTCTCTTTTGTTCTACTCCTTCCCCTCACTTTCCCTGCCTCTGTACTTACTTAAAATCTGTTACACCTCTAACTTTTTCCAGTTCTGACAAAAGATCATTGACCTGAAGCATTGGGCTGAATTTGAATTCCTGTGTTCCAATCCTGCTGTCGGGAGGAAATGTAGGTCAGGAATGCACAAATGCCGGCGCCAGGACCCAGGGGCGATTTTCAAGGAGGCAACCAATTAAGGGAACTCTGTCACAGAATGGTCTGAAGCTGTGGCTCTCTGGGAATCATGGCCAGGGGTGGGGTGGGGGGCGGGGGGGGCAGCAGGGAAATGGTGGGGTTGGTTAAATTCAATGAGGCATCAATAACCCCTCGGTATGCCACTGGGAGGCCGCCTCAATTCGTTGGCCAGGCACAAGCTCTGACAAGTGCCCTTAATGGGCAATTTAATTGGCTACCTGCCGCTGGTGGGTGGGTAGCTGTCATCCCTCCAATCCAGGCTCAATGAAAATTGTAATATAATGTGATGTAGGGTATTGCTAGGTAGGTATATAAATAGACTATAGGCATCATTACAGGAGGTGATGTCATGGATTGTACAGAACCTCGTGTGAGTATTGTAGTGGCAGCCATAGATGATAGACCTTTGTAAATAAACTCCAGTTACTTTAACCCACAGACTTCTATCTTTGTTCGATACAAAGAGTATAGTAGGGTGGAAAAGCAGAAAAGTGATCGTAGAAGAAACAATAACATTGAAAAACATCAAGAACCAAGAAGATGAAAAAGTCATTGCCCTTGCCAGAGGCCTTTGAGCGGGTAGCAGGTCCGAACCAAGCCGAGGCGTGGCCGAGATGGGTCTGGAGGTTTGAGAGGTACTGTTCTGCGTCAAGGTTAGCACAGAGACCAGACAAAGAGCAAGTCAGTACTTTGCTATACTCCATGGGGGAGTGGGCAGATGACATTCTCATAACACAAGGAATCGATGAGAAGCAAACTACTTATGCTGAAGTCATGAAAGCTATAGAAGGTGTCATAGAACTGTATTCTTTTCTCCTCTGTTTGAAACAGTGTGCCTTTAAGACTGTTAAAAACAGTGTACCTTTAAGACAGATGTTTTAGATTTCTGAGAACAGTGTGCCACAGCTGCACTTGTTACCTAGGCAACAACAGGAGAGTGAGGAGATCACATGGTATAATGTTGCAATTTAAATGTTTGTAAAAACCAGCTGAAACCAGTTTTGAACTAGAGAGACACCAGTGAAGTATGCTTACTGGAGGAAGGAGCTGTCTATTTCTCTCAGCAGAAATTCTACAATGAGCTACAAGCCATGTTAATTGCCTAAGGAGGAAAAAACCCTCTGAAGAGGCCATTTGTATTGCTGGAGGTAGCAAAATTCCTTTTGTTTACTTACAATCCAAGAAGGCTTTGCTTCAAGATTGAATCTCTCTTGACTGATTGTGTTTTCTGGACTCTGCAGTAAAGTTTCGACTGAGAGACTGTCGGTTTTAAAATCCAAGTGGACCCACTTGGGGGTTACTGGAGTATTTAATTTGGTTGTTTTCCGGTTGGGTAGAAAAACTTTAATAATATGCTGTGGCCTGTGGAGTGATGGGACTGAATTGACAGTGCATTGCTCCCCCCTCAGTTGTAACAAAGGGTATTTCAAGATCAGAAAAAATTTTAATGTTGAATGGTCAAAATTTAATAAGTGCACTCAGAGAAAAAGGGAAAGCATTGAATCATTTATTAATGACCTATACAAGATTGCTGAAGATTGCGAGTATGGAAGCTTGCATGAGGAATTGATTCAAGATAGAATCGTAGTTGGGGTTATTGGCAATGTACTGTCAGATCAACTACAATCGAGGGAAGACTTGAGTTTACAAAAAGCCATTCAGCTAAGTAGACAGTGGGAGGTTGGAAAATACAACTGACCTGTAATTCGAGGGGACGGGGAGAGTTTGATCTCGAAGACAGTAGACTCAGTGGAGCTTCTGAAAATAAAATGGAATGGCATCAAAAAGCCCGAAACGCGGGAAAGGCATCCAGACGCGGCAGCACTGAATTGTAGTAGGTGCAGCCGAGAGAGACATTGGCGAGAAAATTGCCCAGCCGGATGGCAGAGTATTTCCTATGTAGAAAAAGGGGCATTTCCAGTCAATGTGTCACAACAAGAAACAAAGGCTGCAGACCAGCAAAGGGACAAATTGTTTAAACAAGAGAATAAACGAGGTAGCAGATGAGCAAATGATTGAAACCCCTTTCTTAGGAGAAAAACAAGGAGCAAATGAAAATTGCTGGACAGCAGATATCATGGTAGGAGAAAATAAAACTAGCTTTAAGTTAGACACAGGAACAGCAGTTTCTGTTCTATCAGATAAGGAACTATGGCTAAAGAAGAGAAGGTTTAGAACAATAAACAAGAAGCTATATGGGCCTGGAGGCATACAGCTGAAAGTTATAGGGGAACTGAGAAAGACTTTAAGTTACAAGAATAAAAAGATTCCTGAAACACTGTACATGATTAAGAATCAGAGTTATTCATTACTCAGCAGGAAGACATAGAACCATAGAAGCATAGAAAAGTTACAGCACAGAAAGAGGCCATTCAGTCCATCATGTCTGTGTCGTTTGAAAAAACTGGCAAGTGTTGACCTACAACTGATATACTGGTAGAAGAAATTGAGCAACAAGAGAACCAACCAAGAGATTTTAGGGCTGAATTCCCAAAGCTATTTAGAGATTTGGGAAAATTGAAAACAGAATATCGTATAAGTCTGGAAGAAGAGGCAGAACCTGTGTGTTTATTTACACTAAGAAAGGTCCCGCACCCACTACTGGAAAAGGGTAACAAAGTAGAAGTAATGGAGAACCAAGGAGTGATATCAACAGAAAGTAAACCAACTAGATGGTGTTCTGGTCTGGTTTTAGTAAAGAAACCAAATGGATCCATAATCTGTGTAGATCTCACTCAATTTAACAAGGCAGTAGAGAGAGAGAGAGAGAGAGATCCACCCTATGATATCAGTGAATGAAAGGTTAGCAAAACTGGGAAAAAGCTCCATATTTACGAAATTAGATGCAAATTAGAGCCCTTTCCTATCCTGAGTGGTGTGAAACAGGGCTGTGTTCTCGCACCCACACTTTTTGGGATTTTCTTCTCCCTGCTGCTTTCACATGCGTTCAAATCCTCTGAAGAAGGAATTTTCCTCCACACAAGATCAGGGGGCAGGTTGTTCAACCTTGCCCGTCTAAGAGCGAAGTCCAAAGTACGGAAAGTCCTCATCAGAGAACTCCTCTTTGCTGACGATGCTGCTTTAACATCTCACACTGAAGAATGCCTGCAGAGTCTCATCGACAGGTTTGCGTCTGCCTGCAATGAATTTGGCCTAACCATCAGCCTCAAGAAAACGAACATCATGGGGCAGGATGTCAGAAATGCTCCATCCATCAATATTGGCGACCACGCTCTGGAAGTGGTTCAAGAGTTCACCTACCTAGGCTCAACTATCACCAGTAACCTGTCTCTAGATGCAGAAATCAACAAGCGCATGGGTAAGGCTTCCACTGCTATGTCCAGACTGGCCAAGAGAGTGTGGGAAAATGGCGCACTGACACGGAACACAAAAGTCCGAGTGTATCAGGCCTGTGTCCTCAGTACCTTGCTCTACGGCAGCGAGGCCTGGACAACGTATGCCAGCCAAGAGCGACGCCTCAATTCATTCCATCTTCGCTGCCTTCGGAGAATACTTGGCATCAGGTGGCAGGACTATATCTCCAACACAGAAGTCCTTGAAGCGGCCAACACCCCCAGCTTATACACACTACTGAGTCAGCGGCGCTTGAGATGGCTTGGCCATGTGAGCCGCATGGAAGATGGCAGGATCCCCAAAGACACATTGTACAGCGAGCTCGCCACTGGTATCAGACCCACCGGCCGTCCATGTCTCCGTTATAAAGACGTCTGCAAACGTGACATGAAATCGTGTGACATTGATCACAAGTCGTGGGAGTCAGTTGCCAGCATTCGCCAGAGCTGGCGGGCAGCCATAAAGACAGGGCTAAATTGTGGCGAGTCGAAGAGACTTAGTAGTTGGCAGGAAAAAAGACAGAGGCGCAAGGGGAGAGCCAACTGAGCAACAGCCCCAACAAACAAATTTCTCTGCAGCACCTGTGGAAGAGCCTGTCACTCCAGAATTGGCCTTTATAGCCACTCCAGGTGCTGCTTCACAAACCACTGACCACCTCCAGGCGCGTATCCATTGTCTCTCGAGATAAGGAGGCCCAAAAGGAGATGCAAACAGTGGATTCTGGCAGTTACCGTTGGACAAAGAGTCAAAATTGTTCACAACATTTATAACACCATTTGGGAGATTCTGTTTCAATAGGTTACCATTTGGTATAACATTAGCACAGGAGATCTTTCAGAGAATTATGTCAAGAATCCTGGAAGGCTTAGAGGGAATAATCTGTCACATGGACAATGTCCTAATTCATGAAGCAAACCAGAAAGAACACGACACAAGGTTAAGAGCTGTATTACAAAGGCTAGAAGAAGCAGGTCTCACGTTAAGTGAGAAGTGTGTATTTTCGCAGATAACAGTGAAGTTCCTTGGTCACATCAAGGCAAATCCATAGAAGAAAGCAATGAAAGATTTCCCAGAACCCAAGAATAGAACAGAACTACAAAGATTCATGGGAATGGTGAATCAGGTAGTGAAATTCTGACCAAATGCAGCAACAATAAACGAGCGACAGAGCAGTATTGGGGAGAAAGCCAGAAAAAATCCTTTGAGAAAATCAGAGATGTTAACTTGGTCAGAGGTGTTGGTGCACTATGATCCAGAGCTAATGACCATAATTATGGCAGATGCATCAACAACAGGATTAGGTGCAGTCTTGCCTCAAATCCAGAAGGATGGAAGACACAGACTTGTGTATTTCACTTCTCAGTCATGAACCTTTTTTTATTCTTTCTCAGGATGTGGGTGTTGCTGGCAAGGCCAGCATTTGTTGCCCATCCCTAATTGCCCTTGACCTGAGTGGCTTGCTAGGCCATTTCAGAGGGCAGCCAAGAGTCAATCACATTGTTGTGTGTCTGGAGTCACATATAGGCCAAGGAAGAAAATTAGTGAACTAGATGGGTTTTTATGACAATTGATGATAGTTTCATGGCACCATTACTGAGACTAGCTTTCAATTCCAGATTTTAATTAATTGAATTTAAATTCCACCAGCTGTGGTGGAATTTAAACCTGTGTCCCAGGCTTCTGGATTACTAGTCCAGTGACATTACCACTACACCACTGTCTCCCCCTAAAACCCCACAGAAATATGCAGTTATTGAGAAGGAAGCATTGGCAGCAACATGGGCATGCAAAAAAAATTTCAAACTACTTACTGGGCCTTAAGTTTAAGATTGAAACTGGCCACAAACCACTCGTGACGTTGTTGAATTCGAAACAGCTAGCAAAGTTACCTCCAAGGGTGCAAAGATTTCGACTAAGACAAATGAGGTTTAATTCAATGACTGAATATGTTCCAGATAAACAACAAATAACAGCAGATGCATTATCAAAAGCAGTAATTGGAAGACCTGAAGAAAGAGATGTCGTACTTCTGGAGGAAGTAGAAGTCTTTGCTTTAACAATAACCAAGAATTTACCGGTGTTTTGACCAGGTGAGGAAGGGGGTCTCAGGCTCCCCTTTCGCCCCTTCTCTGATTTGACCACAACAGGGTTTATCTTTTTTAACAGTGATTTAACTTACCTCAGTGAGCACTTGCCCCTGTTCCTCCAATATAATTGCAGATGAACCAATCAGACAGATTTTCTTGAGTTTAAAAAAGAAAGATGTATGTTTATTAACCTTATCACTCTAAACCAGTTAAAATTACTAAAATATGCAACGCAACCATGCTCACATTCACACAACAGCCACACACACACGCACTCGAATAGATTACAAAAGGAAAAAACAAAGTTGGGAGGTTGGACTAGAGGTCCATAATAAATGGAATTTAAATACTGAGTTTCAGTGTCTTTAGTTGAAATTGTAGTCCTGAAGTCCTCGCTGGATCACATGCACAATTCAGGCTTTCTTCTCTGTTCCGGAAGGCAGAAGAGGGGCATTATCCTTGTCCCATGGTTGCTGACTGTAAGGATCTGTAGATTTATCTTCCACCAGCTGCAGCTTGAGGCTTCTCAGGATCGCTACTAGAGAGAGGGAGAGAGAGAGAGAGGAGGGATGTTCCCTGGCTGGATTTCAGTTACTGTCTGACTTCTGAGTTACCACTCACAAATCTCCAGAGTGGCCCAAGCAGTCAAGTGATGTGACCACCTCTTTGTGTTTAAATCTTCTGGAATGATCTTTGAAATTCAAGGCTCTCCCCCTAGCTGGTCAGACATACTTTGTCGGGGGTGGGGGCTCTTTCAAAGTCACGGGCGTCGATGGCTTTTGACGATGCCCATTGATAAGGTTATCCCAGGTAAGTGAATCAGAGAGCACCCCATTGTTCTGTCTAGGTTGAGTAATCACATCTGTCTCCAGCTTGATGCTTTGCTTTCTTCAAATGCAAATTGTGCGTGGCCATCTTGGCTGCTAGTCGTTCTGTTTTAAAAGGTATTTGTTACAATGTCCATAAAAGTCTCAGGCAAAGTTCCATATGATGAAATTAAGATTTCTATTTGGCATGTGGGGTCTCCGTCACAACCAGCAACAGCTAAAAGATTGAGTGAAATGGAAACCTGCAGAAAGAACATGAGGTATGCGATAGAAACTAAACTAAACTAAACTAAACAAAACAGAGAATATTGTCAGAATGGTTGGCCAGCATATGTGCCACATAACCAGGTTTTAAGGAACTATCATCAGCAAAGAGGTTATCTGAGTATTGTGAATAATTTGCTAGTCTACGATGAAAGATTGGTCATCCCAAGAGCTTTAAGATTGGATATTGTGATGGAAACCACACCTGCCAAAATGAGATATATTAATTTCATCGCATGGAACATTATTTTTGAACTGTTACTGGACCCGAAATAACTTCTTTAAAAAGACCACAACAGTGGCTGAAAACATGGCTACACATTTGCATTCGAAAAGACAGTTGCATGAAGAAGGCAATGGGAGTATTCTCTGATTCAATTAGCCAGATGGATTTTTGTCAATAGAGATGATCAAGAGACATTGAGAGTCACTGAGCCAGCATTCCACCACCAACCCTCGCCCCCCCACCCCACCCAACTGAGTGTGTCTGGTAGGCTTGGGGGAATCCATAAGCTTCGCAGGAGAGGCTGTTTTTCAAACAGGGAACTAGTCACATGACTAACCTGCTGGCCAACCTGGAGTTAATTGAATTGTGCAACAACAGTTTTGGAGAGAGACTGCAACTGAACTTCATGAAGAGAGCATCTCCCTCTTTCTGTCTCTCTCTCTCTCATGCAAAGTTCCAGGGATCCATGGAAGTAACTCAAGCCTCTAGATAGAAGACCAGCGAAACAAGTTTGAAAGTGTGCACTGGGTCCCAACGAGAACTACAAGACTTAACTTCAATCAGAGACTTTACATCCGATCCAGAAATTCCATCTACTGCTTTAAACCTTTCCCCTTTGATTCTTTCTCCTTTTCTGTCTCTATTTGCGTGTTTATCGCGTATGAATGGTAGCATGGTCACATCGTGTATCTTTAGTAGTTTTAACTGAATTAGAATTTTTAAGGTTAATAAACTTGCACCTTTCTTGTTTAAATCTGAGAAAACCTGTCTGGTTGATTTCTTTGCAATCACATTAGAGAGCAGTGAGTAAGGACTCACTGAGGGGAAGCTAAAAACATGGTGTTATAAAAATTAAACCTTGTTACGGCTAAACCAGGAAAAGGATGAGAGGGGAGCCCTAGACTCCTTCCTCACCTGGTCGTAACAGAAATTTGGGGGCTAGCACCCGGATTGGACCCACAGACAGATAAGAAATTGGAAGTGGGAAATCAAAACTGATCCAATCAAATAGAGAAAAGATTTCAATACAGGTTTTTTTGTGCATGTGTGTGCTACAATACTAACATGTCTGTGACTGAAGCCAGTAACTCCCCAAGCCAGGGTGAAGTAACCGAGGATAAGTTAAAGGAATTCTCTATGGAAGAATTGAGGAATATGGCTGAGCAGTGTGGTATCACCTTCCCTGCCAAGGCTAGGAAATCGAAACTCCTAAGACTAATGGCCAACCGTTTATCCCTCGAACCTGAAGAATCAGAAACAGGGTTAGAAATAGACATAGACAGGATTTTGCTAGCAATGATACAATTGAAATAGAGGAAACTTGAATTAGAAGACAGGGAAAGAGAGAAAGGGAGAGACAGGAGAAAGAAAAAGAGAGAGAGGAGAGAGGGAAAGAAAGACAGGAGAAAGAAAAAGAGAGAAGAGAGAAAGAGAAAGACATTTCCAGAAGGAACGGGGAAAGCTGAGGCGGCTTGAATTAACTAGGCGGAGACGGAGTAACCCCAGTGAAAGCATGGCCAAAATGGAGAATAGTAATTCGGGACTGTGTGCTGCACTGTCAAAATTTTCCCAATTGATTCCAAAATTCAATGAGGGAGACGTGGAAGCATTTTTTGTATCTTTTGAGAAACTGGCAAGGCAGTTAAAATGGCCGGCTGAGAGCTGGACTCTTCTGGTGCAAAGTAAGCTAACAGGAAAAGCCCATGAGGTTTATTCCCTGTTGCCAGATGAGAGTTCATCAAATTATGAACTGACAAAAAATGTTATCATCGGGGCATATAGGCTAGTACCAGAAGCCTACCGTCAGACGTTTCCAACCCTCAAGAAGCAAGCTGATCAAACTTACTTGAAGTTTGAGAGAAGTAAGCAGCTGGCTGTTGATAAGTGCTCCTAAAGTGCAGCCCAGCTATGAAAACCTCAGGAAGGTAATGTTTCTAGAGGAATTTAAGAACTATTTCCCACTCTCCATAAAGACTCATGTAGAGGAACAATAGGTTCATAGAGCAAGGCAAACCACAGTTCTGGCTGATGAGTTTGCTCTAATATACAAGTCGGTTCCCCAGGGGAAAACCTTTCCTTGTCACCCCCACAAATCCAAAAAGGACAAAGGGTGGGAAGGTGATAGGAGCCCTGGGAGAGACAGAAAAGCAGGAGACACAGGGGCCCTCCTCCAGCCAGAAAGGAAGGTGCTGTAAGTAGGAGTGAGACCCGGAGACCTGTGTGCTTCCATTGTAATAAGGCAAGTCATCTGAGAGCTGACTGCTGAAAACTACGGGGAAAGCCTATAGGGTTAATCAGGGCACACCCGCTCAGTGAAGGAGAAAGGTCCCTGAAGAAAAGCACAGCAGGACACACTGTGGCTTTAACTGCAGCAGTAGTAAGGCCCAGAATACATACTGCTGTAGGTGCAGGAAAATTTAATAGGATTCCTGAAGGTTATCAGGATTTTGTGTCTGAAGGGAGAGTAACTTCATACCCCTCGAGTAGGGCAAGCAAGCCCATAGTAATCCTCAGGGTCACAGGGGACACTAGATCCCTTTTACTGGGAAAAGGCCTGTACTTTCCCCCAGGGAGTGCAGTAGATACCAGAATGGTGGGAAATAGTATTGGAGGACAGTGTATGTCTATACCTTTACACTGGGTGCACTTGGAGTGCAACCTGGTTTTGGGACCGGTGACCGTAGGGATTGTCCTTAGTTTACCTGTGAACACGGTTGACCTGCCCCTAGGTAATGATCTGGCGGGGACGAAGGTGGTAGCTTCCCCAGTAGTGCTAGAGAGACTGCAGGAGATCAGAGAGACAGGGCAGTGGCAGGAGACGGTCCTCTGCAGTTTCCCTGAATGTGTAGTGAATCGGGCCATGATCAAACCAGCTCCCCCAGAGGAGACTGAACTGGCACTGCAGACAGATGACCATGGGTTCTGTCTGTCTGAGACTTTCTTTGGAAAGTTAGAGGACCCAAGGAACGAATTAAATGGATCTTCCCTAGCTGAGGCTTAGCGAGCTGAACCAGTACTGAGAGAGTTAGCACAGGCTGCCCAGTCTGAAACTGAAGCAGAGGGAGTCCCTGACTGCTACTATTTAAAAAATGAGGTACTGGTGAGGAAGTGGAGTTTTCTCACAGACCTGAGGGAAAAGAGTGGACAGTGGTTCAGCAGTTAGTGGTGCTGCAGAGGTACCAGAGAGAAATATTAAGAATGGCCCATGAGATTACAATGGCTGTAAATGTCAGTATACGAGAAACCAAAGCCCACACGAGGCAGCAGTTTGACTGGCCAAAACTCCACAAAGATGTGATGGAGTACTGTAGGAGTTGCCACATGTGCCAGGTTGAGGGGAAACCCCAACCTACAGTGAAATATGCACCCCTAAGTCCTGTATCGGTGTTTGGAGGACCCTCCAAACAGAGGGCTGGTGAATTGTAAAGGACCCCTGCCAAGAACAAAAGTGGACAGACAGGCACAGAGCTGGCAAAGAGTTAGAGAGGAAAGGGGAAAAAGGGACAATGAAGACAGGTTAAAGGAGATCCGAGAGATTCCCAAATGGAAACCCCTGCTGTCCGGACAGCCTACCCCGAAATGTAAATGCAGACACCAGAAGCACCCCACCATAGTTGCGAACAGCATTTACAGAAACCTACAGGGACAAAGAGAGTCCTGGGCAGAGAAATTGTGAAGGTGATGCCTCACCTAGTCAAAGTGCCGCAGGGGAATGCAGTAGAATCTGGACAAATACCTGCAAGCAGGAGTGTCCCAGAGGACAAAGGAAAGATTAGCAAAGAATTCCACGCCCCCCACAGTCATGAGAAAAGGGAAACAACCATACTTTAAAGTGAAAAGCTCAAGCATGACTCATGCAAACACTGAAAAAGAGATCAGAGTGGATCCACCCACTGCTGACTCTCATGAGCAGAACTCCAAATCAGGGCGAACTAAATCTAACCCTCCCCCTGCAGACCTCAACAGGAACAAAGGCACCCTAGGCAGTCATGGAAATGTGCAAATTGCAAACCTCCCCAAAAGTCACATGTTTATTGGGATGCCCATTCCCAACATATTGCAGGCTGATAGTGAAGAAACTTCAAACCCCTTGGGCAACAAATAACTATCTCAGACCCACCTCAAGGGAAAAGGGGTAGTTTAAAGCAGCTCTGCTACAAAGAAAAGACAGGCTGTGACAATTTTTAGCATTTCTGAATGAATGATGTCACGCTAGACCCCCACCTGCCAAGAATGAGGCATATTAATTTTGTCATATGAACATTGATTTGAAAATGGTTGCTGAAGTGAAAAAAAGTACTTGTTTAAAAAAAATCTCTAGGCCCTTGGCTTGTATATTAACAGACAGTGCTTATGGAGACAAAAGGGTTACTTCCCTTATCCAATTTAACCCACAATGGACTTTGAGCACCAGACATTGAAGATGAGGGAGTTCAAATTTCAGGATGACTGCTGGGATGGCCAAATTCACAAACAGATGTGGTCGGACCAGCTGGTCACGTGACTACTCTGCTTGGCAACCTGGTTTTTCTGAATTGTACAAAGAGTTTTGAACAGAGAGACTACTGTATGCTCCTGGACTGAAGAAGACCTCTCCTGTCTGGCTCTCCTTCTCTTTCTCACGGAACTCCAAATCCACTGAAGACACATGAACCTCAAGAGAGAAAAGTCTCCTAAAGCGTACAAGGTTTAAGAAGAATACGGGGCCCCAATGAAAAGCAAGATCTATCTACAATCAAGGACTCTACTGTGATCTCAAAGAACCGCAACAAAAACCCTCTTCAGAAATTGCCCCAAACTTTTCCACTTTATTTTCTTCTGCTCTTTTCTGTCTCTATCTGCACGTGTGTATCGGGTATGCATGCTAACGTGGGTGCATCATGTATCCATAGGCATTAACTGAATTAGAGTTGAAGTTTAAGTTTAATAAATTTCAACCTTTCTTCTTTAAACCTAAGAAAACCTGTTTGTGCTGGTTTCTTTGCCTTATAATTGGAAAGCAGTGAACAAGGATTCACCAAGGGGGAGCTAAAAACATGGTATATTTAAAATTAAACCCTGTTACAGTAAGATCAGGTGAAGGCTGAGAGGGAACCCGAGACCCATTTCTCACCTGGTCGTAACAATGGGAATGAATGAGAGAAATTCATGTGTGTTTTCCTGTACTTTCTCTTCTTTCTATTTTTTTTTATAACAAAATGCTTTTTTAATATTGCATTTCATTCCACTGGATATGGAGGTGTGACGGAAACCACATCTGCCAAAATGAGACATATTAATTTCATTATATGGGACATTATTTTTGAACTGTTACTGGACCTGAAATAACTTGTTTGAAAAGGCCTCAACAGTGGCTGAAAACATGGCTGCACATTTGCATTCTAAAAGACTGTTGCCTAAGAAGACAACAGGAGTATTCACTGATTCAATTAGCCAGATGGATTTTTGTCAATAGAGATGATCAAGAGACATTGAGGGTCATTGAGCCAGCATTCCACCACCCCTCCACCCCCCCCTCACTCAGAGTGTCTGGTAAGCTTGGGGAATCCATAAACCTCGCAGGACAGGCTGTTTTTCAAACAGGGAGCTAGTCACATGACTAACCTGGAGTAAATTGAATTGTGCACACAGAATAGTTTTGGAGAGAGACTGCAACTGAACTTCAAGAAGAGAGCATCTCCCTTTCTCTGTCTCACTCTCTCCCACGCATAGTTCCAAGAAACCACAGAAATAACTTAAGCCTCAAGACAGAAGACCAGTGAAACATGTTTGAAAGTGTGCACAGGGCCCCAACAAGAACTGCAAGACTTAACTTCAATCAGAGACTTTACATCCAATCCAGAACCAGTAACTAAATTCCATCTACTGCTTCAAACCTTTCCCCTTTGATTCTTTCTCCTTTTCTGTCTCTATTTGCGTGTGTTTATCGCTTATGCATGCTAGCGTGGCTGCATCGTATATCTTTAGTAGTTTTAATTAAATTAGTGTTTTTAAGGTTAATAATCTTACACCTTTCTTGTTTAAATGGAAAGCATAAACGGGATTGGGCAAAGTCAGCATGGATTTACGAAAGGGAAATCATGCTTAACAAATCTTTTGGAGTTTTTTGAGGATGTAACTAGTAGAATAGATAAGGGAGAACCAGTGGATGTGGTGTATTTGGATTTTCAGAAAGCTTTTGATAAGGTCCCACATAAGAAGTTAGTATGCAAAATTAAAGCACATGGGATTGGGGGTAATATACTGGCATGGGTTGAGAATTGGTTGACAGACAGGAAACAGGGAGTGGGAATAAACGGGCCTTTTTCTGGGTGGCAGGCAGTGACTAGTGGGGTACCTCAGGGATCAGCGCTTGGGCCCCAGCTACATATCAATGACTTGGGTGAGGGATCTAAATGTAACATTTCCAAGTTTGCAGAAGACACAAAGCTGGGGGGGAAATGTGAGCTGTGAGGAGGATGCAAAGAGGCTCCAATGTGATTTGGAGTGAGTGGGCAAATGCGTGGCAGATGGATAATTCTGAGGTTATCCACTTTGGTTGCAAAAACAGAAAGGCAGATTATTATCTGATTGGTGATAGATTGGGAAAGCGGGAGGTGCAACGAGACCTGGGTGTCCTCGTACACCAGTCACTGAAAGCAAGCATTCAGATACAGCAAGCAATTAGGAAGGTGAATGGTATGTTGGCCTTCATTGCAAGAGGATTTGAGTACAGGAGCAAGGATGTCTTACTGCAGTTATACAGGGCCTTGGTGAGACCTCATCTGGAGTATTGTGTGCGGTTTTGGTCTCCTTATCTGAGGAAGGATTTTCTTGCCATGGAGGGAGTGCAAAGAAGATTTACTAGGCTGATTCCTGGGATGGCAGGACTGATGTATGAGGAGAGTGCTGTTAGGAAGGGAGTTCCAGGATTTTGACCCAATGACAGTGAAGGAACGGTGATATAGTTCCAAGTCAGGAGGGTGTGTAACTTGGAGGGGAACTTGCAGGTTGTGGTGTCCCATGCGTTTGCTGCCCTTGTCCTTCTAGTTGGTAGAAGTCACGGGTTTGGAAGGTACTGTCTAAGGAGCCTGAGTGGGCTGCTGCAGTGCATCTTGTAGATGGTACACACTGCTGCCACTGTGCGTCGGTGGTGGAGGGAGTGAATGTTTTTGGATGGTGTGCCAATCAAGCGGGCTGCTTTTTCCTGGATGATGTCGAGCTTCTTGAGTTGTTGGAGCTGCACCCATCCAGGCAAATGGAAAGTATTCCATCACACTTCTGACTTGTAGATGGTGGACAGGCTTTGGGGAGTCAGGAGGTGAGTTACTTGCTGCAGGATTCCTAGCCTCTGACCTGCTGTTGTAGCCACAGTATTTATATAGCTACTCCAGTACTGTTTCTGGTCAATGGTAACCCCTAGGATGTTGTTAGTGGGAGATTCAGCGATCATAATGCCATTGAATGTCAAGGGGAGATGGTTAGATGCTCTCTTGTTGGAGATGGTCATTGCCTGGCACTTGTGTGGCGTGAATGTTACTTGCTACTTATCAGCTCAAGACTTGATATTGTCCAGGTCTTGCTGCATTTCGACACAGACTGCTTCAGTATGTGAGGAGTCGTGAATGGTGCTGAATATTGTGCAATCATCAGCGAATATCCTCACTTCTGACCTTATGATTGAAGGAAGATCATTGACGAAACATTTGAAGATGGTTGGGCCTAGAACACTACCCTGAGGAACTCCTGCAGTGATGTCCTGGAGCTGAGGTGATTGACCTCCAACAACCACAACCATCTTCCTTTGCGCTAGGTATGACTCCAACCAGCGGTCAGTTTTCCCCCGATTCCCATTGACTTCAGTTTTGCAAGGGATCCTTGATGCCATACTTGGTCAAATGCTGCCTTAATGTCAAGGGCAGTCACTCTCACTTCACCTCTTGAGTCCAGCTCTTTTGTCCATGTTTGAACCAAGGCCATAATGAGGTCAGGAGATAAGTGGCCCTGGCGGAACCCAAACTGAGCGTCACTGAGCAGTTTATTGCTAAGCAAGTGCTGCTTGATAGCACTGTCGATGACACCTTCCATCACTGTACTGATGATTGAGAGTAGATTGATGAGGTGGTAATTGGCTGGGTTGGACTTGTCCTGCTTTCTGTGTACAGAACATACCTGGGCAATTTTCCATATTGCGGGTAGATGCCAGTGTTGTAGCTGTACTGGAACAGCTTGGCTAGGGGCGCAGCAAGTTCTGGAGCACAGGTCTTCAGTACTATTGCTGGAATATTGTCAGGGCCCATAGCCTTTGCAGTATCCAGTGCCTTCAGTTGTTTCTTGATATTACCTGGAATTAATCAAATTGGCTGAAGTCTGGCATCTGTGATGCTGGGGACTTCAGGAGGAGGCCGAGATGGATCATCAACTCGGCATTTCTGGCTGAAGATTGTTGCAAATGTTTCAGGCTTATCTTTTGCACTGATGTGCTGGGCTCCCCCATGATTGAGGATGGGGATATTTGTGGAGCCACCTCCTCCAGTTAGTTGTTTTATTGTCCATTCACGGCTGGATGTGGCAGTTGATTATGGGATCACTTAGCTCTGTCTATCGCATGCTGCTTACACAGTTTGGCACTCAAGTAGTCCTGTGTTGTAGCTTCACCAGGTTGATACATCATTTTGAGGTATGCCTGGTGCTGCTCCTGGTATGCCCTCCTGCACTCTTCATTGAACCAGGATTGGTCTCCTGGCTTGATGGTAACAGTAGAGTGGGGAATATGCCGGGCCATGAGGTTACAGATTGTGGTTGAGTACAATTCTGCTGCTGCTGATGGCCCCCAGTGCCTCATGGATGCCCAGTTTTGCACTGCGAGATCTGTTCCAAATCTATCCCATTTAGCACGGTGGTAGTGCCACACAACATGATGGAGGGTATCCTCAATGTGAAGGCGGGACTTCCTCTCCACAAGGACTGTGGGGTGGTCCTACCAATATTGTCAAGAACAAATGCATCTGTGGCAGGCAGATTGGTGAGGACAAGGTCAAGTACGTTATTCCCTCTTGTTGGTTCCCTCACCACCTGCCACATACTCAGTCTAGCAGCTTTGTCCTTTAGGACTTGGCCAGCCCGGTCAGTAGTGGTGCTACCGAGGGGAAGCTAAAAACATGGTGTTGTAAAAATGAAACCTTGTTACGGCCAAACCAGGAAATGGCTGAGAGGGGAGCCCTAGACCCCTTCCTCACTTGGTCGTAACAATATCTTGGAGAAATTACACACAGGTCATTTATGGATCACTAAATGTAGAGCAAGAGCCATAAACTAAGTATGGTGGCCGAGGATAGCAAAAGATATCGAAGAAATGGTATCCAGATGCTTCCCATGTGCTACTATCAGACTGAAGGTGAAAGAGCCACTTTTGCCATTTTCGTTTCTGTCCAGACCATAGGAGCATCTAGGAATGGACCTCTTTGAGCATAAAGGGAAGATGTTCCTTATTGTCGTTGACTATTACTCGCTATGCGTTGAAGTTAAGCTACTACTTGGCCAGAGTTCAGAGGCTGTGGTCAAACCTTTAAGAGAATTTTTTGTTACATGTGGCATTCCATATCTGACAATGGGCTGCAATTTGCGAAAGAAAGTTTCAAAGAGTTTACTGAAACATACGGATTTGTTCATGTCACCAGTTCAGCGAGGTGCCCTTAGGCCAATGGAGAGTTGTATGAACTGTGAAGACGTTATTGAAGAAAATCGAAGATTTTCAACTGACACTATTAAGCTATCAACCAATTCAGAATGGTTTAGCCCCATGTTGAATTATTAATGAGAAGAAGGTTGAAGACACAACTTTCTATTCTCCCCATTAAACTAAAGCCACGAATTAGTGAAGACTTTGAAAAAAGTGAAGGAGACAGAGGATAGAGAGTGGTTAATTCAAGCTGAGAATTATGATAGAGGCTACAGAATGAGAAATCTGTCAGACATCCAACCAGGAGAATTGGAATGGGTCAAAGACAAGAACAGATACGGAGAAGTGATAGAGAAATCACCATATCCAAGATCATATGTTGTCCAGACTGACCAGGGGATGTTGAGAAAGAACATTGGTACCAGTTCCACAGAAGAAACAAATTGAAGAAATGCAAAAGAATCAGTCATCAGTGCAAGTTGATGAACCGGTGATATGACAATTAGCAGACAACCCAGACAGCACAGTTCGCAGACGACACGAAAATTGCTGGTAAATAGTGAGGAGGAAAGCCTTAGATTACAGGACGATATAGATGGCTGGTAAGATGGGCGGAGCAGTGGCAAATGGAGTTTAATCCTGAGAGGTGTGAGGTGATGCACTTTGGGAGGTCTAACAAGGCAATGGAATATAAAATGGATGGTAGGACCCTAGGGAGTACAGAGGGTCAGAGGGACCTTGGGGTGCTTGTCCATAGATCACTGAATGTAGCACAGGTAGATAAGGTGGTTAGGAAGGCTTACGGGATACTTGCCTTTATTAGCTGAGGCATAGAATATAAGAGCAGGGAGGTTATGATGGAACTGTATAAAACACTGGTTAGGCCACAGTTGGAGTACTGTGTACAGTTCTGGTCGCCACACTACAGGAAGGATGTGACTGCAATGGAGAGGGTGCAGAGGAGATTCACCAGGATGTTACCTGGGCTGGAGTATTTCAGTTATGAAGACAGACTAGATAGGCTGGGGTTGTTTTCCTTGGAGTGGAGAAGGCTGAGGGGGGACCTGATTGAGGTATACAAAATTACGAGGGGCATTGATAGGATAGATAGGAAGAAACTTTTTCCCTTAGCAGAGGGGTCAATAACTAGGGGGCATAGATTTAAGGTAAGGGGCAGGAGGTTTAGACGGGAGTTGAGGAGGAATTTTTTCACCCAGAGGGTGGTTGAAATCTGGAACACACTGCCTGAAGGGGTGGTAGAGGCAGGAACACTCACGACATTCAAGAAATATTTAGATGAGCACTTGAAATGCCATAACATACAAGGCTATGGGCCAAGTGCGGGGAAATGGCATTACTTAGGACAGGTGCTTGATGGTTGGTGCAGGCGCGTTGGGCCAAAGGGCCTGTGCTGTAAAACTCTATGAATCTATGGCTCAACTGAGAAAAGAGCATTGGAATCATCAAATAGTTCCACTCAAATACAAGAAATTGAACAGGAAGAACTAAGAGACTCTAAACCCCAAAGATCTTCAAGTGAAAGGAGGACACGTAGCAGCAGAGTTGTGAAAACGCAATAGCGTTACTTAACCTGATGAATGAAGTCAGAGACTTGAAGGATGCAGTATAATGTGTTGTAGGTTGTTGCTAGGTAGGTATGTAAATAGATTGTAAGCATCATTACAGGATGTGATGTCACAGAATGTACAGAGCATATTGTCAGTATTGTAATGGCAACCATAGCTAATAGACTTATTAGCTCCAGTTACCTTAACCCACAGACGAATATCTTTATTCTGTACAAAGAGTATAGTAACCTTGATACTACAAAAATTGCCTGGCCGCAGGACCATAGTGTTAGACCGTTATGCTGGCTGGTTGCGGGGAATTGCGGGCTTGCCCACCTCTGGTCCTGTCTCCGCATCCCATCAAACATTCAGCCCATTAACTCTGTTTCACTTCTCACAAATACTGCCTGACCTACTGAGTATTTCTAGCATTTTTCGGTTTTATTCCAGATCTCCAGCAGCATTTTCCTTTTGCATTACGTTAAAATTGTCCCACTGTTATTTAGAAAGAGAGGAATGGACATGATGTATGAATATACAAAAGGTTGGGTTCAGCAGAAAACGTTCGTGAACCTCTGCCTGTTGATATGGGGGGTGTTTCAGTGCATCCATTGGTTGTTTTTATGTGAAGGAATTTTGACCTTTAATAATCCATTAAATGCAAAATGATGGAAATTGTGTAAATTAATACACAAAACAAATTACAAATCGCTTCATACGTGGATACCTTCAATAAAAAAATACTGACTACAATATTCCTGAAGCTAAGGCTGAACCAAATGCAGATGACAGAACTACCTTGACTGATCAGCTGGCGGAGCTCTGCTACTTCCCTGCACTGCCTGCCCTGGGTCACTGAACTTAGGTCGTTCTTCAATTGTGGGCGGGCTCTGGACATTTGATTGGGTCCTGCTCCTGTCCATCAGCCGCGATGACCCCCTCACCTGGAAATGACGTCATGAAAAGTGGTGCCTCGCGCTCGGGTGGGCGGGTCTGTGCCTAGGATGAGCTTTTGATTGGTCGGACCCATCCCTCGTCACCCGTTGCCAAGGCGCTGTTGACATCACGTGGCCGCGGCTCTCCAATAGTGAGCAAATGAGGCCTCGCGCGCGTTGGGCGCCAAGCGATGTGGCTGTGACTGGATGTGTGGAGAATCTGAGGGGAGAGCAGCCCTTGTGGCAGTGGGGTAAGGAGCTGAGGGGCCGGCGGTAATCGTGGGTAACTTGCTCCGTATAGCTGGGAGACAGAGCGGGACAGACAGACGGTAGGAGGGAGGCCGGCCGGCCGCTCCACCACAGAGCAACAAGGCCGAGTGGGCCCTGGAAATCAACAGCTTCCCTGGAAACGGTATCTGTCCGTCTCCTTCCCCTCTCCGGGCCAGCGGTAGAAATGGTCCCAGGCCGCTTCCCGGAGGAGTTGTAGTACCTGCAAGGAATAATACTGGTTGGAATAATGCCGCCTTATCTCAACCCTAGGATGTGTTGTCGTTGCCTGGTTTGCCGAATGCATCAAGATCTGTTTTTGTACCTGTGAAGTTTCCCCTGACAATCGCAGGTTCTTGTGATGGAATGACATCTCTGAAATTATACTTGGTGGTTAGCAGTAGTATGTCGTGCGGGTGTATGTAGTCCGAGTAAAGAAAGACTCCATACGGAGACCGCAGGAATGAGATGTATGTATAATGTAGATATAATCACAATAGAAATCGGAGCAAAGCTTAAGAATAATGACACATGCATATCTTTGTACTCCACCTGGTGAATTACAGGACAAAGAACTTCTGTAAACTGCAAAATCAAGTGGTCTGAAGTGTTTGTATGTTATAATGATGAGTCTATAAGAGACCACAATCATTGTATATCTATGTGACATTATTAAAACATAAGTTTTTGTTATGATTTGAGGTTTTTTATCTTTGCAATTACAGTTAGCCTGTATTTACATCACATACTGTTACTGTAACGGTAATGAATAGAGTGTTATTCATTCTTCAAGTATTCCATGTCCCATGTTGAGTTGTGTGGTGCCTTTTATATTAGCTATGAGAATGAGCTAAGATGGTTGAAAAGCCAGGTAGGCAGAATACAATCTGGGATATCATGGTAGTTTGAGCTTGGTTGGTGAGGATTTGTTATTATAAATGGGTGTGGGTTCCTTACACATGAGCAGAAGTGTGATTTGGATCAGCTGAGCTCAGGAACATTTAGTAGCCTGAACTGACTTGACAATATGAGTTAGAGCTGGAATGACCATGTGTCAATTGGGGAAAGGGCGTGGTGTTAGCCAGAATAGGGAAAGATACATTGATTGGAGCATCAACAGAAGTCACCCAATGGTTGTGCTGAGGTGTGAAGAAAACTTGCTTGTATGCCAGAATATAGTAGCTTCTGAGTTCTTAGGTATTTCACTGTAGAGATTTTCCAAAGCTTGCTTTTTATAGGAAAGAATTAGCATTATACTCCCTTGACGCTTTGAACAAACTTTCAAAGCAAATTGTGTCACACCAAGAGTGATTTATTAGTAGATATTTTTGTAACCATTTCAAGGCATGGATCTTTGGAGTGAAAATGATGTAAAATGGTGCAAACTATTATTTAAATATCAATTCTGAAATCACTAGTAATCTAGCCAATTTGGTCATGATACCCTAATGTACACACAGCTATTGGACAGGGGCACAAACATTATTGCGGTAATAAAATGCTGGTATTTACTGTGCTTTATATATATTTTGACTAGATCATGGATTCTGAGTTATAGAATCTAAGTTGAATTTATGAACTTTAATTCTGTAATTTACAGCCACATTAATAAGTTTTAATGCAGAAAATATTGTATTCATTTATATTTTAAACCACCAATACTCACAGATAAATGCACCAATTGGCAACCTACATGATTTAATAAGATCAATATTTTGTGCAATTCAAAGTAAATCTGTAGTAGCAGTAACATTATCTACAATTTGAGTGGGTGCTTTTGCTGGACAAACCATTTCTTGATGATCTGTGTTCTCTCCTGGAGAATGCTTGTACTTTAAGGAACACGGAGTGTTTCCAGTCTTGTTCTCTTTGAATATTATAGGAAATATGTTAAGCTACAAGGATGGGTGTAGTTTTTTTTACAGTGGCTTTCTATGTTTTTATATAATTGCACTTTGTGTTTGTTTACTGGAGCTATCATTTTCATCTTGTGCACCAAAAGTGTTTATGTTGAAAGTGAACAGCAGAAACAGTCCAGAGTATCATACAAATACACCTCAACGTTTGCTTGTTCCAAAAAGGTACACAATTGTTGCTAAAAACATTTTGCAGAAATACTTCTATATAGACCATAAAATATTGTTAGGAATAATTAAAATTTCTAATCAAAGTACAACCTCCATCAGAGATGTTTTCATGTCTGAGATCAGTCGACTTGAGCAACATTGAGAGGAGCTTTCTATCTGTTCTGATGAGTAGGATTTTATTTTAAGTCAATGTATGTTTTAATAAACTCTCTCAGAAGATCCCTTCTTAGATTAAAAAATATACATTGGGCTGCTGTTGTTGATGATGATGTGTTTCCATCCAAGGCAGTTTGTGCTGAAGTTTGGGGAACAGCTGTGGTGACGTAGCGAGCAAAGTTCAGAGAGGGAGAGGAGTGAGAGTGGAGTTGGTGACATTTGTGTTCTGGATTAAAAGCTGTCGAGGTGCTGGCGAGAGGGAAGCAGCGTGTCTTTGCCCGGCTCTGGTGGGGTTGAAAGATGGCATGAGTTTGAGAAGTCTGTAGTTGCCGGTGTATATTTTTCTGTGTTGCTGATTTCCTTGTGCCGAAAGGAGTTGAAGCCCGAGAGAAGAGGGGAGTGAGAGTCGGGGAGAAAAATAACAGCCACTTTCTGAAGCTGGAAATATGAACCTTTGGTCGCTGAGACCCCGCACGAACAGGCCGTGCCCATGGTGAGGAAGAAGAAGACAGTCTCGGCTGCCGAGGACCGCCAGAATGGGTAGGAGAAGGAGGGAAAGCCGCTTTTCTCAGGGTTTAGCTTGGCGGAGAGTGGGGAGGTTTCAGCTGCTCCCGGCCGACATGTCGCGGGTTTGGAGTGAAGCTCAAGGGGAAGGAGGAAGACATTAACACTGCCAGAAACTCCGGCTGTATCAACCCAAATAACACCCAGAGTAGAAAAAAACCCTTTCATCCTCCGGCTGGTTCAGGGATCCAGCTTCAGGACCCCAACCTGGCCGAGAAGAAGCAGATTTTCAGCGGGTGGTTGCGGGACAGCGATCGGGGGATCAGGAGAAAAACAACGGCGGCCATGTTGAATAAAAATGTTTACAGCTGCAAGTTGTGAGGGTTCAAAAATGTGGAAATATATATGCTTTTAAAGATGTATTTGACTGATTTTTGCCTTGTTTTGTGTTCCCCAGAATGACGGCGAAATGTGTGGATGTGAGTAGCGATGAAGGGCTGAGGCGATTGTGTAAAAGGTCTGGGGAAGAGGAGAGTGCTGAAGGAGATGGGGAGAGTGAAGAAGGAGGCAGCAGCTCTCAACACAACACAAAGAGAGAAGATCCATCAGCAGTTGCCACAAGCCCAGATCAACATCATTTCTTAAGATCCAGTGTCAGGCCTCCCAGCAAGAGGTTAAGGAAAGATTCATCTGCTTCGAATGGATCCAGTGGCTTCCAGAACAATAAAGGAAAAGGTAAAATGATGGCTCTTGCTATTAAGGTTTGGTGGCATCACACACATTGCAGTCCTCTGTGGGTGAAACAGGTATGTGCCTGGCTGTTTCAAAGAATCCCTTTCCCTGTGTGTAATATTCCAAAGAGTTTTTTAAAGATTGAAAGTAGTTTTAAATATTAATTCATACATTACATGCAAATATGCGACCAGCAGTTATTGTAACCTTCCCTTAGCTCACTGCCTTGCACTGGAAGCCACTTAAGGAATAACATTTAATCCTCTTCACAGGAACAGCTATATTCTAGTTTGTTTGTTCTAATTCCCAAGAATATAACCTACCTATATACATGTCCTTTACATTTGAAGTATACACAGTAGTAGTGCATCACAGCACATAGCTTGCTTTTCCAGTGGAACAGCAGACCAAGTCCAAAGTATAATTTGAACAAGAGGCTGATATACGAACAGTAGACACCAGGATACTGGTGTCACTTACTGTAATTTTTATTCGTCCTACTGTTCCACAGTGGTGTATTTTTCATATATAATCCCCATTCAGTGCAGTGTCACAAATCTGGATGCTGTTCACATGTGCAATCTTGAAGTACATACTATATCATAGTCTTAGCTAATGAGTCAGTGGGTATTACACTTAAATAGTGGATAATAGATTTTCCTGTATTTTGTTAACGGAATTGTTAATTGTAATACCATTACTTTTAGTTCCTTCATTACTATACTCCTCTCCTACACAAAACATTTTTATCACTCAGTATTCTGACAATTATATAGTCATTTAACTTGTGAAAAAATAAATTGATTATGCAGTGTAACAATGACTGCGAATAAACCTTAAGGATTTTTTTGTACACAACTCGAGCTTTTTCAGATCCATGAAATCATTTGCATTTAATTTACTTTCTAACTCGCTGCCGGCCAGCTGTTAAACTGTGCATAATGGTCTTTCATCAAACACGCAATTACATTATACAGATATAGTTCATTATGCTGATTTCCATATTGCTTCATTTGCAACTCAGGGACTACTATGCTGCGGTGTATTCTAGTAGAATATCACTGCAGCTCAGGGTTATGTAATTTAGAGAACATTTGTTTCTGGTTCTGAAATGAATTGCAATTTAATACAAGTGTAGCAGCCTACAACTTCAATTAGAGCAATAGTTAGGTGTTTAACTGAAGAGCAGCTGAGTATTTATTAACCATACAGCAGTCTTTTAAGTGATGGACTAAGTTGTTGCATTGTCTTCAGTCATCTGAGTTTGAACACCTGAAGCATCCCAACGTGATTGTTTATAATTTCATTGTTTTTGTGGAAATTTACTTCAGGGTGTTGAGCTCCAGAAAGCTTGTTATGGAAGGATAATGATGGAGCCTATATTTACATACGAACATATGAATTAGGAGCAGGAATAGGCCACTAGGCCCCTCGAGCCTGTTCTGCCATTCGATAAGTTCATGGCTGAATTGATTTTTTCACATTACCACCTACCCCCGATAACCTTTCACCCCCCTGCTTATCGAGAATCTATCTACCTCTGCCTTAAACATATTCAAAGACTCTTTCACATTTATTGTGCATAATAAAAGGATTACAAACATGTAACTCACTCTTCCAGTCCCAGTGAGTGTCTGCTTTTAAGTGCTCAACTAAAATTCCAATTAACTCCCTTTACCTGCATATAATCACCCAATTAACATATTTCCATCTTTCTATTGCAATGCAGCTTAGATTAATATGCTCAAATATTTCAAAATAAATTCCATATTATGCACAAAGTATTAACATACTCAAAGAATATTTCAAAATAAATTAAATGCCATTTTGGGCGCAAAGTTTTTTTTTTACATTGAGAGGCGCCCCTCATCCAGCAATTTCTCAGCATTTGCATTTCTTTTTGTGGAATAATCGGATAGCTGATGACTTGCATCTACTCATTTAAGTTTGGAGATTTCCTTTCTCTCCAGCATGTGTTTCAATCCAGCGAGATCAATACGTAGTCTTTTCTCACTCACACTTTTTGTAGAGTGTACATTGTCCCACAAAGAACGATTATCCACATAACATTCAATGGGTATCCTATCTTCTGGATGACCCATGTTCAGAATTTCATACAAAATATTTGACAAATAGAATCCCATGTCCACTGCCTCCACAAGACCCAGTGTTTCCACAGCTAACGTGCTTTTAACAACCTGTTTTATTTTCTTAGCCTCCCAAGCTAAAAGGACAACATTTCCTATTTTCACCCATCAGAAATATTATGAAGCCAGCTGCACTCGAATACCCATCAGCAAGGTTAGCATGTGAAGCATCACTAAAAATTATTAGCTTCATGTTCTTTGGGTCACCTAAGGATGGGAACTTCAGTCCACATTTCTCCAGGTTTAATTTTTTTCAAGGTTTTATTTGCCCTTAAAACATTCTCAACTTTTGGATGTCATGGTGCTTAACTCCAGCACATCAAAACTAACATCAGGCCTGGTCTGAGAGCCCAACCAGTTTAATTGACCCACCAGGCTTCGCAATTGCTCAATCTCTGCTTTAGATAGGTCATCACAGAAAGATGATGATCTAACACGATTAATTGGGATGGGAGTAAAACTCTCTAAATAGGATTGTTGATTCAAACTTATTCAGCTTAATAACTAAACCAATATATTTAAAGGTCTCGCAAGCCTGACTCCCAATCTTTAAATTCTGCCTTAATCTTAATAACATATTTCTCAAAATCCACAGTACCACCCAATAGGAAATCATCAACGTGCATCATGATGCCTGAAAGTTTCCCTTTATGATACCAATAAAGCATCGCAGGATTTGCTTTTAGTTGAACACAACCAATTTTCAACAAAACAGATCTCACCGAGAAATACCACACCCTGGAAGCATCATTAAGGCCATTGACGCATTTGCTCAGTTTCCATAACTTTCCTTCTGTATCTGCTGCCTGTTTAGGTGGTTTCAGATACATTTCTCTCTGAAAAGTATCACCTTGCAGAAATGCAGCCTTCATGCCAATGGATTTACATTTCCATGAATATGTGTCCAAAAGAGCCAAAAAGATTTTCAAGATTACTTTTCCAGCTGTGGGAGAGTCCACTCTAACATCGGTATCCCCCAATCGCTCTTCAAAACCCCTCGCAACTAACCTCGCTTTAGCCTTATAAGTTCCATCGGGAAGGACTTTTTAAGTACAAATCCATCTATGTGACAAGGCTGGCTGTCCCCTATCTGGTACCTCAGAATTGACTCCAAACTCTCTCCAACTCTCTAATTCCTTATGTTTTGCTTCTCTTATTGGTTTATCCTCAAGTCTATTGCCAGCCACTAAAATTTCATGGTCATGAGGACTTCGGCTTCTAGTTCTATTCCGAGACTGCCCTCTAGCCTTCGTTTCATTGTGGAATCTGTTCATAATATGGCCTCTGTTAGCACTTTGATGTCTTTCGGATCTACTGCTAGAAGAGCTCCCTCACTTTTTATCGGCGGCTCTTTCTCCAGTGCGTGATTGCTTCCTTACTCAAGAGTCACTTCCTGACCCACTATCAAAACTTGCACTGTGCTTTCTTACCCTCCACTCTTTCACCCCATTCTGCCAGTCCATGGCTCTGGCTTCTTGGCCATCATCTTGAACATTTAACCAATATTTAAACTTGCATGTAGATTTTCCTGCACGCCCCACAATTGTCGCATCCTTCCATTTGCCAGACCACTCTGGAATATATGTCACCCGAGTACCTACTTGAGGCAATTGGCCTTTGGATGCAATAGCTCTTTCCTGAGCATCATGATCGGTTACATTACTATCCACCTCATGATCTACCAGTGCTTCAGGACCTTCATCACAAAACACATGAGTATTCGAGGTACAAGGTGCCTCTGTTCCCTCTATCAGCTGCTTGGATTCTGAGATTTTTTAATTAATCCTGATTAATCTTAAAGAATGAACCCTAACAGTTTGATTTCCATGCTTGATAACTACTGACTTACCATCATGACCGATTACTAGGGCCCTTCCATTCCCTATGGCCCTGTCTTTTATAATAGACCAAATCTCCTGAACTAAATTCCGCCTCAGAGCTCTGCGAATTTTCTCAGAGACCTCAGCCTTGATGAAAGCCTGACTCCTTGCATGTAAAGTATTCAAATGTGTAGAAAAAAAAAACTGTAGTACCTTCTCGAGCAGGAGGACTGTTGCACAGTACAGAAGGCAATTTGGGATTCCGCCCATAGACCAATTGAATGGGACTATATCCTCTAACCATCTGAAATAAATTTGTCGCATGAATCGCCCATGCCAGTGCAGTTGTCAACTTGCAGTTTGGCTGGTCAGCCAAGATTTTATGTAACATTTCATCAACCACTGTGTGATTCCTTTCACAAAGCCCATTGTTGAAAAGACTTTCAGCTGCAGTATTTGTAACTGTAATGGTCATGTTGTCACACATATAATTCGTCATCGGCAAATTCCCCTCCATTATCAGTCAGAAACTTAGCTGTGTCCCAAGCCCAGTCCCTATCTATTTCTCCATAATTTTGTCTATAATTGCCCTTTTATCCTTACTATTTATTATAGAAAGACTAAATCTAGTTGCTAGGTCTATAAAATGTAAAATGAAAATATTCTTGTCTTTGTCCCATATCTTTAAATCCATGGCAACTACCTCATTAAAGTCACATGTCAATGGAAGGCTGACAATAGGTGTCAGATGGTGGTCCTCCGATACTTTTTACAAATCTCACACTTTTCACTAATTTCTATTGTCTTCATATACTCTCCATCAATCACACCTGCATCTTTTAGTAGGGTTTTTAATCTTCGACAAGAAGGGTGAGCAAATTGCCTGTGCAACTTTAAAACAGTTTGCCTTTTATCTTTCTGATTTGTAACGCCTGAAGCCATCAACACTTCTCTAACACTCTGATTGGAAATATCAGGTTTTGTTAAGGGGATACAGTAATGCTCTGACTGAGAAAATTGCAAATTCACTGGCTTCCCAAAACAATTGCCTTATCATGCTCCATATCAAGTTTCATCTGTGCCTTTTTCATTGAAGGCTTACTCGATGTTGTTGCTGCCATAGTCCCAAAGGACCACAGGCATCTCTCCAATTTGAATGAGACAGTTGGTGATGTATAGCTTGTGGGTCACCACTCCATAAGCATGGGGCAAGGCGAGGAGGCAGGCCTACCACATCCGGTACGGGGATTGAACCTGCTCTGTTGGCGTCTTTTTGCATCACGCACTAGCCTTCTAGCCAAATGAGCTTACTCGAGTAAAGGTATCTCACTGGAGACTACATCAGTACTGATAAAGTGGCTTACGCCAGCTATTTCACATGAGATTACTACTCTCTTCACTGATTTCAGTGTGTTATCATCACCAAACCTAAAGCTGGTAGTACTTTTATACTCCTTAATCATGCATTGATCCTCACTACTGCGTGAATCCAGCTAACATTGTAACCAGTCAGTTCTGCGTACTGTCGATGTATAAGCACTATCTAGTACCGCACAGTTGAACAAATCCGCAACCAACACATTCATTACAGGACTAAAACTCCTTGAGACTAGTACAATTCCTTCAGATCCATCAGTATCTTCCTTTTCTTCGTCATGTGTTATTTCGAAGACTCTGCCCCTCTGCTTAGGGCAGTTCATTGCATAATAATACTTGAGTCACATCTGAAGCACCATTAACTGTTCCTTGGGCATTCCTGGGATTCATTCGCCTTTGATTGCTGTTCCAACCCTGTCTTCCACTGTAATATTCAGACCTGTTAAAAGGTGCTTTCATCCTCATTCCTTCTGTCTTTAACTCTTTTATTGTACTTAGTACCTGGATTATTTCTAAATCTTGTAAACATTGAGTCCTCCATTCTTTGTGTCACCACAGAATGCCCCACTTATTCTACCAGGACTATGGGAAATGACTGTTTCCCCAGGAATTTTTTTTAAGGCTGCAGACATTTGGTTCAACAGGGAGTCTTTGTCCAAGAACCAAACCCCAGTTAGAACCAGGAGACTGTCCATATGTGACACCCTAGCACAATCTAGCAATTTAGAAGCTAGCACTGAACCATGTATCTCCAAATTGAATTTCCTCTATCTTTTATGCAGTCTGTTAAAGTCTGTGATATATTCCTCCATTGAATAACCATCTGTTTTCCGAAATCTATCAAAGTCTGACCGTGCCTCATACGCATTCAATAGGTCGTATTTCTTGTAAATTTAATTCAAAAATTTTAACAGAAGATCCAATCCTTCATCAGTATCCCACTGACGAGCATCCAGTTCAGAAAACACTTTACATCTGACATTACTTTTGGTAGGAAGTGACAACGCCAAGGCCATACCTTGTTTCCTTTTTGGTAGAGATGTAACCCGTGTCCACATATCCACTTCATTCTTCCACTGGTCATATGGTTCAGACTCCGAAAATACCAGGGGGTAATCATACCCTGACAATTTGCACTTGCTTTCTGCCATGTTTTTCCACAATGGCCCTTGAAACTTTAGTTTTCTATCCAAAACCAAAATTCCTATTTTCCAACCTTCAGCTTTAGGTAACCATTCTCTGCTACCATGTTAAACTCCAGAAAGCTTGTTATGGAAGGATAATGATGGAGCCTATATTTACTCAATTTCACATTTATTGTGCAGAGTAAAAGGATTACAAACATGTAGCTTCTCACTCAAAACCCTCTCCCAGTCCCAGTGAAAGTCTGCTTTTTTAAGTGCTCAACGAAAACCCCAATTAACTCCCTTCACTTGCATATTAACAATTAACACAGAGTATTTCAGGATACTGTATTGGGTCCTCATCAACTGTATTGAATGTTAATGCACCTAATGAGAATCCTAAGTAGTGAATATGGCGAGGTAGTGAATGCTGAAGACAAGACAGACTCTAAAATACATGAAATATACCCTGTAAGCAAACATCTCCAATCATGAGATTTTTGTTCTGATGAGATAAATGCTTCAAGAGAGGTTTCTAACTGTGGGAACCCCTCAATGAAGTTAGTGTTAATTTCTGTACTCTTGCTTGGCGTATGTATAGTGTGTGTGTATAAGCATTCTTCCTGAGTGCTCATCTAGATCATCTTACTCAAATTCGCAATGATTATGTAACATTAATATGTTACTGCCTTGCAATCACTTACTTATATTCATTAATTTTATGTCTTTCACATCATGGTATAATTGCAGTTCAAAGTACATCACTCTGGGGAAATATGAATTTGATATGATAGTTTAAAGGTAACATCTGAGTGTTCGAAATAGGGACAATTAACACAATGTCCAATGTTATTATATAATCAAGTATTCAGAAATTGATCATTCTGTTCTGTAATCTGGAAGGCCAGTGATTTAATGACCGTTCTTTTCTGGGGACCAGATTCTGTGTTACACAACTGGAAGTCATGCACTTTTGACATTCATGTTTTTGTGCCTTTGTTGTTTTGTCATTCTCAAGTGTAGCATAAATTCAAAGGAAAGAAAAAAAAAAACTATGGTTTATAGCAAAATAAATCAAACCTCTCCTGGGAAATTATTATTCATCCTCTGAGAAATGCCAACATTTTGTGATGTCTGCTGGTGTTGTGGCCATTGCAGCAGTTACTTATGCGACATGTAGTTAGGTGAGCAATTGTAGTTCATCGCAATCAGTTATTAATGAAATTGCATAGAATCTACGGCACAGAAACGGGTCATTCAACCCAAATGGTTTTTGTCATTTTTTATGCTCCACTCAGGCTTCCTCCTGTTCTAATTACCGCTTCCTACCCTCCCCCATATCCCTCTATTCCCTTCTTCCTCATGCATGCATCAAGTCTCTTCTTGAGTGCATCAATGTTATCAGTATCAACTACTCCATGTGACAGCAAGGTCCACATCCTAGCCACTCTGTGTAAAGAAATTCTTAAATTCTGTATTTGATCTGAATTCATTAACAAGTGAAAACAGTTTCTCCACATCCACTCTGTCAAACCCCTGCATAATGGTAAAGATCTCTATTCATGTTTTCTCTTTTCCAGAGAAACCCTAGCCTGCTGAGTCTTTACTGATTGTTGCATTCTCCCAATTCTGCAACATCCTTGTAAATCATTTCTGCACTTTTGTTCAGATTTTTCAACATCCTTTTTTGCACTATAGAGATCAGAACTACACCAAGTACTCTGCGTGGTCTAACCAGGGTTCTATATAAATTTAACATTACTTTCCTGCTTTTGTACTCTACTTCTTTAGAAATGAACACAAGTACTCTTCATTGCCTTAACAACTTGTGTTGCTACTTTTCATGATTTGCACCTGTAATCCCAGATCTCTTTGTTCCTCTAGCCCATTTAATTTCTTAATTCTAATTTTTTTTTTCATATGTTTTTTGCTCTCTTTTCCCCGCTTCCCATTTAGAAACTGATTAAGTTACTGTTACTGGGCGGAGGTGGGGGGAGTGGGGTCCACAGATATGAATATCACTTTACACTTAAAAATAATATAACCATCCAGTTTAAGTAAAGTGCATTAAATCCCCTGTGTTGGATATAACCTAAGGCCATTGTGACATATTCAGTTTTTTGGCAACTCCTCTCATTGCTGGAGTCTTGACTTTATCAGTACAGTAGAAATCCTCATTTAATTGCCCAGAGAAGCCAACATTAATATGTGTAAGCACATGCATTCATGAACAGACTGCTGCTGCAGCTCAATAATTTAAAATTATTAAATGAGTGTATTTGGTTGTCCAGTTACATTTCAGCATACATTAACTGTGTTCATATTTTAATCAGCTCCCTCTCTTCCAGCATAAGACACAGTGCAACATTTAGTATCATGTATGAGGAGAGATTGAGTCGGTTAGGATTATATTCGCTGGAGTTCAGAAGAGTGAGGGGGGATCTCATAGAAACCTATAAAATTCTAACAGGACTTGACAGGGTAGATGCAGAAAGGATGTTTCCGATGGTGGGGGAGTCCAGAACCAGGGGTCATAGTCTGAGGATACGGGTCAAACCTTTCAGGACTGAGATGAGCAGAAATTTGTTCACCCAGAGAGTGGTGAACCTGTAGAATCTGCTACCACTGATACCAGTTGAGGCCAAAACATTGTTTTCAAGAAGGAGTTAGATATAGCTCTTGGGTCTAAATGGATCAAAGGGTATGGGGCGAAAGCGGGAACAGTCTACTGAATTGAATGATCAGCCATGATCATAATGAATAGCAGAGCAGGCTGAAAGGGCCGAATGGCCTACTCCTGCTCCTGTTTTCTATATTTATATCACCATTTTAATCCAGACACCGTTTCAAAATAAATGTAATTGGTCATTTAAAATTCTATATATATATATCTCTAATAATGAGTAAATTATATGATTGTTAGTAAAGCATAGGAATAAAAGATGCTCCAGCTATGAAATCACATTTTGGTGTATTAAAAGCTCTAACAAACTAAAAAGAGTGGACTGTATTAATCCTGGAGGTCTCCCAAAGAGAGACAGTTTTCAGGACCTCCGAGGTTCACGTATGCAATTATGACATTTGTTCTGATAAATGGACCAGAGATGAAGAATCTTTCTGTGTGTAGCATTTATGATGAAGCTGCTCAGATTTTCTGGTGAAGATGAACTTGAAAAATGGGCTAGTTATTGCACTTTCATTGATAATAGCTGTTCTTCATCCCTTGGTTCCCGTAACCCTTTGGATTAACTTAAACTCTAGGTGAAGGCCACTGGTGGGCAGCTTGCATACATGAACTTTAGTGGTCCTGAAAGTGGTCTCTCTTTGGGAGACCTCCATGATTAATACAGTATACTCTTTCTGGTTTGGAAACCCTTAATTAAAATTATCTGCTAATTATATTTCATAGGCATTACATTCACACTGCTCGATTATTTATATTTCCTCAATTCAAGTTATTTGATGATTCAAAATCATTTCCTTTGCTAAAAGAAAATTATCAGTTTACTGTAGTGCTGGGGCAATATTTCTAAACTGCACACTTACGTGGCCTTGCAGCAACCGCGCAGGCCTTGCTCTGCAGCCAAGTAAAAACTTTAAAGGTACTGCACGTTGGAAAAACTAGCCGTGCACAACAACATTTTACAAGGAACATTGGTGCTAGGGTTTCTTTTTTTTTAGTTATACAGACAGTCAGGCTTCTTTAGCTCCTATCTATGTTATATACTAATTGAAAAGAAACTGCCCCTATTTTGGTGGGTAAAGATATCTCACTGTAAAACTCTGGGATACAGTACTGGTGGGTACAGATATCTCACTGTATAACACTGGGATACAGTACTCGTGCCAGTATTCATTTTAACTGATTTTATTTCTCACTGCTGCAAAAATATATTCAGTAATGTACTAGTGTGTAATTTGTATCAGATGATTTCTTACGAACTTGGCAGGCATACACTGTTTGTAAGTTGTATGTGGGCACAAACACATGGGTGTAGCTCAGTGTTCACTATGTCTAAAAATCAGTTACTTAGCATGTTGCAGGAAATTACACATTGGAATGTAAACGTTGATACAGGTTAGTTGCACATTCCATTTGAAATGGACTGTTTTCCTCTTTAGTCTTTATACTAATCTCTCAATTTTGTGTTTTATTTTCTCGGCTACGCTACTGTTTTTTCAGTTTTTGTATCTGACATGCAATCCTTAATTATAGTTGATTTCTGTCTGAACATTTTTGCTTATTAAAAAGGAGTGATGATAATGCTAGATAACATTCGCTTTTTTAATCCATATTGGCATCAAACATCCTTGGTTAAAGTGTAGCAAGGGTTGAAACAGAGTAAGACTTTCCTAATCTGCTACAATAATCTACTTTAATCTCAAAAGAGTACTTTGTACTGCACCACTGTGAATTTTTCCACTTCCGCCCACTAGCCATTCTTCTGGCTTCTCTCAGTGAGTCTCCCAATTTAATGTCTGTTTGTATACAATGGACTCGAGCTCCTAGGAACTGGGTTGAGACTACCTATAGTCATTTCACTTGGGATCCTAACAGCATGAGTGAAGGGAGAGTTTTGTATCTTTACTTAATCCTGAATTTAGACACATGTCCCAAAGATGAAAGAACAATGTGCTAATCACTACCATACACAAGAGAATCTAGAAATATATTTCGTCAAATGTTCATTAAATGTTTCTCCAGTGTTTGTTTGATAACACTCCTGTGAAGTGCCTTAGAATGTTTTACTACATTAAAGGTTTATAAATATTATATAAATATTATAAATTATGCGTGGAGTCAGAGAAAATGGGTGAGATTCTAAACGAGTACTTTGCATCGGTATTCACCGAGGAGAGGGACATGACGGATGTTGAGGTTATGGATAGATGTTTGATTACTCTAGGTCAAGTCGGCATAAGGAGGGAGGAAGTGTTGGGTATTCTAAAAGGCATTAAGGTGGACAAGTCCCCAGGTCCGGATGGGATCTATCCCAGGTTACTGAGGGAAGCGAGAGAGGAAGTAGCTGGGGCCTTAACAGATATCTTTGCAGCATCCTTAAACACGGGTGAGGTCCCGGAGGACTGGAGAATTGCTAATGTTGTCCCCTTGTTTAAGAAGGGTAGCAGGGATAATCCAGGTAATTATAGACCGGTGAGCCTGACGTCAGTGGTAGGGAAACTGCTGGAGAAGATACTGAGGGATAAGATCTATTCCCATTTGGAAGAAAATGGGCTTATCAGTGATGGGCAACATGGTTTTGTGCAGGGAAGGTCATGTCTTACCAACTTAATAGAATTCTTTGAGGAAGTGACAAAGTTGATTGATGAGGGAAGGGCTGTCGATGTCATATACATGGACTTCAGTAAGGCGTTTGATAAGGTTCTCCATGGTAGGTTGATGGAGAAAGTGAAGTCGCATGGGGTCCAAGGTGTACTAGTTAGATGGATAAAGAACTGGCTGGGCAACAGGAGACAGAGAGTAGCAGTGGAAGGGAGTTTCTCAAAATGGAGACGTGTGACCAGTGGTGTTCCACAGGGATCTAGACAGTTACATGAATGGGCAGGAAGTAAAGAGATACAGACCCTTAGAAAATAGGCGACAGGTTTAGATAGAGGATTTGGATCGGCGTAGGCTTGGAGGGCCAAAGGGCCTGTTCCTGTGCTGTAATTTTCTTTGTTCTTTGTTGTTCTTTGATCCGTGCTGGGACCACTGTTGTTTGTGATATACATAAATGATTTGGAGGAAAGTATAGGTGGTCTGATTAGCAAGTTTGCAGATGACACTAAGATTGGTGGAGTAGCAGATAGTGAAGGGGACTGTCAGAGAATACAGCAGAATATAGATAGATTGGAGAGTTGGGCAGAGAAATGGCAGATGGAGTTCAATCCGGGAAAATGCGAGGTGATGCATTTTGGAAGATCCAATTCAAGAGTGAACTATACAATAAATGGAAAAGTCCTGGGGAAAATTCATGTACAGAGAGATTTGGTTGTTCAGGTCCATTGTTCCCTGAAGGTGGCAACACAGGTCAATAGAGTGGTCAAGAAGGCATACGGCATGCTTTCCTTCATCGGACGGGGTATTGAGTACAAGAGTTGGCAGGTCATGTTACAGTTATATAGGACTTTGGTTCGGCCACATTTGGAATACTGCGTGCAGTTCTGGTCGGCACATTACCAAAAGGATGTAGATGCTTTGGAGAGGGTGCAGAGGAGGTTCGTTCACCAGGATGTTGCCTGGTATGGAGGGCGCTAGCTATGAAGAGAGGTTGAGTAGATTAGGATTATTTTCATTAGAAAGACGGAGGTTGAGGGGGGACCTGATTGAGGTGTACAAAATCATGAGAGGTATAGACAGGGTGAATAGCAAGAAGCTTTTTCCCAGAGTGGGGGATTCAATTACTAGGGGTCACGAGTTCAAAGTGAGAGGGGAAAAGTTTAGGGGGGGATATGCGTGGAAAGTTCTTTACGCAGAGGGTGGTGGGTGCCTGGAACGCGTTGCCAGCGGAGGTGCTAGACGCGGGCACGATAGCGTCTTTTAAGATGTATCTAGACAGATACATGAATGGGCAGGAAGCAAAGAGATACAGACCCTTAGAAAATAGGCGACAGGTTTAGATAGAGGATCTGGATCGGCGCAGGCTTGGAGGGCCGAAGGGCCCGTTCCTGTGCTGTAATTTTCTTTGTTCTTTGTTCTTTGTACAGTTCAAAATGCAGCCTATTCTAAAATGTCACTCCACAGTCACAGATTCATCACGCTTATTTGCCATTACTTAGTCTTGGCAAGAGGGCTTGCTTTGCGGAATAGTTTTGATAAAAGCTCTGTTTTCCTGCTGCTGTAGTAATTGCCTTTTTGTTGGTGCCTTGCATGACAGATTAAGCTTTCGGTGTGAAAGCATCATAATGCCACTTATTGCAAAATAGTACATGCATTTTATATTTGTATCACCCCTGTGCTCGCTGACTTACATTGGCTCCCGGTCATGCAACGTCATGATTTTAAAATTCTCATCTTTGTTTTCAAATCCCTCCATGGCTTCGCCCCTCCCTGTCTCTAATTTCCTCCAGCCAACAATCCTCCTAGATTTCTGCGCTCATCTCATTCTGACCTCTTGAGCATCCCTGATTTTAATCGCTGTACCATTGGTGGCTGCACCTTCAGCTGCCTAAGCCCTAAGCTCTGGAATTCCCTCCTTACACCTCTCTGCCTTTTTACGTCAGTTTCCTCCTTTAGGACACTCCTTAAAATCTACTTCTTTGATCAAGCTTTTCATCATCTGACCTAATATCTCCTTCTGTTATATATATGACTGGGTGTCATATTTTGTTTTATAATACTTCTGTGAAGTACCTTGGAATGTTTTAGTACGTTGAAAGTGCTGTCTAAATATAAGTTGTTGCTGCTGAAATTTGTTGTGGTTTTGAAAATGGTAAAGCTTTGTCTGTGTGCAATTTGGAGCTGGAAAACTTAACTTGTCTGATATTAAAGTTGAGATACTTTTCCCAATCACAAAAGATTTGAAATGTAATAGAAATACTCTTTTGCTCATTTCAGACATATGTGGTGTCTTATTTTGTTGCTTTTTAGATTAATCAGCAGAACTGAAAACAATAATAATGATCAGGATTGAAAATCAGTACTAGCCCTCTTGAGACCAGTATATTATGTGATTTGTGGGAGTGTGACCGGTGTGATCTGAACAGAGCAGGTACAAACATACCAACATAGACTCACCACTTTGTCTTTATGGACATGGGATTTTTTTTTTTTGTTTTTTTTGCAAAATGACTTTGAGCCCACTGCCTGTCAGCTACAGTAGGTCCTTTTTATTATAGCAGATGTAAAATACCGCAAATGCTGGAAATCTGAAATAACAACAGAAAGTGCTGGCAGCATCAGTGGAGAGAGAAACAAGAGTTGACTTTTTAGATCCGTGTGTGATCTTCTGATGAAAGGTCATCGACCTGAAACATAACTGTTTTTTCTCCACAGATGTTGCCTGATCTGCATGTTTCCAGCATTTTTTGTTTTTATTCCTTTTTGTTATAATTTTGCTAGTGATTTTGTCAGCTACTTCTTCTGCTGACGGTGGTTTTACTTGTTCATTTAACTGTTCAGTATGACAGTTTGAGACCTTCATTGCAAGATGTTGATCTGCCTTTACTTCCATAATTCGCTAAGTACCTCATTTAGTCCAGCAAGCTGAAACAGCTGGTGAAAAGTGTGCCTGCGATTTTATTGTACATTTTTGTCTGGGCTTCATTGGATCCCCAGAATGTTTTACAGTTGCTGTAAAGCTTGAGTGTCCAAGTTTTCTTTCTTTGTTGGCCACTTAGGTGCGCATTATGGTGTTTCATGCAATGCATGTAAAGTTTAAATGGCCCTATAATGTCTACCTTTATATCTCAAGCTGCAGATAGTCACAGACTTGGCGTGCTGATTCAGGATTTATCCAACAGTGAGGCAAAGCTTAAGACTGCCTTTTCTAAATTTCCAGGGCTGCACAAATGGAACCAACTTGTCTGGGCTTTGTGGCCAGGATCGCCAGGGCTTCAGAACTACATGCAGTCCATGAGCTATAATTTGGAAATCCCTGCTCTAAGCTGCTCAACCAAAATTCATTCTTTTCCTAACACATGGGACCAAATGTTGTTGGAATTAAACTATGTGCTAGAGCACAGACCTTTAATGACTGAGAAAATGAAGAATCAGAAACAGGCAGTAGAAACAATTACCACTGTTTTAAGGAAATGCAATGATGAGACTCGTACTTTTCCTTTGAAGTGTGTTTTTAAAATCAATTTTAGAATCCTTCAAATATTTCTTCACTAAATCTATTGCAGCCAAAGATGATCACATCTGTAACCGTATGAATGGCAGCTGTGCCAAACCGGAGAAAAGCAGAATGAAGAATTGTGGCTCGTTTCGTTTTCTTTTGTTGCTAACATCAGAGATTGTTTTCCTTGCAAAAAAAAAAGCTGACATTTCAGACCCATTACTAATTTGTTTTCGGTGGTGGAAGAGTCCACAACCCATTAGGATATTTTTTCAGTGGTTATTTAGGCTATTATCCTCAAGAAAGATATGCTGAAATTTTAACCTTATTCGTTTGGCCATCCTGTTTCAGTTATGTAACACCATGTCCTATAGTCCTGTTACAGCTGAAGTTATGTGTCCTAATATTTGTTTTAACCTTTAAAATACATTTCAAAATAAATGGAGCCATTTAATGTACAATTTGATTCTTCCCAAAGCTCTGAATGACGTTCAGCAGTTTTTTTAATTTTTGGAAAGAAACTTGGCATGTTTTCACATGACCATGTCTATTTCAGAAAACTCCCATTCTTCGCTGCTGGACTAACAGTGTTGTACAGTATTTTCCACAGCTTATGCTGGCAATGATGCTTGATGTTATCTGTGTTCCCAGGTCCCCAGTTTCATGATGTTAATAGTGGTAGTTTTTATTTTGGTAATATATCTGGAAGAGCTTGCTAGAGATTTGTCCAGGATCAAAATACCCTTCTTTGATTAAAAAAAACTCTTGGGGTAAAATGAGACCACATGGAGGTCCAAGGCAAAAGATGGCTTATTTTTGTTCTTACCAGTATAATTTTAAAATTACTAAAAGAGGCGAGCTCTTACAAGTAACTGTTTTTTTCAAACCATGCATTTCATTGCGACACTGTATTTGAATTAGAATTTTGGAACTTTATTTACTGTTGATTAAATTTTTGTAGCGAGCACACTATGGTGAACCATTGGATTTGATGGTATCCAGTGGGTGGACTGAGAGTGCATTAGCGCTATGTTCAAAACTGTAATACGATGTTGAGTTGACAAATATTGCATCTCACAAGTTCCTTGTACCTTATCTGTTTTATACTACAAGTAAAAATGAAAGTGATATAGCTATTTGGTTTTAGAATATTTTTTCTGATGCAGTGTGTTGTGACAATGTGACTTTATTGGAATGTACTCGAGATTATTTGAGCAGTCTTGGTTTACGCCATTTTTATTTGTTTAAATTTTGTTGCAGAGGCTCATTTTTATTGGTTAAGATGGGTCTCCCATCTTTTTGTTATATGGAGGGCATTGTGGTGCTAAGGAAAGGTTTGTTTAATTTTTCTCAATTTTTAACTCAATTTTTCTGCATTGTGCCAATGAAATGGAAATGGTTGGTTGTAGTTTAAAGGTTCAGTTTGTTTTAAAATGGCCACGTCTGGGCTAAAAATGGCTCAGCAAAATATTGATGCAAATTATTCTGAGATGAACACTGCAGTAGTTATTTTATTTCTTCCTTATCCTCAGCTGCATTTTTCATTCTTGCTATCTTATTTCATCTAACTGCGGACGTTCTTGACTATGATCCCTGGTTTTGGTGGATTTGCTCTGTAAGGCTTAACCTATATTCATTTAAACTACGGAATGTCCTGAAGAACTGTAGTTTTGATGAGTATTTTTTTAAAATCTTTTTACCTCCCTTGCCCACAAAGTTATTTTAAGTTATTGTAATGTAAAGGAATTTCAAAATGGCAGTCAAAATATGAATCGAGTTGTGGAAGCAGTACACACTACATTGATCTCTGTCCACTAACTGTGGGGAAGTACGGCAGCCTATTTGCGGTACTACCCTGACTGAGATCAACTAACACCAGACTGGGGATCAAACCTAGCCTTCCTAGTCTTCATGGCTCAGTATATTAGGAGGCCCATCTGCCTGTATCAGATTTGTCCAACACTGGGCTGGGGTTGCTAACTGAGTGGGCACTTATTGAATTGCTAAAATTTTTATATTTTTCAGTTGACTGGGTTGCTATCTATGGAGATGTTTGTTAGGTTACAAAGTTGCAAGTATTTCTGAAGTTGCACTATATAATCTTTATTATTTTAAATCAGTGCAGTGGGGGAAAAATTGTCCAGATGGTCAGATTACACTTTTATTTCTGCAAAGTCTGACTGACTAAATTAACTTTTTTTGTTCTTTCTGCAGGTCCTGAGGGGGGAGCTGCTGCCTCTGGTTATGTATCTGGCATTGCTGCTGGCAGCACTGGTGGAAGCAGCAAAACCACAGCAAAGAGTTTATCTTCCATCTCTGGAGAAAAGGAGGAAGGGAACAAGAAGAAAGCGCGTAGGCAGTGGGAGTCCTGGAGTGCAGAGGATAAAAACTCATTTTTCGAAGGGCTGTATGAGGTATAAGTGATTTCCAGTGTTAAAAGTGTGATATTTTAATTTGATATCTGCTAAATTAGTGATGAGGGGAAAAATATGATTTTCTAATCATACATTTGATGCTCAGTTTGGGTTCCGCCAGGGCCATTCACTCCTGACCTCATTACAGCCTTGGTCCAAACATAAGAGCTGAGCTCCAGAGGCGAGGTGAGAGTGACTGCCCTTGACAGCAAGGCAGCATTTGTCTGAGTATGGCATCAAGGAGCCCTTGGAAAACTGGAGTCAATGGGAATCAGGGGGAAAGCTCTGCTGGTTGGAGTCATACCTAGCACAAAGGAAGATGGTTGTGGTTGTTGCAGATCAATCATCTCAGTCCCAGATATTACTGCGGGAGTTCCACAAGGCAGTATCCTAAGCCCAACCATCTTCAGCTGCTTCATCAATGACCTTCCCTCCATCATAAGGTCAGAAGTGGGGATGTTTGCTGATTGTGCAATGTTCAGCACCATTTGCGACTGCTCAGATACGGAAGCAGCCCGTGTCCATATGCAGCAAGACCTGGACAACATCCAGGCTTTGGCTGATAAGTGGCAAGTAACATTGACACCACACAAATGCCAGGCAATGACCATCTCAAACAAGAGAGAATCTAACCATCTCCCCTTGATGTTCAATGACATTACCATCACTGAATCCTCCACCATCAACATCCTGGGCATCACCATTGACCAGAAACTGAACTGGACTAGCCACATAAATGCTGTGGCTACAAGGGCAGGTCAGAGCCTGTGAATTCTGCGGTGAGTAATTCACCACCTGACTCCCCAATGCCAGTCCACCGTCTACAAAGCATAAGTCAGGAGTGTGATAGAATACACTCCAGTTGCCTGGATGGGTGCAGCTCAAACAACATCCAAGAAACTCACCACCACCTTCTCAAGGGCAATTAGGGATGGGCAGTAAATGCTGGCATAGCCAGCAATGCCCATATTAAAGGCCTGCTACCCGACCCGAACCCGACGGGACCCGACGACATGTGTCGTCTCTTCCGGATCTGGCTTTCTGACTCGGGTTGGGCCAAGTCCAGGTCGGGCCAGGTCGGATCGGGCTGGACACGCACGGTAAGTGGTCTGCTGGTAAGTATTGAAATTAAAAAAAACTTACCTGAGCTGGGAGTCTGGGATGAAACTGAATCTGCGCAGTGAGCGGGTGACATCACTATGACATCATCACGCATGCGCTACAGCTTCCAGGAGGTTCCGGGTCCAAAGGTAAGTAAAGGGAGGGTCGGGCTAGGGCTGGGTGGAGTCAATGTCAGGCTCGGCTTGGGTCGGGTCGGGCTTGGGGCAAAATTGGAGGGACTCGGTTCGGGTTCGCTGCGATTCAGTCAGGTTCAGGTTGGGTTCTGACCTGAGCAGGTCTTTAGTCCACATTCCCCAAATGAATTAAAAAAAAAAACAAATAATGTAAAATCTGATGAACAATTAAACTTAGTTATTACTTTCAGTTAAAATGTGTTGCCATGGGATAAATGCTTAAATTTCTGTTATTTACATATGAACATACGAATTAGGAGCAGAAGTAGGCCATTCGGTCCCTCTAGCCTGCTCTGTCATTCAATAAGATCATAGCTGATCTGTGTGTCTCGAATTCCACAGTTCCATCTACACCTGATAACCTTAGATTCTTGTTAGGCAAGGGAATCAATCTACCCCCACCTCCACCACCTTCTGAGGCAGAGTGTTCCAAAGTCGCACAACCCTCTGGGAGAAAGATTTCTCCTCATCTCTGTCCTAATAGACCCCTAATTTTAAAATAGTGCCCCCTAGTTCTGGACCCACCCACAAGAGGAAACATCCTTTCCACATCCACCTTGTCAAGACCGTTGGGATCTTATTTACTTCAATCAAGTCTCCCCTCACTCCTCTAAACTCCAGTGAAAACAAGCCCAGTCTGTCCAACCTTTCCTCATAAAACAACCCGCTCATTCCAGATATCAATCTAGTAAACCTCCTCTGAACCGCCTCCAATGCATTCACATCCTTCCTTAAATAAGGAGACCAAAACTGCATACCGTATTTGAGATGTGGTCTCACTAATGCCCTGTATATCTGAAGCATAACATCCTTACTTTAATTTTCTATTCCTTGCATTCAATTAACCGCCTTTATTATTTGGGTTGTACCTGTATACTAACTTTTTGTGACTCATGCACTAGAACACCTAGCTCCCTCTGCATCTCAGTTCTGCAGTCGTGCTCCATTTAAGTAATACTCTGCTTTTTTTAAATTTTCCTGCCAAAGTGAACAAGTTCACATTTTCCCACATTATACTCCATCTGCCAGATTTTTGCCCACTCACTCAACCTATCTATATCAGTCAGCAAGTTCCTTATGTCCTCTTCACAAAAGTGGACAGATCTCCAGGTTCGGACGATTTGTGTCCCAGAATGCTGTTGGAGGCGAGGGTGGAGATTGCAGGGGCACTGACCCAAATTTTAATTCCTCTCTGGCCACAGGGGAGGTGCCAGAGGACTGGTGGTCCCACTATTTAAGAAAGGTTGTAGAGATAAGCCAGGGAACTACAGACCAGCGAATCTCACGTCAGTGGTAGGCAAACTATTGGAGAAAATTCTGAAGGAGAGAATCTATCTCCACTTGGATAGGCAAAATTTGATTAGGAATAGTCAGCATGGCTTTGTCAGAGGGAGGTCATGCCTAACAAATTTGATTGAATTTTTTGAGCATGTGACCAGATGAGGGTAGTGCAGTTGATGTAGTTTACATGGATTTCAGCAAAGCCATTGACAAGGTCCCACATGGGAGACGTATCAAGAAAGCAAATGCACATGGGATACAGGGTAACTTGATAAGGTGGATTCAAAATTGGCTTAGCTGTAGGAGACAGAGAGTGATGACAGATGGCTGTTTTAGTGACTGGAAGCCAGTGTCCGGTGGCATACCACGGGATCTGTGCTGGGTACCCTGTTGTTTGTCATTTATATAAACGACATAGATGACCACGTGGGGGGTAGGATCAGTAAGTTCGCGGATGACACAAAGATTGGCCAAGTGGTTAAATGTGAGGTTGAGTATCTTGGGTTACAGGAAGATATAGACGGGATGGTCAAATGGGCAGAAAAGTGGCAGATGGAATTTAACCCTGAAAAGTGTGAGGTGATACACTTTGGAAGGAGTAATGTGACACGGAAGTATTCAATGAATGGCCTGACACTGGGAAGTTCCGAGGAACAAAGGGACCTTGGTGTGTTTGTCCATAGATCTCTGAAGGCAGAAGGGCAGGGTAATAGGGTGGTGAAAAAGGCATATGGGACACTTGCCTTTATCAATCGAGGCATAGATTACAAAAGCAGGGAGGTCATGTTGGAGTTGTATAGAACTTTGGTAAGGCCACAGCTGGAGTACTGTGTGCAATTCTGGTTGCCACATTATAGGAAGGATGTGATTGCACTGGAGGGGTTGCAGAGGCGATTCACCAGGATGTTGCCTGGGATGGAACATTTAAGCTATGAAGAGAGTTTGGATAGACTTGGGTTGTTTTCGCTGGAGCAGAGCAGACTGAGGGGTGACCTGATCGAGGTGTACAAGATTATGAGGGGCATGGACAGGGTGGATAGGGAGCAGCTGTTCCCCTTAGTTGAAGGGTCAGTTACGAGGGGACACAAGTTTAAGGTGAGGGGCAGGAGGTTTAAGGGGGATTTGAGGAAGAACTTTTTTACCCAGAGGGTGGTGACGGTCTGGAATGCACTGCCTGGGAGGGTTGCCCCACATCCTTTAAAAAGTACCTGGATGAGCACTTGGCGCGTCATAACATTCAAGGCTATGGGCCAAATGCTGGCAAATGGGATTAGGTAGACAGGTCAGGTGTCTTTAATGCATCGGTGCAGATTCGATGGGCCGAAGGGCCTCTTCTGCACTGTATTATTCTGTGATCTCCACCCAAACTGTTTCTACATCTTGATCTCCTGAACCAAGGTCATCTCTAACTATTGCATTAGTGCCATCCTTGATTAAGAGTGCTACCCCTCCACCTTTACCTAGCTTCCTATTCTTCTTGAACATTATATACCCCTCAATATTCAGGACCCAATCCTTGTCATCCTGCAGCCACGTCTCTGTAATGACTATCAGGTCATATTTATTTACTTCAATGTGCTATCAGTTCATCTACTTTGTTCTCAATGCTACGTACATTCGAGTCTCGACTGTCCCCTCCTGCCATTCTCTGGCCTTCATTTCCAATATTACTATTCTGCAGTCCTGCCTTGACTCTACCCCTTGGTTTGATATGTCTACCCAGGCTTGAATCCCTCTCCATTTTTGTTTAGTTTAAAGCCCTCTCTACTTCCTTAGTTATACAGTTTGCTAGAACACTGGTCCCAGCATGGTTCAGGTACAGACCGTCCCAAAGGTATAGCCCCCACTTTTCCCAGTATTGTGCCAGGGCCCCACGAACTGAAACCCGCTTATCCCACACCAGTCTTTGAGCCAGGTATTAATTTCACTCATTAATTTCTTATGTGCCCTCTGCCAATTGGCACGTGCCTCAGATAATAATCCAGAGATTATTAATAATAATTAATTATTAATAATCTCTGGAAGTTCTGTTCTTCAGTTTGGTGCCTAGCTCCTCATACTGTCTCAGCAGAACCTCTTTCCTAGTCTTATCTATGTCGTTGGTAGCTAGATGGACCACGACAACAGGATCCTTCCCCCCCCCCCCCTCCTGTCCAGCCCTGTGCAGATGTCCCAAACCCTGGCAGAGGTCACATAGATTAGTGAAATGAATACGTGGCTCAAAGACCGGTGTGGGAGTAGTGGGTTTCGGTTCGTGGGGCACTGGCACCAGGACTGGGGAAAGTGGACGCCGTACCGTTGGAACGGTCTGCACCTGAACCGTGCTGGGACCAGTGGCACCTGGTGGGCAACACAGCCTTCTGAACTTGCGCTCTCGGCTGCACAGAACAGTGTCAATCCCCCTCACTATACTATCCCCTACTACCACTACATTCCTTTTTGCTCCCCCACTTGAATGGCTTCCTGTACCACAGTGCCATGGCCAGTCTGATGATCCACCTTGCAGATCTCGCTTTTGCCTACACAGTTTCACAGCACCCCTAACTTGTTTGACAATTGCAAAGTCTGAATTTCCTCCACTACTGTTTGCATCACTCATGGTCACATCCTACTGTCCCTCACTACTGACCAAAACAGCTGACCCTGTTCTAAGAGGTGTGACTGTCTTCTGGAACAAAATGTCCGGGTATTTCTCCCCCTCCCTTATGTTCGTGCAGTGTTTGCAGTTCGGCTTCCAGATCAGTAATCCTGATCCGGAATTCCTCTAGCTGCTTTCACTTTCTGCCTTGGCATCCAAAAGCTCCCACATACCACATCTGCAACATAACACCTGTCCTGCCATTGTTACTTATGTTATTAGTTAATTCACTTTAATTACTTCAATACTTTCTTAATTAACTCTCTGACTGTTTCCCAATCTACTAGGCTTAAATAGTATTACCAAATAAATTTCCCAGCAAATCATTGCTATCCCTCCTCACTGTCCCCCCTATAATAGAGGTATCCCTTAACAACTATTGCGGGAAAAAAACACACACACAAACAGTACTGTAACCCATGGTTTTCAGATGTTAGGAAGTTATGAGTCTTGTATTGCAAACTTAGTTTTACAGTAATGCTGATCCCAAATTATATGCATTGGACTGATTGCTATGGGACAGATTGTTGCAATGCTTTCTAAAGATTTGCCCTGAAGAAATTTGATGGCTGTTGATGCAGTAATACAAGCTAATGATCACGTTAATTGTCCATGTGGAATGCTATATGTGATTATAAGTAAAGGGGCTAAGTTGTTCTTTGTAATTGCTTTTAAGCAGCTTGAAGAATAGTTAAAAGTGCAAGAGGTACATTAATGAAAAATTAATCAAACAAATATTTTATAATTCTCTCACTTTCATGTCTCTCTATACTTTTCTTTCCTAATCCCTCCCAACCACAGCTAATGGTAAATGGCAGTTGTACATATTGGTAGTTAACAATAAGGTGGAGCATGTGTCTGAGTCTTCCAAGTTTATCCATTTCCATCTAGCTACTAAAATATGATTTTTGAGAAGGTACAACTTTACATTAATATTTTCCGTCCTAACTTCTGTTGATCTGTCTGCCTCCTCTGCTTTTGTTTAGTGGTCCACTTCAATGGCAGCATTCAAGTAAGGTTAGTTTCTACTAATGCTTTTCCTTCTGTCCCTGTGCAGTCAGCCCCAACATCCGCCCAAGGTTTCACCCTCGGCCCTTACTATTCCTTAATTATATGCCATCTCAGATGCATCATTCACAAGCATAGAGAAAGCTCTTGTACGCGTGCTGACAGCACATACCTCTGCCATTCCCCTATATTTCATGACAGTCTTCATGCCAACTGACTATCTATCTGATATCACATCTTAGATGAGCTAGCACTTCAACTCAACGGTGACAAGATGGAAGCCATCAAATTCATCTCCCACCAGAAGCTCTGTTTCTCAGAAACCATCCGTACCTGGCTGTTTGTTCAGACTGAGTCCTAAAAAGCTGTTTTGATTTTACTCAAATACTTCAATTTATTTGAACAGCTCTATTAATATATTTTTCATTTATTTTTGTAGCATGGGAAGGATTTTGAAGCAATACAGAATAACATAGCTCTAAAGTACAAGAAGAAAGGGAAGCCAGCAAGTATGGTGAAAAATAAGGAGCAGGTTCGGCACTTCTACTACCGTACTTGGCACAAGATCTCCAAATACATCGACTTCAATAATGGTGAATACAGAATCCCAGGGAAATTATTGCATCCTTGCTCTGCTGATTACTGTTTTTTGCCTCTTGATGTTCATTAGACACTTGTCCTGTTTCAGCTTGGTTTGCTGTATATATGGCACAAATTTCATTTACTATGGAATACCTAGTGATCATTGAACTCCATTTAATGAGAATGGTAAATTCCTTAATTTCCCATCCAAAATAACTGGGTATTGCTCATTTGTAGTCCTACATTTTTCTCCACATTGACATCCTATATTCTTGTTAGTATCTTTAAAAAAGTGTTGGTCGTCAATCAGTACCCTAATGGCACTGTCAAAACCTATTTTTTCTATTTTATAAAAAACTATATTGCCCTAATTTTTTAAATTCTTTCATGGGATGTGGGCGTCACTGGCAAGGCCAGCATTTGTTGCCTATCTCTAATTGCCCTTGAGAATTTGGTGATGAGCTGCCTTCTTGAATTGCTGCAGTCCATCTGGTACGGGTACTCCAACAGTGCTGTTAGGAAATGAGTGCCTGGATTTTGACCTAGCGACAGTGAAGGAATGGCGATATAGTTCCAAGTCAGGATGGTATGTGGCTTGGAGGGGAACTTGCAGCTGTTGGTACATACGAACATACGAATTAGGAACAGAAGTAGGCCGTTTGGCCCTTCTAGCCTGCTCCGCCATTCAATAAGATCATGGCTGATCTGTGTATCTCGAATTCCACATTCCCATCTACCCCGATAATCTTTGATTCTCTTGCCTAACCAGAATCAATCTGCCTCCGCCATAAAATTATTCAACGACCTTGCCTCCACCACCTTCTGAGGCAGAGTTCCATAGTCGACCAACCTTTGAGCGAAAAAATTTCTCCTCATCTCTGTCCTAAAAGAGCGACCCCTGATTTTAAAATATTGCCCCCTAGTTCTGGACCTCCCCTCAAGAGGAAACATCCTTTCCATATCCACCTTGTCAAGACCATTCAGAATCATATATAATTCAATCAAGTCTCCCCTCACTCTTATAAACTCCAGTGAAAACAAGCCGAGTCTGTCCAACCTTTCCTCATAAGACACGAAATGCTGGAAATACTCAGCAGGACTGGCAGCATCTGTGGAGAGAGAAGCAGAGTTAACGTTTCAGGTCAGTGACTCCTCTTCACTGACATCTGGAAATCCAAGTACAATACGTTAAAGGGCTCCCCATTATCCACGGCACATGTTATTCCTTCAAAGAACTCCAATAAATTAGTTAAACATGATCTCCCTTTCACAAAGCCATGCTAACTATTCCCGATTACCTTGAGTTTTTTTAAGTACCCAGCTACAGCCTCCTTAATGATCGATTCTAACGCTTTCCCCATGACAGACGTCAAGCTAACTGGCCTACAGTTACCTGTTTACTGCCTCACCCCGCCCCCACCCCCCACTACTTGAATAGAGGGGTTATATTTGCTATTTTCCAGTCTGATGGAACCTTTCCAGAATCTAGCAAAGTTTGAAAAATTAACACCAATGCATCTACTACTTCATTAGCCACCTTTTTTAAGACCCTAGGATGAAGCCCATCAGGAGCTGGGGACTTGTCAGCCCGCAGCTCCATCTGTTTGATCAGTACCACTTCCCTCGTGATTGTAATTTCACCAGGTTCCTTTCTTCCTTCCAGCTCCTGATCTACAGCTTTAACTGGAATGTTTTTTGTATCCTCTATAGTGAAGACAGAAGCAAAATATTTGTTCATTTCATCCGCCATTTCCTTATTATCTACTAGTAACTCCCCATTCTCACTTTACTTACTCTTTTCCTTTTTAAATACTGTTGCTATCCGTTTTTACATTTCTAGCTAGCTTCCTCTCACACTCTAATTTCTTTCTCCTGATTAACCTTTTAGTCATCCTCTGCCATTCTTTATATTCTGACCAATCATCTGACCTGCCATTCATCTTTGTGCAATTATATGCCTTTTCCTTAAGTGTGATGCTTTCTTTAACTTCTTTAGTTAACCATGGATGGTGGGCCCTCCCCTTAGAATTTTTCTGTATAGTAGGAATATACTTATCCTGATTATTCTGAAATATCCCCTTGAATGTCTGCCACTGTTTCTCTATTGAGCTATCTCCTAGCCTAGTAACCCAGTTCACTTCAATAGCTCAGCTTTCATGCCCGTAGTAGTTGCCCTTATTCAAGTTTATAATACTAGTCTTAGACTCACTCCTGTCTTTCAAACTGGATGTAAAATTCAATCATATTGTGGTCACTGCTACCTAGAGGTGCCTTTATTCTGAGGTCGTTAATTAATCCTGTCACATTATACAATGTAGATTAAAATCACCCATGATTACTGCCATCCCTTTATCACAAGCACCCAGTATTTCTTCTTGTATACTTCGTTCTACATTATGGTTACTGTTAAGGGGCCTGTGGACCACTGCCACTAGTGACTTCTTTCCCCTACTATTGCTCATCTCCACCCAAACTGATTCTACATCCTGATCTCCTGAACCAAGGTCATCTCTAACTATTGCACCACTGCCATCCTTGATTAAGAGTGCTACCCCTCCATCTTTACCTAGAACAAAGAAAATTACAGCACAGGAACAGGCCCTTCGGCCCTCCAAGCCTGCGCCGATCCAGATCCTCTATCTAAACATGTCGCCTATTTTCTAAGGGTCTGTATCTCTACTTCCTGCCCATTCATGTATCTGTCTAGATACATCTTAAAAGACGCTATCGTGCCCGCGTCTGCCACCTCCGCTGGCAACGCGTTCCAGGCACCCACCACCCTCTGCGTAAAGAAGTTTCCACGCATATCCCCCCTAAACTTTTCCCCTCTCACTTTGAACTCGTGACCCCTAGTAATTGAATCCCCCACTCTGGGGAAAAAGCTTCTTGCTATCCACCCTGTCTATACCTCTCATGATTTTGTACACCTCAATCAGGTCCCCCCTCAACCTCCGTCTTTCTAATGAAAATAATCCTAATCCACTCAACCTCTCTTCATAGCTAGCACCCTCCATACCAGGCAACATCCTGGTGAACCTCCTCTGCACCCTCTCCAAAGCATCTACATCCTTTTGGTAATGTGCCGACCAGAACTGCACGCAGTATTCCAAATGTGGCCGAACCAAAGTCCTATACAACTGTAACATGACCTGCCAACTCTTGTACTCAATACCCCGTCCGATGAAGGAAAGCATGCCGTATGCCTTCTTGACCACTCTATTGACCTGCGTTGTCACCTTCAGGGAACAATGGACCTGAACACCCAAATCTCTCTACATCAATTTTCCCCAGGACTTTTCCATTTATTGTATAGTTCACTCTTGAATTGGATCTTCCAAAATGCATCACCTCGCATTTGCCCGGATTGAACTCCATCTGCCATTTCTCTGCCCAACTCTCCAATCTATCTATATTCTGCTGTATTCTCTGACAGTCCCCTTCACTATCTGCTACTCCACCAATCTTAGTGTCGTCTGCAAACTTGCTAATCAGACCACCTATACTTTCCTCCAAATCATTTATGTATATCACAAACAACAGTGGTCCCAGCACGGATCCCTGTGGAACACCACTGGTCACACGTCTCCATTTTGAGAAACTCCCTTCCATTGCTACTCTCTGTCTCCTGTTGTCCAGCCAGTTCTTTATCCATCTAGCTAGTACAGCTTGGACCCCATGCGACTTCACTTTCTCCATCAGCCTACCATGGGGAACCTTATCAAACGCCTTACTGAAGTCCATGTATATGACATCGACAGCCCTTCCCTCATCAATCAACTTTGTCACTTCCTCAAAGAATTCTATTAAGTTGGTAAGACATGACCTTCCCTGCACAAAACCATGTTGCCTATCACTGATAAGCCCATTTTCTTCCAAATGGGAATAGATCCTATCCCTCAGTATCTTCTCCAGCAGTTTCCCTACCACTGACGTCAGGCTCACCGGTCTATAATTACCTGGATTATCCCTGCTACCCTTCTTAAACAAGGGGACAACATTAGCAATTCTCCAGTCCTCCGGGACCTCACCCGTGTTTAAGGATGCTGCAAAGATATCTGTTAAGGCCCCAGCTATTTCCTCTCTCGCTTCCCTCAGTAACCTGGGATAGATCCCATCCGGACCTGGGGACATGTCCACCTTAATGCCTTTTAGAATACCCAACACTTCCTCCCTCCTTATGCCAACTTGACCTAGAGTAATCAAACATCTATCCCTAACCTCAACATCCGTCATGTCCCTCTCCTCGGTGAATACCGAGCTTCCTATTTTTTTTTAATCTCATATGCCCCTCAATATTCAGGACCCAGTCCTAGTCATCCTGCAACCACGTCTCTGTAATGGCTATCAGATCATATTTATTTACTTCAATGTGTGCTATCAGTTCGTCTACTTTGTTCTGAACGCTACACGCATTCAGATACAGAGCCTTTGGTTTTGTCTTTTTGTAATCTTTGTAGCATCGAGTCTCGACTGTTGGTGTGTTTGCATGCTTTTTCTCTGTCCCTTCCTGCCATTCTTTGGCTTTCATTTCCCATATTACTATCCTGCTCTCCTGCCTTGACTCTACCCCTTGGTTTGCTATGTCTACCCAGGCTTGATCCCTCACCCCACCTTGTTCAGTTTAAAGCCCTCTCTACTTCCTTAGTTCTACGTTTGCTAGAACACTGGTCCCAACATGGTTCAGGTACAGACCATTCCAACGGTACAGCCCCCACTTTTCCCAGTCCTGGTGCCAGTGCCCCATGAACTGAAAGTACACTTCTCCCACACTAGTCTTTGAGCCACTTATTCATTTCACTGATCTTATGTTCCCTTTGCCAATTGGCATGTGGCTCAGGTAATAATCCGGAGATTCTTACCCTTGAGGTTCTGCGCTTCAGTTTGGTGCCTAGCTCCTCATACTGTCTGAGCAGAGCCTCTTTCCTAGTCCTAGCTCTGTTGTTGGTAGCTAGATGGATCACGACAACTGGATCCACCCCCTCCCACTGCAAGTTCCTGTCCAACCCTGTGCGGATGTCCCGAACCCAGGTACCGGATCGGCAACACAGCCTTCTGCACTCACGCTCTTGGCTGCACAGGACAGTGTCAATCCCCCTCACTATACTATCCCCTACTGCAACTACAGTAGTTTTTGCTCCCCCCACTTGAATGGCTTCCAGTACCACAGTGCCATGGCCAGTCTGCTCATCCACCTTGCAGAGCTCGTTTTCGTCCACACAGGTTTAGAGCACCTCAAACCTGTTTGACAATTGCAAAGTCTAGCTCCTCCGCTACCTGCCTCACGCACGGTCACATCCTCCTGTCCTTCACTGCTGACCAAATCAGATGGCCCTGTTCTAAGAGGTGTGACCCGTCTTCTGGAACAAAGGGCTGGATTGTATCAGCTCCTTGACGCTGTGGGTCGTGGCGGGGAGGCCCGTAAAATGTTAACAGGAGCGGCCCACCATGACCCACGATGCCAAGAAGGCCCCGCTGGACATTGGCGGCGGTGGCGAGGCCTGGGTGCAGCCCCTCTCCATCACTTAGTGGCGGGTCCTTCATCAAAATATTCAAATGAGAGTAATGAGCGTGCAAATGAACTTACCTGCTACCGCTGGCCATCCCACGCTGATCTTACGGCCATCGGCCACAATTTCGCGCCTTCGGAACTCCAGGCGAGACATTGGTGTGGAGGGGGGAAACGAGTCAAATTATCAGGGTGAGTGTGGGTGGAAGTGGGAAAAACCATATTCATTGGCCGTGGGGATGGTGGAAAGGAGTTGAAGGGCAAATGTGGAGAGGTTGGGGGGGAAAGTTTGTGCTGGGACTAAAATACATTTCAATCACATCAGACAATAAAAACACCATTGTGGAGGTTGGGAAAGGACCTCCATGTTTTAATGTTTTATTTGAATGAAAAGTGTTGTGACAGCGCTTTAAACATTTAAATTTACCTGAAGGGCTTGAAGCCCTTTAAAAATGGCGCAGGCGCAGTGGCGCCGGACGTGATTGCTGGGGACGTGGTGGCTCTCCCCTCTATGTCATCGGGGCGGCTGCTCCGCCCCCTCCATTTAAATCAGCCCCTGCATGTAATATCGCGGTGGCTTTGCGGTGGCCACTCAGTGCAGTCAGGCCGCCGACTTCAAAGCACCCTGCCACGATGTGCGGCACACTAATAAAACTCAGCGCAAAATGTCCAGGTATTTCACCCCCTCCCTTATGTTGCGCAGTGTTTGCAGTTCAGCTTCCAGATCAATAATCCTGATCAGGAATTCCTCTAGTTGCTTACAGTTTCTGCAGACGTGTTTGCCCTGGATTGCCTTGGCATCCAAAAGCTCCCACATTCCACATAACACCTGTCCTGCCATTGTTACTTAATGTTATTAGTTAATTCACTTTAATTACTTTCTTAATTAATTCTCTCACTGTTTCCCAATCTACTAAGCTTAAATAGTATTACCAAATAAAAACCTTACAATTTCTAAAATTACTTTTGTGTTCCCATGCATCTACTGACCATGTCCTTCTAGGCGGTAGAGGTCATGGGTTTGGAAGGTGCTGTCGAAGGAGTTTTGATGAGTAGCTGCAATGCATCTTGTAGCTGTTACACATTGCTGCCACTGTGCGTTGGTGGTGGAAGGAGTGAATGTTTAAGTTGGTGATGGGGATGCCGATCAAACGACACTTGAGCTATGAGTCAATTTTTTCCCCCAATTAATATGATTTACATGTATAAGTTATGTACAGTTACCAAAATTTAGTGAAGAAAAGGATGGTGTAGGGATAAGCACTTGAATTGTAATTACTTCTAAAGAAAGTAGTTTTTTCTTTTGCTTGAATTCATCTTTTACTCGAATAAGCCAAGTTGCAGAGATCCTTATGCCTGCCATTAATGTGTTCATCCTGTTCAATATGGGTAAACTTGACTGACCAAAAATAAATCTGTAATGATCCATACCAGGTGTGCAACTTAATTTTTCTGTGATAGACCTGAACAATCCAATTAACTCCAACGTGGCCAAGTGCACAGATTAATTCATCCTTACTGCACTGAAGGATAGTGCAAAGTGATGCAGTGCGCGTGCATTGCTGAATGTGGTAAAATTTATTGAAACACTCTGTCTGGAGAATTTGGACTGTAGAGATAACAGGCTGGATTTTAAAGGCTGTCTGACGCCAGGAGCGGGGGTTGGGAGTGGTGGGGGGTGGGGCAATGAAGATAGCAACTGATGAGGCCCGCCACTGACCCCCTGAACCAGCAGGGCCCGTACCGATCTTGGCAGCGGCGAGCCCTTGTGGCGGCCACTCCTGCCGCTCGACAGTGGGACGTGCATTAAAATATGCAAATGGATACTTACCTTTCATTAACATGCCAGCGCAGCGATTCTGAGAGCAGGTTCCGATCTTCATTCTGGTGGCCGGCAATGCCGCGCCTCCTAATCCCCATTCAGGGAAACGAGGTGCGACTCCTGTGGGGAGGGGTGAGGATGAAATTTTCTCAGTGTGGGAGGTGAGAGCAGGGTCAAACTCCTTGGATTGGTTGGGGGAGTTATGGGAAGGGGTAAAAGACAAAGGGTCTGAACTTTGTGCGTGGGGGGAGAAGGTCGGTTAATCATGGTAGGTATTCCAGTGGCGGGAGAGGAAGGGCAGGAATGACGTTTAATACCATTTTGGGGGTGGGAGAGGGCATGGGAAGACTTTTCAATTCATTTTTTAAAATATACAATAACCGGCCCTTGAAAAATTTAACGTGTCATTTAAGGCTCTAAGCCCTTTAAAAATGACGCTGCACCTGCACATTGGCCAGGGACTGCTCGCCCGCCCTCTCCACGTCATCTGGGTTTGGCTGCCCTGGCTATGCTAATGAGTTGCTGCGTTTGGTATCGTGGTGGCTCCACGATGTGGGCCCTGTGCGTGCGGGCTGCAAATTTTCCGCCCCGCCGCCTATTTCGGCGGCAGGCGTTTAAAATGCAGCCCAACATGTTCATTTTGGAAATTATGATTTGAGGTCGTTTTTAAATGTTCATTGTTTTCCATGATTTGTTTCTCCAGCAGTCTAGTCAACCCACATATTCTTGGAGTACTGTGAACTGTGGGGAGGATAGTGATAGACTTCAAGAGGACATAGACAGGCTAGTGGAATGGGCAGATGAAATTTAATGCAGAAAAATGTAGGAAGAATGAGAAGTGACAATATAAATATTTATATACAATTATTATATAGGAGCTGCAGGAGCAGAGGGACCTGGGGATATATGTGCCCATATCTTTGAAGGTTGCAGGGCAAGTTGAGAAAGGGGTTAATAAAGCATATGGGATCCTGGGATTTATAAATCGAGATATAGGGCTGGATTTTAAGAGCCCGCTGCCGATCCTGGCCGGTCACGTGGAGAGGGTGGGCTGTTCAATGCTGGCAATGGCGTCAGCTGCCTGTGTGCAGTTTTTAAAGGGCAGCAATCCCTGCCGGCACATTTAAATTTTTAAAGCTACTCCCCTACCACCACCCCAAAGTTCTTAAATAAATTTCTAATTCCCCTTCCCCCTCCCCACAATAGCAATTACATTAACTATTTGTCCTCTTTTCCACCCACCCCCCACCAAAACACTTGCCTTTTGAATCTGACGTTGCCGCCCACCCCCAGCCCCCCAAACTGCACAAAGTTCAAACTTGGCCCCTTCCCACCATCCCCTACAGCCATTAAGTTTATTTGACCCCGTCCCGCACTGAGAATCTTAACTCCTCCCTCCTCTCCACCAGTGTCACGCACTGAGGATCGCGGCGGGCCTGGAAGATGTAAGGGAAGTATATTTAAATTTATTTATTTTATTGATTTAAATATTAAAATTCATGTCCCATTGCCCAACACCCCCCCCCCCCCCCCCCCCCACCACCACAGAGCCTGACATCATGGCTTGGTAAAATCTAGCCCATAGAGTACCAGAACAAGGAAGTTATGATAAACCTATATAAAACACTGGTTCGGCTTCAACTGGAGTATTGTGCCTAGTACTGGACCCTGCACTTTTGGAAGGATGTTAAGGTATTAGAGAAAGTGCAGAAAAGATTCATGAGAATTTCAGTTACATGGTTAGGTTGGGGTAGCTGGGGTTGTTGTCCTTGGAGACGAGAAGTTTGAGGAGATTTGATACAGGTGTTCAAAATCATGAGGCGCCTGGACAGTGTACAGAGGGAGAAACTGTACCTGTTGGCAGAAGGATCCAGAACCTGAGGACACCGATTTAAGATGATTGGCAAAAGAAGCAATGGCAACACGAGGAAAAACATTTTATGCAGCGAGTGGTTAGGATTTGGAATGCACTGTCTGAGAGTGTGATGGAGGCAGATTGAATCGAGGCCTTCAAAAGAGAATTGGATAATTATCTGAAGAGAAAAGATTTGCAGGGCTCAGGAGGAAAAGGCAATAGAGTGGGCCTAGGTGAGTTGCTCTTGCAGAGAGCCGACATGGACACGATGGGCCGAATGGCCTCCTGTTTCGTAACCATTTTATGATTCTCCTGCCAGTTATTGGGTGGATTTATGAATGACCACTGTTTTATTTCACATTCTCAGTGGAAAAGAGAATTGGATAGGGTGGACTGTCGATTCACTATCACCCATTTTGCTCTACCACAGAAGACCAATTTCACCTCTTGGGTTACTGCAAGTAGTTCATCGGCACCGTTGGATGTGGCTTTCATCGTTACAGGGAAGCAAAATAACAGAACAATCAGGCTTATAACTTAAACATTGGGAAAGCTGATGCATTTAAAACAAAAGCTCAGGTTTGAAATAAATTTAAATTAATCGCCTTGCACATTGTGCCCTTTGTTCTCACCTATGTTAACTAGGATACAACAATTGCTAAAACTGTTCCTTTTTAAACTATAGGTATGTAAAATAAGTGTGACTTGTTGACTTCATCAGCATGTCTTCATTCTTTTAGTTATTGTCTGTTTCCTCCCTCCAGCCCCTGAAAGTATTAGGGTTAAGATTCTATGAGCAATGGTTGTTCTGAGGTACTGTGCCTGAAGGATCGATCTTAATGTGCTAGCCTGGACAGTGAGTAGAAATAGGCTGCAAATCTGATCTCATTCCTCTTCTCAGCAGTGTAACTTTAGCAGAGATCAGTGGATAGTGACCAAGAGTGGCCATCCAAGTTGATTTTCTTCTTCCAAGAACAGGAGGGAAGAGGTTGACCTTGCTGGTAAACTAGTTGAGATCAGCAATTCCAACACAGACCTGGAATTGAACCTGGGATCTTCTGGTCTATATGGTTCAGTGACCAACTAAGCCATTGATTGAAATAAAAACAGAAAATGCTGGAAATATTCAACAGGTTTGGCATTATCTTTGGGAGAGAAACAGTTAATGTTTCAGATCGATGAACTTTCATCAGAACTGGCTGATTCTAATGAAAGGTCATTGACCTGAAACATTAACTGTTTCTATCTCCATAGATGCTGGCCAGACCTGCCGAGTGTTTGCAGCATTTTCTGTTTTATGTCAGATTCACTGTGTTTTGCTTTTGTGTCCGTTATTGGCTGAACCCTGACCTAATCCATAAAAAAAATTATGAATTGTATTTTCGTTGCAGTGTTCTCTCGAGGACTGAAGAAATCCTCCCAGGAGCTCTATGGGCTAATATGTTATGGGGAACTACGCAAAAAAATTGGTGGATGTGAGTATTTTGATGGGATTTCATAGAGAAGAAAGCTTGTTGCAATTGGAACGAGTCTTTTGGTCTCCTGTTTCTACTTTGTAGACATTACAAGTAACTATTGATAGGCTTAAAATGTCTTGTTTCTGAATAAGTAATTGCCGTTAAATTAGCTTCTACGAATCCCATCATTTTGCAAGAAGGAACTAGTCCCCACCTAAAGCCCCTGCTTTGTCTCCTGCAAATTGTGGTGTTTTTATTTCGATAATTTTTGAATTACAATCTACCTGAAATGTAAATACCCCATATTAATTCAGTTTATTTGTTTGTTTATTTATTTAGAGATACAGCACTGAAACAGGCCCTTCGGCCCACTGAGTCTGTGCCGACCAACAACCACCCATTTATACTAACCCTACAGTAATCCCATATTCCCTCCCACCTACCTACACTAGGGGCAATTTACAACAGCCAATTTACCTATCACCTGCAAGTCTTTGGCAGTGGGAGGAAACCGGAGCACCCGGCGAAAACCCATGCAGTCACAGGGAGAACTTGCAAACTCCGCACAGGCAGTACCCAGAATCGAACCCGGGTCCCTGGAGCTGTGAGGCTGCAGTGCTAACCACTGCGCCACTGTGCTGCATTTACTGTGCTGTGAAGAGTTTATTAACACTTCCTGGTGTATGATTTAAATAGCTACCTTTACCATGAATAATTGCATTGTGTTCATTGGGCTACCAATTGATGATGAACTTCCCATGTGTTGCTTCATAGGGTGGATACTTGAAAAATATTTGATTTTGTTCACAGCTTCCATTGTCAGGTGTCATCTCTTTATGGAGACATTAAACTGAGGCCTCATCTGCCTGCTTGGGTGGATATAAAGAATTCAGTACATGCATACATACGAACATATGAATTAAGAGCAAGTGTAGGCCACTTGGCCCGTCAAGCCTGCTCCGCTATTCAATACGTTCATGGCTGAACTAATTACTCCACATTTCCACCTACCCCCGATAACCTTCCAACCCCTTGCTTATCAAGAATTTATCTACCTCTGCCTTAAAAATATTCAAAGGCTCTGCTTCTACCGCCTTTTGAGGAAGAGAGTTGCAAAGACTCATGACCCTCTGAGAGAAAAAATTTCTCCTTATCTCTGTCTTAAATGGGTGACCCTTATTTTTAAACAGTGACCCCTAGTTCTAGATTCTCCCAGAAGGGGAAATATCCTTTCCACATCCACCCTCAGGATCTTATATGTTTCAATCAAGTCACCTCTTGCTCTTCTAAGTTCCATAGGATACAAGCCTGGCCTGTCTATCCTTTCCTCATAAGACAGCCTGCCCATTCCAGATATTAGTCTAGTAAACCTTCTCTGTACTGCCCCCAACGCATTTACATCCTTCCTTAAATAAGGAGACCAGTACTGTATACAGTACTCCAGATGTGGTCTCTCCAATGCCCTGTATAGCTGAAGCATAATCTCCCTACTTTTGTATTCAGTTCCCCTCGCGATAAACGATAACATTCTATTAGCTTTCCTAATTACATTCTGTACCTGCATACTAACCTTTTGTGATTCATGCATTAGGATACCCAGATCCCTCTGCAACTCAGAGCTCTGCAATCTTTCACCATTTAGATAATATGCTTTTTTATTCTTCCTGCCAAAGTGGACAATTTCACACTTTCCCACATTATACTCCATTTGCCAGATCTTTGCCCAGTCACTTAATCTATCTATATCCCTTTGTAGCCTCCTTATGTCTTCTTCACAAGTTACTTTCCGATCTATCTTTGTGTCATCAGCAAATGTAGCAACCATACCTTCGGTCCCTTCATCTAAGTCATTTATATAAATTGTAAAAAGTTGAGGCCCCAGCACAGATCCCTGTGGCACACCACTCGTTACATCTTGCCAACCAGAAAATGACCCATTTATGCCTATCCTCTGTTTCCTGTTAGCTAACCAATCTTCTATCCATGCCAATATGTTAGCCCATACAGCATGAACTTTTATTTTCTGCAATAACCTTTGATGTGGCACCTTATCAAATGCCTTCTGGAAATCTAAGTACAATACATCCACCGGTTTCCCTTTATCCCCAGCACATGTAAGTCCCTCAAAGAACTCCAATAAATTGATTAAACGTGATTTCCCTTTCACAAAACCATGTTGACTGTGCCTGATTACCTTGAATTTTTTCCTAAATGCCCTGTTATAACGTCTTTAACGGCTTCTAACTTTTTCCCTAAGACAGATGTTAAGCTAACTGGCCTGTAGTTTCCTGCTTCCTGTCTCCCTCCCTTTTTGAATAGAGGAGTTACATTCGCTATTTTCCAATCTAATGGAACCTTCCCCGAATCTAGGGAATTTTGGAAAATTAAAACTAACGCATCAACTATCTCACTAGCCACTTCTTTTAATGTCCTAGGATGAAGTCCATCAGGACCCGGGGACTTGTCCGCCCGCAGCTCCAACAATTTGTTCAGTACCACTTCCCTGGTGACTGTAATTTTCGTGCATTCCTCCCTCCCTTCCATTTCCTGACTTAACAGCTAATACTGGGATGTTACTTGTGTTCTCAATAGTGAAGACCGATGCAAAATATCTGTTTAATTCATCTGCCATCTCCTTATTATCCATTATTAATTCCCCAGACTCACTTTTTATAGGGCCAACGCCCACTTTGTTATCTTTTCTTTTTTAAATATCTATAGAAACTCTAACTATCTGTCTTTATATTTCGAGCTAGCATTCTCTCATACTCTAATTTTACCTTCCTTATCAATCTTTTAGTCATTCTTTGCTGTTTTTTATATTCTGTCCAATCTTCTGACCTGCCTCCCATCTTTGCACAATTATAGGCTTTTTATTTATTTATTTAGAGATACAGCACTGAAACAGGCCCACCGAGTCTGTGCTGACCGTCAACCACCCATTATACTAATCCTACATTAATCTAATATTCCTACCCCATTCCCACCTTCCCTCAATTCCCCTACCACCCACCTATACTAGGGGCAATTTACAATGGCCAATTTACCTATCAACCTGCAAGTCTTTGACTGTGGGAGGAAACCGGAGCACCCGGCGAAAACCCACGCGGTCACAGGGAGAACTTGCAAACTCCGCACAGGCAGTACCCAGAATTGAACCCGGGTCGCTGGAGCTGTGAGGCTGCGGTGCTAACCACTGCGCCACTGTGCCACCCTTTTCTTTAAGTTTGATACCATCTTTAACTGTTTTAGTTAACCACGGATGGCAGGACCCACCCTTCAAATTTTTATTTCTCGTTGAAATGTATCCATTCTGTGTATTCTGAAATATCCCTTTAAATGTCTGCCACTGCATCTCTATTGACCTATCCCTTAACCTGATTTGCCAGTTCACTTTAGCTAGCTCTGCTTTCATGCCCTCATAATTGCCCTTATTTAAGTTTAAAATACTAGTCGTGGAACCACTCTTCTCTCCCTCAAGTTGAATGTAAAATTCAATCATAATATGATTGCTGCTATCTAGGGGCACCTTAACTATGAGGTCATTAATCCTATCTCATTGCACAATACAGTTTTTTCACCCAGAGGTTGGTTGGAATCTGGAACGCACTGCTTGAAGGGGTGGTAGAGGCAGGAACCCTCAACATTTAAGAAGTATTTAAATGAGCACTTATCTTTAGTTTAGTTTAGAGATACAGCACTGAAACAGGCCCTTCAGCCCACCGAGTCTGTGCCGACCATCAACCACCCATTTATACTAATCCTACACTAATCCCATATTCCCTACCACATCCCCACCTGACCCTATATTTCCCTACCACCTACCTATACTAGGGGCAATTTATAATGGCCAATTTACCTACCAACCTGCAAGTCTTTTGGCTTGTGGGAGGAAACCGGAGCACCCGGAGAAAACCCACGCAGACACAGGGAGAACTTGCAAACTCCACACAGGCAGTACCCAGAATTGAACCCGGGTCACTGGAGCTGTGAGGCTGCGGTGCTAACCACTGCGCCACTGTGCCGCCCGTTAAACGCCTTAGCATACAAGGCTACGGGCCAAGTGCTAGAGAATGGGATTGGAATAGAAAGGTGCTTGATGGCCAGCACAGACACGACGTGCAGTATAACTCTGAGTCTAATATCAGGTCTAGTATAACCTGCTGTCTGGTTGGCTCCAGAACGTACTGTTCCAAAAAGTTATCCCAAAAACATTCTATGTACTCCTCATCTAGGCTGCCTCCGCCCATCTGATTTTTCCAGTCTTATGCCGCTTAAAATCTCCCATAATTATTGCTGTTCCTTTCTGACAAGCTGCCGTTATTTCTTCCTTTATACCCCATCCTACAGTGTGGTTAATGTTAGGTGGCCTGTACACCACTCCCACAAGTGACTTCTTGCCTTTATGATTTCTTATCTACCCAAACTGCTTCTATATCCTGGTCTCCTGAACTAAGGTCATCCCTCTCTATTGCGCTAATACCATCAGTAATTCACAGAGCTACCCCTCCACCTTTTCCTAGCTTCCTGTCCTTCCTAAATGCCATGTACCCTTCAATATTCAGGTCCCAATCTGTGTTGTCCTGCAGCCATGTCTTTGTAATGGCTATCAGGTCATACTTGCTTATTTCTATTTGTGCTCTCAATTCATCTGTTTTGTTTCGAATGCTACGTGCATTCAGATACAGAGCCTTTAGTTGTGTCCTTTCTGTTATTTTTGTAACCTCTATCCTTATCTGTTGATTTACTCTTAGATTTGTATGCTGTGTCCATTTTTGTCATAGTCTGTTTATCATTTCCCATATTAATACCTTTCTCTTTTGCCTTGTCTGTACTCCTTGATTTACCATATATTCCCAAATTTAATCACTTGCCCCCACTATTCAGTTTAAAACCCTCTCTACTTCCCTAGTTATGCGGCTCGCTAGAAGACCGGCCCCAGCACAGTTCAGATGTAGACCAATGGTTCAGCCACCACTTTCCCCAGTACTGGTGCCAGTGCCCCACGAACCGGAACCCACTTCTACCACACCAGTCTTTGAGCCACACATTAATTTTTCTAATCTTATTTGCCCTATGCCAATTTGCACTTCACTCAGTTAATAATCCAGAGAATATTCCCTTGAAGTTCTACTTCTTAATTTGGCGCCTAGTTCCTCATACTGACTATGCAGAACCTCTTTCCTTGTCCTGCCTATGTCGTTGGTACCTACGTGGACCATGATGACTGGATCCTCCCCCACCCACTGTAAGTTCCTCTCCAGCCCTAAGCAGATGTCCCGAACCCTGGCACCGGGCAGGTGACTCAGCCTTCTGGACTCTTGCTCTTTGCTGCAGAGAACAGTCTCAATCCCCCCTAACTATACTGTCCCCTCCTACCGATATATTCCTTTTTTCTCCCTCCACTTGAATGGCTTCCTGTACCATGGTGCCATGGCCTGTTTGCTCATCTACCCTGCAGCCCCTACTCTCATCCAAACAAGCTGAAAGAACCTCAAACCTGTTGGACAATCGTAAAGGCTGAGGCTCCTGCACTCCTGTATCTTTGGCCTCCTTATCTCGAGAGACAATGGGTAAGCGCCTGGAGGTGGTCAGTGGTGTGTGGAGCTGTGCCTGGAGTGGCTATAAAGGCCAATTCTAGAGTGACAGGCTCTTCCACAGGTGCTGCAGAAAAATTTGATTGTCGGGGCTGTTACACAGTTGGCTCTTCCCTTGCGCCTCTGTCTTTTTTCCTGCCAACTGCTAAGTCTCTTCAACTCTTGCACTCCTACAGTGAGACTATTTGAAGAACAGGGAATTCTCCTCATGTACTAACACCACCCAAAAGCAGACTAACTAGTTATGCAGCTCATTTACTGTTGGTGGGATCTTGCTATATGTTAATTGCCCATCATTTTCACCTACATAAGGAATATCTTTCCTTTTCAGCAGTAAACAGTGAATGTAAAGCACTTAGGGACATCCTTGGGATATAATAAACTTTTATATAAATGCAACCTTTTTCTTTCTAGATTAGGTGGCTCACAGATAAAAACACTGATGCAGACTTGATGGCCCAAATGGCCCTTTTCTGTGCTGCAACATTTTATGAACAATTTTGAGGCCTCTTGGAACCAGGTGCCTTCATGGAAAATTGTGAGTACATTGCTCATGATATTCCTCCCATTAATTTTGATGGGATGGTGTATTGCAAGCAAAATACCCATGGTTTTTGATAAGCTGCTTGCTGTCTGTGAGACACATGACCTTGAAAGGTTCTGCCTTCTATTCCATTCCATGAATTAGGAGCACTGGATCTGAACAAGATTTTATTTCGGTTAGATGAACTGATGTTTATCAAGACATACATACGGTTGTTCTGTTTTTAGTATTTAAAAAATTGTCCTTGCATTACTACACAACAACTTGTATGGTATCTCTGTTCTGTTAAATGCTTAGTGAGTCTGTACAGTTGAGATTTACATTAAAGGCACATTCTGAAGAAGAACTTTATGGCCTTGACCATGCAATGAACTCAATCCAAAATTATAGATTGCATGCTCATTTAATGCTGTGATAATGCATTTATTTTGTAGGCATGGATGACAAAAATGCAGCTAAACTCAATGAATTAATTCAAGCTGGGTAAGTGACCTTCTTAGTTTAAAAGGAATACCATCAGACAATCATTTAATGTAACTGATCATAACCATCATCCATAGTGTGTCCTCAAACTAAAAATTATTATTTTCAAATTTTAAAAAAAGTAATGTATGACAATTTGATATAAATTGATGGCTAGAATTTATAGCCTTATTTTGCATCTGTTTGTTAGCTTATTATGGTTGTGATAGCATGTCGCAGTCTCTGATGACAACAAAGGAATATACACCAACGTCACCAAAATAACTTGGAAGAATGCTAAGTGTGCTCACTGTGCATTTACTTAGCTTCTGAGTCAGTGGTTTTTCCTGCCTGACTAACTGCCTTGACTTTTTTGAAGTAATGACCTTTTCAGAGCATTGGAAAACCCTATGATATAATGCACCTAGACTTCCAAAAAAGTGTTTGACAAGGTTCCACATTAAAGGCAATTGCAAAAGCTTAATGTCATTGGTAAAAGCTGGAGGTGGATAAAGAATTCACTGAAAAAGAGGATACAGTATTCCTTAGATAGGGAAGTGATAATGTGCTGGGTAGATGGACTGAATGAATTGCTCTAGGGACTAATGCTGGTCTAACTGAGCAATCTGGCTTCAGAAATGCAAAGTAAGTTGGTCAAATTTGCAGAGATACTAAACTGTTGGGTGAGGTGGGAGCAGTGGAGCCTGATGAAGCAACTGAAAAATTAAAGAAGGACCTAGACAATATTTGTAAGTGGACAGAACTATAGCCAATGAGATTCAATACAGTTAAGTACAAGAATATGCACGTTGGAAGGAAACTGGAACATGTAGTTAATAGTGTTGAGACTGAAAGAAATGGGAATAATAGCTCAGTAGGTTTTTTTTCTCTTTACAGATGCTGACTTTCTTATTTCTAGCATTTTAGTCTTTATTTCAGATTTCCATTTGTTCCGTTTTATGTTACAATGTACAGTAATTTCAGAGCATCAGTTAATCGGTAGCCTATATGTCTGAGACTGTCATGCTGAAGCTGTATATTGCTTTGGTCATATGGACATGTGAACATGGGAGCAGGAGTAGGCCAATCAGCCCATCGAGCCTGCTCCGCCATTCAATACAATCATGGCTGATCATCTACTTCAATGCCTTTTTCCCACACTATCCTCATATCCCCTTTTGTCATTTGTGTTTAGAAATCTGTCAATCTCTGCTTTAAACATACTCAATGACTGAGCTTGCACAGCCCTCTGGGGTAGAGAATTCCAAAGATTCACAACCCTCTGAGTAAAGAAATTTCTTCTCATCTCGGTCCTAAGTGGCTTCCCTCTTATTTTGAAATTGTGTCTCCTGGTTCTAGACTCCCCAACCAGGGGAAACATCTTACCTGCATTTACCCTGCCTATCCCTTTAAGCATTTTGTAGGTTTCAATGAGATCACCTTTTATTCTTCGAAACTCTAGAGAAAACAGGCCCAGTTTCCCCAATCTCTCTTTATAGGACAGTCCTGCCATCCTGGGAACAAGTCTAATAAACCTTCATTGCACTCTCTCTATGGTAACAATATCCTCCCTAAGGTAAGGGGACCAAAACTGCACACAGTACTCCAGGTGCAGTCTAACCAAGGTTCTATATAATTGAAGCAAGACTTCACTACTCCTGTACTCAAATCCTCTTGCGATAAAGGCCAACATACCATTAGCCTTCTTAATTGCTTGCTGCACCTGCATGTTGACTTTCAGTGACTTATTGACAAGGACACCCAGGTGGTCCCTTTTTGTACATCTACACTTTCTAATCTCTTACTATTTAAGAAATACTCTGCACATCTATTCCTCCTACCAATGTGGATAACCTCACATTTTTCCACATTATATTCCATCTGCCATTTTCTTGCCCACTCACTAAGTCCGTCCAAATCCCCTTGAAGCTGCTTTGCATCTTCCTCACAACACACATTAGTTTAGAGATACAGCACTGAAACAGGCCCTTCGGCCCACCGAGTCTGTGCCGACCATCAACCACCCATTTATACTAATCCTACACTAATCCCATATTCCTACCACATCCCCACCTGTCCCTATATTTCCCTACCACCTACCTATACTAGGGGCAATTTATAATGGCCAATTTACCTACCAACCGGCAAGTCTTTTGGCTTGTGGGAGGAAACCGGAGCACCCGGAGGAAACCCACGCAGACACAGGGAGAACTTGCAAACTCCACACAGGCAGTACCCAGAATTGAACCCGGGTCACTGGAGCTGTGAGGCTGCGGTGCTAACCACTGCGCCACTGTGTTTTCTGTCAGCCGCGAACTTGGAAATACTGCATTTGTCCCCACATCCAAATCATTGATGTATATTGTGAACAGCAGGGGCCCAAGCACTGATCCCTGCGGTACCCCACTAGTCAGCCTGCCAACGCGAGAATGACCCTTTATTCCTACTCTCTGTTTTCTGCCTGTTAACCAATCCTTAATCCATGCCAGTATATTACCTCCTATTCCATGTACTTCAATTTTGCTAACCAACCTCCTGTGGGGTTCTTTATCAAAGGCCTTTTGAAAATCCAAGTATACCACATCCACTGACTCCCCTATCGATTCTGTTAGTAACATCCTCAAAAAACTCCAACAGGTTTGTCAAACATGATTTTCCATTCATAAATCCATGTTGACTATGTCCAATCAGATCATTATTATCCAAGTGTCCATTTATCACATCCTTTAGAATAGATTCGAGCATTTCCCCAATGACTGATGTAAGGCTAACAGGTCTGTAATTCCATTTTCTCTCTCCTTCCCTTTTCAGTAGTGGGGTGACATTTGTGACCTTCCAATCTGCAGGAACCGCTCCAGAATCTATAGAATTTTGGAAGATGATCACCAATGCATCCACTATCTCTAAAGCTACCTCTTTCAACACTCTGGGATGTAGAATATCAGGTCCTGGGAACTTATCAACCTTCAGCCCCATTAATTTCTCCAGTACAACCTTCTTACTAATACTAATTTCCTTCAATTCCTCATTCCCCCATATCACTTGGATCTGTAATTCTGGGAGATTTCATGTATCATCCTCAGTGAAGACAGACACAAGGTAATCATTTAGCTTCTCTGCCATTTCTCTATTCCCTATTATAAATTCTCTTGACTCTGCCTGTAATGAACCCACATTTGTCTTTGCCAAACGTTTCCTTTTTACGCCCCTGTAGAAGCTTTTACAGTCCGTTGTTATATTTTTTGCTGGCTTTCATTCCTATTCTATTCTCCCTTTCTTTATCAGTTTCTTCGTCCTCCTTTGCTGTATTCTAAAATCTTCCCAATCCTCAGGTTTACTACTATTTTTGGCAACTTTATAGGCCTTTTCTTTTAATCTTATACAATTGTTAACTTACTTTGTCATCCACGGTTGACTGCCTTTACTTTTGGGGTTTTTGTGCCTTGAAGGAATGTATAGTTGCTGTAAACAATGTAATATTTCTTTAAAGACTATCCATTGCCTATGTACTGTCATACCTTTTAATGTATTTTCCCAATCCACCTCGGCCAATTTGCCCCTCGTACCTTCATAATTTCCTTTGTTCAAATTTAACACCCTGGCTTCAGATTGAACTACCTCACTTTCAAACATAATGTAAAATTCTATCATATTATGTTCACTCATCCCTGAAGATTCTTTTACAACAAGATTATTAATTAGCCATTTCTCATTACGTCATATTAGATCTAAAATAGCCTGCTCTCTAGTCGGTTCCTCACATAATGCTCCAGAAAACCATCCCTAACACACTCCAGAAACTCGTCCTCCACAGCATTAGTGCTGATTAGGTTTACCCAGTCTATATGCAGATTGAGGTCACCCATGATTACTATATTGCCCATGCTACATGCTTCTCTAATCTCCTGATTAATGCCATGCCCCACACTCCCACTACTGTTTGCGAGCCTATAAACAACTCATACTAATGTTTGCTGCCCCTTGCTGTTTCTTAGCTCCACCCAAACAGATTCCACATTTTGTTCTTCTGATCTGAGATCCTCCCTTATTAATGTACTGATCCCATCCCTTATTATCAGCGCAGCACTACCTCCTTTTCCTTTTTGCCTGTCCTTCCTAGATGTCGAATATCCTTGAATATTCAGTTCCTAGACTTGGTCACTCCATAGCCATGTTTCTGTTATGGCAATTAGACCATACCCATTTACCTTTATTTGGGCCTTTAAGTCATCCACCTTGTTGCGAATGCTGCATGCATTCAGGTCGAATGCCTTAACCTTGTCGTCTTGATATTCTACGCCTAGTTGATGCTCGCCTTTATTTTGTCTGCCTTCTAATGCCACTTTTCTGTCTCCTGTTACCAGCTTTACTCCCTTCCAATTTGAGCTACCCCTCGGGTTCCCATCCCCCTGAGAAGCTACTTTAAACCCTCCCCAACAGCACTAGCAAATCTCCCTGCGAGGATGTTAGTTCCGGTCCTGTTAAGGTGTAGCCCATCCATCTTGTACAGGTTCCACCTGCCCCAGAACTGGTCCCAATGCCTCAGAAATCTGATGCCCTCCCTCCTACACCAATTCTCCAGCCACGTGTTCAATCGATTGATCCCCCTATTTCTGTGCTCACTAGCATGTGGCACTGGGAGTAATCCTGAGATTACTGCTTTGGAGGTCCTGCTTTTTAATTTCCTTCCTAACTCCCTAAAATCAGCTTTCAGGACCTCATTCCTCTTCCTACCTATTTCCTTGGTACCAATGTGGACCACGACCTCTGGCTGTTCACCCTCCCCCAGAAGGATGTTCTGCAGCCACTCCGTGACATCCTTGACTTTGGCACCAGGGAGGCAACACAGCATCCTGGAGTCACGTTTACTGCCGCAGAAACACCTGGTCTGATCCCCTGACTATCGAATCCCCTATCACTATTGCTGTTCCACTCTTCTTCCACCCATCCTGTGCAGCTGAGCACCCGTGGTGCCAAGAACTTTGGCTTGGTGACAAGGACTTTGCTCTGGCTGCACTCCCCCGAGGAACCATCGCTTTCACCAGTATCCAAAATGAAAAACAGTTTAGCAAGCAAGATAGACTCAGGGAACTCCTGCACCTGCCTGCCTGGTTCTTTTACACTGCCCATTCCTTCTCTGCCTGTATGTTCCTAAGCTGCGGTATGACTACCTCCCTAAATGTGCTATCCAAGTAGTCCTCTGCCTCGCGGATGCACAACAGTGATTCCAGCTGCCACTTGAGTTCCGCAACTTGGAGCTCAAGCTCCTGCAGCCAGTGACACTTCCTGCAGATTTGTTCGTCTAGGACACCAGGGAGGCATGACTTCCCACATACCACAGGACGTACATTCCACCATTGCAAGACACACCTTGGGCTGGATTTTGTTCTCCCCAGGTGTCAGGTTCTGTGACGGGTTGGCCTGAAGATGGCTCCGGATAAGGCCCGGCCTGGACCTCGATGTCAGGAGGGCCCGGCCTGATCCTCCTGGTGGCAGCGAGGCTCCGTGGCGCCCTTGCCGCCGCTGTGCCGACGGGACCACAATTTAAATATTCAAATGAATAAAATTAATACATTTACGTAGACTTACCTGCGATCTTGAGGGAACACTGCAATCTTCGGTGCAGTGGCCAGCACTCCCATGCCTTCAGATCCACGTCTGGGAAAATGCGATGCCATGCCGGTGGGGCGGGGGATGGCGGGGGTTTAAGTTTGTCAGTGCGGGAGGCGGGGGATGGGGTCAAATATACATGATGTGTGTAGGGAATGGTTGGAAGGGTTGAACCTTAAACTTTGTGCAATTTGGGGGAGTAAGGTCAGATGTAAAAGGTAAGTGTTTTGTGGGGGGAAGGGAAAATAGTTATTGTAATTGTTAGGGGTGGGGTGGGAAAGAAGGCATTAGAAATGTATTTATTTAATTTGCGGGGTAGGACTTAAAAAAAATTTAAATTGGGCAGCAGAGCTGGCTGTCCTTTAAAAATGGTGCTTCTGCCTGCACACAGGCAGCTGATGCCATTGCAGGGGACAGGCAGCCCGCACCCTCCACGAGATTGGGGGGGCGGGCCACCCCGGCTATTTGAACGTGTCGCCGTCCTTGAGATTGCGGTGACTCTTTGGCATGCGGCCTGCCCATGCAGGCCGCCATTTTCTGAGCTCGCTGCCGACAGTGAAGGCGGAGTCTTAATATCCAGCCCCTTGAATACGCTTCACTTCTGGTTACCAAGGCAAAAGGCACTGTCCAAGCCTTGGAAGTAAATGGCCTCAAGACAGATTGCTCATATCCGAGAACAGACATATGAGGAAGGGTTACAAAAGTGTGGACACTTCAGCTTTGAAAGCAAGGTAATGAAGAAGTACTTTAGATGTACACAAGATACTAGGTGGACTTGAAAGGGTTAACCCTAAACAAAATTTCAAATGCAACCAGAGCTGGTCCCAGCAAAGTCCAAAGCCTTACTTTAATTGTTTTCCTTGGACTAAAGGAAATTGTGGGGAGATTTGATAGAGGTGTACAAGATTACGACAGGTTTGGATAGGGTAGAAATAGTAAGGCTGTTTCCATTAGCTGATGTTACAAGCACTAGGGGACACAGATTTAAGGTTTTCAGTTAGAGATGCAGGGGGGATGTGTGGAAGAAGTTTTTTACGCAGTGAGTGGTAATGACCTGGCATTCGCTGCCTACGAGGGTCGTGGTGGAAGTGGAGACGATGAATGATTTCAAAAGGAAATTGGATGAAACTTAGAGGGCCACAAGGATAGAGCAGAGGAATGGGACTGATTGGATTGCTCTACAGAAAGCCAACATGGACTCGATGGGCCAAATGGTCACCTTCTGTGATTAATTGGCCGATATCCATTCACCAAAATCAAGAAGCAGGAGACAGTCTGTGATCCACAATTGTTTTATTCTCAATACACAGTTCAGTACAAATACCAGTTTCCACTCTTCCCTTCTGGACTAACTTGCTGTCCAGAAATAACTCCCCTGACTGGGGAAAAACTAGCCCTTAATTACAATCTGCAATGTGCATCACCTGCTCTTTATTAATTCTGAAGTAAGTCCTGGCTAATTAAAGGGAACAGCATTTTCAACATTATCGTTCTGTGCCTTTATGACTATCTGCAGGACAAGAAGACGTAATAAAAACTTATAAATGTAAAGACTGATGGCAGAAAACAAATTTTCAAGCAAAATAACTAATATCTCAAGTGGCCTAATAGGAAGGAGGAAAAATCTTGCTTCATTCAGAAGGCATTTGGATGCATTTATGGAGGGATTGTAAGTTTGTGTTAGCTAGATGGGTGCAGATGGTCTTCCGCTCTTTGTAGTAGTGTTCAGGTGTCTTTCTTGATAAGATTTTGTGATCTGGCTTTGACAACTTGCTAATATAAGATTTATCCAATTTGGAATAGTAGGAGCCTATGCAGAAGACTCTTTGTCTTGTGACTTCAGTTGGGTAGCCAGATCTTTATTGGAGCAAAATGTAGCAAACGGTTGCTTCTAAAATTGTCAAGTGAATGCTGAAGTTATAGGATGGTCTTGTCTTTCTCCTTGATTAATGTAATTGTGATCATTTTTCTAACTGATTTTAGGGCCACCACGGTGCGATACAAAGGCCGCAATTTGCGTATAAAGACACCGATGTGCCGAGCTTTGAAAAAAATCTGTGATCCTGAGGGTGAGTTCTAGAAAGTGATGTTTGGAACCAAGCAAAATTAAATTCGTAAGGAACTGCTTTAAGAACATATTAGCAACAGCCAATGGGTAAGAGGAAGGATATATAGAGGGACGATGTGTGTCTTTGCATCTAGTGGCTTACTGTTGGAGCAAATAAGTTATCAGATCTGATAAAAGAGCTGGTGAGATCCAATGAGTGAATGTGAAACTGGTAATTTCTCAGATTTACTGACTAGATTTTCAGCTTTTATCTAAAGGGGATTTCCAATTGATTGTGAAAGTAGTAAATATAGAGTAACAACATCCTCCTATTCCTTTTTCATCTCAATTTGTATTGCCATCCTGAGATCTATTAAATTAATCAAGGCAATATTTATACTGACCTTTTCCTTGCAAATATGAAAGAGGGTAAGCTCTTTTTTTTCACTCTGTCACAATGCCTATTTGGAGTTTTGCTTTGTCATAGACAAAAACATCATTTTATCCCTTTGCATTTGAAGGTATTTCATGATAGTAATATTTCATACGGTTTCTTAATAGTTTCTGCATACATTGAAATGAGATAGTGGATGCCACTTAGTAAGTTGCAAGGTTATTATTCAAGATTTCTATTGTCAAGGCAGTCTGCCCAGTTCATTGATGGAATCTAGAGGAGTATTAAGTGGGACAGGGATTCTTTGCTGTCTGCCAGAAGCAAACCTGCAAAACAATGTCCTAATGAATAGGGTGGCCACAACTAAACAAGCAGCAGGAAGCTTGCCATTGTTCTGTGTTGGTAAGCTGCTTAGTTTTAGCTGGTTAAACTTCACCAGTATTCCTGTGTACACATGGGGATTCCTGAGCTTTGGCTTATGCCCACCTCTCAGTTCTTTGGCCTTAGGTAAGTGGGATGTGCCCCTATTGGAACATTGATTATGCTTCGTATTATAATAGAAATACTATTTATGTAGATTTTTCAGTGGTCTGGTTGGAAAATATTGAGCATGGTAATGGAGTTTTGTATATGCCAGAAACTTTGATGACTGAAAAAACTTGATCCGTTACCTAAAAATCCAGAAGCCAGGATTTAAATTAGAAATGTATACACATTTTTTCATTTCCATATCTCATGTTTGTTCGCACTACTTGTCAATGTTTTGCATTATAAATTCCACCTTTGTATTGAAAACTTGTCATTTTATTTGCCAGTGGAGGCATTGTTTCCCACCATTGGCAGAAGGATATAATTGCAGCATGACAAGTTTATATAGGCAGTTTTTAGCATAAATGTGGATAAAGAAATATATAATGGTCAAATAAGAATGAGACAAGATGACTAAATTACATTCATGCATACTAATTCCATTATCTTATGTCCACTAACCCCATTTCACCTGAATACTATACTTGGTCTTGAATCTCCGCATGTAACACCACAGGAAATTGGCTAGTGCTTGCATGCATGTCTGTTTCTCTACCTATAATATATCAAAATTCTTGCCTCTGTGCTCATCTCTTAGATGTGCCACTTGACCTCCTCCTGTCATGTTTTGTCAGGCTTTTTGTGTTAGCTTTTACTGTTATAAGTTAATGTATCCATATTTAGTCATGGTTTGACGTGTAAAGTCAGCCCCCTAGGTTATGCAAAATTTTTCACATATTACTAGCATTTCATATGGTAAGTTGGAGAATGTCATCACTTTCTTAACCTGTCTGATGCCTTTTGCTATTTCACTCTGTCTCGCTTATACTTCTGTCCCTCTCCCTTCTCTTCTTTCCCTTCTTCTGTTGGTTTCTCTCATTCCTCTTTACTTCTCTGTCTTTTTCTTCTTTCCCTTTCGGCAGTAGGTGGTGAATGGTGTGGCAACAAAAGAAGCCATTGAAGCTGCAGTGTGAATTTGGGGTGGGGTTGCGAGGAAAATATAGCGCTCAGCAACTCCCTTCCCTTTCCTACCCCAATCACTTCTGCTTCTCTTCACCCACTTCCTCCATTTACAGTCCCTGTACCTTTACTATGCCACTATCTTCCATTTCCCACCATTACCTCTTCCTCTTCAAACGTGCTTAACCTCTGTCTCCTCTCTTTGTTGCACTGTTACTCATCTTGCCCTCTTCCGCATACCCCACCTCACACCCTTAGCTCTCTCTTCCTGTGAGTGAACGGCAAGAAGACACAGGCTCCCTCATGTTTAACCTGTACCCTCCTGCTGTCTCTTCCTTTCCTCCTCCTACCTCCTTCCAAACTGTCTTTTGACTGCTTTTTTTTATTGTTCTTAGGAATTAGTGATGAAGAGGATCAGAAACCCGTCCGACTTCCTCTGAAAGTGCTCCTTGAGCTCCTGCCACGCAGTAACTACACCTGGGCAAGAGTTCAGAGTTTGGCACAGAATCCACGACTAAGGTGGAGGGCGAATTTCTCACCTGTTTACCTATGATAGATTCATTCTTTTGTTTTGCTCATAACCAAATAGAGAGCTTAGTCTATTGTGCGCCTGTGTTGCCTTTTTGTAGCATTTCCTTTTATGTAACACAGCTTGAGAGTCTCCAGTATCTCAGTGTGAAACTTTTTTATATCAGCGAACAAAAGTAAGTTAAATGCTCCCAGGTTTTTTACTGACATTTGGCAGAAAAGTATTTGAGAGAAACTTTAACAAATGTGCCAATTCGAGGGGAACTGACTTACATACATACATGCGAATATATGAATTAGGGGCAGGAGTAGGCCACTCGGCCCCTCGAGCCTGCTGCACAATTCCATAAGATCATGGCTGATCTGATTGTAATCTTCTCCACATTCCCGCCTACCTCGATAACTTTTCACCCCCTTGCTTATCAAGAATCCATCTACCTCTGCCTTAAAAATATTTTAAACTCTGCTTTTGAGGAAGAGAGTTGCAAAGACGAGCCTCTGAAAGAAAAAATTCTCCTCATCTCTGTCTTAAATGGGCAACCCCTTATTTTTAAACAGTGACCCCTATTTCTAGATTCTCCCACAAGGGGAAACATCCTTTCCACATTCACCCTGTCAAGATCCCTCAGGATCTTATATGTTGCAATCAAGTCACCTCTGACTCTTCTAACCTCCAGTGGATACAAGCCTAGCCTGTCTAACCTTGACAACCCACTCATTCCAGGTATTAGTCTAGTAAACTTTCTCTGAACTGCTTCCAATGCATTTACATCCTTCCTTCAATAAGGAGACCAATACTGGACACAGTACTCCAGATGTGGTCTCACCAATGCCCTGTATAACTGAAGCACAACCTCCCTACTTTTGTATTCAGTTCCCCTCGCAATAAACGATAACATTCTATTAGCTTTCCTAATTACTTGCTGAACCTGAAGAATAACCTTTTGCGAATTATGCACAAGGACTCCCAGATCCCTCTGCATCTCAGAGCTCTGCAATCTCTCACCATTTAGATAATAGGCTTTTTTTATTCTTGCTGCAAAAATGGACAATTTCACACATTCCCACATTATACTCCATTTGACAGATCTTTGCCCACTCAATTAACCTATCTATATCCCTTTGTAGCCTCCTTATGTCCTCTTCACAAGTTACTTTCCTACCTATCTTTGTGTCATCAGCAAATTTGGCAACCATACCTTCTGTCCCTTCATCTAAGTCATTTATACAAATTGTAAAATGTTGAGGCCCCAGCACAGACCCCAGTGGCACACCACCGTTGCACCTTGCCAACCAGAAAATGACCCATTTATGCCTACTCTTTGTTTCCTGTTAGCTAGCCAATCCACTATCCATGCCAATATGTTACCCCCTAAACCATGAGCTTTTATTTTCTGCAGTAACCTTTGATGTGGCACCTTATCAAATGCCTTCTGGAAATCTAAGTACAGTACATCCACTGTTTCCCCTTTATCCACAGCACGTGTTACATCTTCAAAGAACCCCAACAGATTGGTTAAACATGATTTCCGTTTCACAAAACCATGTTGACTCTGCCTGATTACCTTGCTTTTTTTCCTAAATGCCCTGTTATAACGTCTTTAACGGCTTCTAACATTTTACCTAAGACAGATGTTAAGCTAGCTGGCCTGTAGTTTCCTGCTTTCTGTCTCCTCTTTTTGAATAAAGGAGTTAATTTGGCTGTTCTGCAATCTAATGGAACCTTCCCTGAATCTAGGAAATTTTGGAAAATTAAAAATAACACATCGACTATCTCACTAGCCACTTCTTTTAGGACCCTAAGATGAAGTCCATCAGGACTCGGGGACTTGTCAGCCTGCAGCTCCAACAATTTGCTCAGTATCACTTCCCTGGTGACTCTAATTTTCTTGAGTTCCTCCCTCCCTTCCATTTCCTGATTTACAGCTTTTTCTGGGATGTTGCTTGTATTCTCTATAATGAAGACCGATGCAAAATACCTGTTCAATTCATCTGCGATCTCCTTATTATCCCTTATTAATTCCCCAGACTCGCTTTCTACAAGATTAACGCTCACTTTAAGTCTTTTCTTTTTTTAAATATCTATAGAAACTCTTAGTATCTGTTTTTATATTTCTAGCTAGCTTTCTCTCGTACTCTAATTTTTCCCTCCTCTTATCAACCTTATAGTCACTCTTTGCTGTTTTCTATATTCTGTCCAATCTTCTGACCTGCCGCCCATCTTTGCACAGATATATGCTTTTTCTTTAAGTTTGATACTATCTTTAACTTTTTTAGGTAACCATGGATAGTGAATCCTCCCCTTGGCATTTTGCTTTCTTGCTGGAACGTATCTATTCTGTGTATTCTGAAATCTCCCCTGAAATGTCTGCCACTGCATCTCTATTGACCTATCCCTTAACCTGATTTGCCAGTTCACTTTAGCCAGCTCTGCTTTCATGCCCTCATAATTGCTTTATTTAAGTTTAAAATACTAGACTTGAACCCATTCTTCTGTCCCTCAAACTGAATGCAAAATTCAAACGTATTATAATCGCTGCTACCTAGGGGCGCCTTAACTATTAGGTCATTAATTAATCCTATCTCATTGCACAATACTAGGTCTAGCATAACCTGTTCTCTGGTTGGCTCCAGAACGTACTGTTCTAAGAAACTATCAAACATTCTATGAACTCCTCATCTGATTCTTCCAGTCTATATGTAGATTAAAACCCCCCATGATTATCGCCGTTCCTTTCTGACAGGCTCCCAGTATTTCTTACTTTATACTCTGTCCTATTGTGTGGTTACTGTTTGGGGGCCTGTACACCACTCCCACTAGTGCCTTCTTGCCTTTATCATTTCTCATCTCTACCCAAACCGCTTCTACATTTTGGTTTCCTGAATTTAGGTCAATCCTCTCTAATGTGCTAATACCATCATTAATTAACAGAGCTACCCCTCCACCTTTTCCTAGCTTCTTGTCCTTCCTAAATGTCATGTATTCTTTAATATTCAGTTCCCAATCTATGTCATCCTGCAGCCAGTAATGGCTATCAGATCTTACTTATTTATTTCTATTTGCGCTCTCAGTTCATCTGTTTTGTTTTGAATGCTACGTGCAATCAGATACAGAGCCTTTAGTTTTGTTCTTTTTAATATTTTTGTAGTGTCTAGCCTTGACTGCTGATTTACTTTTAGATGTGTACTCTCTGTCTCTTCCTGTCACGGTCTGTTTATCAGTTCCCATAGTAATACCTTTCTCTCTTGCCTTGTCTCTACTCTTTGATTTACCACATCTTCCCAGATTTGATCCCTTGCCCCCACCATTTAGTTTAAAACCCTCTCTACTTCCCTAGTTATGCAGTTCGCTAGAACACCAACCCTAGCACGGTTCAGGTGTAGACCGTCCCAACGGTACAGCCCCCACTTTTCCCAGTACTGGTGCCAGTGCCCCACGACCCGGAACCCACTTCTACCACACCAGTCTTTGAGCCACACATTCATTTCTCTAATCTTATTTGCCCTATGCCAATTTTCACTTCGCTCAGGTAATAATCCAGTGATTATTCCCTTTGAGGTTCTGCTTCTTAGTTTAGTACCTAGCTCCTCAAACTGATTATACAAAACCTCCTTCTTTGTCCTGCCTATGTCGTTGGTACCTACATGGACCACGACGTCTGGATCCTTCCTCTCCTACTGTAAGTTCCTCTCCAGCCCTGAGCAGATGTCCTGGCACCGGGCAGGCAACACAGCCTTCTGAACTCTTGCTCTTTGCTGCAGAAAACAGTCTCACTCCCCCTAACTATACTATCCCCTACTATCACTACATTCCTTTTTGCTCTCCCCACTTGAATGGCTTTCTGTACCACAGTGCCATGATCATCCACCCTGCAGCCCCCACTCATCCAAACAAGCTGAAAGAATCTCAAAACTGTTGGACAATTGCAAAGGCTGAGATTCCTGCACTCTGCGTCCCCTTAACCTGCCTCAGCTGCAGCCACACTCTCCTATCCCTGACCACTGACCAAATCAGAAGACCCTATCCTAAGGGGAGTGACCACATCCTGGTACAAAGTGTCCATGTAACTTTCCCCCTTCATGATGCATTGAGTGTCTGTACTCGGCCTCCAGCTCACTGACTCTGAGCCGAAGCTTCTCGAGCTGCAGACACACTGCAGACATGTTTGCCCTGGATCACACTGGCATCCAGGGGCTCCTACATACTGCAGTTGTGGCACATCCCCTGCCCTGCCATCTTTATTGTGTTTTAAATATCTAATGATTTATTTATTTAATTAATGACAGCATATTGTATTTTAGTCCATTTGCTTTAAACAGCATCCCTTATAATTGAGTTGCAATATGCATTGTGATACTGACATTAGCAATATACTCTTTGATGGACCAGCTTTTTATTTCCTTGCAGGATGATGGTGGAGTTGCACCGGAAAGTTTCTAGTCTCATTGAATTCCTCAAGCATAAATGGGCTTTACAAGAATTCAGAATTGTATCCTTTTTCACCTAATGGCAAACAAAGAAAACTTGAGGCCAATTTATCAGTAAATACCAGATGGACAGTTAGCGAAGCAATTACGCTGCCTACCTAATGTACTGATGTATTCAGTGACAGTTCCAAGCTATTTTAATGGTCGGGCCTCATTTGTTTCTGATTGGCGAGCTGGAAATATTGAACCAGTGCTTACAGGCAGCTCGCTAATCCAGAGTGGGGGGAAAACGACGACGTCCCCGTGGAGCCAGTCTTAAAGTGGGGAGATGACAGGGAGTGCAGAGGAGCCACCAGTGGGTGGGAAGCATCTTCTGAGGTTAGAAGAAACCCTCACATTCTTCCTGTTTCACAAAATTGGCTGAATTTTACCAGCCCCTCGCCATCGCGGATTGCAGCACGGGGGCCAGTAAAATTCTGCGGGGAGAGGCCTGCCTCGACCCACGATGTCGAGAAGGGCCTGCTGCAAATTACCGGAGGTGAGGGACCCCAATTACAATATGTTAAACGGTACTTACCTGTGCAGATTATGCAGCCCTCCGCCTCTCCATAGACACCTCCGGATTTTGTGCTGAACGGGTGGCCGTCATGTGCTGTCCCGTTCACAATTTGAAAAGCCAGCGGGTCCTCAAAGGCAGAAGGTTTCATGGCAGAAGATAAGTTCCTTTTCAGGAGTCTCACTCTGCATTCTTAAAGGGAGGAGGGGGGGGATTACAGGGGTCTCACTCTGCATACTGGAAGGGAGGAGGGGGGGAATTACAGGGGTCTCCCTCTGCATTTTTAAAGGGAGGAGGGAGGGGGGAATTACAGGGGGGGTCTCACTCTGCATACTAGAAGGGAGGAGAGAGGGGGGGATATTCAGGGGTCTCACTCTGTATACTGGAAGGGAGGAGGGAGGGGGTGTGGGATTACTGGAGGGAAAGCTCTGCAGGAATGAAGAGAGGTACTGTTTACTTTCTGTCCGTAAACAGTGTATGCTCTGCATTTATTTGTGTTTGTGACAGTGCAACGGTACTCTAGTCATCCTGTGTGTGGGGAGGGTGCCAGAAAGGGTAGGAGCATTAAGGTTATATGGATGGTGGGGGCAATCAATTCAGCTGGTAGGATTTTGATGTGGCCGTGCTGTACCACTCAGTGTTGACCAAGATGGGCAATACCATGGTACGCCACATAGTTGATCCAAGAAAGCAGCTGATGTACCTGTCAACACCAATCCCTGCCCTGTTAGGAACCTTCGAATACATGAAGGGTTCAACTTTATTTATCACATGGAAGAAGGTATTGCTCATCCTACATTGCGTGAACCTCTGCTTCTGAGGATCCGTATGCACCAGAGGCAAAATCAACAGACAGGTGTGATCCACATAGAGGGCTCCAGTCGTGAGCAGCAGCCCCCAAGGGGAGTTCGCCATTACGATTGCTGTGCATCTACAGGCCCCACATGGCATGCCATCGGATGTCAGAGCACCAGTGTCAGAGGCGATTGCGCATGTAGAGAGGGTGGTGACACATCTGTGCCCTGCTCAAAGATGACCTGCAGACCATGGGCTTCGGTGGACATCCTATGCCTTTGGTCCTCATAGTGGCAGTGGTTCTCAAGTTTGACACCTATGCAGCTTTTCAGGGGCTCACCAGAGACCTTTGTGGGGTCACACAGTCAGCAGTGCACCGTTGCATCAGGGAGGTCACTGATGTCCTGCACGGGAGGGCCAGTGAGTATGTCCGCTTCAGGATGGACTCTCCCAGCCAGGCCCAGAGGGCCATCGGTTTCGGCACCATTGCCAGGGAACCATAGGTTGTAATCTTCATAGACTGCACTCATGTGGCCATCAGGCCTGCCGCCAGGCTACCACCTGCAGACGTCAACCATTAAAGGAATCCTCTCAATTTAGGTGAAGCTGATATATGATCACTGCAGATGCTTCATGCAAATCTGTGACCGCTTCTCAGGCAGTTGTCATGACACCTAGGACCTGCACCAGTCCCAGCTGCCACCACTGCTCACCGAACTGGCTCAGATGGAGGGGTGGCTTCTTGGAGATGAGGGTTATCCCTTGCAGACATGGCTGCCGACACCAGTGAGAGACCCCATCACTGCTGAAGAGGAGGGATACAACGCCAGCCACTGAGTTACAAGAGCCATCATTGAGCAGGAGATTGGCATGCTGAAAGAGCGCTTCCAATGCCTGGGTGGATGGGGTGATGCCCTGTACTACGGACCGAAAAGGCCAGCTCCTTTCTTTGCTGCTCTGCACAACTACGCACCTAGTAGGGGCCAGACCTTGCATGATGAGGAGAGATGCCAACAGGATTCCTCCTCGGACTATGAGGATGCTGAGGACCTACAACATGAAAGATGCATGGGAGGGCAGATGGCACCCAGGCTCTGCACGTAGGACTAGCAGTGAGCTAGGGATGTATGGTAGTGGCTTATCAGACAAAGGCTGTCTGCTCCATAGGAACCGACATGAGCTCTGCAAGCCACACATCACCCTCGCTCACCTGCTGTGCCCTAGTCCACATCTGCAGCATCCCTGTGTAAACCGTTAGAGGCAGCAGCTGACTGAGCCAATGTCCATGTCAGTGCATCCATGGCGCACTTATGGATGATGGTGGCATGGCAATGATATTGCATACGTTGGCTCTCCGAAAGGACCAACGGTGCAAAGGGATTTGACATTGGCGCCACATGCTGGCACACTTCATTCACACAGAGAAAAGGACCCACATGTTGGTGAGGAACATTTAGTGAAAGACGTATTTACATTGCTGTGACTCCCTTGCATTCACATTTGTGTCAGTGAGTTCTCTGTAAACTCTGTCATACCTTTATGGCATATTTAAGTCTCACGTCCTGGAATGTGCAAAATTAAGATTATTCACCCAGGTGCAGCACGCCTACAAGAAGGAATGTTACACTTGAGTGGAAGAAGAGGATCGCAACTTCACAGGACACTGGGACGTAGCAGGGTAAGTATGTGGCAGCAAAGTGGAGAGTGCTGGGATAACTCAGCAGGTCAAGCAGCATCTGTGGAGAGAGAAGCAGAGTTAACTTTCAGGTCTGTGAACTTGGATAAGTTATCTCTGCTTCTCTCTCCACAGATGCTGCCTGACCTGCTGGATTTCTGCAGCACTTTCTGCTTTGCTGCAAGATTGACAGCAGCCCCACTCTTCAGCAGTCAGTTAAGTATTCTTTGACAGCTGTCAGGAAGCAGGTGCTAGGGCACTTCAAATAGGGCCCCAGCACCTGCTGCACAGCTGTCACAAGATCTCTCACTGCGCCGAATGTCCTGCCTCTCCCCATGTAATATGGGGAGGGCGGCTCGGCGCCATGATGCTAATGAGCCCCCCTCACATAATATCGTGGGGGCTCTACGGCAGCCGCTGAATGCAGGCACCCCACTGAGTTTAAAGGGCGCCGCCACACAGTGCAGTACCCGAATAAAATTCAGACCAATGTCTTACCATTGCTTTTTTTGGAAGTGTCCTGCAGTAGGCCCTTTAAGACTGCTGGCTAGGCCACTTTACACGAGTACCAATGGGCAGACCATATAGGTTTCATACTTTCTCATTGGTAACTGGAAAAAATTGTGTCTGGGCCTTAAGATCATCATTGGACATGATCTGCATGCCTTACTGAGGAGTTCTCCCATTTAGGAAGTTCATCGCCATAATTTCAGAGTGTCGCTGCCCTTTCCTGCAGAGTGGAACAGTGAAAGTCAGCTCCCATGTGTGTTACATAGATATACTTGGGAGAAAAACCATGGTTTTTCCTCTCTCCTCTACCTTTTTTAAAGTGTGCTTTCTACTTTTTAATCTTCCCATCGTGCATCACTTTGCCTTCCCTTGTTGAGGGCAAGTGGAGACCTTTACCCCAGTCTTTGCCAATGCCACAAAATATATCTTAATGCTTGTTTCTGCGAGGTGCAGAATATATTTTTTTAAATGTACCACTTTGTCTATGACTATTTTTTAATAAAAGATTCTGGGTAGAATAGTTACTGTGACTTAAGCTTAATAAATTTATCTTGTTAATGTCTTAATGGTAATGTAGTAAATAAAAATGTATATACTGTTAACTGCTCTCTGCCTCAGTTGTAATGGCTACATTCCTAGTCTTTACCATGTTTAGTTGTCAGTTACCTGTTAACGTTCCATTAACATTAATTTATGTGAGTTTGACCAAATTACATGCAGAAGGTATTAAACTGTTGTGCTGTAGCTAGGTTTATTGTGTCTCTTTTTGGTCAAGTGGTTTAAATCAAGAGATGTTATTACAGTTGAAGAGTACAGTTAAGAAATTCGCTTTTAAAATATTTAACATCCAAATTAATTAATTAAATAGAATAGAGATGGCTGAGCAGGCGATGTATTGCAGCTGTAGTATGTGGGAGCTGGTGGATACCGGTGCAATCCACGGTGGCCACATTTGCAGCGAGTGTTGGCTGCTTGAGGACCTTCGGCTCAGAGTTGATGAGCTGGACTCCGAGCTGCGGACACTGCGACACATCAGGGAGGGGGAGAGTTACCTGGACACTGTTTCAGGAGACAGTCACACCCCTTAGGTTAATTACATTTTGAACAGCGATAGCAGTGAGAGTGCGAGCCAGGGGGCAGCTGGGAAGGTAAGTTTCAGTATAAAGTACTTACCTAGCGATTCGGCAGTTTCTTTTTGAACAGCGGTAGCAGTGAGACTGCGAGCCAAGGGGCAGCTGGGAAGGTAAGTTTCAGTATAAAGTACTTACCAAGCGATTCGGCAGCTTCGGCAGGGTGGGAAAAAAAAACTGAAAAAGTGACGTCACAGGAAAGCTGTGACCTGATTGGCTGGTAGGGAATCTGTACCGAATTTGAAAATAAAACTGATAAAAATTGATTAAAACACTAATTAACTAATTAATAAGTAGAATAACTAAACCAGAGGGAGAAGATTACTGTATTTAGACAGCATTTAATATTTATTGTAGAAATCTAGCACTAGGGACCACATAGTGAAGTGTATCATAATTTAGTAAGGATTTAATAAGTATTTATTTTATATCAATTAACTAATTAGTGATAGAAATGTCAGAGGGGTGAAGTGCTTCACCTGTGAGATGTGGGAAGTCCGTGACGCTTCCAACGTTCCGGGCGACTACATCTGCAGGAAGTGTACCCAGTTGCAGCTCCTCACAGACCGCATGGATCGGTTGGAGCGGCAACTGGATGCACTTAGGAGCATGCAGGTGGCGGAAAGCGTCATAGACAAGAGTTTTAGAGAAGTGGTTACACCCAAAGTGCAGGCGGATAGATGGGTGACCGCTAGAAGGGGCAGGCAGTCAGTGCAGGAATCCCCTGTGGCTATCCCCCTCTCTAACAAGTATACCGTTTTGGATATTGTTGGGGGGGATGGCCTATCAGGGGAAAACAGCGGCAGCCAGAGCAGTGGCACCACGGTTGGCAGGGAGGGACAAAGCACAGAAGAGCAATAGTTATAGGGGACTCTGTAGTCAGGGGCACAGATAGGCGCTTCTGTGGACATGAAAGAGACTCCAGGAAGGTATGTTGCCTCCCTGGTACCAGGGTCAAGGATGTCTCTCAACGGACAGAGGGCATTCTGAAGCGGGAGGGTGAACAGCCAGAGGTTGTGGTACACATCGGTACCAATGACATAGGCAGGAAGAGTGATGAGGTCCTGCAGGGGGAGTTTAGGGAGTTAGGGAGTAAGTTTTAAAAAAAACAGGACCTCTCGGGTTGTAATCTCTGGATTACTCCCTGTGCCACGTGCCAGTGAGGCTAGAAATAGGAAGATAGTGCAGCTAAACACGTGGCTGAGCAGCTGGTGTAGAAGGGAGGGTTTCAGATATCTGGACCATTGGGCTCTCTTCAGGGATAGATGGGACCTGTACAAGAAGAACGGGTTGCATCTAAATTGGAAGGGCACTAATATCCTGGCTGCAAGGTTTGCTAGCGTCACTCGGGAGGGTTTAAACTAGTGTGGCAGGGGGGTGGGAACCAGAGCAGTAGGACAGCTAGTGAAGTAAATGAGGAGGGCATAGTAAATAAAGCCAGTAGGACTAAGAGGAAGAGCAGGCATGGAGATGTTGTTGAGCACAGCGGGACTGGTGGTCTGAAGTGCATTTGTTTCAATGCGAGAAATATAACAGGTAAGGCAGATGAACTTAGAGCTTGGATTAGTACTTGGAAATATGATGTTGTTGCTATTACAGAGACTTGGTTGAGGGAAGGGCAGGATTGGCAGCTAAATGTTCCAGGATGTAGAAGCTTCAGGCGGGATAGAGGGGATGTAAAAGGGATGGGGGAGTTGCATTACTGGTTAAGGAGAATATCACAGCTGTACTGCGGGAGGGCACCTCAGAAGGGTCATGCAGCGAGGCAATATGGGTGGAGCTCAGGAATAGGAAGGGTGCAGTCACGATGTTGGGGGTTTACTACAGGCCTCCCAACAGCCAGCGGGAGGTAGAGGAGCAGATATGTAGACAGATTTTGGAAAGATGTAAAGGTAACAGGGTTGTAGTGGTGGGTGATTTTAACTTCCCCAATATTGACTGGGACTCACTTAGTGCTAGGGGCTTGGATGGGGCAGAATCTGTGAGGAGCATCCAGGAGGGCTTCTTGAAACAATATGTAGATAGTCCAACTAGGGATGGGGCCATTCTGGACCTGGTATTGGGGAATGAGCCGGCCAGGTGGTCGAAGTTTCAGTGGGGGAGCATTTCGGGAGCAGTGACCATAATTCCATAAGTTTTAAGGTACTTGTGGATAAGGATAAGAGTAGTCCTCGGGTGAAGGTGCTAAATTGGGGGAAGGCTAATTATAACAATATTAGGCATGAACTGAAGAATTTAGATTGGGGGCGGCTGTTTGAGGGTAAATCAACATCTGACATGGGGGAGTCTTTCAAACGTCAGCTGATTAGAATCCAGGACCAGCATGTTCCTGTGAGGAAGAAAGGCAAGTTTCGGGAAGCTTAGATAACACGGGATATTGTGAGCCTAGTCAAAAAGAAAAAGGAAGCATTTGTAAGGGCTGGAAGGCTAGGAACAGATGAAGCACTTGAGGAATATAAAGACAGTAGGAAGGAACTTAAGCAAGGAGTTAGGAGGGCTAAAAGGGGTCATGAAAAGTCATTGGCAAACAGGATTAAGGAAAATCCCAAGGCTTTTTATACATATATAAAGAGCAAGAGGGTAACCAGGGAAAGGGTTGGCCCACTCAAGGACAGAGTTGGGAATCTATGCGTGGAGCCAGAGGAAATGGGCGAGGTGCTCAAATGAGTACTTTGCATCAGTATTCACCAAGGAGAAGGACTTTGGTGGATGATGTGCCTAGGGAAGGGAGTGCAGATCGTCTCAGTCATCTCATTATCAAAAAGGAGGAGGTGTTGGGTGTCTTTCAAAGCATTAAGGTAGATAAGTCCCCAGGGCCTGATGGGATCTACCCTAAAATACTGAGGGAGGCAAGGGAAGAAATTGCTGGGGCCTTGACAGAAATCTTTGCATCCTCATTGGCTACAAGTGAGGTCCCAGAGGACTGGAGAATAGCCAATGTTGTTCCTTTGTTTAAGAAGGGTGGTAAGGATAATCCAGGAAATTATAGGCCGGTGAGCCTTACGTCAGTGGTAGGGAAACTATTAGAGAGGATTCTTCGGGACAGGATTTACTCCCATTTGGAAACAAACGAACTTATTAGCGAGAGTCAGCATGGTTTTGTGAAGGGGAGGTCGTTTCTTACTAATTTGATTGAGTTTTTTGAGGAAGTGACGAAGATGATTGATGAGGGAAGGGCGGTGGATGTTGTCTATATGGACTTTAGTAAAGCCTTTGACAAGGTCCCGCATGGCAGACTGGTGCAAAAGGGGAAGTCACATGGGATCAGAGGTGAGCTGGCAAGATGGATACAGAACTGGCTCGGTCACAGAAGACAGAGGGTAACAGTGGATGGGTGTTTTTCTGAATGGAGGGATGTGACTAGTGGTGGTCCGCGAGGTTCAGTGCTGGGACCTTTGCTGTTTGTAGTATATATAAATGATTTGGAGGAAAATGTAGCTGGCCTGATTAGTAAGTTTGCGGATGACACGAAGGTTGGTGGAGTTGCGGATAATGATGAGGATTGTCAGAGGATACAGCAGGATATAGATCGGTTGGAGACTTGGGCGGAGAAATGGCAGATGGAGTTTAATCCGGACAAATGTGAGGTAATGCATTTTGGAAGGTCTAATGCAGGTGGGAGGTATGCAGTAAATGGCAGAACCCTTAGGAGTATTGACAGGCAGAGAGATCTGGGCGTACAGGTCCACAGGTCACTGAAAGTGACAACGCAGGTGGATAAGGTAGTCAAGAAGGCATTCGGCATGCTTGCCTTCATTGGTCGAGGCATAGAGTATAAAAATTGGCAAGTTATGTTGCAGCTGTACAGAACCTTAGGTAGGCCACACTTAGAATATTTCGTGCAATTCTGGTCGTCACACTACCAGAAGGACGTGGAGGCTTTGGAGAGGGTACAGAGGAGGTTTACCAGGATGTTGCCTGGTCTGGAGGGCATTAGCTATGAGGAGAGGTTGGAAAAACTCGGATTGTTTTCACTGGAACGACGGAGATGGAGGGGCGACATGATAGAGGTTTACAAAGTTATGAGCGGCATGGACAGAGTGGATAGTCAGAAGCTTTTTCCCAGGGTGGAAGAGTCAGTTACTAGGGGACATAGGTTTAAGGTGCGAGGGGCAAAGTTTAGAGGGGATGTGCGAGGCAAGTTTTTTTTACACAGAGGGTGGTGAGTGCCTGGAACTTGCTGCCAGGGGAGGTGGTGGAAGCAGATACGATAGTGACGTTTAAGAGACATATAAATATGTGAATAGGAAGGGAATAGAGGGGTATGGGCCCCGGAAGTGCAGAAGGTGTTAGTTTCGGCAGGCATCAAGATCGGCGCAGGCTTGGCGGGCCGAATGGCCTGTTCCTGTGCTGTACTGTTCTTTGTTCTTTGTACATCAGATTTGGACCATGGTCAGGGACAGGAGGGTGTGACTGTGATTGAGGCAGTTATGGGGATCCAGAATTTAGCTTTGGAAGAGCCTAAGCCGGTCCCCTTAACCAATAGGTACGAGGTTCTTGCTCCCGGTGTGGATGAGGGCACAGGCTGCAGGGAGGATGAGCAAACTGACCACAGCACCGTGGTTCAGGGAGCCATTCAAGTGGGGGGAGAAAAGAGAAATGTAGTTGTAATAGGGGATAGCATAATTAGGGAAGTAGATACTGTTCTCTGCAGCAAAGGCAGAGAGTCCTGAAGACTGTGTTGCCTACCTGGAGCCAAGGTTAAGGACATCTCTTCTGGGCTGGAGAGGAACTTGGAGTGGGAAGGGAAGAGTCCAGTTGTCTTGGTCCATGTAGCTACCAACGACATAGGTAGGACAGAGGTTCTGCTGAGGGACTATGAGCAGCTTGGGGCTAAATTTAAAACCGGAACCACAAAGGTAATAATCTCCGGATTACTACCTGATCCACATGCAAATTGGCATAGGGTAAATAAGATTAGAGAGGTAAATGCGTGGCTCAAAGATTGATGTTGGAGAAATGGGTTCCGATTCAAGGGGCACTGGCACTGTACTGGGGAAGGAGAGAGCTGTTCCTTTGGGATGGGCTTCATTTGAACCATGCTGGGACCAGTGTCCTGGTGAATCGTATAACTAGGGTTGTAGATAGGACTTTAAACTAATTAGTGAGGGGTGTGGGGGAGGGGGGGGGGGGGAGGGTTCAATTGAAGGGAAGTTTAAAAAATCAAAAAGAAATGAGAGAGCAAGAGGTGCAGGGTCGTGAAGAGGTTAACAGTAATCAAAGTGTGACAGGAAAGGGCAGAAAATATAAACAGAAGAGTGCAGCAAAAATTAGAACCAGAATGAGTAATAATGGTTAAAAAGTTAAAGCTTAAGGCTCTTTATCTGAATACACGCAACATTTTTAACAAGATAGCTGAGTTGATGACACAAATAGAAATTAATGAGTATGACTTGATAGTTATTACAGAGATTTAATTGCAGGGTGACCAAGACTGGGAACTCAGTATTCAAGGGTATTCGACGTTCTGGAAAAATAGGCGAAAAGGAAAGGGAGATGGGGTAGCTTTGTTAATAAAGGAAGGTATCAGTGCCGTGGTGAGCAGTGATATAGGTGTAATAGATCGTGATGTGGAAATAAGGAATAGCAAGGGGAAGAAGTCACGGGTGGGAGTCGTCTGTAGGTCCCCGAAATGTTGCCTCACTGTAGGACAAAGTATGCATCGGGAAATAATGGAGGCATGTAAGAAGGGCACTACAATTGTTGTGGGTGATTTTAATCTGCATATTGACTGGACAAATCAGATTGGCAGAGGTAACATGGAAGACAAAAATGTAGAGTGCATCAGGGATTGTTACTTGGAGCAATACGTTGCAGAACCTACCCAGGAACAGGCTATTTTAGATCTAGTAATGTGTAATGAGGTAGGATTAATAAAATATATCGTATTTAAGGATCCTCCGGGGGGTAGAGATCACAATATGGTAAAATTTCAAATTCATTTTGAGGGTGAGCAACTCTGGTCTCAAACCAGAGTCCTCAACTTAAATAAGGGCAATTGCAGAGGTATGAAGAAAGAGTTGTCTAAAGCAGGCTGGGAAAATAGACTAAGGGGAAGGTCAGTGGATGAGCAGTGGCAGACATTTAAGCAGATATTTCATAACACTCAGCAAAAATATATTCCTGTCAAAAAGAAGGACTCGATGAGAAGGATGAACCGCCCGTGATTAACTAAAGGCGGTCAAGGAGAGTATATCCATTCAGAAACTAAGGCATACAAAGCAGAGAAAATTAGTGGTAGGCCAGAGGATTGGGAATTTTTTAGGAACCAGCAGCAGATGACTAAAAAGCTAATAAAGAGGGAGAAAATTGATAATGAAAGTAAATTGGCAAGAAATATAAAAACAAACAGCAAGAGCTTCCAAGGGTATATAAAAAGAAAGAGTAGCTAAAGTAAGCTTGGGGCCCTTGGAGGATGTGACTGGAGAGTTGATAATGGGGAATAGGGAAATGGCAGATACTTTTTAAACCAACATTTTGCATCGGTCTTCACGATGGAGGACGCTATAAATATCCCACAGATATCAGATAAGCAAGGAGCTAATGGGAGGAAAGATCTTATAACAGTCTCCATCACGAGGGACCAAGTATTTGACAAACTAATGGGACTAAAGGCAGATAAGACGTCAGGACCTGATGGCCTACATCCAAGGGTTTTAAAGGAAGTGGCTGCAGAGATAGTGGTCGAAATATTCCAGAACTCACTGGATTCCAGGAGGATTGGAAAACTGCTAATGTTACTCCCGTGTTCAAGAATGGAGGGAGACAAAAATCAGGAAACTATCGGCCAGACAGCCTAACATCGGTTGTTGGGAAAGTGCTGGAGTCCATTATTAAGGAAGAAATAGGACATTTAGAACAGCTTAACGCAATCAAACAGAATCAACATGGTTTGGTGAAAGGGAAATCATGTTTGACAAATTTGCTAGAGTTCTTTGAGGATATAACAAGCAGAGTTGATAAAGGGCAACTGGGCGATGTGTATTTGGATTTCCAGAAGGCATTTGATAAGGTGCCACATAAGAGGTTATTGCACAAGATAGGAGCTCACAGTACTGGGGATAATGTATTAGCGTGGATTGAGGATTGGTTAACTCACAGAAGACAGAGAGTAGTGATTAATGGGTCTTTTTCAGGTTGGAAAGATCAGTCCTAGGGCCTCAATTGTTTATTATCTATATTAATGACTTGGAGGAGGGGGCAGAGTGTAATATATCCAAATTTGCTGACATTACAAAAATAGGGGGGAGGGCATGTTGTGATGAGGACATAAGGAATCTGCAAGGGGATATAGACAGGTTGAGTGAGTGGGCAAAAAATTGGCAGATGGAGTTTTATGTAGGAACGTGTGAGGCCATGCACTTTGGTAGGAAGAATCAAAAGGCAGACTATTATTTAAATGGAGAGAGACTTCAAAAAAGTGCAGCACAGAGGGATATGGGTGTTCTTGTGCATGAAACACAAAAAGTTAGCATGCAGGTGCAGCAAGTAATTTAGAAGGCAAATGGAATTTTGGTCTTTATTGCTAGGGGGTTGGAGTTTCAAAATAGGGAAATCTTATTACAACTGTACAGGGTGTTGGTGAGAGCACACCTGGAGTACTGTGTACAGTTTTGGTCCCCGTATTTTAGAAAGGATATACTAGCATTGGAGGCGGTTCAAAAGAGATTCACTAGGCTGATTCCTGGGATGAAGGGGTTGACTTATCAAGAACGGCTAAACAGGTTAGGCCTTTATTCATTAGAGTTTATAAGAATGAGGGGTGATCTTATTGAAACGTACAAGATTCTGAGGGGGCTTGACAGGGTAGATGTTGAGAAGATGTTTCCATTAGTGGGGGAGATCTCGAATTAGGGGACATAGTTACAGAATAAAGGGACACTCATTTAAAACTGAGATGCGAAGGAATTTCTTCTCTCAGAGGGTAGTGAATGTCTGGAATTCTCTACCCCAGAGAGTTGTGAAAGTATTTAAAGAGGAGGTATATAGATTTTTGAAATGTGGGGAGCTGACACAAAAGAGGAGTTGAGGTCTGGGGCAGATCAGCCATGATCTTGTTGAATGGCGGGGCAGGCTTGAATGGCTGAATGGCCTACTGCTGCAGCTATTTCTTATGTTCTTATGTCAGCCGTGACTCAATTGTAGCACTCTTGCCTGAGACAGAAGGTTGTAGGCTCAAGACCCATTTCAGAGACTTGAGCCCATAACTCAGGCTGACATTCCAGTACAGTACTGAGGAAGTGCTACCTTTTAGATGAGATGTTAAACTGTGGGCCCAGTCTGCACTCTCTGGTTGATGTAAAAGACCCCATGGTGCTATTGGAAGAAAAGCAGGGAACTTTGACTTGTGTCATAAGCAACATTTATTTCTCAACCATTATTACTAAAACAGATTATTTGGCAATTTATCTCATGGTTATTTGTGGGACCTTGTGTGCAAAATTGGCTGCTGCGCTTTGTTACAGTGAATACATTTCAAAAGTAGTTCATAGGCAGTGAATAACTGTGCAACATTCTGAGATTATAAAAGGTGCACTATGACTGCAACTTTTTCTTTTCCTTTTCATCTTTCCTTTCCTTTCCCTCTCCTTTCTTTTCTTTTTCCTTTCCTTTAACAGTAAGTCTAGTACTGTCGGACTGTGCCTAGAGTGCTACCAATTAAACTAAGCTGACCTGACTAAAAATTAGGTAAACCAATTTTAATTCATCTAAGTAGGATTCTACAAATGTCTTGTCTCTAGTTTCTCTTTAACTTTATGTTCTTCAGCGTAAATCATTAGAAGAACGTCAGCAGGACTCTGGAGATGGTGAATCGAGGTTTGTGGGGCTTGAAGAAAAGGCAGAACTGCATCTCTATCCTGCAGAGAACTGTACCTTAACTGCATTGCCTGGAGTGGCAAAGGTGGTTCACTCAAAAGCCTGCTGTACAGTGCACTGGCAGGAAACAGGGAGGTGCAGACAGAACATAAAAGACACTCATTTACTCCCACCAGCACAGATCCTAACTAAAGCTTCTGCCACAAAGGATCTGACTATTCCTCTCAGCCAGGGAGCACAAGGCACAATAAAGGGACATGTTAAACAAATACGGGCCACGACAGATGGGCGAACTGGTAGCAAAATGGCTGGGCCATTGACAGGAGAAGGAACACAAAGCACTGAAGAGGAAACACCTTCTTTGGAAGGTATCTCTGCTGAAGAGACAGCTTCCCACCAGGAGAGTCCAAAAGCAGAGGAAGTTTTTGATTTGGCATCACAAGATTTAGGAGAAAATGGAGAAAATCTATTTAATTCACCCAAAGCTAATTCAGATGTTTCCACTGAAGAATGCAATGGAAATGAAGCAATTCTAATAGAGTCCCCAGAAGCAGCTACCACTACTGAGCTCTCTGTGTGTGGGGGGATTGTGAACACTGATGAGACATCCCTCTTGGACCCAGTTCCTCGTTACATGAAGTCTTGTCAGAACTTAGTAGTTCCAGAGAGGTGTATGTGTAAGGATAAATCCTCTGAAAAGAATGTTGCTGCTTCAGGCATAAATGGATTTTCTGGTAATCCCAGTGCTGTGCATTTGGGAAATATAGAAATGATGGAACTCAACACTGAACAGCCTGCAGCTTCAGGACCACAGTTGCCCAGTGAGACCACTTCAAAGCCATCCAGTTCTACTACACAAGATGGTGATAATAGGACCCTACCTTCCATTTGCACTCATGAACAGCCAGTGTCATGCAACCAAGAGGTGTCTGATACTGACTGCCTTATGGGGCAGGCCTTGATAATTGCTTCGCCCTCTCAGGGACAACCTAGTAGTGCCAGCTTTGTTCCAAAGCCACTGAAAGAGGATACTACTCACTTGGCCCAGCAGATGCAGGAGGACGGCTGGAGCCCGAGTACCTCTGAGAATTTGACATTGGCTGAATTGTACCTCATGCTGGGGAAACCCAACAAACTACAGCTTGAGTATGACTGGGTACAGAACCCGCGGAATAACACAGAGGAAACTGAGAGAACAAGGGGTGCAAGTCAGAGATTACTTAAGTGCTTGCTGCAAATTATCACCACTGAAGTGAATCCTAAACCTGTGAGTATACTGGGTTGATGGGGTGGGAATAAAAGAGATGGTTTCTGCTAAAATAATTTAAATTCAGATGGTATTTTAAAGGCATAGGGAAAGAAGAAACATTTAAAACCATTTTATATTATTTTGGTTTTTACTTTTTTTTAAAATGAGAAACTAAAGGATATTAGAAGGTAACTGTGGTAAGTACCTATTTATAGACCAGTTTTACTTTGCATTTACTTTAAAGGGTGAAAAGTTTGTTTCCAAAATATTAGTATTTACCATGCAGCACAGAGAAACCTGTTGCCACTCCATTGCAGGTAGCACATGCTAGAGCAAAGCACTGGAACTGTCATTGTAGTGCTTCTGTTCATGATCACATACATCCATGCATTCAATATTTTTAGAGACCAATTGCAAGTCAACACTTAGGAGACTAAAGTTCTGTGTCATGCTCCTTGAAGCCCTTCCTTTTAAGATCAAAACTTTTTTTTTATAAAAAGGAAGTGATTTATAGATGTGTCCACATGGTTGTTTAGTATTGTACTTAATAGTAGCCTTCCCACATTCTTAAAATGGGCAATAACCAATGACCTTATTGAGGAAACTCTGTAGCTGATGACTTTATTCCTGTGAAAATATTTTCCCTGGTTATTTCCAGCACTTTGGAAATAAAGTCAGATATTTCCAAAAGTATACAGAGGAAATATGTGATCTCTAATTGGTGTTTCAGTAGAATTTCTCCAAGTCTCCTGCAGTTAAAAGGGTCGATTTATAAGACATCTTAAACCAAGCTTTGTGTCACCAGGTTACTGCTTGATTATCAGAGCAGAATTTGTGAGGCTCCTCTGCCAGTATAGAGCTTTGATGAATGTTCCAAATGGGTTACATATTATGCAAAGGTTGGTGCATAAAATGTAAATCCTGATATTTTGAGTTTTGAAAGCATTACTGATGGTATATATGAATGTGGTTCTTCCTTGTGCACAAGATGCCAGCAGACTGAGAGAATACAAATGCCATTTTCACAGAGTGCAAATGACAGGCAAAGTTCAAATGTCACAGTAGGGCCTAGAAAGTTAGGATTAATTTGCACATAGAAATACAGGATTTTTTTGGGCCACTACAGTGAAGTAATTAGCACTTTAGAGATGCATTATTTCAAAATTTGTGAATTTTGTAGGGTTTAAACTACATTTCACTCTGTGACTTGTTCCCTACTGAAAAGGACCCTACAATTTGTTAGGATCTGCCATGGCCAACGTTCAGCTAAGAGTTAGCTACATTTTTGTGTGTATGGAAGAGATTCCAAAGTGTAGCATACTTTGATTCACGTTCCCTTACTAAAATTCATAAAACATTAGACACTAGGGCTTGAAATGAATAGAAATTGATAGCTACTATAGCAATAACTGCAACATAATAAAAAGTAAATCTTGTGAATAAATATATGTTAATGGCAGTTTGTAAAAGCCTGTGTGTGAAACTCCCAGCATGTTAGAACACTGAGTGGGAAGCAAAAATTGTTCAGTGAAAGCATTCAAATGTATTGGACCAATCACACTACCACTGACTTCTTGTTAAATGTGGCTCAGTGGACCAGTAGAGATTTGAAGACCTGGGGGAATGCATAGAAGACTTCAGTGCTACTCTCTCATGCAGCTCTTTTATAATGTATAGAGTCCAGAATCTAGCTCTGTGGCGACATCTCCAATGAAGTCAAACCATGAAGATCAGATGCACACTCCACCAGGGAAAGTGATCACTCTTACACGTAGTCCTGGCTGTGTCCGAAATACTGCAGCAGTTCGATCTAACAAAACAGTTACTCCCACCGCTGCTTCAGGTTAGTGCACTGTCCAGTGAGTCCAAGGAATGGTGATTTTTCTGAAAAATTAAAGGTATACTGTAATAAAAACAAAGTGCTGTAAATACTCATCAAGTCAGGCAGCATCTGTGGAGAGAGAAGCAAGTTTAATGTTTCAGGTCTGTGACCTTTCATCAGACTGGCAAAGGTTAGAAAAGAATTAGGTTTTAAGCAAGTGAAGGCAGGGTGGGGGGAGGTGGTAGTTTGGTGGGGAAGAGAACAAAAGGGAAGGTGTGTGATAGGGCAGAGGGCAGGAGAGATTAAGTAACAAATATGTCATGGGACAAAGGCAAAGGGAATGTTAAAGCTAGTAGTGAAAGACAAAGCATTAGTCCAGAGAGTGTGTTAATGGCAGAGTAATGAGCAGCTCTGTCCAAAGGCACATGTAAAACGCATATGGTTAAAAAATAAAATGATAAAAAAATAGAAAAAAAGGCCAGTCATGCTCTGAAATTGTTGAACTCAATGTTAAGTCCACAAGGCTGTAGAGTGCCTACAATGTACAGTGTACTGTACAGCCTTGTGGTCTCAACATTGAGTTCAACAGTTTCAGAGCATGACTCACCTTTTTTCATATTTTTCTATTTTTTTAATCATTTTTTTTTTAACCATGTGTCTGTTTTAAATGTGCTTTTGGACAGAGCTGCTCATTACTCTGCCATTAACACACTCTCTGGACTAATGCTTTGTCCTTCACCACTGGCATTAACACTCTTTGCCTTTGTCCCATGACATATTTGTTTCTTAACCTCTGCTGCCTTCTGCCCAATCATACACTTTCCCTTTTGTTCTCTTCCCCACCAAACTATCCCCCACCTTCACTTGCTTAAAACCTAATTCTTTTCTAATCTTTGCCAGTTCTGATAAAAGGTCACAGACCTGAAACATTAACCTTGCTTCTCTCTCCACAGATGCTGCCTGACTTGCTGAGTATTTCCAGCATTTCTGTTTTTATTGCAGATTTCCAGCATCTGCAGTATTTTGCTTTTATTATAAAGGTATACTGTGTTGTGCTGCTATGTGGAATCTTCAATATTATCTGTTGCACTCAACATGGATTTTATTGCTTTTGCAATATAGTCAAACCATGATGTGTAAAACAGTGACCAGCAAAGTCCAAAGAAAGTGATTTTTATTAGTCCCAACTCTTCAGTATGCCAGATAGTCTTTGAACTGTTGTAGACTTACTGAACAATATAGAAAACTTGTATTCTCCTTTCCTGCCAGTAATTCCAGGGGGACAGACATATCAATTTTTATAATTGCACCTCCAATTTGCCAAATTCTGAAGTAAAACCACACTCCCCTCCCTCCCTCCCCTTCCCAGCAACGTTGATGCTGGCACATTTTACTCACCATAAGAAGTGACAGTAAACCATGGGCTGAATTATATAAGCCTGCCGCCGAAATCGGTGGCAGACAAAAAAAATGGTGGCCCGCGCCAAAGGTGGGGTGGGGGGGGTGTTGGGGGTGACATTTAAATAGTCGGGGCAGGCCACCACCACGATCACGTGGAAGGGGTGGGCTGTCCGTCCCCAGCAGTAGCGTCAGCTGCTTGTGCACAGGCATGATGCCATTTTTAAAGGGCTGTCAGCCCTACCGGGACATTTAAATATTTAAAATGACATTGAATTAAAATTTAAAAAAAATTCCTTTTGCCCATCTCCCACCCCCTTAAATAAATTAAGTATTCTCCCCCCCCCCCCAAAGTGCACAAACTTTAAACTATAACCCTTCCCACCATCCCCTACACCAAGACGTTCATTTGACCTCCACCACCCCCCCCCCCCCCCCCCCCCACAACCACCCTGCGATGAGAAATATATCTCCTCCCCCCTCCCCACCAGTGTTTCCCCGGACAGGGATCCAAAGGCGTGGCATTGCCAACCGGTGGGGTGAAGATCGCGGCGGAACTTCGGGGGGAGGCTGCCACAAGACCTCGCAGCCACCGGCAATATCGGGCCGGACCCCTGCCGGCATCAAGGTCCGTGGCGGGCCTTATCCGGGGCCATCTTCATGCCACGGATCCTGTCGCGAGGCCTCTATAGAATCCAGCCCCATGAGTGAGCATATTGATGTAAGTAAAAACAAGAAATGCTGGAAATACTCAGCAGGTCTGGCAGCATCTGTGGAGAGAGAAGCAGAGTTAACATTTCAGGTCAGTGACCCTTCATCAGAACTGGCAGATATTAGAAATGTAAAAAGTTTTAAGCAAGTAAAGTGGGGGTGGGACAAGAGATAACAAAGAGAAGGTGTTGATAGGACAGAGGGTCACAGAGAATAACTGAGCAGAAGGTCATGGAGCAAAGGCAAATGGTATGTTAACGGTGTGCTGAAAGACAAAGCGTTTGTACAGAGAGGGTGTGAATAGACTGTAAAGCACAAAGAACTCCAAGCACAAACGTTAAAAAAAAAACAAACAATGGGTAGGCAGAGTAGAAACAAACTAAACAAACTAAAATAAACCAAATAAAAATGAAAAAAAAAGCTAAGCATAAAAGGGGGGACCTGTCATGCTCTGAAATATTGAACTCGAACGTTCCATCCGGCAGGCTGTAGGGTGCCTAATTGGTAAATGAGTTGCTTTTCCTTGAGCTTGCGTTGATGTTCGCTGGAACACTGCAGCAATCCCAGGACAGAGATGTGAGCATGAGAGCAGGGGGAGGTGTTGAAATGCGAATACAGTATACTAAATTGAAAGAAGTACAAGTAAATCTCTGCTTCACCTGAAAGGAGTGTTTGGGGCCTTGGATAGTGAGGAGAGAGGAGGTAAATGGGCAGGTATTACACCTCCTGCGATTGCAGGAGAAGGTGCCGTGGGAAGGGGACGAGGTGGTGGGGGCACTATCCAAGGCCCCAAACACTCCTTTCAGGTGAAGCAGCAATTTACTTGTACTTCTTTCAATTTAGTATACTGCATTCGCTGCTCACAATGCGATCTCCTCTACACTGGGGAGACCAAATGCAGATTGGGCGACCGCTTTGCGGAACACCTCCGCTCAGTCCGTAAGCATGACCCCGGCTTCCAGTTGCTGGCCATTTCAACACCTCCCCCTGCTCTCATGCTCACATCTCTGTCCTGGGATTGCTGCAGTGAGCCTGCCGGACGGAACATTGAGTTCAATAATTTCAGAGCATGACGGGGCCCCCCTTTAAGTTTAGTTTTTTTTCTTTTACATTTCGTTTTTTTTTTTAGTTTGTTTCTACTCTGCCTACCCACTGTTCCTGTTTTTTTAAATGTTTGTGCTTGGAGTGCTTTGTGCTTTAAAGTCTATTCACACCCTCTCTGTACTAATGCTTTATCTTTCAGCACACCATTAACATACCATTTGCCTTTGTTCCATGACCTTCTGGTCAGTTATTCTCTGTGACCCTCTGACCTATCAACACCTCTTTTGTTATCTCTTGCCCCACCCCCTGCTTTACTTGCTTAAAACCTTTTACATTTCTAATATCTGCCAGTTCTGATGAAGGGTCACTGACCTGAAATGTTAACTCTGCTTCTCTCTCCACAGATGCTGCCAGACCTGCTGAGTATTTCCAGCATTTCTTGTTTTTATTTCAGATTTCCAGCATCTGCAGTATTTCGCTTTTATATTTATGTAAGTGTTGTGTGCCTTTGTTTTAGTACCTTGAGCTAATGAATTGAGTACAAAAACTGTATCAGTGGAGTCGCTCAGCAATGCAACAATTACTGAAATTCTAAATATTGAAAACTCCTTTTTAATTAAAAATGCTTCTTCATTTTCTTTCCAGAATATAAGCGAACTTACCACTCTCTCCTCTCTAATTGTAACCTCGCTTTGTAAGGGCCCATGCTGTAGTAGTAAATAGATATGTATAATATTTTCCAAAATTGTAGGAATTCCAGCTATGTGAAATATGCAATGCATAAAAGAATATGATAAAAGGCAGATTATTAATATTTTGTGATGAAGCTTCCACCTTCCATATCTTGTCTCTGGCCATGTACTCTAATATCACAACAATAACCATTGTTAAGTGTTATAAGCGGAGCCTTTGTAATTGAATTCAATGGTAATGGCAAATTGTTAGTGCCATTTGCCCAATATAGACAGCTGCCTGTGATAAGCATGGCAATGTGAACGGTGTGAGAATTGTACTAAATATTGAAAAGTCAAAGCAGAGATATGAATTTCGGCTCCCTCTATACCCTGACTGAACAATATATAAAAGTTAATCTTTTTCCTGTGAATAATTTTAGGGGGAGATCATTAAGTTTTCTAAATACACCCCGACAATTTGCAAAATTCTTAAGAAATATTGAAAAGTCATAGCAATCCTAAGTTTAAAAAAAAAATGTTAAAAGTAGAACAGTCCATAAATTTGCAAACTGCATGCATTGTGGAGATTACTTTGGCCAATGTCTGATAACTACTATTTCCTCTTTGAAAACCTAATAAAAGTTACTGTTTCTTTAAGAATGGGCTCATGTGCTCTGCACCATTGGCATGCCTCTTAACTAGCCAACAGATGCCAGGGGTATCTGAAACAATTTGTCCAGAAATTTGCAGTGCCAGGCACAGAATATGCTAATCTTCAGTCAATTCAATTCACTTGATTTGACATCAAGAAATGGCTGAGTTCACTGGGCACAGCGAAGATTATATGTCCCAAAAATATCCCAGCTGTAGTACTGAAGACCTTTGTTCCAGAACTAGCCACGTCTTTAGCTAATCTGTTCCAGTATAGCTATAATACTGGCATCTATCCTGGGAAATGGATAAATCCAACCCAGCCATTTACCAGCTTATCTGCCTGCTCCCAATCATCAGCGAAGTGATCGAAGGAGTCATCAACAGTACTATCAAGTGGCACTTTATCACCAATAAGCTCGTCACTGATGCGCAGTTTGAGTTCAACTGGAACCACTCGGCTCCAGACCTCTTTACAGCCTTGGTCCAAACATGGACACCAGCTGAATTTCAGAGGTGAGGTGAGAGTGACTGCTTTTGACATCAAGGCAGCATTTGAACAAGTGTGGCATCAAGGCACGTGAGTAAAACTGAAGTTAATTGGAATCATAGGGAAATCAGTGGCTGGAGTCAGACCTGGCACAAAGAGATCCGATTGTGGTCATTGGAGGCCAGTCGTCTCAGTCCCAGGGCATTGCTGCAGGTGTTCCTCAGGGCAGTGTCCTAGACCGAACTATCTTCAGCTGCTTTATCAATGACCTTCCCTCTATCATAATGTCTGAAGTGGGGCTGTTCACCTTTGGTTGCACAGTGTTTAGCTCCGTTCACAATTTTCAGATAACAACGCAGTCCGTACCCGCATACGACAAAGACCGGGACAACATCCAGGTTTGGACTGTTAAGTGACAAGTAACATTTGTGCCACACAAGTGTCGGGCAATGACCAGCTCCAACAAGCGCAAGCATAACCACCTGCCCTTGACATTTAATAGCATTACCATCACCTCAAGTCCTTCACCATCAACTTCCTGGGGGTCACCATTCACCAGAAACTGAACTGGACCAACCAATAGCTATGAGAGCAGGCCAGAAGATAGATATTTTGCATGAATAGCTCACCTCCTGATTTCCCAAAGCCTCTCCACCACCTGCAAGATACGTCAGGAGTGTGATGGAATACTCTCCACTTGCAGCTCCATCAACACTCGAGATGTTCAACACATCCAGGATAAGAGGGCCTGCTATGATCGACGCCCAATCCACTAGCCTAAACATTAAGTCCCTCCAACACCACCACACTGTGACTGCTGTATGTAATATCTATAGGATACACTAAACTTACCAAGGCTTCTTTGGCAGCATGTCCCAAACGTGCGACCTCCACCACCTGGAAGGACGAACAGCAGATACAAGGGAATACTTACTAACTCTAAGTTCCCCTTCAAGCCACCCAGCATACTGACTTGGGCATATATCATCAAAAAGTACTGGAATTTCCTACATAACTGCATTGTAGGAGCACCTTGATCGCACACAGCAGTGGCTCAAGAAGAAGGCCCACCAGCACAACCTTCTCAAGGGCAACTAAGGATAGGCAATAAATGGATAGGCAACCAAGGATAAGCCTTACCATCAAGATCTACATCCTGCAAATTAGTTTTTTTAAACATTTGTTTATAATGAGTGAGCTTGCTTATTGGGGAACCTGGTTATTCCATTTGATGGTCAGCACTGTTTACATTTTGAAAATTGATGTCTGTGAAAAACAAAAGCTGTGCACAGAATGAAACAGTGATTTGAATTTCCAGTCTATGGCGTACATGTCCAGAGCTTCTGATCATCTCACCATTGCAAGTCACGTCTTCTGAGAATAATTTGGTATTTCGTAGACAGATACCACGCAAATTTCTCAGAGGAGGTTCTCACCAGCTCTGTCGAGTTAGTCAGTAGGACTTCTATGTCAAGGTCTTTCACACCCTCTGTTCCGAGCAGAATAATTGCTAATAATTCTGCCAAAATATAGCTAGCCCTGGCACAAATGTCATTAAAACTATCGCAAAGGATCCCTTGATGTCTCAGTGGTTTTATCCACTAAGTAACTGAAACATACTTGCGTGTAAATTGCAGGTTCTTACCCTAATCTGTGTTACTAGTTGATTTCAGCGGCAGCAGGCCATAATTGTCTTATGCATTCCTGGAATTGGGAAGGAAAAATAGACTGAAATTGTGTGCCTGGCTGCTATTAGGTATTTACAGTGAAATTGTTTTTTCCTGAATATGTTAAAAGTTTTTCCACAAATATTGAACAGAAATTTCATGAATGTAGTTAGGACATTGCTATATATATAGTCACTAAAGCAATTCTTTTACCTAACAGTTCATAATCCTAATAGAAATGCGCCAGGTTCCAGCTACTAACATCAAAGGCAATCAAATTTAACATCCTTAAAAGCAGTCAAATTCTAAACCTTGTCCAAAGACTCTAATATTCTGTCTCCACATAAATTGTCCCAACCCCTGGGTTTTGATAGCCATTTTTGTCAATCAACAGCCTTTATACTGAAGCATAATTTTTTAAAAAACATGCTGCACCAAAGAAAGGTATTAGGAGAGATGAACAAAAGTTTGGTCAAAAAGTTGGGTTTTAAGTAGGATCTTAAAAGGAGTGGGAGGTCATGAGGTCGGAGGCCTCAAGCAAATTTCAGAGCAAGGTTTGGCTGTCAGTGATGTTGGAAAGGAAATAATACACAAAAGGTCAGAGTCAGATGCACGGAGAAGTTGGGTGGAGGGATAGGGGTTATAGGGCTGGAGGAAGTTACAGGGACGAGTCCATGAAGGGATTTCAACATGAGAATAAGAACTTTAAATCAAAGGTGTTGGGAGCAAGTGTAGGTCATCAAGGACACGGGGTAATGGTTGTGCTTTTGTCCCCAGCTGCAGATACTTATTCTTGAGTACTTGGATTGTTGTAATTTTACCCATTATTCCTTGATATGATTTGGGACCCCATTTTCCTTTGGGTAACCATGTCTTTTAAACACAAGCGTTCCCAGACACATTAGGTAAATAAATGAAGCTAACTTCACAAAATCAATTGGGGTTATCACAGACTCTCAGTCTAATGGGTGCTAAAATTGCACCACTTGACTAATACCCAATTGAAAAATAAATGTTTGGATGTCGCAAGTGAGAATAAAAGTTCTTTATGTATTGAATGCTTAATCTTATTGTTGTTTTCAGGAATGCGTAATGTACAGAAGACTTTGGTGGTACCATGTTCATCTGGTAGCTCAGGAAATTCAAGCAGTGATGCAGACAGTGGGGTATTTGCTGTTCCTACAATTCTACCACCCAACAGTAGGCATAACAAGATATATTCACCCAGCAAAGAGACTGAGCTGACTTTCAGACAGCGACTGGATTCTTTCAGTGTGAGTTGAACGTTCTGTGAATGACACTAGAGAAGATAGCGAGTGTGTCTTTTGCTATGGTTGGTAATAATGGCAAAGGGTGTTGAAAAGTGGGAATGCAATAGTTCACAGGTCAGATTGGGTCACAATCTTGGAACTCCCACCCTAACAGCACTATGGGTGTACCTACACCACAAGGACTGCAGCAGTTTAAGAAGTTGGCTCACCACCACCTCCTCAAGGGCAAGTAGGGTTGGGCAATAAATGCTGGCCTTGCCAGCAGTGTCCTCATCCAAAGAACGAATAATAAAAAAACACATTATTCTACAGATTGCTAAACCTGAGACTACAAAGAGTAATAGCAGCATTCTTGCACAGCACCTTTTTTTGTTACTTCTTCTGACTCTTCTGGAAAATGAAAAATCGCTTTCGTTGATGGGTTAAGTTGGACTGTGCTGATTATTTTATTCTGTACACTTCTAATCAACAGATCTGATTTAATTGTATTGCTATTGAGTTGGTCAATGGTTGAACTCTTTGTTAGCAAGCGCATGTAATGGCAGCACATTGATGGCAGGACTACTTGCAGAGGTTTTTTTTTTGATCATCCAATAATTTAATATGATTTATTGATAGTACCGTTTGTGTCCACAAAACTCAATTATTGTGTTAAACTTGTCATGATTGAATAATTACTTTATTAACCAGTAAATGTAGATGTGATCGCACATCAGGTATGTTATGTATCCTTCCTGTTATTGGAGTAAAGCAATGGAGCTTTACTCTCCATTTGTCCATATTTATATTTCACCTCAGTATGTGTGCTGATTTGGTGGCAAAAGTGTGGAATTGTTCCATTCCCTGGTACTGATATGCATCACATTGAGCTTAACTTCTCTCCCTCTCAGTGTAAAAAAAAATTAAAAGATAGAAATTGCACAAGAACAATCTTAACTCAGTATTCAGTTGATGGTTACAAGCTGCGGAAGTTTAATTTGTGTAATTCAGTGAAATAGTGCTTTGAAGTCAATCAAATGCATCCATTATTCTGAATAATAAAACATGAGCTTAGTGGGGATATGTTTTTGGTATAGTTCACTGTAGTGTCTGACTTAGAATCAGTGTAATTTCAGCTGAAAGAGGCCATTTTGTACATGAAGCTACTTTTCCCATTATTCTGCTCTTTCTCCATAATCTTTACTTTTTTTCTTCTTTATTATTTTATTTTATTTATTTGTTTAGAGATACAGCACTGAAACAGGCCCTTCGGCCCACCGAGTCTGTGCCGACCAACAACCACCCATTTATACTAATCCTACATTAATCCCATATTCCCTACCACATCCCCACAATTCTCCTACCACCTACCTACACAAGGGGCAATTTACCATAGCCAGTTTACCTATCAACCTGCAAATCTTTGGCTGTGGGAGGAAACCAGAGCGCCCGGCGGAAACCCATGCAGTCACAGGGAGAACTTGCAAACTCCGCACAGACAGTACCCAGAACTGAACCCGGGTCGCTGGAGCTGTGAGGCTGCGGTGCTAACCACTGCGTTTATGTTTATTTAATTCCTTATTAAAGGACATAATTGGCTCTGGTTCAAGAAATTTTCAAAGTAATTCATTATTTCATGAATTACCCTTCTCAAACTGTCAAAAACTTTGGTCACTTCTATTATAGTCATAGAATAACTACGGAGCAGAAGGAGACCATTCGTCCTGGAGGCCATGCCAGCTCTCTTTTGAACAATCCAATCAGTCCCGTTTGCCTGCTCTATCCCCATAACCCTGCAGATTTATTTCCCTCAAGTGCCCATCCAATTTCCTTTTAAATTGTCTCCGCTTCCACCACCCTCGTAGGCAGCGAGTTCCAGGTCATTGCTACTCACTGCGTAAAAAAGATTTCTTCCTCACCTCCCCCCTGCATCTCTTGCCCAAAACCTTCAATCTGTGTCCCCTAGTCTTTGTACCATCAGCTAATGGGAACAGCTTTTCTTTTAGGGCGGCACAGTGGCGCAGTGGTTAGCACCGCAGCCTCACAGCTCCAGCGACCCAGGTTCGATTCTGGGTCCTGCCTGTGCGGAGTTTGCAAGTTCTCCCTGTGACCACGTGGGTTTTCGCCGGGTGCTCCGGTTTCTTCCCACAGCCAAAGACTTGCAGGTTGATAGGTAAATTGGCCATTGTAAATTGCCCCTAGTGTAGGTAGGTGGCAGGGATTATTGTAGGGTTAGTATAAATGGGTGGTTGTTGTTCGGCACAGACTCGGTGAGCCGAAGGGCCTGTTTCAGTGCTGTATCTCTAAATAAAATAAAAATAAATAAAATTATCTAAACCTGTCAATCTTGTAAATCTCTATCAAATTTCCCCTCATTCTCCTGTGCTGCAAGAACAACCCCAGCGTCTCCAACCTAATCTTGTAACTAAAATTCCTTATCCCTGTAACCATTCTAATAAATCTCCTGTGCATCTTCTCACGGGCCCTCACATCCTTTCTAAAGTGTGGTGACCAGAACTAGATGCAGTATTCTAGTTGTGGCCTAACCAGAGGTTTATAAAGGTTCCGCTTAACTTCCCTGCTTTTGTACTCAATACCTCTGTTTATGAAGCCCAAGATCCCATATGCTTGGCCAACTGCTCTTTCAATATATCCTGCCACCTTCAAAGATCTATGCACATGAGCCCCAGATCCCTCTGTCCCTGCACACTTTTTAGAACTGTGCCATTCAGTCTATATTGCACTCCCTATCCCTTCTGCCAAAATTCATCACTTCACACTTCTCTGTATTAAATTCCATCTGCCAATTGTCTGCCCATTCTCCTAGTCTATCTTTGTTCGGTTGCAGTCGATTGGCATCATCCTCACTGTCTGCCACACCTCTAAGTTTGGTATCATTGGCAGATTTTGAAATGTTACTCTGCTCCAATATCCAAGTCATTTATACATATCAAAAAAGCAGCGTTCCTAACACTGACCCTTGGGGAACACCACTGTCTACCATCCTCCGGTCTGAAAAACAATCATTTACTACGACTCTCTGTTTTCTGTCCTTAAGCCAATTTTTTATTCAAGCTGACACTGATCGTTCTATTGCATGAGCCTCAGTTTTGTTAACCAGCCTTTCTGTGTGGTACTTTGTCAAACACTTTCTTAAAATCCATATAGACAACATGCATTAGATTCCCCCTCCCTTTAAATTCTGTACTCATGAATGCATTTCACTAAATATTTGCATAGATGTGTGGATTGCATGAGTTTTGCCTTAGTATTTATTAGTTCTTCATGCACTGCTTAATGGGGGGCTCAAAGATGGAAATAAATCTTGTTTTATAGGTTATTTATGTTTATCTTCCTCTTGGCAGTAAGCCACAATTAAAAACAAGTGACAAATATGACAGTGAAGTCTGTGCCCACCACTCGACCATCCTCACCAGATTAACTGGTCATTTAACTCAGTGGTGTTTGTGGGACTTTGTGCTGTCCATAAGCTATGCTTATGTATATAACTATAGTGACTACATTTTCAAAGTAACTCATTGATGTTTTGACAAGTCCTGACCAGAAGAAAGGCACTATATAAATGCAAGTTATTTTCTGTATCATCATGTCAATCTCACAATATTTCTGAAATGCTAGAAGGAAATCATTGCTGTGTCAACTTTTGCCCCTTTAACTAGCTGTAAAACTGATTTAAGTGTCTAACAGTGGCTCACTTTGCACTGAGAACCAGTTGGAGGTTTTTAGAAAACTTAATAGTAGATGACTTATTAGTGATTGTGATGTTCACCAGGTAGGCCTAGGAATCTGTGCCCTTTCTTGATCAAATGTCTGTTGTTTTCAGAGGCAGCCAGACATTTACTTACCCAAACAAAGGAAGTTACGGAATAATCGTCCACGCAAGCCGCTAGTGGTTCAGGTAAAAATTGTTTAAATGTGTTTGAGAATTAAAGTTTTGGGCCCTTAATGTTCTTTTCCACAGAATTTGTACAATGAATGTGATAATTTGAGATTTTGCTCAGTTTCGTTGTCTAATTTGATTTACATAGTGAGTGTAAATGTCTGTTGGTTCCATCCCATTTTATATATTACAGCAATAAATACAGGCACATATTTGTATTTCTAGCTGTAATATAAATAGGCTTGGCCAACAAGCCTGTACTTGAGTCACATCAAATGATTTGTGTCACCTTGACTCAGCTGGTAGCACTCTTGCTTCTCAGTCAAATAAGTTGTGGGTTTAACCTTCCAGTGCAGTATTGAGGGAGTGCTGCTTTGTTGGATGTGCTGATCCTCAGATGAGAGCTGTAGCTGTTCAGTGGTTCAAGTAGATGTTTAAGAACTCATAGCATTATTCATAGAAGAGCATCAAGTTCTACTAGTGTCCTGGCCAATTTTTCCCCCTCAGCCAGCACTACCAAATTAACAGATTATCTGGTCATTTATCTCATTGCTATCTGTGGAACATTAGTGGCATGGAATGGCTGCTGCGTTAACTTACATGACAACAGTATTTGCACATGAAAATAATTTTATTGTAGGAAGTGGTTTGGGATGTTTCAATATGCAGTGCTATATAAATGCAAGTTTTTTTTTCTTTTTTACTGGGGCTGAGGTGGAAGATTAAAAATGGCCATTTTCTCTCTCGCTAGTTTACTGCTATGGACTTTGCATGCAGAATTAAGAAGCACTAACAAGTAATGGAATATTGGTTTACTGCTCATTCCATTGAGTTCCTATTCTCAACATGCTACGGCGAGGAGATGCGAAATAGAAGTCATGTGCTTCCTGACAGAGAGGAAGAACCAGAATCTCTTTCAAGTGCTAGCTGGCTTGATCAGCTAGGTGGAGACTTGAGAGCAGTTTGCCTGTCCTTTGGTTACAGTAGGTCTGTGGGCTAGGCAGACTGTTGAAAAAATGGGAAATGGGTTGAAAGGAAATGAGGGAAGAATTAGAGGATAACTATCATGCAAAGAATTGCATTAATTTGATATATATTTTTATTCAAAGTGACTCCTGACAACACAGCCCTCCCCGCCCCCCCACCGCCGACATCATCAGAGTGTTCCCAGATGCTGCCAGTATGGTGCTGCGCATGCACAGCCTACATCAACACCAGCTTGCCAGAACTAATTAATGCATGCGCGTGGAAATGTCACTCCTGGCCTCACCATTTCTCCTCACTTGGCTCCCTCCTGCTTCTGGTCCCTGCTCCCTCCCACTTTTGGTCCTGCTGCTGGTCCCTGCTCCTTCCTGCTTCTGGACCCCGCTTCCTACCGTTTCTGGTCCCCACTCCCTCCCGTGATGGCAGCCTTTATTCGCCGCATGGGGGAAGCGTGGAAGAGAGAGAGTGTCAAGATAGGCAGGGGAGGGGGAGGGAGACTGCGAGCAGAAGGGAGCGGGGGAGCGAGCTGCCAAGGGGGAAGAAGGGGCAAGGCCACGGATTCTGTTGAATTGCACACGCAATCCCGCACATGCAGCTATCCTGGAGCTCAGCTCTAAACACAAAACTCACTGAAGTGATGCTGGATCAAGTTGTTGATTTGGCTCTTCTTACAACACAGAAGAAGCTCTCTGCTGGTGTTCATGCTGATTTATCTGTTCCAAATTCCAAAATGTTAGAAATCTCTTTTTAAAATACTCGATGGTTTAAAATTCGGGTTTGTGTCCCGAAATAATTGTCAATAAAATTCATTAAACAAACCGTTGCGGGGAGCAGGAACCAGAAGTGGCTATTTTGATTTCATTTGTTTTCGTTTTGTGATAAATTGAGCAGTGCCATCTTTGCTACTGACAGCTGCCAAAAACTTCACAGACAGTGACGTTTCAGTGCATGAGGCTGCATTTGCGCATGTGCAAGTACTGTGCCACCTAGTGGTTGCATTGTCAGCAAACGCAGCCATTTTTATTTCTATCACATTTTGGTATGTTTTACTTGGGAAACATTCGGACAAGTAAAAGTATTAACTCCCATCCCAAAGAATGGCCAAGTTTAAAGTTTATCTTGAGTGTTGCCAAGTAATTAAGATTTTATCAACTAACATTTCTAAACTAGGTGAGATTACTTTTAACTTTTTTGTTGTTCTATGTATAATTTCTTCTCTTAATAATAAGCAAAATATAAAGTTGGTTAATGATTACATTATGTTTAAGTTTCTGTTTTGCTTCTTGCTGATTAAAATTCTTGTTTTTCTAATTTTTTACAGAGAACGCTGTTGCCACGACCAACTGGAAATTCCTCACAGCATGTTTGTTCCTTTTCTATCTTGTCCAATTCTGCCACAGGTATCTATAATCACTCGAACAGATCAACGTAATATAAACAGAAAATGCTGGACGTACTTGGCAGGTCAGGTAGCACCAGCAGGGAGAGGAAAAGAGTTAACAGGCTGACATTTATGTTGTCGCCGCTGTGATCAGCGGCGGCCATAAACTATGGTGGTCCACCCGCGCGGACTGCTCGTCATGGATCTGCTGCGATATTAAACGTGGCGGCTCATTTAAATGGCTGGGGCGGACTGCCGCCCCGATGAGGTGGAGGGGGCCGGCTGTCCGTCCCTGGCAATGGTGTCAGGCGTCGTTGTGCAGATGCCAATGCCATTTATAAAGGGCTTTGAGCCCTTCAATTTAGTTTAAATATTTAAAGATATAGGCCTTTAAAATTTTATTAAAGAATTAACTTAATGTTTCTAGCCCCTCTCCCAGCCCCCCATGACCATACAGTTCATTCCTTGCCCTCTTCCCCGCACCCCCCAAAATACTTACCTTGTGTACCTGACCTCCCCCCACCCACCAACAAAGTTTATGAACTTTTTACTTCAACCCCTTTCCACCATCCCCTACACTAATCAGATTGCTTTGGCGCCACTACCCCCCTCCCACACTGAAATACTTACCTGCTCCCCCCTCCCCAACAGTGTCCGAAGGCGCGGGAGTGCCGGCCACCGGCACGAGTATCACACCGGGACCGACGGCGGGAGTGGGTAAGTATTTAATTCATTACTTTAAATAAATTAACATATTTAAATTTTGATCCCGTCAATGGGTGGTGGGGGGTGTGGGGGCGGGCCTCTCCTGACCACGACCCCCGACATCAGGGAGTCTGTAAAACTCGCCCCAACATTTCAGGTCGATGGCCTTTCATCAGAACTGGAAAACGTTAAGAGATGTGATAGGTTTTAAGCAAGTACAGAAGCAAAGAAAGAAGGGAGGGGAGCTAAAACAAAAGGAAAGATCTGTGATAAGGTGGAAAGCAGGAGAGATTGAATGATAAGTGGGATAGTGATGCAGGACAGATTGGAGTGGTAATTGGACAAATAAAGAAACTGATCAAACGTAAGAAGGGGAACAAAAAATAGTGAAGGTGAACAAGGTGAGAAATGGAAATCCTGTCGGAGAGAAGTGCAGAACTTCTTCAAGCTGGGCATTCCGAGAGGAGAAATATCAATGAATTAAGAACTGATACAGAAATAAGTAGAATAATATGCCATCTTGGGATGTTCCTTACATTTCAAATTCAAAACTGAAAGTTCTGGTTAATAGCAGCACTGCATGGATGGTCATGAAATGGTTTGCAATCAGCAATATTAAAGGATCTTCCCTTGACAGTTTATTTTGGGATATGGTTCCATGGTTGCTAGCAGCCCTCTGTTCCTAGACCAAGTGCCCATTCTATGTAAATGAGTCTGGAAAGTGAAGTTGGAGCATTATCTGGCCATGGCAGTCATTCTTACCAAATCTGATGTCCTCCCCTGAAGCCCCCAATGTGCATGTCTAGCAATAATTGCTGGATCATGATCAGCAGTGTGAGCTCTGGCCAACTATTGTTTCCCTTCCTAATCCAGGGGCATTGAGAACAAATAGAGTGTTCTATTGACACCAGTATACCTAGCTATACCTGTCTTCAGCATAACTTGATTGTTTGTGTTGTTGGATTGCCCATCCAATATCAGTCTTGAATAAGCTGGAATTTCTTCCAGTTAAACATTGCCAAGGGAAACCCCATTGTTTTGAGCTCCTGCCACAAATCTGTGCTTTTTCCACCAAATCTGTCCCCGGCCACTGTCTCGTGCTGAACCAAACTGTTGCAAGCTTGGCGTCCTATTCGACCCTGAGCCGAGTTTCTACGACTGCCTCCTTCCACGTTGAATCATACAATAGTACAGCACAGAAGGATGTTATTCGGCCCATTGAGTCTGCATCTGCAATGTAACATTGTCTGCTTCCATTCCTGCTTCAGCCCATGTGCTGCTGAGACCTCATCCATGCCTTTGTAACTTCCAGTCTCAACTACTTCAATGCTATTCTAGCTGGCATCTCATCCTTCACACTTCATAAACTACAGCTCATTCAAAAATTTGTCTGTATCGTTTTGCACACCAAATCTCCCTCACCCTTTAGCACACCTTTTCTAATTATTATTTGTTCCCAATCCCCAATGCCTCAAATTTTGCATTCTCATCCTTATGTTTAATTCCCTTCATTGCCTCACCCCTTTCTATCACTGTAACCTATTCCAGCCCCACAACCCCCTCTACCCCAGAACACTTTGTTCCTCTGAATTCAGCCTTGAGCATCCACCTCTCCCTTAAACCCGCGATTGATGACTATGTCTTCAGCTGCCTAGGCCTAAAACTCTGGAATTCCCTCTCTAAATTGCTGCTCCCTTTCTCCTCCTTTCCTATAAAATCTTGCTGAAAATCCATGTCTCTGACAATGTTGCTCTTCTTTGTAGCAATGTTATAGTGACTATCCAGTAAAAGTACTGATATCATACCCCAGCCCATGGCTCTCAGTTGCGAACTGTGTGCTTTTTATGTTTTAGGTACAGGTTCGTTCCGTCCTCTTCAATCATCACTTTCCAAAGCTTCTTTAGCTCGTCCTATTGTTCCAAAAGCCATTCCAGCATCTACCAGCCAGCTCTCCAGTAAGTTGCAAAGGTCTTAAAAATCAACTTTTTAAAGAACTACTAACGCATTATTTTAAATTTCATGTGTTTTTCACCTTTTTCAGTTTTCCATTTTTTTTTGATTCTGTTGATTTGCAGATTGTGAAGAGCTGCAGACAATCTTTCTTTATTAAGACGATTAAGGGACTAGCCACGAAAATACATCTAGGTCCATGATCACCTGTTGCTGCAAAATTTTAAAATTTATTCCAGGGCTGTTGTGATTCAAGGAGTATCATGCTCATTTACTATGTTGTTGCATTTATAGAACATAACTTGCAGATGCTTTATGGTAGAAAGATTTATCCCTCCAGGTTTTGAGATCACAAACAGCAATTCTGTTTTGTTTTGCTAGCCATTACACTATTACTGTTCTGTTCTATGCCCACCTATTAGTTGTAACACTATCTTGGTTATGCACCTCACCTTCATGTAAAAACTGTTCTTGTTATAGCTCCACTGGGCAACTGTTTGAGTTTCACATCCCATCCTGTTGTTGGAGCATATTTTGTGGTATTCCAATCAGATTTTTTCTTTTCTGTTCATGTATATGGTTCATGATGCTAAGTAATTCTCTTCCTCTTTATTTGAATTATTATGTTCTAATAGTATATCAACATTGTTATCTGTTAACAGTACTTTCTCAAAGCTTTCTGTCATGATCTAGGACTGTAAAGCATTACCTAAGAAGATCTGGTTCCAGGAACATTCTGCTCATTTCACTATTGTGGTGTCTATCATACTACGATGTACTTGTAGATTTCTGAATTGCAGCTGAGGCTGTTTTATATATGTTTCTGAAACAAATGTGATGTAAATGAAGCAAATTAGACAAACAAAGTTTCTTCTGTACTAGGTGCAATCGACCTGGCAGCTAAATCAGCAGGCATAATTCCAGGCAGCCCAGTCCAGACCCTTGATGCAGAAGGATCACAAGATTTGACCTCTTTGTCAACAGAAGGAGTTTCCATAGTGACCTCAGAACAGGATTTATCCTCAGTCCATCAGAATGGAAGCAGTACAGCAGCAACCTCAACAGGGGTGAGTGTCATTGGTGTTTATGCTTAGTGTTCTGTAAGCGGAGTCTTCATGCCACTCCTGAATATGGCTTTGGTGACAGACTGAACTAAATTCTATGTCTACAGTATGCCTCTAATTAATTCAATTACCCAGAGTAAGTTTACTCATTAATTGCTTGTGTGTGATTAATATGTGTTTCGCCATTGTTGATCCAAGCAGCGAAAACACAATCATGGCATTGTACATGTGTTATTCAATTGAGTTACTGATTATGATGGGAGAGGGCAGGGTGTGGGGAGAGCTTTTCTGCACGCACAGTCCCAAGTGAGTAATCTCTGTTTTCTTATATTGTGAAAATGCTCAGAAATGGTAGCCCTTTCATAATACCAGTCTTTCTTGTCATTGCGAACCACAGTCGGTAAGTGGGAGTCACTCATTTATGTTGAGTTTGTGGTGCCCAGCAGTCTCAGCTTGCAATCCTATATGTTTCATTTCAAAAGTGCAAAGGGCCTAAAAAGCATCATGTCAAATTGTAGGAGTGTTCTTATATCATATACTTAAATTTTAATAGAAAGGCTTTTCAAGACACTGGATAGGTGGAAAGAATGCAAGATTTAAATGTACTCACTGTCATTGTCCAGTTGCAATCTGGGGTTGGTGACCTAGTTGCCTGATGCATCAAGTAATTACCTGAGCATTCCTAAAAAGATTTCAGCAAGTCAGTTGCATTAGCTCTTTATTGTGACTAAAAAAAAAACAATTAAAATGAGGTCGCTGCTTACCCCCTCAGATCCTTCTGCCTTCCCGCAGTGTCTCGATGTTAATGGGACGCCCACAGGAAGGAAAAGGGGCCCTTCTTGAAATGTGCAGATGGGGTCCCAATGATGTCAGCGGGACCTGACTGCAATATTAGTTGGAGGACTAATCTGTACAGCTTAACTTCTTTAGCTGATGAACTATCAGAAACTGCATTAGTCTTGATAGGGATCATCTCGCAAAGAACAATTGAATACAAATTTATTGGATGATTGTGAAAGATACCCTCACTATTGCAAGTTGATATATAGCAAACTCAACTTTCTTGTGACTTACGTGGAAGGCACTAAGTGTGAAGTGATTTATGACTGTAAACCCTTATAGGGACTAAACCAAATCAAGCATACATCCCTATGAATCTCCTTTAATTAAGTTCAAACCAGACAAATTCTTATAGATACTTATTTGGGTCTAAATAACTGAACTAGTCTTCCCTCAAAGAAATAAAACTAACCGAGAATATTACCATCTTTCGGATATTTTTTTAAATAATTATGGCTAAGTCATGAATATCCCAGATATTATAAGGGTCTAGGAAACTCTCTTCAATACATATCTCTCCACTTAAAGTGTATTGCATATTCAATTCTTTAATAGATATATAAAAGGTAATAAATCGTCTCATGTAGCATTCTGTAGACAACTACAAGAACCCCCTCTCTGTGTCTCTTTAAGTGGATAAGTATACCACAATATCAAAGATTACTAAGAGATGTAATACATAATCTTATTTCTAAAAGAGAATCCAAAAGTTCAACCTTGATAATGTTTCAGCAAAATATCTGAGAATATCCATCAAAATTTAAAGTAAACTTTTGCCTTAAATTCCTCGAGTAAGCCATAGGTTGAGAAGCATTGATGAGGAATTCAATACTTCTAGTTTCTTGCTTAAAGAACTCTCATGTTTATATCATCTGAGCTTTTAGCATATAGGTATTACCATTCTGTGTGTGTTTTTCTGCTTTTGAGATCCATATATGGTACTATCATTAGCTACCATCCCCACTTAACTTATTTGCTGGAACTCCCCTGCTCTTGAAGTTGTGAGCTTTTATCTGGTCAAAATGTTTATAATTGGGTTTACTTGGCATCTGTTTCTGTAAGTGTTGTTTAATTTTATTATTTTATTATCTGTAATTTTTTTTTAATGGTACCTTGAATCCTTCTTTTGAGTCAATCGATCTACATCATCAACACCATCAACTAATTAAGTTTATAGCTACCTCTTACTGACTTCACACAGGATGTTTCAATGTGTGTTTATCCTCCAATTCCCTGGCAACAGAGACCATGAAATGGATTTCCCAACTTAAAAGGTGTTTCTGGTTCACATTCTATTGTAACAGGGACCTTGGAATTTTTAATTCTACCTTCTTAAAGGGGAATTTCAGTGAGTCTTGAAAACTGACCATTTGTTCAATCTTTAATTCGAAAATGTATAATATATCAACTATATCTAAGTTCTACCTATTATACCTATGTTTCATCACAAGTGTTTTGCTGTTCTTTAGAATATATCCAATTTATACAACCTATATAAATTCAACCAAATTAAACCGTTATAAAATGAAAATGCAAATGGCATTTAAACTGTCTGTCACAAGCAGCTGTAAAATCAATCAGAACTTTTCTTGAAAGTATTTATCTTTTTATGAGAATATATCACTCTTTTAAACCCTGTATTTATACGCTTCCTTTGCCTGGAGAATGAATTCAGTTGTCTTGACTGAGGGGATTCTTCCCGCATTTTTTAACTATATTCTCTGTGGGTTATATCGCTCAACTTTAATCTCTAATGTGTCTTTCTTTTATGCACAGAGGGATCTTGAAAAACATACACTTCAGAATGGTCTGTCCTCTCCACCAAGTGACGCTCCCAACACATTGTTCACTTCTCCTCCAAATGTTTCTGCACTCTTGGATATATCATTGCCAGGACCTCCAGATGATGCATTGTCCCAGGGTGGACCCCACAGCCAAATCAGCGACTCCATCATTGAGCTTGCCATCAACTCTACTCAGTATGTTGGTGGTAAGTAGAAGAATTTGTAGTTGTTGATTGTTGTGTGGTGTATTATAGCATGAACCAGATTCATTTGAAAAATAGGGAAGTATTTAAGGTATCTCTGATAAAGCACCGTTGTAGGAATGTCACAGGTAAAATAAAAGTGGGGAAGCTCATCTGTTGAGAAAACTGATGGTGTAAACTAGTAACTATGTTGTGTTGAAACATGTCTTCAAAGTTAACATTTGAATAATAAATGGAGAGTTAGTTGCAGCTAGCAGGGCGTTATGGCTGGGAATTCAACATGAATATTAATTTGTACTGTTGTAATCTAGTTCCTCATTTGATAGCCACATGCCAATTAGTTTTTATTGGGGACAATCAATTAAGTGTCTAACCTATTAAATAAAAAAATAGCATTTATAAAGCGACTTTTATAACTTCAGGATGTCCTAAAGCGCTTTATAGCTACTGAAGTACTTTTGAAGTTGAGTCTCTAATGTAATTTACTCACTGCACCAGCTTCTGACAGATTCATTTGCTTTAAATAGGTGATGGTGCTTCTCTCTCTCCTACAAAGTTGAATGGCAGTGACAGCTCAAAGAGTCTCCCATCTCCCTCAGCCAGTCCTCAACGCAACTGGATTCCTTCTCCCACGCATGATCCACAGTGGTATCCAAATGATTCTGGTGACTCCTCTTTGGGTAGTCTGTTGTGTAAGTGTCTTATAGTTTATTGTCCTCCAAAAGATGTGTTTCACCTCATTATGATTGCACTCCCTAAGTGGAGAAACATATCTTGCAAGGTCTCAGTCCCATTTTAAATCTCTAGCTCGAGCAGTGACTTGTTTCTCAGTTCCCATTCAGTTTCTCCTGAGGCAGTGAAAGATTCAATGTGACTAACTTTCCATAAGCTGATAATGCAAAAATGGATAGCAAGAGTTTCTACAGGTATTTAAAAAGGAAAAGAGTAAGTAAAGTGAGTGTCAGTCCTCTAGAGAGTAAGAATGGGAAGTTAATAGTAAATAATAAGGAAATGGCGGATGAAATTAACAAATATTTTGCTTATGTCTTCACTATAGAAAATACAAAAAAACTTCCAGTAATAGCAATAAATCAGGAGGCGGAAGGAAGAGAGGAACCTGGTGAAATTACAGTCACCAGGAAGCAGTACTGAGCAAACTGATGGAGCTAAGGGCTGACTAGTCCCTTGGTCCTGCTGGGTTTCATCCTAGGGTCCTGAAAGAGGTGGCTAATGAGGTAGTAGATGCCGTTGGTGTTAATTTTCAAAATTTGCTTGATTCTGGAAAGGTCCCATCAGACTAGAAAATAGCAAATATAACCCCTCTATTCAAGTGGGGGAGGCAGAAAATAGGTAACTATAGGCCAGTTAGCTTGATGTCTGTCGTGGGGAAGATGTTAGAATCGATTATTAAGGAGGTTATAGCTGGGCACTCAGAAAAACTCAAGGTAATCGGGAATAGTCAGCATGGCTTTGTGAAAGGGAAATCATGTTTAACCAATTTATTGGAGTTCTTTGAAGGAGTAACATGCGTTGTGGATAAAGTAGAGCTCATTGACGTACTGCACTTGGATTTCCAGAAGGCACTTGGCAAGGTGCCACTTTAAAGGTTATTGTGCAAAGTAGGAGCTCATGGTGTAGGGGGTAACATATTATCATGGATAGAAGATTGGCGGGCTGGCAGAAAACTGAGAGTATGCATAAATTAGTCCTTTTCTGAGTGGCAGGATGTGACGAGTGGAGTCCCGCAGGGGACTGTGCTGGGGCCTCAACCTTTTGCAATTTATATCAATGACTTAGATGAGGGGAGTGATGACATGGTAGCTAAATTTGCAGATGACAAAAGATAGCTAGGAAAGTATGTTGTGAAGAGGACATAAGGAGGTTGCAGACTGATATAGATAAGTTGAGTGACTGGGCAAAAATCTGGCAGATGGAGTATAATGTTCATATATAATATAAAATGTAATGCTGTTCACTTTGGCAGGAAGAATAAAAAAGCAGAGTATTAATTAAACGGAGAACGACTGCAGAATTCCGAGGTGCAGAGGGATCTAGTTGTTTTAGTACATGAATCACAAAAAGTTAGTATGCAGGTTCAGTAAGTAATAAAGAAGGATAAAGGAATGCTTTCCTTAATTATGAGAGGAATAGAAAATAAAAGTAAGGATGTTATGCTTCGGTTATACAGGGCATTGGTGAGACCACATCTCGAATACTGTGTGCAGTTTTGGTCTCCTTATTTAAGGAAGGATGTTAATGTGTTGGAGGTAGTTCAGAGGAGGTTTACTAGATTGATACCTGGAATGAGCAGGTTGTCTTATGAGGAAAGGTTGGACAGACTGGGCTTGTTTCCACTGGAGTTTAGAAGAGTGAGGGGAGACTTGATTGGAGTATGTAAGATCCTGAACGGTCTTAACAAGGTGAATGTGAAAAGGAGGCTTCCTCTTGCGGGTGACTCCAGAACTAGGGGGCACTGTTTTAAAATTAGGGGTTGCCCTTTTTGGACAGAGATGTGGAGAAATTTTTCTCTGAGGGTTGTGCAACTTTAGAACTCTCTGCCTCAGAAGGTGATGGAGGTGGGGTCAATGAAAATTTTTAAGGCAAAGGTAGATAGATTCTTGTTAGGCAAGAGAATCAAAGGTTATTGGGGGTAGATGGGAATGTGGAATTCAAAACACAAACAGATCAGACATGATCTTATTAAATGGCGGAGCAAGCACGAGGGGTCGAATGGCCTACTTCTGTTCCTAATTCGTATGTTTGTAGCTCACACCTTGTTTAGGTCTCATATTTTAACATCTGTACTGAGCTCTTTAATTTCACAATATCTTAGATGTTTTTTTTCTGTCTTTGTATGGTGGTTCTCTGTTTTCCATAAATACACAACAGATATTAATAAAAGCAAAATACTGCAGATGCTGTAAATCTGAAAGAAAAACAGAGAGTGCTGGAAATATACAGCAGGTCTAGCAGCATCTGTGAAGAGAGAAATAGAGTTAATGTTTCAGGTCTGTGACCTTTCATCATAAACTTTTCATCAGAGTTCTAATAGGTTACAGACCTGAAATGTTAACTCTGTTTCTCTCTCCACAGGTGCTGCCAGACCCACACAGATTTTGCTTGCCGGTTCTTCTCTTTGTTATTTAAACCTTCCTCACATGAGTGAAGAATTTTAAAATGTGCTGTGTGTTCATCTGTGTGGAGATATGTGTATCATGTGGAGTACAGTAATAATAATCCCACTGCCTGCTGGTCAAAAGGTAGCATTGGCAAAGACGTCATGGCAGCACACTTTCATGAGCTGGGACAGTGTTTCTTCATGAGCTCCAAAACCTCAACTGATGAATGGTTGGTACAGCGAACCAGAGGGAAGAAACATCTAATGTGACTAAACTGACATGTAATTGGAGAATGAGGGAGATGCAGTAAATTACTCCACAGGGATTGCTGGGAAGTCTGGTATAATCTATATTTTATTTATACATATCCCACTAATCCCAAATCAACTATTACATATGCCATGTCCTTCATCCAGTAATAAACTTAGTTTGTTGATTAGTAATGTTCGAATTGGACATGAGCCATAGTTATGTGTCACTGTCATTACTCCTAGGTTAAAAATAATCCTGGATTTTTATATTGCATGCAGAATTTTAAGAAAGAAAAGCTTTTATTTATCTTGTGTATCTCAAAAACATGCCAAAGCACCACACAATGAATGACTTTGAAGTACATTGTCTGTTATATAGAAAAACCTGGTAGTCATTTTGTGCAAGGCAAAATTCCAAAACCAACCTTGAGGTGAAAGCAGGTAATCTGTTTTTGATAGTTATGAGTGGAATGTTGGCAAGGACTCTGGAAGAACTCCCTACTTTTCTTCAGCCAGTGTAATGGGATGTTAAATGTCCATCTGAACAAGCATACAGGACTTCAAATTAATGTCTCTTGTTTTTTTTTTAATTCTTGTAGTTCTTCTTACTCTAGATATTTTTGGCTTCAATATTTTAAATGACATTTGGTGAGTTGTAGCTCACTATGTCCTCAATCATATTTTCAGTTGTCCTAATGGCTAGTTAAAATGTTTTGATGTGTTCTGCATACTGAACTTTTCAGCTATTGAATGTATCCAGTGCCTCAATGGGATTCTCCTTGTGTTTAAAAAGAGGTAGAATAACGCTGCACTAAACTTTGTTTAAGGTATTAAATGACAAACAATTTTATTAAATAGTAAAAGAACAAATGAACTCTGGAGCAAATATTTTTCAGTAGTTAAATTTTGCTTCTGGTAAATTAGAAAATAATAGTTTGCATCTCTTTTGTGAAAACTAAGTTATAATTAGTTTTTAATGTAGAGAACCTTTTAATCCTTTCTTCACTCAATAGAGAAGTCATCTGGCTTATATAATTTTTCTCATAAGATCTTGCTAACCTCTGTTTGAAAGCTCCAGATGAAACTCATCAAAAAGTATGGGCTGATAAATACCTCAAAACTTTGGTAGGGGTGTTTTATGAATGCTCATTAATTTTAAACAGCTGCAAATCAGACATGTATAAACACATCACGCAACATGTTCGTATTTAAATTAAGTGACCCATCTTCCCTTAAGAAAATGACCTAGAAACTAGCTGAACAATCATTGAAACAATTTAACAACTAAAGATGTGATGTGATTTCTGAGAGTGGAGCTTGTTTTAATCCCTTATGCACTGTGATAGAATTAAAGAAGCAAGTGCCAAGCTGGATCTTTGACAAGATGCTTTTATTTTATCACCATCTCATCCAAAGGATGAAACCTCCACAACATTACTCTTTCAGTACTGCACAGAAGTGTTGACATAGCTTATGTGCTGCAGTCCTGGAGTTGGCCTTTAACCCACACCTTCTGACTCGGAGAAAGAGGTGCTACTGAGCCAAGCTGACACTAAAAAGACAATGAAGTTGGATTTTGGCCTTCCAAGGATCTGTGTTACTATTTTGTGGTTCAGGACATACTGTACTTTTAAGAGAAATGCAGTGTATTCAATCGATATGTTCTGGGTTGGTTGCAGCAAGCCTAATTTCACCTGAAAAGGGACGGAAGATGCTAACAACTGGCAACAGCAATAGCAATAGCAACTCTCTGCTTGGAACAAGCCTATTGGATGGAAACTCCAGGGATTCTTTTGTGTCCCGCTCATTAGTAGATGTCTCTGAGGTAAGAGCTCTATTTGAAAAGTAGCTTAAGCAATGCTTTAAGAAGAAAATTCAAAGCATCTTAAAAAAAAAACAATTATGTGTTAATGAGCGTTTAAGGCTCAAACCTAAGCTACCAATGGATTTTTAGTATTATGACTTAAGTTATGCATTTGGTTAATACAGCTTTTCAAGTTAAATATTCTTGGCAAATTGACTGAAGATTGAAATGTTGATTTATCCACAGATTTTGAGGCACTGAGGTCTTTGTAAAACTAACCTGGTTGCTATGGGAACATATTGAGTGAACACTGCAGCTATTGATTTTTGAGTTGGCAGAATCCATCAGTGCAATTAAACATGGTTAACATCCATTTGATCCTAAATATTCAAACATATTTCAGTAACTTTCAATTTCAATATCAGTGCTGTACAGGGAGAAAAATACACTTTATGAACAGCACTTTTGGCTAATTATATATTTTAGTGGATGAGTCCCTAATTAATATTGATCTGGAATGTTTGTTGCAAGTTGTTGCAGTGATCATTGATATTTTCCTGGCTGCTGGATTTCATGGAGCAGTCAGTAGAATTCTCTATAATCAAGAGGCTTAGAACTTTGCAGCTTTGATTACCATTTATCTGAAAGGAGAGTGAGGGTCCAACAAGAAAACACCAATATTATTTTTGTACATAAAATAGTTCAACAAACTGGTACCTTTTTAACTTTCTAAGCACTGGTAAGAATAATTGTTCCAACAGTGTGAAGCTCCTGTTATTGAGCAAGGGAAAGATTTGCATTCCCATTCTTTCTTCAGCAGTGCTTTTATCTTTACAAAAAATGTATTCTTTACAGATTTGCAGTAGTATAACATGGCTTTAATTCTGAATTGGCCATGAAATGCAGCATTTCAGATATGTAACTAAATTTTCCGTCCATGGCTAATTCAAAGGAAGGTTTGGAATGTTTTGGGTCCTTTTGGAAAAAGACTTTGCAAATACACCAGTGTTATTGACCTGCTGAACCATGAAATCACTTTGAAGCATTTTTATTTCATAGCTGGCCTATTGGCGTCACAGTGTTCATCTGAGGATAGCACTTCTATTTCCCTCCTACCTCCCCCTCTCATCCCCACCAACACCAAAAAACATAAATGGTAATCAAAGAAGGTAAAACAAAAAACTGGCCAAGGGATAAGTTCACCTATTATAGTGTATCAAGTATTTCTAGTAACTGACAAAAGGCAAGTATTAGCAGCGAACAACTTGGTCAAATTCTCAAAGGGAAAGAAGATAGGAGAAACTTAAATTTTCATTTTAAGCATTTGTTCTATATGTTAGATCATGTACTCAATTTCAGGCTAGTTGTCTTTGTTGTCCAGGTCGACTCTCAGCTGGTGTGTATGATGAATGAAAGCAGTGTGGATTACATTGCCCGCTTTAATGACCTCGCCCAAGAGCTCTCGGGGGCTGAGACTTCAAGGAAGGAGATACTTTTTGACAGCGGCCCTCCAATTGGTGATCTCTCACAGTAAGGTCATGAACCGAACAAAGGGGCACATTTAGAACCCCCCATTTCTCAGCACCTTGCCAATTAAATTGCCCGTAACGGGCACTGACTACTGGAGGCTCCATTTGTAAATGACACTGAGAGATTTGAAAATGTGCAATACGTTTGACAGTACTTCCTGTGAATCAGTATTAGATTTATGATAACATTAAGCTAGCAGTCAGTGATACTGCATGAAGCTACAAAACAAAAGAGGCCAAAAGGATCCTGCGATGGGACTGAACACTAGGGTGAAATTCTCTTCCAACGTCTGAAACTGAAATGCCGTTCGAGCATGTGCTTGGATTAGGCACAGAAACAAAACTGCTTGCAAGAACTCAAGGATTTTGATGCAGATCTGGTGATCTTATGGCTTGTACCAAGTTATTCCTGGATTGATGATGAATGTTCTGAGGGAGTTATACAAACCTTTCGTTATATATAACACACCCATTTGTGCTTTCCATTAAAAGCAAAATCAAGTAATCCTAGTGGGAACATAAAACATTAGTGACTGTATTCTACTTGAAGGAATATGTTAAAATAGATGGCTTACATGGTTGTAGTGATAATTCTGTTGGTGTGAGACTGTTTATGGTACAAGGAGATCATTAAACTGATGGTAGCTTAGGCTCACTGAATTTGGTCCCCATTGTAGCAGTATGCCCCTTAAATAATTGTCTAATGTACAGGTGAATACTTCTGCAAATTCCCTTTGAGGTGCATGGTGTTGATGCAAAGTACATTCAGGAAGTCCACAGATATGTGAACTGTGCACATGTGAACTAAGGAACTAGGCAGTAACAAGCAAGTCTCTGATGGTCACTTTAAGAATTAAATCCATCTCTTAATCTGCACATATGGTTTGGAAGGTGATAGTTTATTTGCAACGGGTTATCTGTTCATCAGGGTTTTCGTTGTCTTGGCAAGAGCTTCCCATGTCTATAATACTGCCTGCTTTGTTCACACACCATTCTAGGTTTCCCATTCACTCTGGCCCTTCCCATCTTTCTAGTTTATGGTTATATAATTCTGGCATTAGTGGATCTCCTCCATTTTCTGTTCTCTTTGTCCAGAGCTGCTGAAACAGCTTTAATGGGCCATTCTAGTCTGCAACTGGCTGTGGTGTATGATTCAGATGCAGTTTTGGTAATCTCTCTAAATGCCTGGATGACTTATATTTTACAAGATGGAAACAAGTTGTTTGGCACAACTAGGCCCATTACTGGATCTCAGCCTCTTGACCGCTTTCTGAAAGTTGATGCTTAGTACAGTATCATTTTATTGCTTCACCCAAAATCAAGCTTCTAGATACACCTTCCCAATTTGTTCTGCATTGTTGATTTTAAATGTCAGTTTTCCGTTCACCTTTCACCATTTCCCTTTTAAATGTATAGAACTCTAATTACATATAAGATTTTCCATCCTAAATATAGCTCCTGTTTTTAGCTTTTTTTGGATTGTGTCTTCCTGCTGTGCTTTAGGTTTGAGATGTGGTACCACTTTTTTCTTAACATGAAACTATTTCAGTTGCTGACTCCCAACCACACTAAAACAGCAGTTGTGTGATTTACCTTTTAAGAAGTGCTACTTGGGCTTTCCATGTCTACGGGATCCACTGAACCACTGTTGAACTTTCCAAATTTATTTTTGACTTTTTTTATCTTATTAGAGAGGCTCCTGTGTTGATCTCTCAGAACATAAGGAGGAGTGGAGCTCTGTGTCCAAGCACATGTGTACTGATTTGCTGCCTGTGAGCTTAGTGCAAGGAGCAGCAGCAGTGTAACTCTGGTCTGCTGGCTGAGCATCAAATATACAAGTAAGATTCTCAGAAGAATTTTGCAGTTTTAAAAAAAATATGTAGCTCGAGTGCTACAGGTTGTGCATTACCTGTAGTCTAACTGTAGCCCAGCTGCTAGCATTGTTAATTTTATATAGCACACACCTGCGCTTTATTTCTTAATCCAAACTACTGTTAAACAATTAGATTGATGTACAGCATAGCCCTGGAGTATATTGAAGGATTATCTTGCAACACTACTGTCCAACAGCATCTAATTGTTACTCGTCGGCTCTGGGCCATGTACTTGCATCCTTAGGCTGCCCAGGAACAGGGAAAGCACTTAAAAAGCTGAATCATACAACAGTAGGCCATTGTACTGGGACCACCAGTGCATGTTACAGTGCAGTACTTGTGCCCCTAGTTTATTTAAAATGAGCTACACGTCAGAAATAATGACTTAAGAACAGTCTAGGCTGTGGTTTCACCAGATATGCACATGATTTGAGGATTATGGAAAAATAAACTGCATGTGACACTGGCAGTCCACAATCTGTAGCACTCGAGTTATGTATTTTTTTAAATTGTAAAACTCTTCTGAGAATCTGCTGCTAATCTGTATTTATCATCCAATTTATTTTGTATTTTCTACTTTGGCTCAGACCAAAAGAAGTACACAAAGAAACAAAATGTTGGCATCTTCAGCATTTTATCCCATTAATTCGGTTTCCCTCATGAAGTTTCAGCAAATTTTCACTGCTTTATTAAAAGAATTTGCTTAAGATACAAGCATCTTAAATATGATTTTAAAGATTCCTGTAGAGTTGCAATGGCACAACATTTGGAATTGGAGAAGTTATAATTTGCACATTTGTTGAGTAATGAAGAAAGAATCTATGTTTGTATTTTTAGTTTGGTGCACCTGGTTTGTACTGGAGTGAAGAGAAGACAGTAGTTGTGCACTCAGTTTTTTTTTCAGGGGTAATAGTGTCTTTTTGGTAGTTTTCTCCTGTTTTTATTTCCTATCTTTTCCAACATTATTGCAGAAACAGTTTCACAAAAGACCAGTCAGCACATGGGAACTCTACCCCTTTTGTTGCATCTTAACAATATTCCATCTTTCTTATTTTTAACTATGCTATTTGTGTTTGATTCAATTAATGTTGTGGATGATTGCAACTGTGATTTGTGTTAGATGGCCCCAAACAGTGGCCAGTAGTACAGAATAGAGACTATTCACTGGGTGTGTTATAATGTCTACTTGGTTTGTACAATTCTTAAGTCTATTCTCTGCATCAATTAAAATGGAAGAACTTACTGAGAATTTTTTTTTTTTGTAAAACAAAGTTAGATTAATTTTCCAAGCGAGTCCAAACTCAGACTCCACTTGTTCCTCCAGACTCGAGCCTCGCATTAGGAAAGTTCTGAATGCAGAATGAAATGTTTGTCAGAATTCAAAGCTTCAGTACTTTTCATTGGCTAATCCCAAAAGTCACTCTAGATTTTCTATTTTTAAATTCATCGCTATTTCAGAGATTATCCAAGTGTAACCTTTCATCCTCTTTCTGCTGCTGTGCGTACAGCTACAGTTTTTATATTTCCCTTTTTCATTAACTCCCTCTGATGTTTGAATTTTGGTTCTTGTCCAAGATTATGAAACTAAAGGTACCATTTCTTCAGTAGTGGTTGTTAAGTGTTGCAAGTGTAAGGGAATGCTTTCAACAGCTAGTAGCTGCAGGGAAGAAATCCCTTTCATTTTCCCAATACAGTCATTGTTCCAATTGAAGAATCTCTGTAGAGTTCATAGTGTGAGTCCCCTGAAAGGCATATAATTTGATATCCTCACATTTTAGACTCTATCTGTGGGAATGTGTGGCTTGTTGCAAATGACAATTGCTAACAGTAGATGAAGTGGTATTCAGTTTTCATCTTAACTTGCCTCCTACCAACATCATCCAGCCCAGCTGGGATAAGAGTGAATATATCTTTATTGCTGTTAGAATTTGGTGTTGCACAACCACATGATGCCTTTACACAATCCTCATCAGCTGACTTGCAAATAAATGGCTGCTCCTCTCAGATTCTGATAGGTTGTTCCAAACAGAAACCAAATCTGGCATGTAAGACTTGACCAAACCAAGACAGAGTTCAGCTCTCAGAAGACTGGTGTAATTAGCATTTAGTTAGACCATGCAGCAGCCCAACATAGATCAGACCAGTTTTAATTTGGTCATGAGTGAACTATAACTAAAATCTTATCAACGTGGTGAGCACCTTAAAAGAACATCAGTTTATTAATTGTCCAAAGACGGAAGAATATAGTGTGCCATAGTTGTTGTGGCATTCATTCCATTGCATGACATAATCCTGACAACTCTGAAAATGTTGTGACTTGGTCCCAAAATTGGTTTAATAGCAGCGCTCATATGTATGTACAGCTGTGTTCACCCTGCAATTGATGATGGGTGCACGTAACTAAATTCCCACCAATCAAACTTGATGTAACCCTTGCAGTGTATTGTGCTAAATGTACACCACAGTATCAAAGTGGGCAGATTGACAGCCATCAGTGAGAGAGCTTCCTAATTTCCTATAGACTTGTTAAGAGCTGTGCTGGGTTTTTATCCACTGAGGCTGAAAATCCCACAATGCCAGATGGCCTTCTAGCCAGTTAATTCAGCCACTGGTTTTGGTTTACAGCTCCTTCAATCTTTTATAGCAGTTTGTATTTTTGTGATTGTGTGGATTATTGATAGTATGTTTCTGTTGAAATGAACTTAATTTGCTACAAAACATTTTTATTTTTTGCGCAGGGCAACGTTTTCATTTTACATGCAGTAGTGCTAATCTGTTAACTGCTTTTTAGTAGTTTTTTTTAAAAAAAATTGCACTGAAAGATATATATTTCAAATATGAACTTAAACTGGTGCATTATTCATGCAAGTATAACAAATTAGCAATTTTTCTAATTCTTCCTCCAATTATTCCAAAGCCTCTTAACCAACAACACCAATGAGACCTGAAGTTTGGTTATCTCCCTCAGTGGTATGTTACCAATATTCTTTTATGTGTATGACGTTCCTTTGATGAACTACAGGAGCATTTCTTACAACTGAAAGCACATTGGTAACTCATCACAATATTGTGGCATTCTTTCTGTTCAAGTTTGAATGTCGTTCTGGGCTGTGCTGAGTAACTGTTATTTACTGTCACTCAACAGTTCAAAAATGCCACCAATTGCAGTTGAATTCTTTACAGCATACACCTAGCAGTATTACTTTGTATTCATAGGAATATAGGAACAGGAGTAGGCCATGCAATTGTTTCACTTTTACAGCTAGGAACAGCTGTCATCCTGCTGACCCAGTATAATTGACCTGTCCTCAACCTGTGCTTTGTGACTGAAGCTTTGAATCTTGACTTTTTTGTTTCAGCTCATTTTGAAAGTGTTGGGTGAGTGTTATGTATTAAAGAGAAGATTCCCCATCAGAGCTTTTTTTTTAAAAGAAAGAATGGATAAATGAAAAATTATTAATCCTTAGCATCCCTTTTAAATCCTTGGGTGCTGATACCTGATTTGAGGAACATGGCAACATGATGGAACTGAATTAACAGCAGACAGTTTATAACCTTGTGTGTATCCACCATTGTGTTTAAGTCATATATATTTACCGTCCATGCATTTTTGGGCTCAGTTACTCCTGCCTAACCCACTGCAATCATCTGCACTTATGGACGATTGGATTATGTCACTAGCATCCATTGTTTAAACAATAAAATCAGTAGAAGTACAGAAAAACACTGATCCTAATTCTGTGTAATGGTTTTAGAAAAGGTGCTGATGGGGAGACTCTTATGAAGTTCTGATTGATGCACTACAATAGAAGGTTTTTCTTTGGCTTTGGAGCAGGTTCTGAATGGCTTTTATGTAAATGTTGTACAGAAGCAGAAGAAGATTGTTCATAGCGTTGTTTCGATAAAAAGCCATATCAGTTGTAAAGGTTTTCGTCCCCTTTTGAGATGTGAAAACTTTTAAACAAAACAATTCATAAACTGCCCTTCCCTGATCTTTGTACCAAATGTGTAAATTATTTTTGACTATTTATTCTGTATGATTTTAAGAGTTTTTGTGGTTATTTAATATGCAAAGAAGCTGTTAAACTTCCATGTTGGGTTCTTTGTTTAACCTGTAGAGCTGTTTTTTATTCTTGCTGATAAACACATTTTAAATACAGCAAAAGTGATATTTTTACTTCTGTTTTTCCATTTGGGAAGTAGGTACAATGTACTTACACACCGAGTTAATACCTTGCGTACAAATGGTAAGGTCTGAGTAGCCACGCATATTTGGCCTCAGACTTGATTATGCTAAAGATGGCACTGCGAGAAAAGGTCACACTGGTAAGTGCTCCAAGTTCGAACTGCGGCCAGCGGGTACATGGCCATGTCAGGGAAGACATTGGGTGTTTAGGAGAGGCAATGATCAGGGGTTTGTGAGACATAGGCTGAAATATGTTACAAAAGGATATTTTGCCTTGGTTTTCACAGAAGAGCTGTAGTGGAAATTAGGTGAGGTGAGAGTGACTGCCCTTGACATCAAGGCAGCATTTGACCGAGTGTGGCATCAAGGAGCCCTAGCAAAACTGGAGTCGGGGGAAAATTCTTCACGGGTTGGAGTCATACCTAGCACAAAAGATGGTTGTGCTTGTTGGAGGTCAATCATCTCAGTCCCAGGCCATCACTGCAGGAGTTCCTCAGGCCCAACCATTTTCAGCTGCTTCATCAATGACCTTCCCTCCATTATAAGGGTCACAATATTCAGCACCATTCGCAACTCCTCAGATTCTGAAGCAGTCTGTATCCCTATGCAGTAAGTCCTGGACAACATTCAGGCTTGGGCTGATAAGTGGCAAGTTACATTTGTGGCACACAAGTGCCAGGCAAGATAATCACCAACCAGACAGAATCCAATCATCTCCCCTGGACATTCAATGGCATTACCATTGATGAATTCCCCACTGTCAACATCCTAGAGGTTACCATTGACCAGAAACTGAACTGGACCAGCCATATAAATACTGTGGCTACCAGAACATGTCAGAGGCTGGAAATTCTGCAGCAAGTAATTCACCTCCTGCCTCCCCAAAGTCTGTCCCATCATCGACAAAGCACAAGTCAGGAGTATGATAGAATACTCTCCACTTGCCTGGATGAGTGCAGCTCCAGCAACATTCAAGAACCTCACGCTATCCAGGACAAAGCAGCCTGCTTGATTGTCACCCCATCCACCACCTTCAACATTCACTCCCTCCAACACCGACACACAGTGGCAGCAGTGTGTACCATCTACAACATGCACTGCAGCAACGCACCAAGGCTCCTTCCACAGCATCTTCCAAGCCCATGACCTCTACCACCTCAAAGGACAAGGGCAGTAGATGCATGGGAACACCACCACCTGCAAGTTCCCCTCCAAGCCACACACCAGCCTGACTTGGAATTATATTGCCGTTCCTTCACTGACCTTGAACTCCCTAACACTGTGTATCTACACCACATGGACTGCAGTGGTTCAAGGCAGCTCACCACCACCTTCAAGGGAAATTGGGGATGGGCAATAAATGCTGGCCTAGCCAGTGATGCCCACATCCCATGAAAGAATTTTCAAAAATAAAAAGGCCCATAAGAAGATCATGGATCAATTAAATAGTGATAAGGAAATACTTGGGGGAAAAAATGGTGGAAAAAATACTGGATACCAATGGCATGCAGCCTAGAAAGCTGATGGAAGTAGCAAGCAAAGGCACAATCCTTCAAATATCCTTGGATTATACAAGTTGTTAGAGGATCCACGAAGTTGAAGGACAAGGTACATAGCTCTTTAAAAAAATTAAAACAAAGTAGGGGCATAGTGCTAAACTTAGAGATCATTGTGTACACTAGTTAAAATACTGTTTTGGGCAGCTACGTTAGGCAGGATGTCAAGGCCATGGAAATAGTGTAGATTTACAATAATACCATGGATATGGTACTAAAGGAAGGAAGACAGGCTAGGGAAAGTTGGGCCTTTATAGAGCAGAAAATGTTAAAATATCTAATGGGGTATTCAAAATTTCCAGAATATTTTTTTCCCATTCATTCACAGGATATGGGCATCGCTGGCAAGGCCAGCATTTATTGCCCCTCCCTAATTGCCCTTGAAGGTGGTTGACAATAGAGTAGTTTGCTAGGCCATTTCAGAGGGCAGTTAAGAGTAATCTGTATTGCTGAGAGTCTGGAGTCACATATCGGCCAGATCAGGTAACTGTTACAGAACCTGGTGGGAAGATGTTAAAGCACAGATCAGCCATGAACTAAATGAATGGAGGAACAGGTTCAAGAGGCTGAAATGGGATGGCCAACAGTGGCAGAGGTGCTTAACTGGGTGCACAAGAATGGCTATGATTACCTTGCAAGCTGATTATATGGGGATGCAATTACTCTGTGTGCAGCTGCAATCTTAAACACCCCCACCCCTCCCTACAGCCATGTGTGATGAACAGTCCCAGATCCTACACCAAAACACTGCCATCACCAAATGGTGCTCAATCCTAGTGCACAGGAATCCTGGATCAGATTCTCTAAATTTATTAATCTCACCCACCTAGTGAACAAATCCCATCAGTGTAGTCTCTTTGCAAGTTATTATCCTCAAGTACCTTTAAGCGCTCTGATCATCGTAAAACATTGCAAACTGCTTGACAGGAGCGCAATTGGACAAAAAAATGGCACCAAGCCAAAGGAGACATTAGGGCAGGTGATCAAAAGCTTGGTCAAAGACGCAGGCTTTAATGTGAAACAACTGTTCAGAGGAGAATTGTCTTTGTCTGGAGAATGAATTAAATGCAATGAGAAATATTACAGCAGCCAATATGTTTATTTAAAGCATTTTTACAGCAGTGTACAAAGTTACTTCTGGAAGGATTAGAATTCATTGTAAAATAAACTCTATATAAATATAGTTTTAAAAATACTCCAGTCTTAAGAAAAACAACAAACAATATAAATGTTTATAATACAAGCATAAGGAAGACTATATTTTCATCTTTATATGAACCTTCAGTCTCTGTTACAATCTCAAACTCCACCAGATAACATGCAGGAGAGCTTAACATAAAAGGAAAGTAAGTTAAATAAAGTCTATTTCATTACAATTTATCAAAAATTGTACATCCAGCCACAGATTATGAGGTTTTCTTTACCTGTGGAATGTAACTCAGACACAGCAATATTCCATGAAGTATTCTCAACAAAGCTTCAACCAAAAAACTAGTGGATAAACCAATCAAGGCACCTATGTAATTGAGGTTAAAATTGTTTTTGCTAAATGTCAATATGGCCAGAAAAAAAATTCCATTTCATCCCACTCTAATAGCAGACGATGAACAAAAAAGTGACATATGCTTTGCCTACTCTGCACATTCAACTTGGTTATTTTGATATTTTTATTGCATTTTCTAAATGAGGCAGTAAGTCTGGAAAGTATATTGCAACGCTCATTTGGTGGTGGGCACAATATGGCTGAATTCATAATGCATATTCTACCCCACATTAGGCCGAGGATATTACTTTGGTTGAAGCAGGTTGCTAGAATGCTGTTGAGGTTCCTACCACTGGGGAGTTGTACCTTGGAGAAATTAACTGCTGGTAAGTTCTTTATAATAAGTTTAATGTGTTCTATGCTTGATCTTTACAACGCTACATGAGCATACTTGAATCAGAACATTTTTAAATTCACACAGCATTGTGCTTTTTAAAAATTCTGCTCGCAAAGCTAAATTGTAAGCTTCCAGAATGGTGGTTGGTGCCTGTTACATTGCCACATGATCCACTCTGTGGGTCCCAAACATCTGAATGCTGAATTAGAGATGATTCCTAAATAAATTTCCTACCTGCCCTTGCCCCTTCAACAAAAAAATCCAAACATACAGACATTTTACTTAGAACACATACTATACAGAAGGCGGCAGTAAATAACCCACCTCTGACTGGTAACAAAACTAGTATTCTTTCAATGATGTGAGTGATACTGGCTCTCCAAATAAGCCTACCAGAAAAGTAAGCATTTTGCTTGAGCTTTGCTAGAAGATTGGAACAGCTTCAGCTGTGTTCTGTTAACTATCCATGTGTGTGCAAATAAATATCCAGATGCTTGGCTGTGTGGTTAGTCACTGAGTACAGAAATGCTCTGCCTGTTGTCCCATGGTAAGTTGGCATCACACCCACTCACATCAATATGATATCTATGCCAGTTGCTTTACAAAGCATCTTTATACATTAGTTTGTTGCTTTGCAAGACACATTTCAGTACCTATCAGCAACTGAAAAGTGAGCCAACAGTGCATTTTATTATCAATAATCTGTTTTCGCAAGTAAGTCACTATTGCTTTATGAATAAGATGTATTCACAGCAAATCCCTTTTGGAAATTGTTGAAGTGGTATTGACAAGAACCAAACAGGTGGCTATAGGGGAAAAAAACCCACACCTAAATGTTAACTTCAGTTAACATTTTTCATTGTTTGAATTTAGCTAAAGATTGCCATGGTGATCGTCCCAAATTTTAGCCCATTTCTTTGTATCTACAGCATACATTTTAAAATGATTTGGGGAACAGTTAGTGGTGCCCACATCCAGTGGACTTATTAGAAAGTCAGCAGCTGCTAGTTGGATACCATGTTTGAGTTTTTCAGCACTGCTTTTTCAGGTATATTCACAGAGGTGGCCACATCCAGCTGGGCAATGTGAACTAGTCCTTAACCAGTTCATGATGTGCTGCAAGTGTCCACCATGGCTACATCCCTGGCACCAAACAAACAGCCCTTTAACAACTTGATGGCACACAGCACACATGCTAGCACACTGGCGGCATCTAAAACACAAAAACATGCAACAGCAGGTTAGAGAGAAAATAATACTGGCAGTTATTTTAAAATACATTACTCTTCCACCATTGGTGGTACAGTGTCAGAGTTATACAGCACAGCAACAGGCCCATCGTGTCTGTGCCAGCCATCAAGCACCTAATTATTCTAGTCCCATTTTCTAGCATTTGGCCCGTAGCCTTGTATGCTACGGCATTTCAAGTGCTCATCTAAATACTTAAATAATGTGAGGGTTCCTGCATCTACCACCCTCTAGGTGAAAATTTTTTTCCTCAAATCCCCTCTAAACCTCCTGCCCCTTACCTTAAATCTATGTCCTTTGTTATTGACCCCTCCACTAAAGGAAAAAGTCTCTTCCTATCTAACCTATCAATGCCCCTCATAATTTTGTATACCTCAATCATGTCCCCCCTCAGCCTTCTCTGTTCTAAGGAAAACAACCCTAGCCTTTTCAGTCTCTCTTCATAGCTGAAATGCTCCAGCCCAGGCGAATCTCCTCTACACCCTCTCCAGTGCAATCACATCCTTCCTATAGTGTGGTGCCCAGAACTGTACACAGTACTCCAGCTGTGGCCTAACTAGCGTTTTATACAGCTCCATCATAATGTTCCTGCTCTTACATTCTATGCCTCGGCTAATAAAGGCAAGTATCCCATATGCCTTCCTTACCACCTTATCTACCCGTGCTGCTGCCTTCAGTGATCTATGGACAGGTACACCAAGGTCCCTCTGACCTTCTGTACTTCCTAGGGTCCTACCATCCATTGTATATTCCCTTGCCTTGTTAGTCCTCCCAAAATGCATCACCTCACACTTCTCAGGCTTAAATTCCATTTGCCACTGCTCTGTTCATCTATTTCATCCTGTAATCCAAGGCTTTCCTCCTCACTATTTACGACACCACTAATTTTCATGCCATCTGCGAACTTACTTAACATACCTCCTATATTCATGTCTAAATCATTAATGTACACTACAAATAGCAAGGGTCCCTGGGGTACACCAGTGGCCGCAAAAACTCGTAAAAACAACCCTTGACCATTACCCCCTGTTTCCTGCCACTAAGGCAATTTTGTAGCCAAATTGCCTTGGATCCCACGGGCTCTTACCTTCTTAACCAATCTCCCATGGGGGACCTTATCAAAAGCCTTACTGAAGTCCATGTAGACTACATCAACTGCTTTACCCTCATCTACACTTCTAGTCAGCTCCTCGAAAAATTCAATCAAGTTGAGTGAAGTTGAAATTGCAGACATGGCCCCTCTCTCCCACTGTAATTGGCAAGAAACTGCTTGGATCCCCCAGAAAAACGGTATAAAATGCCCTAAAATTTTTCAAGGCCAATATGTTTACTAAACAGCTATAGCTCCAGATTTTCGCAACAATTACTTCCAAGTATATTTCTTTCACTATTAATGGAATGTACTTAACTCCACATTACAAAAGGATGATATGCAGCCAGCAAAAGTAAAATCCAATGCATCTTATTTATTCAGGCAAAAGCAATGCCATCTTAAATATATCCATAGGACCTCCCCTGTTTGCACAGCTCTATTTATTCTTCTCACCAAAGAGAGATATTTAGCATATGGATCTCTTTAGGCAATGTGTACATCCAGCTCATGAGTCTACTGTAATTTCAACTTATACGTACCTAGTTCATATAGTTCAGGTTCAAAGAATAAAAACTTGAACGAAGTGGAACGGTATGCCTTTATGGACACTATTGGATTGGTTCTCAAGATCACACTTATTGACAATAACTAGTTACCCCAAGGAGGTGGGCCTAGTCCTTGAACCACTGAACTTATGCAACAATTGTTTACACTGGGCAGCTTGCCAAGCCATTTCGGAAAAAATCAACCACAATGTGGGACTGGAGTCAAATGGAGGCCAGACCAGGCAGAGAGAGAGTTGGGTTGGTTTGGGTTTTTAATGACTACCTGGAAGCATTCATCATTGTCTTTCTGCTGCTACCCCATCAGTTATGCACTTGAATCTGGTTACACCATACATGCCAACTTTTCCTAATTGCCCAAAGTGAAAGGAAAGAAAAGGGAGAGGTGGGATCACACTATAGGGCTAATTCTGTGATCAGGACCTCCCTGCAAGGTGGCACATAGAGTTAGCCTTAAGTAAGTGCTTTTCAGCTATATTAGATAGAACCATCACTAGCTACAGATGAGCAATTGTCTGCGCTGTGCTATTTGGTTCAACCAATTATAGAACCTGCTCTTATGATCTCTAGGAACAGAGAATTCAACGCTATTTTCATCACTGCTGAAGGTGATATTACTCGACTTTTCTCTTGTTCTTGCCTATTTCTCCCCCACCCCCAAGGTTACCAGTGGTGTTCTCCATTTTGAACCGTTTCTCAATAAAACTTGCATGTGGTAGAAAGAATTGCAGAACACTCAAGGTTATAGGCCTTAAGATAGCGTAAAAGGGGGGGGGGGGGGGGGGGGGGGGGGAGAGAAAACACTATGCTGAGTACTAACTTTTTTTCTTTCAGTAATAGAAATGGGTCTGCGTCGGTTTCAGTCAAAAAGGAATTCTGGACAAGTACTAAGTTCAAACATTTCCAGCTTGCCCCTACTAGAATTTAATCATTAGCGTTCTATCCATACAATTGGCAGAGACACTGCACTCTTCTAGCTTTCCAGCAGTTATTACAGACATAGCCCACCTATCACAGATCCAGCCTTTGCTGCTCATTGGTCGTTTACAGTTGCTGCAGTTGATGTGAAGGGTGGTTGATGCCTGGTTAAAACAATTGATGGAGCTGCACGTGCTCAGCTTGATCACCTCATTTGAGACATTCCACAGTTTGAAACGCTGTAGCAGGTCAATGTACGAAGTGTACCAGTGTTCCTGGCAAAAAAAAGGCACAGTACCAAAGATTCAGTGCAATGGTCAGTATTTTCCCAGGCTAGGGTTGTTTAGTCAACAATGCCCTTTAAACAAAACATCCCAAATGCTACAAGTGTAAAAGAGCAACACAGAGCAATGATGTTTACGGGAGAGAGAATGAAAAGCATGGCAGAAAGGGTAGTTTCAGAGCATTTTACAAAATTGGGGAAGTAGGTTAGGGAAGGAGTTTCAAAGAGTAAGGCCAATGTGACTAAAGGCTGTCACCAATGGAGGGGCAAGAATGCCACAAGGTCAGAGTTGGATTGCAGAGCATTGCTAAAACATGGGGCTAGAGATGAGAGAGTAGGATGGGACAAGGTCACAAAAGAGTTGTGTAAGCCAAAGAAAAGATTGTGAATTTAATGCATTGTAGGATAGGAAGCCAGTGAAGGCCGGTGAGGATAAGCTTGCTTGCAGGGTTCAAGTGGGAGATTTTGGGATGAAGGCAGTTTGTGTAGAGTGGCGCTCAGGAGCAAAAGGAATTGAGTCTAGATAGCAAAAGCATGGATACGACTTCTTGGGCAGTGGGAAACAGGTAGGGAAAGAGCTGGTATTTGATGGTTATGATTTGGGCATTGATGTTCAACTCAACAGGGAGGTTGCATACCATCTTGTTGAGCTTGATTACGTAGCTGGAAAGAGTGATGCGGCCAAACATGTATTCAGTTATCCCAATGTTCAGCTAAAAAAGAAGTTCTAGCTCGCCTTCAATTTGATGTCAGATAGACAAGTCTGACAAAGCAGACTGTAGAGGATTAGAGGATGGTAGTGGGCAGGAAGGTGTGACACAGTAAGATAAGGTGATACTCAAATGGCATTATCACTGATTGCCACTTCAGAAGTGGCAAAGTCAACATACAATGGCAACAGATGGCACAAAGCGTAGGGCAAGGTTACGTAAGGATAGGAGACTAAGGAAATAGGAATTAAAAGTTAAGGGAGGTCTCTGCACCCAAATCATTATGGGAGCTATCTGGTAAACAACATTTTAGCAGCATTTTCTGCTTTAGGAAAGACAGCGATGAGTGTTGTGGAGCAAATGGAAGACTGTGGCCATGTCCAGGAGGAACTCAAACTGGCAGGGAGAGAGGTTGATATAGCTGTAGCTTTGAATGGGGTGGTGAATCAAGTGTGGCATGTTGCTAGAGAGCAAAAATGAGTTAGGGAGTAAGTATAAGCTGCAAAGACTGGAACTGAGTAGCAGGACACATTACTTTTTTTTTCAAACATTGCATGCTCATTAAATCAATCACAAGGTGTCTGGATGGAGGAGTTATTGAACTCAACAGTGCAAAGCAGCTGAGTTATTTGTAACTCCTCCCACATAAGCTCTAACACTGACGTTTATATTGTGAAGTCAACTCGCGGAGTTGGGAAATAACCTGCACAAGTCTTTGTTTTTGGCCAATGGCAGAGAGATGGCACATAATAAAGTGCAATTTCAGGATGCTGGATATTTTATGATTACAAGTAACCATACTGTCCCCAAATAAAATTTAAATGGTAAAGATCATCTCTAATATTAACATTTGTACCCCTGAGAAAAATACCCAATATTTAAACAATGGAAAATATTATTACTGTATCTTCTGGACTTCGATTAAATCAAGGTCACTGAAGAATGCAAATGAAGCAGGCTCCAATTGCAATGGATTTCTACTATTTATGTAAACTTAGTCAAAGAAAGAGCATTGACTGCCATTTAATTAGAAATACTGTAGTAATTATACTTTCAGAAATTTTGATATCCTTCAGAAATTCACACAAATTTCACACAATGAAATCAAATGTTATATTTATATGAAGTGTTACGACGAAGAGGAAAGCTTGGTACACAATGAAGATTGCTCCACTGAAGTGATTTCAATTTTTTTTGGCAGGGGACAACACAAATCTAGTTTCAATACTATTTTGATGAAATGAGACAGAAATATACTCCGAGGGCTGTCACAGACCCAGACATGAAGTGACTATTTCCAAATCTTACATATTTAAATAAAAAGGCAGCCACCCCATGATCTGAGACCAGTTTTCCCCTCATCTTCCCTGATGGCTTAACTTTGAAATTGGCAGAAAATGCAGTTTATTCCAACATACTCTTACCTGTGTCTGTTCATCAATTTCTTTCCGTATACGGTCCCCTAGTACAATGAGGACTGATACAGCCATCTGTACATCTCCCTGCTCTGCATAGTAATGCAGCATGTCTTTAACAAGGCAATTAAAGTAATCAGTGGGCAGATAGGCATCATAGAGAGGCTGAGAGATTGACATGAGGGAAAAGGATTCAATTGGGGTCAAGCACACAGTTTCCGCTTCATTTCCACTGACGTGCGGCGATTCCACTTTGTCTTGAAGATGGTCTGGAGCGGAAGGGTTATCTATAATTTCGTGACGCAGTTGAAACGCTTCCTGAGGCAAAATGTATTCATGTTCTTCTGCTAACAAACAGGAAAGGCAGTATATGTAAGGACTTTTTGACATCTCAATTTAAAAGAAATGAGAAACTTGAACACAGATCCTATTCTAAAATGGCAATTTTACATGTAGAGACATACAATGGGCAATTTTGTGAGCCCACACTGTCTCACCAGCAGTGCAAATCAGAAATCTGGATGTGCACTGGTTGTGATTTCATGACCATTAATTTTAATAAGTCTGAAAATTGTGCCCGAAATTCTGGTGTTCCCTGCAGGTGGCAGGCAAGGGGGTGGCATGGTGATAGAGGTATCACAATAGGGCTTTGGATTAGGTTCACATTGCTGATGAAAATTTGTGTGTAAAGGTCCGGCAAGGACAGAATCAGAGAGGGCTGCGATGCTTTCATCATTTAATAGCCTTCAAACACAATAATCACTAGAGATTGAGGCATAAAAGGCTGTCAGTGGACCCTTACACCTGCAATGAGTCAACACCTTCAAGAGAGGATGCCAGGGATGAAAAATTTGCAATTAATTAAAAGGGTCTCAAACATGTAGACTTGTACGTAATGTTTAAATGATTCTGGACATCTCATAAAAACTCCCAAGACAACGAAACAATTTAGTACCAAGACCCTCCTCACCATCTACTCGTAGTACCATTAGCTTTCTTTAATCAACTTAGAGCTTCTGACACTTGGAATGGGCCTTTTGTTTGCACACAACAGTTGCTTATTAACGGATCTCCATATATACCAGAAGAGCTCTCTTGTGGTTAGGAGACATAACACGATCAAGTCTTCACTATACAAGTGATAACAACGGCAATTTTTCTTAACAGTATGTGAATAAACGCTCACCAGGAGCATTTTCATGATCCACCATATAAAGGTCATCTTCATCTCCTTCCACATCTCCAAATAGGTAATCAGCAGGCACATCGCTACCTTCTGTCTCCTCATACTCTAATATGCAAGAAGGAAAATATCAAAGTCAGATTAGACGATACACTATAAAAGATGAAAACTTAGGTTAAATGATTTCATTGTAAGCAATCACTTACAAAAAAATCACAACTAGCAAGAGGAACACTAAAACAAGGTGGCAGATTATTGTAGCACTAACACAGTACATGCAGTGTGAACGCAGCTTCCCCCTTGCACTTCCCTGCACTATGGAATTCAAACCTAATTTTCATTGGGATCGGCGTGGGAGAGTAAACAGCTGAAACTTTAGACTGACAGTGTTTATCTGCCAGCAGGTATAGAGATTTCATGCCCTGACTTTGTTTTTTAAATGTAATGAGAAAAACAAAATCAGATAACAATTCTATTGAATTTACTAAACCAAACTGCCCTGGGATGAAGAAATCTTTAGTGTGATGTGTTACATTTCAGTATTTCCACTGAGGTCACAAAGCTACAAATAACAAGACATTCAATTTTTAGTACCCAAGATTTAATGTTAGGTAGCAGTAGGATACAACAGAAGCAAATGTAGTGCATTTCCCCGGAAAGAAAGGGGAAAAATACTTGAAATAAGTCAAGCTGAGCTGCTCTTGCCAATTTAGTGGTCAGTTACAGATAAAAGATATGCAACCAGATTATGCAACTATCCTGTCAGTATATGAATAACTAGAGACAGAGAAGAAACAAGAAAACTACTTTGTGAAAATTAACATTTTCATAACAGTGGAGATTGAAGGTGAGGTCAGTTCTTTACTAGAATTTTGTAATCTAGCACAATTGTTGAAAAATGGGTGGTGTATTGATGGATATACATTGCTGTTTGATACTGTATACTCCACTTACATAATTTTTTTTAAATCAATGCTGTAACATTGACAGAATCTTTAACACAGATAAATCATAATAAGCCAAGTAACACTAGCATTGACACTGTAGTATCATGTCTCAATAAGTTTAATTGGATAAATTTTAATTGACCTGTTTAACTGGAGTCCCAGTATATGTACAAAAATACTGATACAGTAACATGGCAAAAAAATCAATTACTGTACCTTCATTTGCAGTTATCAAAGGGTTTGAGGAATCTAAATGATTAATCTCTTGCCAATTTTCAGTCTTCCCTCGCTCCAACCTAGTCTCATTGCCTAGTGCTGCAGAGAATTCCTTAAGACTGGGAATGAAAATAAAACATGAACTCATTAGTTTACCTACTATATTAAATGGAAATAAACTGCACTGCTCCAAAAATTCAGCAAATCAGACAGAATTTGAAGGGAGGGGACTTTTGAATGTGGAAACTGTCATATTAAAATAAGAAAAGCCATACCTACAGTGGATAAGCTAACATACATTCAACCTGTGTACAAATGAATTATGCCACGAGCACAATACAAAATGATAGAAAGCCAAGGTCAAATGGTTTGTTGCTGATAGGCCAACTTATTTATAAGCCATAAATGCAGTCTTACCACAGTATTCCACAGCTGGAGCACACTTTTTTAAAATTTGAACTGCCTCAGATTTTCTTACCTGTTCATAAGAGGCAAGCCTCCACTCTTGCCTATACTTTGATTCAAATTCACAGACGAAATAGCACCTGGGTTGGAGTAGACAATCCTCAGCATCGTCCATGTCTGAGCCACCTAACCACAAAGGAAGAACAAAGTTAAACCTCGTTCATACTAGTGGTGTCGTGCATCAGGAATACTGACAGTACCATAACGTGAAATCGGTACAGATTCAACTTGCCCTCAACCCGCCAATTTAAGTGTTTATAATAGTCACTGTAAAACACAAAGAACAGACTGCATCAAGTGGGGAAAAAAGGTCCACAGCAATGTCACCAGCACCATTATGCATATGAATATATTACAAATTTTAAACATTTGTACCCAATGTTTTACTATTTTAAGTTAACATGTAGCACAAACAGAATACATGATAAGCCTTGAAGAAGTCATTTAAAATCCCATTCCTCGGGGCTGACCACAACTCTCAGAGCTTTGTCATTCATTAGTAATCAAAGCACCACTTGGGGAGGGAATACAAGTCATATTTACCATTAATGTGTCACATAGCTTGGCATCCCTCAGTAATGACTGCAATCAGGACACACTTATTTTCTCTTAAACTGCAGAATTCATGCACCATTTAGTGCACATTACATGAATAAAACTTCCTCCCTATCTCTGAAGATGACCATTTATTTTGGGGTACAGTTTCATGTCTGCCAGCAGCTTCCTGATATAGTGCTCAAGTGTAATTAATGATGGCCGGTAGGCTAATTTACTGTGGTGGAAACCAAAGCTGACCACACACTTGCCTCAATTGGCACATGTATGCTTTACAGCAGGTGTTACTAAACAGCTGTTTTCACAGTTTCTCCTGGGTTTCTGCTGACGTCACGGCAAGAGAACAGAGAACCTCCATTCCTTTAAATTTTGGTGGGGTGGGGTGGGGGTGTAAGGCAGAGGTAATATATATATTTTCCATTTTTGACCCAGTAATCACAGTACCTGATAACGATATAATTCTTTAGCAATTTTGGCATTATGATCACAGAGCTCTGCCAGCGACCGGCCAGTCAGAATATACTGTTGTGCCATGTTGACAAACCAGTCCATGGAGTTGCTGCCCAGTTCAGTTTCAAACACATTAAGAGCACTGGATACATTTGCAAATTGCTCTGATAAATCTGGCTTTTTGAAGAAAAAAATGGGATAACGTCTCTCTCCGCCATAAGTTTTCCGATTTGAGTCACTAGAAAACATGCTATCTTTTCCTGCAAAAGCCAAGTCTCCAAATAGCCCATAGCACAATCCTTCAGGATTAGCACGATCAACAGGCCGGCTGGCATCTTTGAACATGTGCTGGTACAGAGTACTATCTTTCGATCCGGAAAGGAGGTAATAAGGATCATGAACATGACGCCATACAATTCCAGTAGTAACATCCTTGTGCTCCTCAAACATTCCAAATGGAATGTATGGGCGTCGAATGTCCCAGACATAAATGTTGTGATCTACCATCATGGAGCAGGTTGCTAAATGGTATTTAATTTCTGGTCGCCATTTCACACGTGCTACTGAGGCAATAGTCTGGACACAATAGATCTCCTTGGTCCTGGTTGTTGAAATATCCCATACTTTCACCATTTTATCCCGTCCTCCAGTTGCTAACCATCCTCTGAAAAAAAAAATAAAGTACGCATTATTTTGTATTTATTACTTACTGTTTGTGACTAAGATCTGTATACAACTTGCCCAACCCCTGAAGAAATTTATTCTAAAAAAAAATAAAATAAAATCAAATGTACAGACCAGATTCGGTCAACAAAAACATTGTAGTGATGCATGTTATGTGTGAGCAGTGTGTTACATGACCCTTTTAATTAAGGGATACAGGGAGAAAAATGGCTAGGAGACAGCAGGGTACAGGTAAGTGTATGCGTTTCAGTTTAGTTCAATGTGAGTATTGGTGTACCTAGGAAGTTGTGTTGGAACCTCTTGCAATTTACATGAATGTTTTGCACATAGGCATAAGAGAAATGAAGATTGCTTATATCACTCATACTTGGAGGGTACGAACAATTATGGGGAATAATGCAGGAGATTTGTGGAGGATATGGACAGGTTAGTAAGTTGGGTAGGTAGTTGGCATATATAGTGTAGGTTTGGGAACAGGAATAGTGAACAGCAGAATACCTTACTCGGGTTGAGGAACAAAGATCATAATAAAAGGGGGCGTACAGTGGAAAAGGACTGAAAAAAAAGCTAAATCCTGAGTTTTACAGCAAGGGTCACTGCATTGATGTTAAATTTGTAAAGGCACTGCTTATGCCACATTTGTAGTAGTGTGTGCAGTTCTGGACACACCATTATATAAAAGGGAGAGAGTACAGCAATGATTCATTACAATAATAAGGAAAGGCTTGAAAAGTTGGTGGCGTATTCACTGGAATGGTAAGTGATTCTTCCAGGATCCAAGAGGTTTTCAAAAATCATAAAAGATTTTGAGAGAGTAATTGGTGGAAATTCATTTCCACTAGTGGAAGTATCAGTAACATGGGGTATAAAGTCTGCTTATGCTTAGGTTTTCACACATGGAATGCCTTACAACAATGGCTACTGAGGCACAAACTATAAAAACTTAAAAAGGAATTGGATAAGTTTTTTTTTTAAACAAACCAATAAAAAAGTCTAGGGAGAAAGGACAGGAAAAATGGGGTTTAGAGTAGCAGCTCCAGCTGAAGAACAGACACAAGCACCAGCCTAAGTTTGCATTTCTATGATTCTATTGACAAGACAAGGTGAGGGACAACAGCACAAATTGTTTTGTAATTTTTTAAAAAGCAAATTTTTTTCTAAAAAAACAAAATCAATATTTAACAAAATGGGTAAACAACTGCATTGTGACCTGTAGTCCAATTAGCGGCAAAAATAGTATAAAATGTTCATTCAAAACAGCTTGTAATATCACCTAAGCCTTAATTACAAATGTAACTAACTGAACTTGTATGCTTTTGATCAGGAGTATTAAACTCTCTGGTAGCATCTAATTCAGTCCACCTGAAGGATACTGGTTTGATTTCTGTGGATTCTCTACAGTCTGTTAGTTCACCTTTAAAGTGTGTTGCAAGCTGGCGCAGTGATGAAGCTCCAATATGCTGCCACAATATTTCAGCTAAGTATTAACCCAATTTCTCCCCCCCTTCCCTATTTATTTATTCCAACTGTTACCCAAATCTTCTTCAACCTTTTTCCTAGTCTCCAGGGTTCCCCTGTTTTGTGACTAGCTGGAAATTGCTACACCTACTGAAGTGGCAGGTCTGCCAGTTTTCCCCATGGTCTGTTTATGGGATGCAGCTTATCACTTTCCCTTTAGTTCCCAACAGATGATACAGGCAGAAGCTGCATATGAAGCTTTCCTGCTGGTTGCTGCCTGTGATTCCCCAATCTCAACTGTATAATTATCAGGTATTGAGTACAGGTTGGGCAACTTTCCACAGAAAGCAAAGAGGCATGAAAGGAGGAAACAGAACTTTAGTTAGGCCACACTTAGAATATTGCATGCAATTCTGGTCGCCACACTACCAGAAGGACGTGGAGGCTTTGGAGAGGGTACAGAAGAGGTTTACCAGGATGTTGCCTGGTCTGGAGGGCATTAGCTATGAGGAGAGGTTGGATAAACTCGGATTGTTTTCACTGGAACGACGGAGGTGGAGGGGCGACATGATAGAGGTTTATAAAGTTATGAGCGGCATGGACAGAGTGGATAGTCAGAAGCTTTTTCCCAGGGTGGAAGAGTCAGTTACTAGGGGACATAGGTTTAAAGTGAGAGGGGCAAAGTTTAGAGGGGATGTGCGAGGAAAGTTCTTTACACAGAGGGTGGTGAGTGCCTGGAACCTGCTGCCGGGGGAGGTGGTGGAAGCAGGTACGATAGCGACGTTTAAGAGGCATCTTGACAAATATATGAATAGGATGGGAATAGAGGGATACGGTCCCTGGAGGTGCAGAAGGTTTTAGTTTAGGCAGGCATCAAGATCGGCGAAGGCTTGGAGGGCCGAATGGCCTGTTCCTGTGCTGTACTGTTGTTTGTTCTTTGAAACCATTCGGACACATTGTCGTGCTCCTACAGTAGCCACGTTTACAGCAGCTTTGTCAGAAGCTTGAGCTGGCTGTCTGGCCACCACCTTAGTCAAGACAGAGTACTGCGTAAGATGGGAGAAAACAGAGATAAATAGCGGAAAATAATTTAATAGTAGGTGTTACTCAGGTCAGTTCCAACAAAAAGAACTTTGAGATGCGTCACGGCTTTATTATTTGATGGGAATTTGTCTGATATTTAAGACTTGCTCACTAAATCAGGGCTTAAGTTAAAATATTCCACAATTAGCCTGTAATTTTTCAAAATCAAAATGTATTGCTAAATATTGCACATTTTTGTAAAACTTCGGCAACGAATTTCGACATTCCAGTTTTTGTCATGCAAAAATGGCTTGGGTTAAATTTGGCAAGGCAATATTTGGCATCAAGTCCTTCACAAGGAGTGGCTCAATGCCAGTGTATTAAATTTGAGTGTTCAGACGAGTAACTGGACCTTTGTGCATGATACTGCCTCTACTATGTATATACTAAATATCCATTGATACCAGTCTACCCCGCTTTGCATGTGCCTTGTTATACCACAGCTCACTTTAAAGACCTTAATGTACTCCAATTTGACAAAAGAAAAAAATCAGTCTCATCAGAGCTCTAAATATAAATATTAAATTTTGCAAGAGCCTTGCACTCACCTATCATCTGGGTGCCAATCACAGCAGAAGACAGGTCCATTATGTGCTGTAAACATGCGCTCATATCTATCTGGCCGTCTTATGTCCCAGAGCTGAACATTACCATTTTCAAATGAAGCAGCAAATGCGAAATAGTCTCTTACACTGAATTGTACATCCCGGACACTTTCTGACTGACCTACAGAAGATAAAGTTCCACTCGCAAGGTTACCAAAATAGGCTCAATATTTATGGCAGTTAACATTTGGCAAGACTTATCGGAACACATAAATCTCAAGTCAATTACCATGACTCGCTGGCTGACAAACCTAAAAACATCAAAAGTCCTCAGGAATGTTATCCATACTACAGAATCAGCATGATCTTGGACATCAGCATATTCACAGGCATTGGCTAAAGACAAGAAATCTGAACACAGAATAAGTACTTTCAGATGTAGAGGTGATCTACACACATCTTACAGATTTTCTATTAATTTTCCACTCTGCCTATTTTCCCCCCGAAGTTCTGAAATTTTAATGCAGCTTTACAAGTAGCACCTTAAATTTGGTAAATGGTACTCATTTTTAAATGACACAAAAGCATAGCTTTCAGTTTGGCAATTTTAGTTTTCTGGCATCCTGTATATAAACCAACAGAATGACCACAGGATATGAGCAATTACTTAAGGACAAGGAGATTGACCAAAAAAGCAGTTTTATGGCAAGTATAGGTTTTGCTGCATTTATAACTGGAAAAGTTAACAGAAGCACTTTGTAGAACCTAGTCCTTTAATTTTAAATGTGTATGTCTTACTCCTGAAACCAGATCATTGTCTAGTTGCTTCTGTGCTCCTTTCCCAAGGAGGAGAGAAGGAAAGGAGTCTTTGCAGTGACTCCTATTGAGAAGTGCAAGTATTTTCATTGCCAATGAGGACTGGATCCAGTCTTCTGCAGCTAAAGAACCAGTCAGAAATCATTGTTCAGAAACACCAAGAACGGCCAACTAGATGAAGTGCCAAAGGGCTGTCCGCATCCATACCTCAATTAACAGTTAAGCCTTCAGGAGACAAGGGGCGTCAAGTGGCAAATAAAAAAAAAACACAAGGCCTGGGTGCTGTGTGGGTTAAGAACATGCAGGAATGGAAAAAGGAAAAAATTAGCAAAGACAAATGTGGGTCCATTACAGGCAGAGACAGGATAATTTATAATGCGAAATAGAGAAATGGCAGAGAAGCTAAATAATTACTTTGCATCTGTCTTCACGGAGGAAGATACAAGAAGTCTCTCTGAAATAATTGAGATCCAAGGGTCTAGTGAGAATGAGGAACTGAAAGAAATTAGGATTCGTAAAAAAGTAGTATTGGAGAAATTAAATGGGACTGAAAGTTGACAAATCCCCAGGACCCGATGATCTTCACCCTAGAGTGTTGAAAAAGATGGCTACAGAGATAGGAGATGCATTGATCATCTTTCAAAATTCTATAAATTCTGCAATGGTGCCTGCAGATTGGAAGGTTGCAGATGTAACCCCACTGTTTAAGAAAGGAGGGAGAGAGAGAAATAAAAAGAGAACGACAGACCTGTTAGCCTGACATTGGCAGTAATGAAAATACTGGAATCTATTATAAAGGATGTGATTACTGGACACTTCAAAAATAATGGTCTGATCGGGCAGAGTCAACATGGATTTATGAAGGGGAAATCATGTTAGACAAACTTGTTAGAGCTTTTCGAGGACGTTACTAGCAGAATGGATAAGGGGGAAACCAATGGATGTGGTGTATTTGGACTTTCAGAAGGCTTTTGATAAAGTCCCACATAGGAGGTTAGTAAGCAAAATTAAAGTGTATGAGATTGGGGGTAATATACTAGCATGGATTGAGTAACAGGCAGAAAATAGAGTATGAATAAATGGGTCATTCTCAGGTTGGCAGGCTGTGATCAGTGGGGTACAGCAAGGATCAGTGCTTGGGCCCCAGCTGTTCACAATCTATAATCAATGATTTGGATGTGGGGACCAATTGTAATATTTCCAAATTTGCAGATGACATAAAACTTGGTGGGAATGAGAGTTGTGAGGAGGATACAAAGAGGCTTCAAAGGGATTTGGACAGGCTGAGTGAGTGGGCAAGAACATGGCAACTAGAATATAATGTGGATAAGTGTGAGGTTATCCATTTTGATAGGAGGAACAGAGGTGCAGAGAGACTGCGAAATGTTAATGTCCAAAGGGACCCAAGTGTCCTTGTTCATAAGTTACTGAAAGCTAGCATGCAGGTGCAAACAATTAGAAAGGCAAATAGTATGTTAGCCTTTATCGCAAGAGGATTTGAGTACAGGAGCAAAGAAGTCTTACTAGTAAGGCAGATGAATTGAGGGCGTTGATTAACGCATGGGAATATGATATTATTGCTATTACTGAGACATGGTTGAGGGAAGGGCAGGACTGGCAGCTTAATATTCCAAGGTATAGAGTCTTCAGACGTGATAGGGGAGGGGGTACAAGAGGAGGTGGCATTTTACTGTTGATTAAAGTGACAATTACTGCAGTAAGGAGGGACGATATCCTAGAAGGTTCCTCTAATGAGGCCATATGGGTAGAACTTAAAAACAAAAAGGGGGCAGTCACTTGGCTGGGAGTGTACTACAGGCCTCCAAACAGTGAGAGAGAGATAGAGGAGCAGATATGTAGGCAAATCTCAGAGAGGTACAAAAATAATAGGGTAATAATAGCCGTGGATTTCAACTTCCCCTATATTAGAGGGGATAGCATTGGTGCAAAAAGCTTAAAGGGGGCGGAATTCTTCAAGTGTATTCAGGAGAGCTTTTTGAGCCAGCATGTAGAGAGGCCTACAAGAGGAGGGGCATTACTGGACTTAATCTTAGGGAATGAAGCTGGACAAGTGGTAGAAGCGTCAGTTGGGGAGCATTTCGGGGATAGTGACCATAACTCTAAAATTTAAGATTGTTATGGAAAAGGACAAAGAGGGACCGGAAATAAGAGTACTGAATTGGGGGAAGGCAGATTTCAATATGATAAAACAGGATCTGGCCAAAGTGAACTGGGAGCAGCTTCTTATAGGAAAGTCTACATCAGACCAGTGGGAGTCATTTAGAAGGGAAATAGTGAGGGTTCAGGTGCAGAATGTTCCTGTAAAGGTGAAGAGTGGGACAAAACAGGTCAAGGGAACCCTGGATGTCAAGGGATATAGAGGATTGTGTAAGGGGGAGAAAAGGTGGCGTATGGCAGATTCAGAGTGCTGAAAACAGTGGAGGCCCTACAGGAGTATAGAAAGTGTAGGGGAATACTTAAAAAAGTAATTAGGAGAGCAAAGAGGGGGCATGAAAAATCACTGGCAGACAAGACAGAGGAAAATCCCAAGGCGTTTTATAAGTATGTTAGGGGCAAGAGGATAACCAGGGAAAAAGTGGGGCCCATTAGGAATCATAGAGGCAAACTGTGTGGGGAGCCGGAGGACATAGGGGAGGTTCTGAATGATTACTTTTCATCTGTGTTCACTATGGAGAGGAACGATGTAGGTGTAGTGATCAGGGAGGGGGATTGTGATATACTTGATCAAATTAGCTTTGAAACGGAGGAAGTATTAGCTGTTTTAGCAGGCTTGAAGGTGGATAAATCCCCAGGCCCAGATGAGATGTATCCCAGGCTGCTGTGTGAGGCAAGGGAGGAGATAGCAGGGGCTCTGACACAAATTTTCAAATCCTCTCTGGCCACAGGAGAGGTACCAGAGGATTGGAGGACAGCGAATGTGACACCATTATTTAAGAAGGGTAGCAGGGATAAACCAGGTAATTACAGGCTGGTCAGTCTAACATCAGTGGTAGCGAAATTATTGAAAAAAATTCTGAGAGACAGGATTAATCTCCAATTGGAGAAGCAGGGATTAATCAGGGATAGTCAGCTTGGCTTTGTCAGGGGGAGATCGTGTCTAACAAATTTGATTGAATTTTTCGAGGAGGTGACTAGAGGTGTAGATGAGGGTAAAGCAGTTGATATAGTCTACATGGACTTCAGTAAGGCTTTTGATAAGGTCCCACATGGGAGATTGATTAAGAAAGTAAGGTAAGAGCCCATGGGATCCAGGGTAAATTGGCAAATTGGATTCAAAATTGGCTTAGTGGCAGGAGGCAGAGGGCGATGGTAGAGGGTTGTTTCTGTGAGTGGAAGCCTGTGACCAGTGGTGTACTACAGGGATCGGTGATGCGACCCTTACTGTTTGTAGTGTACATTAATGATTTAGACGTAAATATAAGAGGTATGATCAGTAAGTTCGCAGATGACACGAAAATTGGTGGTGTCGTAAATAGGGAGGAGGATAGCCTTAGACTACAGGACGATGTAGATGGGCTGATAAGATGGGCGGAGCAGTGGCAAATGGAGTTTAATCCTGGAGAAGTGTAAGGTGATGCACTTTGGGAGGTCTAACAAAGCAATGAATTATACAATGGATGGTAGGACCCTAGGGAGTACAGAGGGGCAGAGCGACCTTGATGTACTTGTCCATAGATCACTGAAGGCAGCAGCACAGGTCGATAAGGTGGTTAGGAAGGCTTAAGGGATACTTGCCTTTATTAGCCGAGGCACAGAATATAAGAGTTGGGGGGTTATGATGGAGCTGTATAAAACGCTGGTTAGGCCACAGTTGGAATACAGTGTACAGTTCTGGTCGCCACACTACAGGAAGGATGTGATTGCAACGGAGAGGCTGCAGAAGAGATTCACCAGGATGTTGCCTGGGCTGGAGCATTTCAGTTATGAAGACTGACTAGATAGACTGGGGTTGTTTTCCTTGGAGCGGAGAAGGCTGAGGGGGGACCTGATTGAGGTATACAAAATTATGAGGGGCATTGATAGGATAGATAGGAAGAAACTTTTTCCCTTAGCAGAGAGGTCAATAACTAGGGGCCATAGATTTAAGGTAAGGGGCAGGAGGTTTAGAGGGGAGTTGAGGACAAATTTTTTCACCCAGAGGGTGGTTGGAATCTGGAACACAGTGCCTGAAGGAGTGGTAGAGGCAGGAACACTTATGACATTCAAGAAATATTTAGATGAGCACTTGAAACGCCATAACATACAAGGCTACGGGCCAAGTGCGGGGAAATGGGATTAGTGATGGTCGGCATAGGCTCGTTGGGCCGAAGGGCCTGTTTCTGTGCTGTAAAACTCTATGACTCTAAGTCTTGCTTCAATTATTTAGAGCATTGGTGAGGCTGCACCTGGAATACTGTGTGCAGTTCTGGTCCCCTTGACTGAGGAAGGAGATATTTGCCATAGAGGGAGTGCAACAGAGGTTCACCAGACTGATTCCTGGAGTGGTGGGATTGTCCTATGAGAAGAGATTTAGGAGACTGGGCCTGTATTCTCTGCAGTTTAGAAGAATGAGAGGCGATCTCATAGAAACTTACAAAATTCTTGAAGGGATAGACAAGGTAGGCACACAAAAAGGATGTTTCCCCTGGCTGTGGGGTCTAGAACCAGGGGACACAATCACTAAATAAATGGCTTGCCCTTTAGGACTGAGATGAGGAGGAACCTCTTGACTCAGAGGGTGGTGAATCTTTGGAATTCTCTGCCCCAGAGGGTAGTGGAAGCTCAGTCACTGAGTAAGTTCAAGACAGATTGATAGATTTCTCGTTGCTAATGACATCAAGGGATATGGGGATAGTGCGGGAATATGGCATTGAGGTAGACCATCAGCCATGATCTAGAATGGCAGAGCAGACTCAAAGAGCTGAATAGCCTGCTCCTGCTCCTATGTGTCCTTTACCTTCGGGACCTGAACCCAGCTCAGACTGAAGAGATGAACATCTTCCCCGAGACAGCATCCAAGTATCCTGCATTACATAAATCTGGATAGTTCCTTCTGTGTATGGAGCCATAGCCAAGTTAAACAGCAATCTTAGTCAGCAAGGTCACAAGTATGGCTGGCGTGAAATGTGGAAAGTATCAATTTAATGCTTATTAGGGTGGGTTAAGACTCGTTCTTGGAGCTGTATGAGGGGATCAAGGAGCAGACAGGGGACAGCTAATCCACACAGCAGTTAACTAGGCAGCACTTAATAGAAACCAGCGTTTTTGTCAGTTGAGGTTCCACTCCCTCCCACACAACTATTTTGTCATCAGAAGTCCCAATTTCCTCAATGAAATTTAAATATTTTAAAGTTTTGAATGCAACAGTAGAACAAGGGAACACAAATTCTAAACTAATAAGAGGCAAATAAGAACTTATATCAGGGCGTTCTCTTTATGTAAAAGTGATCAACACATGGAATGGACTTCTGGATAAAACAGTGGAAGCCTTTCCAAATGGATAAAGAAGAATTGATGAATCACCTCCTTCACCCATAATTATCTTGCGAACAGAATTAATTACTATAAATGGTGGTGGCTGCTTTAATTAAACTGATCAATAAAACTTTTTCTAAAATGTATTAAAGACACTCCACACAGTATGGTGGCTGCCTCAAGCTGAGGAAACTCTGGTGTTGATGTCAGCATTTCATCGCCAGACAACTAATGCTGTTCTTCACCATTCAGATGGTGAAGGAGTTAACTTCACACTTAGAAAAGGGTGTGTATTTCTTTGTAGTACTCAAACAGGAAATGGGACAATGTTAGATATATCTTCAGCTATGCTATTTCAGAGAGACAGGCCATTAAGTAAACATGAGGGAAACATGTTAACTATCGCTGCTAATATTTCTATAGCTCAACAGACAGGAAATTATAAAATACTTTCACTTTAGTGGAAAGATTTCCAAAACATGAGAATTACCCAACTAACATTTTTATATGAATTGCTAATAAAGGAATACTGTTTCATAAATGGACTGGCCACATTGACTTTACAGAAACATAGATAACTATATCCTTTACCAGAGAAGGTGCTCACAGATTCCCTCTTCCTGAGATCGAAGCACTTCATGTAGCCATCCTGAGAGCCACTCAGCAGCATGTGAACCTCATTGGGATGGAAGCACACTTTATTAACAGTGCGCTTGTGCTCAGTGAAAAGCTGATCCTGTTTGTTGCGTGATGGTTTGCCCAGATTCCATGTCACCACAGCTCCATTTGTGGCTGCTGTCGCTAGCAAGCTGTCATCCATCTGATGCCACACCACGTCAGCACAGCTGAAGTTGAGAGAGAGCTTGCGCCCAACCCGGAGGTTTGCCTTTTCCACAAACTGTTCCTCCTCCACAGCATAGATCTTGAAAATGTTGCGACCAGCCACTACCACCTGGGCGGCATCCCTACACACACTAATAGCATTGGCAGGTGCATCAAGGTGGCAGAATATAGTTCGCCCTGTGATGGTTGTGCCACTCAGGGCTGTGGTCACTCGTGCCATCTTCTCCATTGAAAACACAAGTAATTTCTGGCAACGCTGCCAGTCAGGAAATGGGACTTGCCGTTATCAGTTACTTCAGTCTTGCCAATCTGAAATGAATACTGTAGTTCCACGTTTTAAGCAGTTTCCAATTGGTCCTTATGACAAGTCAGTTTACCCAGTAATATTATTGTACATTAGGACAAATACTGACAGATCTTGAAGCATGTGCATCGGCATTATTCTAGTGCTACAAGCACAGGCAAATTGTATTTATACTCCTTAAGTTTAAATAAAGTATTTGCTCATCACCATGGATAGAATATATAAAATGAGCAACAGTTCCAGTAGAGTCTAGGACTGGCAGAATCCAAAATTCACACAAATTTTGTTAAAAACCTGAAATGAGAGGAAAGAAATTAAAATTTAATCATCAATAAAAAAGTCATTTCGGAAAAATGTCATTACAGGGGAGGCAGTGGCACAGTGGTAATGTCATTGGACTAGTAATCCAAAGGCCCAGGCTAAAGCTCTGGGACATGGGTCCGAATCCCACCATGGCAGATTGTGAAATTTGAATTCAACTAATAAAAAAATCTTGAATTAAACGCTAGTCTAATGGTGACCATGAAACCATTGTCAATTGTTGTGAAAACCCATCTGGTTCATTTATGTCCTTTAGGGAAAGAAATCTGCCTTCCTTACCTGATCTGGCCTACATGCGACTCCAGGTTGACTCTTAACTGCTCTCTGAAATGGCCTAGCAAACCACACTGTTGTATCAAACCACCACGTAGACTAAGAAAAGAAATGAAACCGGACGTACCACCTGGCATCACCCTAGGCACTGCAAATGACAATGACAAACACAGCCCTGTTAACCCTGCAAAGTCCTCCTTACTAACATCTGGGGGCTTGTGCCAAAATTGGGAGAGTGTCCCACAGACAAGTCAAGCAACAGCCTGACAGTCATACTCAGAACCATACCTTCCAGACAATGTCCTAGACATTGCCATCACCATCCATGGGTATGTCCCGTCCCACCGGCAGGACACACCCACCAGAGGTGGCAGCACAGTGGTATACAGTCGGTTGGGGGGGGTAGTGGAGGGGAGTTGCCCTGAGATTCATTATTGAATCTGGACTCCATGAAGTCTCATGGCATTGGGTCAAATATGGGCAAGGAAGCCTCCTGCTGATTATCACCTACCGCACCCACTCGGCTGATGAATCAGTGCTTCTCCATCTTGAAAACCAATTGGAAGAAGCACTGAGGGTAGCAAGGGCACAAAATGTACTCTGGGTGGGGGACTTCAATGTCCATCACCAAGAGTGGCACGGTAACACCACTACTGACCGAGCTGGCACAGTGGTTAGCACCGCAGCCGCACAGCTCCAGCAACCCGGGTTCAATTCTGGGTACTGCCTGTGCAGAGTTTGCAAGTTCTCCCTGTCTCTGCGTGGATTTTCACCGGGTGTTCTGGTTTCCTCCCACCACCAAAGACTTGCAGGTTGATCGGTAAATTGGCCATTATAAATTGCCCCTAGTATAGGTAGGTGGTAGGGGAATATAGGGACAGGTGGGGATATGGTAGGAATATGGGATTAGTGTAGGATTAGTATAAATGGGTGGTTGATGGTCGGCACAGACTCGGTGGGCCGAAGGGCCTGTTTCTGTGCTGTATCTCTAAATAAATAAGTAAAACTGGGTCTGCGGCAAATGGTGAGAGAACCAACAAGAGGGAAAAACCTACTTGAGATTGCCCTCACCAATCTACCTCTCAGAGATGCATCTGTCCGCGACAGCATTGGTGGGAGATTGCATTGGTGGAAGGCGGCAGATGCATGGGAACACCACCACCTGCAAGTTCCCCTCCAAGCCACACACCATCCTGACTTGGAACTATATCATCGTTCCTTCACTGTTGCTGGGTCAAAATCCCAGAACTCACTCACAGCACTGTTGGTGTACCTACACCCCAAGGACTGCAGCAGTTCAAACACCACCACCTTCTCAAGGGCAATTAGGAATGAGTAACAAATGCTGGCCTAGCCACATCCTATGAACAAGTAAAATATAAAAAATTTGACCAAGTTTTCACCTAAAGACATATCACTCGTCCATATGGTCTTTGTTGCCCGACAAATCCAAGAAAATTGTCAAGAACACCAGGAACTCTTCACTGCATTTATCGACCTGACTAAAGTATTTAACTCAATAAATCGTGAGGCTCTGTGGAAGGTGCACCAAAGATTTGGATGTCCAAGAAACATCATCACAATCCTGAAACTGCTCCATGATGACTGCAACTGTCTTGAGTGGGAGATCTGAAACAGACGCCTTCAAAATCCGGACCGGGGTCAAACAAGGCTGTGTAATAGCCCCCATACTGTTAAAAATCTACCTGACAGTGGCTATTCACCTCAAAGATCAGCTGCCCTCTGGTCCGAGTATTAAATGATGGAACACTCTAACCTCAGTCGCCTCCGTACCAAAACTAAACTGACCACCATAAACATACATGATCTACAGTTTGCGGATGACTGAAGTGTCGTTGCCCACTCTGAACCAGATTTGAAAGCCGCTCGATCTCTTCAATTCTGCATACAGGAGACTTGGCCTGTCCTTGAATGTTGCCAAAACAAAATTCATATCAACCCACAACTAGTCAGCCAAATATTCCACCTCCCATATATGTTGAAGGAGACACTTTGGAATATGTTGAGCACTTCCCATACCTTGGCAGCCACTTCCCTCAAAAGACCACCATTGATGAGATCCAACACCAGATCAGCTGTGCCAGTTCAGCATTCTACAACTACAGCAGCAAGTGTTTGACAACAAAGACCTCCGCAAGTCAACAAAAGTACTCGTGTACAGAGCAGTTGTTGTCACCACACTCCTGCACTAGAGTGAGACCTGGACTGTACATGAACAACACTTAAGGGCACTAGGGAAATTCCATCAGCAATGTCGCCGCTGCATCCTCCGAACTCAATGGGAGGACCGATCAAATGCTAGTGTCCTTCTTGAAGCCAGTTCCACAAGCATTCAGGCAAAACTCCTGCAAGATCAACTTTGATGGACTTCGATTCACTGTGTCCAGATGGCCAAAATCATCTCCCCCGCCAGGTCCTGTTTTCTCAGCTCTCAAATGGTCAACGTTCCAGGGGAGGACAAAGAAAACGCTTCAAAAGACACTCTCAAGCTCTCTTTTAAGTGTGGCAGCACTGACACTGGCAACAGTTGTCCATCAAGCTGCACCATGCTTTGAGTCCAAACGCCTTAATGATGAGGCAAAGTGACAGCAGAGAAGGAAAGAAAAAGCAAATTCTACATTCCGGATCCCACTACCTGCTGGGACGTCCTTCCCCATGCACCCAAAGATCTGCGGGTCAACAATCGGCCTGTTCAGTCACCTGAAGATCCATGGCAGAAACTCACGACTTGAGCAGATGTCATCCTTGAATCGAGGGGCAGATGATGACTTGTCCATATCAGAAGCTTCCACATTTTCTTGGTGGGTAGATAGATATACAGAAAATGTCACAAGGCTCCACCATTTGTCTTCGCTGTCATTCTTAGAAAAATGCACAGAATCTAAAGCAAAGTTTAAAACACTCGAGACATTTTTAAGCTATATAATCTGTTTATCCCAACATTTGGTGCAAAATCTTTACTGTAGCCCTCGACAGTTAGATTGAAAGAACAGGAAAGGTGAAAATCTATATAAATTTGCAGCTCGAATGCGATTCATGTCTTCATAAAAGTTTCCTTTTAAAAAAGGTAGCAATCTTGTTGCACATTATTTCAACATGTGCAATCATGTTGTATTGGCACTACGTCTGAAAATGCTCCTGTGGCACCCCTTCTCCTGAATAGAAGGATGTGTATTTAAAAATAAAGATACAGTGTAGAATGTTAGATGTTCTGACAGTTATTGTGCTACAGGGATGCAGAACACTGATTTGAGACCGTAATTTCTTACACAATAAACTCCCAATTTTATTTTGCCACCACTTGGAGTTATCAAGCTTTCCTTTGTCAGCCAACAGCTCAATTCGGAGAGAGGACGGTTTACTTACTTCTAGGCCTCTGATCATCACCCTCAAACTAGTTATCAAAGGGTGTAAGGTATACCGACCTCCCCATCTTGTGCAGAGTCACCCAGTTCTGTAAAGTCCCTTCCCTCAGCAACATAACAGAGTATGAGGTACCCACACTAATACCTCAAACTGACAGACTTAGAATGTACTGCTTTAGTACATGTTTTACTGCCAAATGTACAATTCATACATCATCTTGGTTTGGTTGGTACGATTTTCACTTTAGGACAGGTGGTGTTGCTTTTGAACCCATAAATCAAGGATGACATTCTAGTAAAATGCAAAGGTGGTGTCCAAATAAAGTATTAAACCTAGGTTCCAGTGACAAAAAAAGTATTTCTGCCAATGGTGCTTCATCATACTGACTTGTTTTCCCTTTGTCCCAGTACATATACAGTCAGTAATACAAGTTCACACTGAGAAAATACAATTATAGTTATTCAAAGAGCAGCACTCATTATCCATTACTACACAAGAGGGGATTAACAGTGAGAGCAGAACAAGAGTATTCTATCTTTGGCAGAGAGTAGACTCGACTTCAGTGCTATGGAATCATTTTACATGAACCACCAAATGGATTCAGTCAAATTAAATGCATTAAATTGACTAAATTGACAAAATGGGTGTTAATTCAGCTGCATTAATATTGACCGAAATGCATTAAGCAGTGTCAGTCTGGGCTGAAGTAGTACAATCAGGTTAAGACTATCAAGATGAGAAAAATTTTAAAGCTTTGTTCGATTCCTAATCTGCACATTACTAATTGTTAAATAACGAATTTACCCAATATAAATCTAAATACACTATTGCTACTTCAAGAATAACTTCGTACCCGCTCTTTTTTTACTTTTATTTAGCCCATTTAGAATCTACAGCAGTTTCTTTTGGGCCTCCTTATCTCGAGAGACAATGGATACGCGCCTGGAGGTGGTCAGTGGTTTGTGAAGCAGCGCCTGGAGTGGCTATAAAGGCCAATTCTGGAGTGACAGGCTCTTCCACAGGTGCAGCAGTATTAAAACAGCTCATTCCCAAATTCAACCGCTGGAAATGGCACTTGCATCGTGATTCAAATTTCAACATTACCAAACTTCCAGCTGGCAGGCTCGTCAACTTTGGTGCTACTGGCAGTCCAGCAAAATCAGCCATACTTCACAATTACGCAACCCTTTTCCGAGCCCTGAAAAAGCATGAACAAACAAACCACGAATGGTTGGTTGCATAATGCATGCGTGCAGTTCACGCTTCCTCCCACAGGGCTAGGGTTATATCAGAGATCAAGTAATTGTGGAAATCCTGTACTAATAACTTCAGTACATGACAAAACAGGAACTTTGTAAACAAAAAAAAAGTAAGTTGGATGAAAGAAATATGATTGCAGTTTCCGAATTACTCAGGCTGTTGTTTTCCATTCAATTACAGAAAGGCACGGAGCTGAAGCGGACTGGGATGGATGTAGCGAAATTCAGTGATAAGAATTGAGGCAATTTTACATTAAGAAATCTTCGTACTAAATCCAATTAAAAAAAATAAATACTGCCGCTTCATGGTAAATCCAAATTCAAAAAGTTATTGATCGCGATCATGTGATCAAAGCGGAAGGAAGACAAAAATTCTGATCAGAATATAAACTGGGAAAAAGCTCAACTTTATTTTTACATCTCAGTACTGGGAAGGTGTGATTAGTTGAATTGAGGATACACGACCTCAGTTTAACTGATTTTTAAAAAGATGAAACATTTCACGAGAAACAGTGTTACGCAACTCTTAATTATGTTTTAAAACATAGCACATGATTAAAAAGTAGTGTTACTTAATTCTGTAGTTCACCAACTAGTGGAACCCATTCTTAACATTAATTTATTGGGCGAGATTTTAAACTCATTCAAAATCCACCCACTTACACAGAGTTAAAATCGGGCCCAATTATTTAAAGTCGCACTCGGTACATCTTGCAGGCGCATAATCATAGAGGTATTTGGGGGTTGGGGGGAGAACACTCAGGAAAAGTGACCTTTTGTGCAAAGTAGCTACCACCACGTTAGGGGCAGGTTTGCAGCCGCTACAGAAAAGCCAAACAGCTCAAGCTCGAGTGTCCTTTTGAATACAGTGGTGCAGTGGTTAGCACCGCAGCCTCACAGCTCCAGCGAACCGGGTTCGGTTCTGGGTACTGCCTGTGCACAGTTTGCAAGTTCTCCCTGTGACCGTGTGGGTTTCCGCCGGCTGCTCCGGTTTCCTCCCACAGCCAAAGACTTGCAGGTTGATAGGTAAATTGGCCATTGTAAATTGTCCCTCGTGTAGGTAGGTGGTAGGAGAATTAAGGGAAGGTGGGGATGTGGTAAGGAATATGGGATTAATGGGATTAGTATAAATGGGTGGTTGTTGGTCAGCACAGATTCAGTGGGCCGAAGGGCCTGTTTCAGTGCTGTATATGACTATGACTCTATGAAACTACAGAAACAATGGATCATTACAGCATCACGTGGAGCAGAGCTGACAGCAAGTTCAGTCCAATTATCACCACAACAAAAACCCCGGGAATAAAAACAGACAATGTGAATTTTGACTTTTCTAACAATCGGTTTCGTATTTCCACCGTTACTGGAAACATTGCAGAACACAGACCTGTAGCCACCCCGCCCCGGCTCTGGGACTATCTAAAAACCCCTTCACTGTTCCCCTCACTCTTAATCCAAACATCTTTCCTCTTTCGCCCCAAAACACAAACTCAAAACCCTCACCTTCCATCCGCCGCCATGCACCGGAAACCGTCACCGAATGGCTTCCGTCCGTTGCGAACAATCCACACAAACATTCCGCCCTGAGGTCGGCCGTTCCGGATCTGTTGTGCCGCCCCATAAAAGCATTCCACCGCCAAGATTCTCTAATCCGGGCCGGACATTAATGCCACGAAATTCTGATAATTCGTGCTTTTCAAAAATCTCTTCGCTCAAGCAAAAACCGCTTTTTTCAGTAAAAACGACAACTCCCAAGATCCCACGCGGCAAGCATGATTATAGACTCAGGTCACGTGAACAGCTCCAGCGTGGGTCCGGCTTTTGTAACTATGGTAACGACAAGATCAGCGCAGGATTCCAGGAGCCGTGACGTCGTCAATGGGTGGGGCGAGAGGTGCGCATGCGTTAACGGTGTCAGTCGCTATAGTGCCGTGCAGCAGCGGGTTTGCTCAAAGTGATGAGCTGACAGAAAGCAACAGGTTGCTTAATGAAGCGATTACACCTCATTCGTTCATCTGCATATTGAACAGATCACCATATAGTGTCAGCAAACTGTGTCCACTTGCAAGGAAAAAAATGTTTTCTCAAATTAAGTAAAGGCTGAAAGTAAATAGCATACTTCTTACTTCTTTGGCCTCCTTATCTTGTAAGACAATGGGTAAGCGCCTGGAGGTGATCAGTGGTGTGTGGAGCAGCACCTAGCGTGGCTATAAAGGCCAATTCTAGAGTGACAGGCTCTTCCACAGGTACTGCAGAAAAATTTGTTTGTCGGGGCTGTTACACAGTGTCAGCAAATTGTGTCCACTTGCAAGGAAAAAATTGTTTTCTCAAATTAAGTAAAGGCTGAAAGTAAATAGCATAAGGGTATGTTTTACCAACCTGTGCTCCTGGGCTGTGAATATGTACAAACTGCGAGACTGGAAGAGACAGGGGTCTGGCTACAGGGCAGCTAAAGACTGTCAAAAAACATCTAACTGCCCGAAACTTGCTTTGTGAAGACAAACACAAAGTATTTGTTTAGTTTCTCTGCCATTTCCTATTCCCCACTATAAATTTTCCTGACTCTGCTTGTGATGGACCCACATTTGGCTTCACTAATCTTTTCCTTTCTACATACCTACAGAACAAGGTGGGAGACGTGCACTGTCTTTTCTAGTTCCACTCTCCACAAATCACAACATACACTTTTCAAAATGTTTACCCAGTTACCGATACAGTCAATCATATACTCTACTCTTTATGCCAGAATAAAATACACCAACCAGGTTTCTTTAATAAACAACAAAATTATCAGTTTATTTTAAAACAAGACTTAACCAGTAATAAAGCAAAGCATTAACACACAGATTGAAATATGAAAGTTCCCCTTTTTAAATTCCCTACACACAAACTCACACACACTGAAAAAATACAGAAATTTTCTCTGCAGAGGTCTGTTATTAAAAAAAAGGACAATACTTTGGCCAAATACTTTCTAATTCTTGAAAAAAAGATATGGAAAGATGTCAGTTGTCCCTTTTTGGTCTGGCGATCCAAGTGCGCACAGACAATTGTCACTGGGATATTTCTAGAGCAGTTCTTTTCAGGTGACGTTGAGGATCAATTTGGCAGGCTTTCCAGGAGAAATGCAGCATCAGTTTCTCTATTTCTTACACTCGATTCTCAGGAAGTTCTCAAAGAGATGGAAGATGGTGAGCTGATGGTGGCTGCTCTCTTGGCTGGTTTTCTCCAACTGTCTTCAAAACAGTCCACACCCCAACACACTGTCCAGAGCGTGACCAAAAACAATATCTCACAAGTCAAGCCTCTTGACCGCTATAAATCTTGACCTGTCACTTCTCTGCAAACATCTTCTCCAGGTCACCAAAGTTTCTGTTGTTTATTGCTTAAAGTACATGACTTCCAGCAAGGCTGTTTTTAAACAACTTCTTAGTGTCCTTTCGATAAACGGTCAACAACAAAGTCCAGCTTCCAAGAAATCTTTAGCCTTCCAATGAATCCATCTTCACAACTTAACTATAAGTCCTCAAAAACATATACTTAACAAAAAATTGTTATGACCAATTGAGGAAGGGGTCTCAGGCTCCCTTTTTGTCCCTTCTTTGGTTTGACTGCAACAGAGTTTATCTTTTTTAACAGTGATTTAACTTACCACCTCAGTGAGCACTTGCTCCTGTTCCTCTAATATAATTGCAAATGAACCAATCAGACAGGTTTTCTTGAGTTTAAACAGGAAAGGTGTAAGTTTATTAACATTACCACTCTAAACCAGTTAAAAATACTAAAATACTCGATGCATCCATGCCCCACATTCACACAAGGGCTACACACACACACACACACAAATAGAGGGAAAAACAGAGCTGGGAGGTTGGAGAAGAGTCTGTAATAAATGGAATTCAAATCCTGAATCTCAGTCCCAGAGTTGTTAGTTGAAATTGTAGTCCTAAAGTCCTTACTGGGCCATGTGCATGGTTCGGGCTTGCTTCTCAGGTTCCAGGAGGCAGAAGAGGGGATTTATCTTTGTCCCCTAGTTGCTAGCTGTGCTGGGCTGTAGGTTTGAGGCTTAGTAGTTGCTGTCAAGGCTTCTCTGGGTCTTTTCTGAAGAGAGGAGAGAGATTGCAGTTCCCTGATGACATACTGTTACAGTCTGCCTTCTGAGTCACAATTCACAATCTCCCAGAGTTGCATAAGTGGTTGCATGACATGGCCACCTCTTTGTGTTTGAATGAGAATCTTCTGGAATGGTCTCTGAAATTCAAGGCTCTCCCCTCAGGCTGCCCAGACATACTTGGTGGGGGGAGTGGGGGGGCAGGGTTTGGCTCTTTCAAAGTCAATGGGGGTCAATGGCTTTTGACGACCAATATTGACAAGGCTATCTCAGATAATTGAATCAAAGAGCACCCTATTGTTCTGGATAGGCTGCGTCAATCATGTCTGTCTCCAGTCTAATCCTTTGGGTTTTTTTCACATGCAAATATTCATGGCCATCTTGGCTGCCCGCTGTTCTGTTTTAAAAGATATTTGTAAAAATTTCCAGTACAAGTCTCAGGCAAAGTTCCACATGTGGAAATTAATATTTTCCATTTGGCATGTGGGGTTTTCATCACAAAATATAGAAGCACTTTTGTAACACAATCCGTTTTTATGTTTCTATTTTTGTTGTAAACTATGTATTACTTCTTTAAATGTTAGCCATTGCCTGTGTACCATCATACCTCTTAACGTAGTTTCCCAATCCACCATGACCAATTTGCCCCTCATACCTTCATACTTTCCTTTTTTTTTTTTTTTATTTCCAAAATATACTTTATTCATAAAAATCTGTAAAAATTACATTGCCAAACAGTTTCCAAACAGCACCAAAAAATACAAACATTGCAAGGGAGATCAGTTTCCTTCAATACTGTCATGAGTTTCTTCCCAACCCTTCCGTTTCACCATTGTCATGTCAATTACAGTTTTACATTTACAGCAATTCAGAATATTAACGATACAGTTCGAGGGGTTTCCCATGGATCCAGCCCCTCAGTCCAGCTTGGTGGGGGAACCTTACACTGTGGTCTTTCCCCATTGAGCCTTTGCTGCGGCTGCCCCAAGCTTTAGTGCGTCCCTCAGCACGTAGTCCTGGACCTTGGAATGTGCCAGTCTGCAACATTCGGCGGTGGACAACTCTTTGCGCTGGAAGACCAGCAAGTTTCGGGCAGACCAAAGGGCGTCTTTCACCGAATTGATAGCCCTCCAGCAGCAGTTGATGTTTGTCTCGGTGTGCGTCCCTGGGAACAGCCCGTAGAGCACAGACTCCTGTGTTACAGAGCTGCTTGGGATGAACCTTGACAAAAACCACTGCATCTCTTTCCACACCTGCTTTGCAAAGGCACATTCCAGGAGGAGGTGGGCGACCGTCTCTTCCCCACCACAGCCAACGCGGGGGCACTGTGCGGAGGGGGCGAGACTTCGGGTGTGCATGAAGGATCTGACGGGGAGGGCCCTTCTCACCACCAGCCAAGCTACGTCTTGGTGCTTGTTTGAAAGTTCTGGTGATGAGGCATTCCGCCAAATGACTTTGACGGTCTGCTCGGGGAACCATCCGACAGGATCCACCGTTTCCTTTTCCCGTAGGGCCTTGAGGACATTCCGTGCAGACCACTGCCTGATGGACCGGTGGTCAAAGGTGTTTTTCCGCAGAAACTGCTCCACGAAGGATAGGTGGTACGGCGCCGCCCAACTGCACGGTGCGTTCCGCGGCAATGTGACCAGGCCCATCTTTCGCAACACCGGGGACAGATAGAACCTCAGCACGTAGTGACACTTGGAGTTTGCGTACTGGGGATCGACACATAGCTTGATGCAGCCGCACACGAAGGTGGTCATCAGGATGAGGGCCACGTTGGGTACATTTTTCCCGCCCATGTCCAGAGATTTGAACATCGTGTCCCTCCGGACCCGGTCCATTTTAGATCCCCAGACGAAGCGGAAAATGGCTCGGGTGACTGCCACGGCGCAGGAGTGGGGTATGGGCCAGACCTGCGCCACGTAGAGCAACAACATGAGCGCCTCGCACCTGATGACCAGGTTCTTACCCACAATGGAGAGAGATCGCTGCCCCCACATGCCCAACTTTTGTCGTACCTTGGCTACTCGCTCCTCCCATGTTTTGGTGCACGCCCCGGCCCTTCCGAACCATATCCCCAGCACCTTCAGGTAATCTGACCTGACGGTGAAGGGGACAAAGGATCGGTCAGCCCAGTTCCCAAAGAACATGGCCTCGCTCTTGCCGTGGTTAACTTTGGCTCCCGAGGCCAGTTCGAACTGGTCGCAGATGCTCATCAGTCTGCGCACGGACAGCGGATCCGAGCAGAAGACGGCGACGTCATCCATGTACAGGGAGGTTTTGACCTGAGTGCCTCCGCTGCCTGGGATTGTCAGCCCTCTTATGCTCGCATCCTTCCTAATAGACTCAGCAAAGGGTTCAATACCGCAAACAAACAAGACCGGGGACAGAGGACAGCCCTGTCTGACTCCAGATTTGATCGGGAAACTTTCAGATTCCCACCCGTTGATTGACACTGCGCTACTGATGTTTGTGTAGAGCAGTTGGATCCAATTGCAGATTCCCTCCCCAAACCCCATTTTGGAAAGCACGTCCATCATGTAGGTGTGCGATATCCTGTCAAAAGCCTTCTCCTGGTCCAGGCTGATGAGGCAGGTGTCCACCCTCCTGTCCCGTACGTAGGCGATCGTATCCCTGAGTAGCGCGAGACTATCAGAGATCTTCCTGCCGGGTACAGTACAGGTCTGATCGGGGTGAATCACCAACTCCAGAGCAGACTTGACTCGACTGGCTATGACTTTGGACAGAATCTTGTAATCAACATTAAGCAGTGAGATGGGCCGCCAATTTCTGATTTCTGCCCTCTCCCCCTTCTGCTTGTAAATGAGGGTGATGATGCCTTTTCTCATGGTCTCTGACATGCTGCCGGCCAGGAGCATACTCTCGTATACTTCCAGCAGGTCCGGGCCGACCCAGTCCCACAGGGCCGAGTACAACTCGACCGGTAAGCCGTCGCTCCCGGGGGTTTTACTCGTCTCGAAAGACTCGACGGCCTTTGTCAGCTCGTCCAGAATTAGCGGCTTGTCCAGTCTATCCCTCCTGCTGTCATCTAGGACCTCTGTGATAGATGACAGGAAGGACTGGGAGGCTCTGCTGTCTGTGGGCTTCGCGTCATACAGCCCAGCATAAAAGGATTTGCTGATCCTTAGTACGTCGGACTGCGAAGACGTTACCGAGCCATCTTCTTCCTTCAGGCTGCTGATAACAGAGCTCTCTCTGTGTACCTTTTGGAAGAAGTAACGCGAGCACGTCTCATCCTGCTCGATGGAGCGGACTCTGGACCGGAAGATGATCTTGGAGGCCTCCTTGGCAAAGAGCGAGGCCTGCTGGCTCTTCACCTCTTGGAGGTCCTCCTTGACCTCGACCCCCATTGACTGCAACCGGAGTAGATTTTGCATAATTTTCTGGAGTCGGGACAGTTCCCTCTGTCTCTCTCTCGCCTTCTGAACACCTTTGTGGATGAAGAACCTCTTGATGTTCTCCTTTATCGCTTCCCGCCAGTGAACTGGAGACTCAAAGAGGGGTTTCACGGTCCTCCAACCTTTGTAATCCCTTTTGAGTTCCTCAACGTTCTCTGGGGTCAGCAGTGTCGCATTGAGCTTCCACGTCCCTCTGCCAACCCGCTGGTCGTCCTGTAAGTGACAGTCGGCCAGTAAGAGGCAGTGGTCGGAGAAGAACACCGGCTTGACGTCGGTGGATCCGACCGTGACAGCACGGGACACAAACAGGAAGTCAATCCTGGAACGGGCAGACCCGTCCGATCTTGACCATGTGTATCTGCGCTGCGCTCCGTCTGCAGGTTTGCTGAAGACGTTGTGCAGTTTGGCATCCTTAACTGTTTCTATTAGGAATCTGGACGTAGCGTCCAGTTTGCTGTCGTCACTGCCGGATCGTCCAGCTGCATCGATGATGCAGTTGAAGTCACCGCCTAGGATGACCGGCCTGGACGTCGCCAGCAGCAGTGGGAGCTGCTGGAAGACGGTCAGCCGCTCGCTGCGTTGTACCGGGGCGTACACGTTGATCAACCGGAGCGGAGCGTTGTTGTACATCACGTCTGCTACGAGGAGGCGGCCGCCCACCACCTCCTTAACTTCGGAGATGGTGAAGTTACCTCCCCGCAGCAGAATACCCAGGCCGGAGGAACGGCAGTCATTACCCCCCGACCAGATCGATGGCCCGTGGGACCACCATCGCGACCACTGCCTGTAGGTGCTGAGGTGTGGTATTCCACACTCCTGCAGAAACAGTAGGTCAGCTTTGACCTTGGCAAGGTAATCCAAGGTTGAAACACATCGCGTAGTAGATTTAATGCTACGCACATTAATGGAAGCAATTCTTATACCCATTTTTTACTAAAAATTAGTTGTTGCTTCCCATACCATTTGTCCTCGCTAGTCCCAGTCCTTCCCCTTCGGGATGTTCCTGCATACCCATCGTATGCGCAAGCAGTTTCACGTTGGTTGGGCTCAGAAACCCCTCCTGATTTTTCATGCAGGGTTTGTGCCGCTCGGGTGACATCGGGGGGGTCTTGTAGGCAGAGAGGATTGGGTTGTCCTCAGCTGCTTCCATCTGTTCCTCCTCGAAAACATCACAGCTCCCGGTCTCCCGGAGCTCAGGTGCGCCAGACGTGTCTTTGCTCCCGGTGTCGCAGAACTGAGATGCGTTGGCCACTTCGTTACGTGTGGGGCATTGGGGTTGGGGCACGCTGGGCCCATCACAGCTTCCAGTGCCCGGGGGCTGGGATGCTTTATCATCCCTCTCGGAGTTCTGCCGCCTCTTTTGAAGGGGCTGTCGTTCCAGCATTTCCCCGTCCAGTGAAGAGGAGTTGTTGCAGTCTGATTCAGAAGAGAGCCTCCTCTTGCCACTGGTTTGGGTGGTGGCTTTGGGATGTTTTTTCTTTGTGGTTTTCCTCTGGACCACTTGCCACTGACCTGTTTGTCCATCTGCTGCCTCCTCCTCCATTGATTCTGTCTGTGGGGGAGGGGTTTCCGGGCGCTGGGTAGGTGCTGGGTCGTTGGTTTCAGCCGCCTCCCCTTCCTTCTCAGGTTGAAGTTCCTCACTGCGGAGAAGGTTGCTGGTCTCTTTTCGAACAGCGGACGCCTTCGTCGAACCTTCGCCCGGCCATTCCTTGGACCTTGCCGCCTGAGCATAGCTGAGACAACGTTTGGGACAGGTCTTGTAGAGATGGCCTGCCGCACCGCACAAGTTGCAACACTTAGTCTGCTTACAGTCCTTGGTCTGATGGCCTTCCTCCTTGCAGTTCTTGCAAACAACCGTGCTGCAGTTGGCTGCCATGTGACCAGATTTGCCACAGGTGCGGCAAACTCTGGGCTGCCCAGCGTAGACCAAGAAGCCTCGACTTCCCCCGATAGCGAAGCTGGAGGGAGGGTGGATGATGGCTCCACTGGGATCTACCTTCAAGGTCACCTTGACCTGCCGCTTGCTGGTCCAGATCCCAAAGGGGTCCTTGACATCAGTGCTGCTGCCGGCCACCTCGACGTACCTGGCGAGAAAGGTGAGTACATCCACCACCGGAACATGGGGGTTGTAGAGGTGAATCGTCACCACCCGGTCCCGTTGTGACGGAAGCGTGAAGAGCGGCTCCGCTGTGAGGATCGACAGTGGCGCCTGGTCCCCTTTCTCCTTGAACGCCTTCAGGAACTTGATGCATCCCGCCACGCTCCGGAACGTCACGTCGAAGTATCCACTGCTGGGGAAATCCTGCAGGCAGAAGACGTCCGTCGCTTGAAATCCGCAGCAATCGAAGAGAATTTTCTTCATGAAGAAGGTGCGATCGACCGGTGCATCTCCTTCCTTGTCCTTCACGACCACCCGAACGGTGTTGCGCACTCCCTGGCCCGAAGCTCGAAAATTGGTTATAGCCATTTTACTCAAAGCTTCCCCAGAATCAAAAGGCAATGATCATGGTCTCTTCTCAATCAAATAAGCACTGATAAGAACAGATACTACACTTGATCTTAGCCAAAAGGCCGACCTTCATACTTTCCTTTGCTTAAATGTAAGACTCTAGCTTCTGATTGAACTACATGACTTTCAAACTTAATGTAAAATTCTATCATATTATGGTCACATCTTCCTAAAGGCGCCTTTACAATAAGATTACTAATTAGCCCTTTTTCATTGCACAATACTAGATCTAAAATAGCCCATTCCCTAGCTGTAGAAAACCATCTCGCATATATTCAAAGAATTCATCCTCCACAATATCAGTACTAATAAAGTTTACCCAGTCTATATGTAGATTGAAATCCCGCATGATTACTGTATTACCCTTGTTACATGCACCTCTGATTTCCTGATTTATGCTGTGATTTACATTACCACTGCTGTTTTGTGACCTGTAAACAACTCTGACCAATGTTTTCTGTTCCTGCTGTTTCTTCGTTCCACCCAAACTGATTCTGTGTCTTCATCTTTGGAACTAACGTCATCTCTCACTACAGCCCTCTTTAATTAACAGAGCTACCGCACCACCTTTGCCCAGCTTCCTGTCCTTCCTGAATTTCATGAATCCTTGGATATTCAGGTTCCATAATGGCTATCAGGTCATACATATGAATTACTATTTGAGCTGACAATTCATCTGTTTTATTGTGAATGCTGTGGGCATTCAGATACAGAGCCCTTAATTCATTTTTTTTCTTGCTTTTGTAACCTCTGGCCCTATCTGCTAGTTATGTAATGTACTTTTACAAATTTTATGAATAAAACATATTTTTGTCAAAAGAAATCCATCCAATTTATCAGCTGGCAAGTGGCCCACATCGAAGAAGCTTCTTCACAGAATATAATCCAAATTCTTTGAAGTTTTCAAAGCTGAAATCCATTTACAAAATGCTGCATTTGTTTTATCAATAAAAAGAAAGACTTGCATTTATATAGCGCCTTTCATGACCATTGGACGTCTCAAAGCACTTTACAGCCAATGAAGTACTTTTTTTTTTGAAGTGCAATCACTGTAGTAATGCAGGAAATAATGGATCAAAGGTCACAAGCTGAATGTATAGTCGAAAATAATGGACAGAAAACATACTCGAGAGAGGAATCATCCACTGTTATATTAGGAGACGAATATACTTCAGAACACAAGAACATAACCTGGTGGGGTGGGGGGGTTGTAAATTAGAATATGCTCTCTTTGAAAGTTAAACTGGATATTCACTTTACCAAACTAAACACCCAGGCTTTTGTAACAACAAATTACTTAATTTACGCAAGTCACATGAATAAGCAGTAAACAATATAACAACAACTTATATTTATATAGCACCTTTAACATAATAAAACATGCCAATGTGCTTCACAGAAGCATTATAAAACAAAGCATGATACTGAGTCACAAAAGGAGATATTAGGTCAGATGACCAGAATCTTGGTCAAAGAGGTAGCTTTTCTTCTTCTTTGGCCTTCTTGTCTCGGGAGACAATGGATAAGCGCCTGGAGGTGGTCAGTGGTTTGTGGAGCAGCGCCTGGAGTGGCTATAAAGGCCAATACTAGAGTGACAGACTCTTCCACAGGTACTGCAGAAAAAATTGTTTGTCAGGGCTGTTACACAGTTGGCTCTCCCCTTGCACTTCTGTCTTTTTTCCTGCCAACTGCTAAGTCTCTTCGACTCGCCACACTTTAGCCCCGCCTTTATGGCTGCCCGCCAGCTCTGGCAATCGCTGGCAACTGACTCCCACGACTTGTGATCAATGTCACAGGACTTCATGTCGTGTTTGCAGATGTCTTTAAAGCGGAGACATGCACGGCCGGTAGGTCTGATACCAGTGGCGAGCTCGCTGTACAATGTGTCTTTGGGGATCCTGCCATCTTCCATGCTGCTCACATGGCCAAGCCATCTCAAGCGCCGCTGACTCAGTAGTGTGTATAAGCTGGGGATGTTGGCCGCCTCGAGGACTTCTGTGTTGGAGATGCGGTCCTGCCACCTGATGCCAAGGATTCTCCGGAGGCAGCGAAGATGGAATGAATTGAGACGTCGCTCTTGGCTGACATACGTTGTCCAGGCCTCGCTGCCGTAGAGCAAGGTGCTGAGGACACAGGCTTGATACACTCAGACTTTTGTGTTCCGTGTCAGTGCGCCATTTTCCCACACTCTCTTGGCCAGACTGGACATAGCAGTGGAAGCCTTTCCCATGTGCTTGTTGATTTCTGCATCGAGAGACAGGTTACTGGTGATAGTTGAGCCTAGGTAGGTGAACTCTTGAACCACTTCCAGAGTGTGGTCGCCGATATTGATGGATGGAGTATTTCTGACGTCCTGTCCCGTGATGTTCGTTTTCTTGAGGCTGATGGTTAGGCCAAATTCGTTGCAGTCAGCCACAAACCTGTCGATGAGACTCTGCAGACACTCTTCAGTGTGTGATGTTAATGCAGCATCGTCAGCAAAGAGGAGTTCCCTGATGAGGACTTTCCGTATTTTTAAGGAGTATCTAAAAGGAGGAAAGCGAGGTGGACAGATGTAGGGAGGGTATTTCAGAGGTTGGGGCCTAGGCAACTGAAGGCGACAACCAATGGTGGAGGGATTAAAATCAGGGATGCACAAGAGGCGTGAATTAGAGGAGCACAGATATCTTGGAGGGTTGCGGGGTTGGAGGAGATTACAGAGACACGGAGGGGCGAGGCCATGGAGGGATTTGAAAACAAGTATGAGAATTTTAAAATTAAGACGTTGCATGACCGGGAGCTAATGTAGGTCAGCTCTTGGTCTGGCAATGCCTCAATTTTAAAATCCTGATCCTTTTATTTAGAGATACAGCACTGAAACAGGCCCTTCGGCCCAACGAGTCTGTGCCGACCATCAACCACCCATTTATACTAATCTTACACTAATCCCATATTCCTACCACATCCCCACCTGTCCCTATATTCTCCTACCACCTACCTATACTAGGGGCAATTTATAATGGCCAATTTACCTATCAACCTGCAAGTCTTTTGGTGGTGGGAGGAAACCGGAGTACCTGGCGAAAACCCACGCAGACACAGGGAGAACTTGCAAACTCCACACAGGCAGTACCCAGAATTGAACCCGGGTCGCTGGAGCTGTGAGGCTGTGGTGCTAACCACTGCGCCACTGTGCCGCCCTGTTTTCAAATCCCTCGTAGTCTCGCCCTTCCCTATCTCTGCAACTTTTTTCAGCCCTCTGAGAACTCTGCTCCAATTCTGGCCTCTTTTGCATCCCCTCTTTTCATTGTACCACCATTGTCAGCCAAACTTTCAGCTGCCTAGGCTGTAAGCTCTGCAATTCCCTCGCTAACCTCTTTGCCTCTCTACCTCTCTTCCTTTGAATTGTTCCTTAATACTTGCCTCTTTGACCAAGCTTTCAGTTACCTGTCTTAATATCTCCTTATGGGGCTCGGTATCAAATTTTATTTGACAATGCTCCTGTAAAGTGCCTTGGGATGTTTTACTACCTTAAAGGGACTATATAAATGCAAATTGTTGTGGATTGGCAATGACTATAAAAACACACAGCTCTCTAGCTGTTGGCTGTGAGACTGGAACTGACTGCATCTGGCTACTGGTTGCCTCTAAAAGGTTAAAGATTGCCTGTAACCAGCCAACTAATCACCTGGCAAGTGACCGACTGTTATGAATGCTGGACTTCGTCGTATGATTATATTTTAAAAACTGTGATCTTTAAATGCAGTGTAAAAGGATTCGGAGGAGACATGTGACCTCATACCAAGTCTGCCCAGACACAGGTCTTGGTTACCAAGCAAACAAGGAGCCCAGATCAAAAGACCCTTTTGAAAGCAGAGTACAAGGTTGTAACACCTAATGGACAAAGGATTTCACTCTCAGATCATAACCAGGGAGCCAGGGTCTCTAAAAATGCAAATTCGAGTTGTGATTGCTAACACCTGGAAAGCGCAGGTGGTTTTGCTATGGCCAGACTTATGGACTCTTAATATTGTAAAAGGAAAAAAACTATTGACTATTGATTCTGGATAAATTCAACAGGTGTTTCTGTAGGCTGTAAAGAAGAAAGGAAGACATGAAGACCAGCACCGGCAGCCGAGAGAGAGAGAAAGCAACTGCTCTCAGAAGACTGATACAGCGAAAGGCTGTTAAAATTTGAAACCAGTTCGAAGGCTCAAGGTTTGTGGAGGAGAAAAGATCAATAGGGTCACCCGAGATTCTCTTATTAACAGAAGACCAGTCAAGTATGCTTGGAAGATGTGAACGAAGAGGACATTGGCTTTGTTAAGGACACTAGATGATTCAACCCATTGCAACTGGGAAGAACTTGGTACTTTTAAATGCAAGGATACCATTTTGCTATGAACTTTGTGTAATGTATAAATGTGGTGTGGGGTTTTCGAGTGTGTTAATAAGCTAATGGGAAATACCTTTCTCTGTAATTTAGTGTAATAGCTACCTACTAAGTACTGTTCAGTTAATGTTGATTTTTAGTTTAGTTGTCAGTAAAAGTCTTAAAATGTGAAATCTTGTCATGTAATTCTTTAATTGGTCTGGGGAGTTCACAGCTCTTGTTTTAGAGTTAACGGTCTCAACTGAGGTTGTAACACTGATATCTAAGCAACTTCCTCACAGAATATAGTCAAGACCCTTTGAATCTTTAAGAAATGAAGTCTATTGACAAAAGGTTGCATTTGTTTTATCAGTACTTGACCAAAGAAACAGCGACACTATACAATGGTAATGATGTTTTGCTGAAACATGGTGCAGTTTACTGATGCTATGTGAAGTGAATTGAATTGACTGAAAACTGGCATCTTTGATTGTAGGAGTCTCAGGAGGAGGCTGAGAAGGACGATTCACTAGGCACTTCTGGCTGAAAATGCTTTCAAATGCTTCAACCCTGTCTTTTGCAGCACTTACTGGGATCCAGAGTCATTGAGGATGGGGATGCATGGTATTTTTCACAGACAAATTTTTCTCTGCTGCTCTACATCACCTCACTCCTTCTATTCTTGATAACCTTTTCATGGAAATATACATTAGAAATAGCAATTAATATATTGGGAATTCCTAAACAAAGTCTGGTGTGATGCGGTTGCTCAGCTGGCAGCTGCCTACTCCTCTCTGCTCCAGAAGGTGGGTTAATGGTAAATTTTAATGGTGGATTAACAGCCTGAATCTACAGACATATGAAATTGTCAGACAGGAAGATCCACTGGTCCATCTAGCCTGTTCTGTACAGTTCCACAATACACTCCTCACCTGCCCACAGCCATGAGATTTTTTTTAAAAATTCTTTCATGGGATGTGGGCTTCGCAGGCCAGGCCAGCATTTATTGCCCATCCCTGATTGCCCTTGAACTGAGTGGCTTGCTTGGCCATTTTGAGGGCATGTAAGAGTCAGCCACATTGCTGTGGATCTGGAGTCACATGTAGGCCAGACCAGGTAAGGACAGCAGATTTCCTTCCCTAAAGGACATTAGTGAACCAGATGGGTTTTTACAACAATCGACAATGGTTTCATGGCCATCATTAGACTAGCTTTAAATTCCAGATTTATTAATTGAATTGAAATTCCACCATCTGCTGTGGTGGGATTCGAACCCATGTCCCCAGAGCAATACCTGGGTCTCTGGGTTACTAGTCCAGTGACAATACCAGTATGCCACCGCCTCCCCCTGGAAGAGGTGATAAACGAGATAAAACCCCTGATCAATTAGGGGGAAAGATTGGAAATATTCCACTTTGACCCCTTTAGGCAAGCAAAAGCAGTCCAGGAGATCACACTGACCCGGATTTACATTACAGGTATGAGATCATCTCTGCCCCAGTCGGAAACAGGTCCAGCATTCACATGAAGGAATGCATTAAATCAGCATTCGCTGCTTGACATCCAACTTAGTTCTGCCCTTACATAATTTGTAAGCATGGTCCCTGCTCCTCCAGTTCACTTTAATAGATTGGTCCACATAAACACAATCTACTCCCTTCATAAACCTTGATCAAATCACCCCCTAATCTATGCTTCTCTAAAGAATATAAGTGGTTGTTGTTATTGAGGTGCTTTAAACTTAAAATGAATCTTGTGGCCCTCCTCCGAACCCTTATATCTGCCATCATGTGAGGAGACAAAAACTGGACACAGTATTCTAACTGAGGCCTAACCAAGGTCAAAATGGTTTGCTTTGTTTTTTAGTGAATTGTCTGGCAAATACAACTTAGAACCCTGTTGCTATAGATATGGCTTCACAGTTAGGTACCTTTAGAGTGTCATGCAATAAAATACCTACATCTCTTTCATTCACCACTGGCTTTAATTCTGTTCCACGTAGGAGGTAAATATATTTGGCATTTAACCTACCCATTTGCATTGCACTAAACATTTCTAAGTTAAACATCATCAATGTGATTAACCTGTACTTCCAACATATAAACATTTGTTTGCAGTAGTTGAGCATCCTCTACAGTCCTAACGTATCTTGGTAATATCCTCCAACTTGCAGATTATTTTGCCTACACCTAAGTGATTAATGAAAATAGTAACTATTGGACCAATTTGCTCTAAAGATACAACAAAGTGCATGCAGTTGCACCTTAACAATACAATACACTGCCTTATAGCATGCTTGTCCTTATAGAAGACATAGCATCTGATGTTTAGCTGGCGTAAATGGGGGTAATTTTGACTGTTTTCATCCATTTTACACCATTGCACAAACAGCTTACATTTATATAGGACTTTTAACATAATAAAACATCTTAAGGCACTTAACATGAACATTATCTAACAAATTTGGCACTGTGCCACAGATGGGGATATCAGGGCAGATGGCCAAAAGCTTGGTCAAAGAGGTAGGTTTTAAGGAGAGTTTTAAAGGCGGAGAGAGATGTAGGGAGGTGGGAGGGAATTCCAGAGCTTAGGACCAAGGCAGCTGAAAGCATGGCCATCAATAGTGGAGCAATTAAAATCAGGAATGTGCAAGATGCCAGATTTAGAGGAAGGCAGAGATCCTGAAGACTTGTAGGGCTGGAGGAGGTGACAGAGATATGGAGGGGCAAAGCCATGGAAGGATTTGCAATCAGGGATGAGGAGTTTAAGGTTGGGGGCCTTGTTGGACAGTCGACATTATATCTCCTTGGTGTCTTGCATTTAACGAGCATTCATCACCATTAAGGCATCATGGTGAAGTGTCAAAAGTATCGAAAAAGAAAATGTGTTTATTCTGACCTGGAGCCAGAAACACAGATACACATGTCAATCTGCAAACTTCATCCGCCAACAGCAATTAACCTCTAATTTGTCTCAGAGTTTACAACAAGCAGACTTTGTGGCCTTAAAGTGACAGGTCACTTTAAACACTGCTCAGAATAATACCAGAAGATGATGGAAACAGCAGGTCAAGCAGCACCTGTGGAGAGAGAAGTACAGTTTCAGGTCTATGACCTTTCATCACAATGTGTTACCCGGTATGTAGCATTCCTGTGGTTATTGGACTGGTATCGTCAGGCTTACTGGGATGATAATGCATACAGCATTGCCAATCATTTGGTAATACTAACATGCTTTAATGGCAATGAGTAAATTTTTCATCCTCAGTTTGTACTGAACATGCCTCCCATCCCCCACCTCCGCTTATAAGAATGGTACAGTCGGTGATTTTCTATCTTAAATGCAGATTTCTCCGGGCTCCTTATTCGGAAAGTTGCCTTACATCTGAACCCACTTTCATCAGTCTTGCTATTTTCTCTTTAGAGACTTGTGCATCAAAACATTTAGAATCAGAAAAGAGGGATTGTGCAGAGGACGACACCGGGGTAATTATTTATATCTCTCCTTATATATTGTACTCACAGGTTCATTGAGGGTATTTGTCGGAGACTGAATCCCAGTTCTTATCATCGGGATCACTATCTCTGCGGGCTGGCCTGTGTAATATGGGTCAAAAGTCCAGGTTGCTTTAAGTACTTGGAACAGAATTGATGCAACAATACGTACAGATTTCAACATTATCAGCAACTAAAAGGTTTGTCATTTGGCGATATTTTGTGGTCGAACTATGACAGATTCTGGAGCTGCTGCGTTGTTCCTGCAGCCCCAGGCTGGAGCTGAGATTCCAACACAGGAGCCTCCGCAGAACGCTGCAATGTCGTATTCTGCAGTCGGGATGGGAATGGGGTCACAGGCCTTCCCTTTATAATATAAACTGTGAAGTTTGAAGGAGAGGGACAGAATTGGTACATTTTGGATAATACGACCATGGTGTCTCAAATGCAATATTTTTGAAAGCAATGTATCTCAGTTAAAGCACTGAGACAGATTAGCACGATTGCTGCAAATTCATGTTTTAAAATCAACGCTAGCCCTCGTCGCACTGATTCTGGTGAACTATAACACCTAGTACGTGAATTGACGAGGCACGTATTGCTACATTAATACAGTAAGCATCCCGTTTTGATTAAACTGGCCTTATTAGATACTAACTAGTTCTCATTGTAAACCTGGAGTCAGCTGCCGCTCCGAGTTTGCCATCATCTACAAATATGTTCACTTTACATTGAGCTGCTGAATCCAGATCGTTTGAGTACATTTGAAACCGCAGTGGTTCCAGCGCGGAACCCAGTCAGTTCATATTTCCCTTCCCTACTCTGACCACCTCCAGGCACCTCTATGTTCAGACTGGCCAAGAGAGTGTGGGAAAATGGCGCACTGACACGGAACACAAAAGTCCGAGTGTATCAGGCCTGTGTCCTCAGTACCTTGCTCTACGGCAGCGAGGCCTGGACAACGTATGCCAGCCAAGAGCGACGTCTCAATTCATTCCATCTTCGCTGCCTTCGGAGAATACTTGGCATCAGGTGGCAGGACTATATCTCCAACACAGAAGTCCTTGAAGCGGCCAACATCCCCAGCTTATACACACTACTGAGTCAGCGGCGCTTGAGATGGCTTGGCCATGTGAGCCGCATGGAAGATGGCAGGATCCCCAAAGACACATTGTACAGCGAGCTCGCCACTGGTATCAGACCCACCGGCCGTCCATGTCTCCGTTATAAAGACGTCTGCAAACGCGACATGAAATCGTGTGACATTGATCACAAGTCGTGGGAGTCAGTTGCCAGCATTCGCCAGAGCTGGCGGGCAGCCATAAAGACAGGGCTAAATTGTGGCGAGTCGAAGAGACTTAGTAGTTGGCAGGAAAAAAGACAGAGGCGCAAGGGGAGAGCCAACTGTGCAACAGCCCCAACAAACAAATTTCTCTGCAGCACCTGTGGAAGAGCCTGTCACTCCAGAATTGGCCTTTATAGCCACTCCAGGCGCTGCTTCACAAACCACTGACCACCTCCAGGCGCGTATCCATTGTCTCTCGAGATAAGGAGGCCCAAAAGACTCTGACATTAACTCCCCGAAGCAGTTATTCATTTGTTTCCCACCCTGCAGGCAATTTCTTATCCGTTTCCAAGTTTTGCCCTAAATCCCCACAGTTTTGAGTTTTATCAATAGCCTTTCTGAAGTCCTTTGGAAGTCTAGACAGCACATCACAGGGCCTACCATAACCCACGTGGGCTGTCATTTCTTCAAAGAAGGAGGTTGGTAGAGAGGATCTTCTGGATTCACGGTGAATGTCCTTAATCCGGTTATTGTTGATAATTGATTCTCATTATTTTGCATGAAATGGCCTGAAGTTGCCTCCATCTGTTTTGTCACCCTTTTTGAACATGGGCACCACACTAGTCTGTTTCCAATGTACTGGTACCTTCCTAGTGTCCAGTGACCCCATCATTTCTCGTGCCTCACATCTCCTTGAAGGTTTCCACCAACTTCCATTTCTTCTGCATTTTCATGCTCACTAACAAAAATCAGGAGAATGCAGCTCTCAAACTGCTGTTCTAAATGAAAGGAATGTACTTTTAAAGATAAGTAGCCTCATATATGGGGATAAAACTATTGGCATCTTTTTAAAGGCTCAGAGATAGTTCACTCGTGTTTTCAATCTTTGCAGTGATCCTGTATGGTGAGGTGGGAGGAAATGACCAAGTAGGGTAAAAGGAAAATGAACATAGGAATAGGAGGAGGTCATTTAGTCCCTCAAGCTTATTGCACCATTCAGTGAGATCATGGCTGACTGCAATCTAATTCCCCATATCTCTTAATACCTTTGGTTAACAAAAATCTATCAATCTCAGATTTAAAATTAATAATTGATCTAGCAAACCTCTACCACCCTTTGCATGTAGAAGCATTTTCTAATTTCACTCCTGAAAGGTCTGACTCTAATTTTTAGACTCTACCCTCTAGTCCCAGCTATGAACATAGGAATAACATTCTGATGGCTCATATGGGAATCAAATCCATGACCATGGTGTTATTAGAATCTATCTTTGGCTGGTGAAATGGCACTTCTGCTGTGGGGGTAAGGAGGATTGCCATATTTGGAACTCAATGGCCCATTCCCCAGAAGACTGCACCAAGCTTAGCACAAGGAGGTGGCGGTCAATTTGGATGCTGCAGGACATGGAAACAGATGTGAGAGGAAATGGCAAATCTGGAAAGGAAACATTCTCCAATGTTACTACAGTGCATACTGCAGTGTAGCCTGTCAATCTGTTCAACGTTTACTGCTTGCCCATGCCAAGTTCTCATGCACATTTACAGCCCTCTTATTGCACCTCATGTATACGGGACGCCTTGGCAAAGCACATTGTTAAGATGCACCGTACAGTTGAAGCCTTTACTACACTCAAATCTTTCAAGAGCTTCAAGTTGGGTATATGGCAGTCAACAGTTTCCCCCGTACTTTAGGAAGCACACGAGTGACTTAATATTGGACAGCCATGCCATACTGTTTTGTGAAAATGATGCTGGAAGCATTGACCATGCTCAACAATGCATCAGTTACCTTTTTAATCCATATATGTACCTGATATTAAAGTGCTGCTGGAATTGAGCCATTGATATAACAATTCAGGGCAGTGGTGACTGTGCCAGCCATGGGTGCTGCTGTCCCTATGATCTCCTTGGTATGTCTTCTCTCATCTTTGTGGTACTTCAACCATACAATAATTATATTACTTAAACCATGTAATAATAATAACCATGTAACCATGTATTTGAGGTACATTAAAAAGCAAGCTTAAGGAGTTAAAATGGCTTCCAGAAATTCTGGTCGATATTAAATAATGTCAAATATGAAAACCATTGTACTGTAAACATTGTCCAAAGAAAGTTATTTAAGGGCTCTTGCACCCATGAAAGTTCCCTAGCTTCCATTGCACATGAGCATATACGTGGAGAGGATTGGAAGTAAATTCAGCAGAAATACTATGATAAGTGTTCACTTATATTTGTGCATTAAATCTGGCATCCTAATGAACCTTGTGCATAAAATGGGAGTGGGCATTTCAGCTCAGCAAAGGTAAATGAGCAGTGAATTATGGGGAAACAACATGGAGTGGCAGTGTAATCTCAATGGTGCAACAACAAAGGGACCTCAGGATGCATGTTTACAAATCTTTGAAGGTGGCAAGACAAGTTGAGAAGGCCATTGAGAAAGCATATGGGATGCTTGGCTTTGTAAATAGGAGCATACAAAAACAAGGAATTATGCTAAAACTTTACAAATCTTTGGTTAGGCTTCATCTGGAGTATTGTGTACAATTCTGGGCAGCACACTTTAGAAAGGATATCAAGGCCCTGAAGAGGATACAGAGGAGCTTTACCAGGATGATGCCAGGGAGAAGGGATTCCAGTGGTTAAGTGGAGAGATCGGAGAAGCTGAGATTGTTTTCCTCAGAGCAGAGAAAGTTAAAGGGAGAGCTAATAGGAGTATTCAAAATTATGAGAGGTTTTAATACAGTATGTAGGGAGAAAGTAGGATTGATTAGGATTCATGATAAATGCCTGGAAAATGTGGAACATTTCCAGTTCCTTGGAAGTTATCTTTCACAGAATTACAGGCCGGAAAGAAATTGGTACACAGCCTGCTCTTCCGATTCAGCACACTTTGTGCCAATTGCGCACCTTTTCACCCAGCACACAGGAATGCTGAATCACTCCCGCGCTTTTACACTGTCATCGAAATCAGGTAAATCATAGAAGCATAGAATCATAGAAATGTTAAGCATGGAAGAAAGCCATTTGGCTCATGGTATCTGTGCCAGCCGACAAGAAGCCATCCAACCTAATCCAACTTTACAGCTCTTGGTTCATAGCCTTGCATGTAACGACACTTCAAGTGCATATCCAAATACTTTTTAAATGTTATGAGGGTTTCTGCCTCTACCACCCTGTCAAGTAGTGAGTTCCAGATCCCCACTGTGTAAAACATTCCCCTCAAATCCCCTCTAAACCTCCTACCTCTTATCTTAAATCTATACCCTGATTATGAACCTCTCAACCAAGGGGAATAGGGTTTTCCTATCCATTCCATTGAGACCTTTCATAATTTTATACACTCAATTAGGTCTCCCCTCAAATAAAACAACCCTAGTTAATCCAATCTTTCCTCATGACTAAAATTCTCCAGTCCAGGCAGCATCCACATAAATATCTTCTTTACACTCTCTAGTGCAATCAAATCTTTCCTATAATGTGGTCACCAAAACTGCATGCTGTACTCCAGCTGTGGCCTAACTGTACTTTATATAGTTCCAACATTATCTCCCTCCTCTTATATTCTATGCCTTAGTTAATAAATGCAAGTATTTTGGCCTTCTTGACCACCTTATTTACCTGTCCAGCCACCTTCAGGGATCTGTGGATACGCACTCCAAGGTCCCTCTGTTCCTCTACACTTCTCAGTATCCTACTATTTATTGTGTATTCCCTTGTCTTGTTAGCCTTCCCCAAATATATTACTTCACACTGCTCTGGATTGAACTCCATTTGCTACCGTTCCACCCATGTGACAAGTCCAGTGATATCATTCATTATCAACCACATAGCCAATTTTTGTATCGTTGGCAAACTTCTTAATCATACCTCCTACATTGAAATCCAAATCATTGATGTATCGCACAAAAGGTAAGGGATCTGGTACTGAGCCCTGTGGAACCCCACTGGAAACAGCCTTCCAGTCACAATAACACACATCTACCATTACCTTCTGCTTCCTGCCTCTGAGCCAATTTTGGATCCAACTTGTCACTTTCCCTTGGATGCCATGGGCTTTTACTTTCATGACCAGTCTGCTATGTGGGACCTTATCAAAAGCCTGGCTAAAATCCATATAGACTACATCAAATGTAAGACCCTCATTGACTTTCCTTGTTACCTTATCAAAAAATTCAGTCATGTTAGACACGACCTTCCATTAACAAATCCGTGCTGAGTGTATTTGATTGTCTTTCTAAACGAAGATTTATCCTGTGCTTCATAACTTTTTCCAATAATTTTCCCACCACCGAGATTCGGCTAATTGGCCTGTAATTACTCGGTCTATCCCTTTCTCCCTTTTAAACAATGGTACAACATTAGCTGTCCTCCAGCCCTCTGGCACCAAACCTGTAGTCAGTGAAGATTGGAAAGAGTCTCTGCTATTTCTTCATAATAAGAGCGAAGTACTGCGGATGCTGGATCTTTGAAATGAGAACAGAAAGTGCTGGAAATACTCAGCAGGTCTGGCAGCAGCCGTGGAGAGAGAAACAGAGTTAACGTTTCAAGTCTATGACCTTTCATCAGAACTGGCAAAGTTTAGAGATGTAACAGTCTTTGAGCAAGTAAAAGGGGAGAGGGGGGAAGAAGAACAAAAGGGAAGGTCTGTGATAGGATGGAGGGCAGGAGAGATTAAATGACAGAGATGTCATGAAACAAAAGGCAAATGGAGTTCTAAATAGTTGCAGTAAAAGGCAAAGCATTAGTCCAGAGATAGCGCTAATGGCAGAATAATGAACAGCTCTGTCCCAAAGCAAAAACATAAAAAACAAGTTTAAGACTAGAACATGGTTAAAAAATAATACAATATAATAACAATATAAAAATAAAATAATAAATAAATGGAAAAATAAATAATGGGGTTAATGATCTGACATTATTGAACTCAATATTGAGTCCAGAAGGCTGTAAAGTGCCGAATCTGAAGATGAGGTGTTGTTCCTCGAGCTTGCGTTGAGCTTCAGTGGAACACTACAGCAGGCCGAGGAGAGAAATGTGGCCATGACAGCAGGGTGGTGAATTAAAATGGCAAGCAACCAGAAGCTCGGGGTCATGCTTATGAATTAGAACATTACAGCGCAGTACAGGCCCTTCGGCCCTCGATGTTGCGCCGACCTGTGAAACCATCTGATCTACACTATTCCATTTTCATCCATATGTCTATCCAATGACCACTTAAATGCCCTTAAAGTTGGCGAGTCTACTACTGTTGCAGGCAGGGCGTTCCACGCCCCTACTACTCTGAGTAAAGAAACTACCTCTAACATCTGTCCTATATCTATCACCCCTCAACTTAAAGCTATGTCCGCTCATGTTTGCCATCACCATCCGAGGAAAAAGACTCTCACTATCCACCCTATCTAACCCTCTGATTATCTTATATGTCTCTATTAAGTCACCTCTCCTTCTCTCCAACGAAAACAACCTCAAGTCCCTCAGCCTTTCCTCGTAAGACCTTCCCTCCATACCAGGCAACATCCTAGTAAATCTCCTCTGCACCCTTTCCAAAGCTTCCACATCCTTCCTATAATGCGGTGACCAGAACTGCACGCAATACTCTAGGTGCGGTCTCACCAGAGTTTTGTACAGCTGCAGCATGACCTCGTGGCTCCGAAACTCGATCCTCCTACTAATAAAAGCTAACACACCATATGCCTTCTTAACAGCCCTATTAACCTGGGTAGCAACTTTCAGGGATTTATGTACCTGGACACCAAGATCTCTCTGTTCATCTACACTACCAAGAATCTTCCCATTAGCCCAGTACTCTGCATTCCTGTTACTCCTTTTAATACTCCTTATGGACTGGGCAGAGGTGTTTTGCAAAGCTGCATTTGGTCTTCCCGCTATAGAGGCGACCACATTGCAGTGAATACAATATACTAAATGGAAAGAAGTACAAGTAAATCACTGCTTCCCCTCAAATGAGTGTTTGGGGCCTTGGATAGTGAGGAGAGAGGAGGTAAAAGGGCAGGTGTTACACCTCCTGCGATTGCATGGAAAGGTGCCGTGGGAAGGCGACAAGGTGTCGGGGGTGATCTTCTATCGCCCTCTGACTGTTTGGGGGTCTAGTAGTGTGATTGCCCCTTTTTTGCCCTTTAGTTCAGCCCATATGACCTAATTTGATGATCCTTCTACCATATCATCCCTCCTCACAACTATTAATATTGCTTTTTCATCCCCCTCTCTATCTCGTCTGAAAACGTTGTAACCAGGAATTCCTGCCCTTCTTTCAATTATGTTTCAGTTCTGGCTATCATACCATACTCCCACATGTCAATCTGTGCTCTCAGCTCATCTGCCTTATTCCCTAGACTTCTTGTATTGAACAATATACTATTTAGCACTGCCAAACTCTCTTACTTTCTATAATAAAAGCAAAATACTGCGGATGCTGGAAATCTGAAACAAAAACAAGAAATGCTGGATTCACTCAGCAGGTCTGGCAGCATCTGTGGAAAGAGAAGCAGAGTTAACGTTTCGGGTCAGTGACCCTTCTTCGGAACTGACAAATATTAGAAAAGTCAGATTATAAACAAGTGAGGTGGGGGTTGGGCAAGAGATAACAAAGGAGAAGGTGCAGATTGGACCAGGCCACATAGCTGACCAAAAGGTCACGGAGCAAAGGCAAACAATATGTTAATGGTGTGTTGAAAGACAAAGCATTAGTACAGATTAGGTGTGAATATACTGAATATTGAACATCAGCAAGTGCAAACCTGAAGAAAAACAACCTGAAAAAAAACAGTGGGTAAGCAAACTGAACAAACTAAGATGAAATGAAATAAATGCAAAAAAAATTGTAAAAAATGTAAAAAGGAATGCAAAAAAAAGGAAGAAAAAATAACTAAAAATGACTAAAAATGAAAGTAAAGTGGGGGGCTGTCATGCTCTGAAATTATTGAACTCAATGTTCAGTCCGGCAGGCTGTAGTGTGCCTAATCGGTAGATGAGATGCTGTTCCTCGAGCTTGCGTTGATGTTCACTGGAACACTGCAGCAATCCCAGGACAGAGATGTGAGCATGAGAGCAGGGGGGAGTGTTGAAATGGCAAGCAACCGGAAGCTCAGGGTCCTGCTTGCGGACTGAGCGGAGATGTTCCGCAAAGCGGTCACCCAGTCTGCGCTTGGTCTCCCCAATGTAGAGGAGACCACACTGTGAGCAGCGAATACAGTATACTACATTGAAAGAAGTACAAGTAAATCGCTGCTTCACCTGAAAGGAGTGTTTGGGGCCTGGGATAGTGAGGAGAGAGGAGGTAAATGGGCAGGTATTACACCTCCTGCGATTGCAAGGGAAGGTGCCCTGGGACGGGGACGAGGTGCTTCCAATTTCCACCCTTCTCTCACCTTTACATGGTCCATCTCTGACACTTCCCTTCCCTTCCTCGACTTCTCTGTCTCCATCTCTGGGGATAGGTTGTCTACCAATATCCATTATAAGCCCACTGACTCCCACAGCTACCTCGACTACACTTCTTCACACCCTACCTCCTGTAAGGACTCCATTCCATTCTCCAGTTTCTCCGTCTCCGACGCATCTGCTCTGATGATGCTACCTTCCATGACGGTGCTTCTGATATGACCTCCTTTTTCCTCAACCGAGGATTTCCCCCCACTGTGGTTGACAGGGCCCTCAACCGTGTCCGACCCATTCCCCGCACCTCTACCCTCACCCCTTCCCCTCCCTCCCAGAACCGTGACAGGGTTCCCCTTGTCCTCACTTTTCATCCCACCAGCCTCCATATCCAAAGGATCATCCTCCGCCATTTTCGCCACCTCCAGCGTGATGCCACTACCAGTCGCATCTTCCCCTCCCTTCCCCTGTCAGCATTCCGAAGGGATCGTTCCCTCCGCGACACCCTGGTCCACTCCTCCATTACCCCCACCACCTCGTCCCCGTCCCAGGGCACCTTCCCTTGCAATCGCAGGAGGTGTAATACCTGCCCATTTACCTCCTCTCTCCTCACTATCCCAGGCCCCAAACACTCCTTTCAGGTGAAGCAGCGATTTACTTGTACTTCTTTCAATGTAGTATACTGTATTCGCTGCTCACAGTGTGGTCTCCTCTACATTGGGGAGACCAAGCGCAGACTGGGTGACCGCTTTGCGGAACATCTCCGCTCAGTCCGCAAGCAGGACCCTGAGCTTCCGGTTGCTTGCCATTTCAACACTCCCCCCTGCTCTCATGCTCACATCTCTGTCCTGGAATTGCTGCAGTGTTCCAGTGAACATCAACGCAAGCTCGAGGAACAGCATCTCATCTACCGATTAGGCACACTACAGCCTGCCGGACTGAACACTGAGTTCAATAATTTCAGAGCATGACAGCCCCCCACTTTACTTTCATTTTTAGTCATTTTCAGTTATTTTTTCTTCCTTTTTTTTTGCATTCCTTTTTACATTTTTTACAATCTTTTTTTGCGTTTATTTCATTTCATCTTAGTTTGTTCAGTTTGCTTACCCATTGTTTTTTTCAGGTTGTTTTTCTTCAGGTTTGCACTTGCTGATGTTCAATATTCAGTATATTCACACCTAATCTGTACTAATGCTTTGTCTTTCAACACACCATTAACATATTGTTTGCCTTTGCTCCGTGACCTTTTGGTCAGCTATGTGGCCTGGTCCAATCTGCACCTTCTCCTTTGTTATCTCTTGCCCAACCCCCACCTCACTTGTTTATAATCTGTGACTTTCCTAATATTTGTCAGTTCCGAAGAAGGGTCACTGACCCGAAACGTTAACTCTGCTTCTCTTTCCACAGATGCTGCCAGACCTGCTGAGTGAATCCAGCATTTCTTGTTTTTGTCTCTTACTTTCTATTTCTAGCCTTTGTTCCTCTAACTTCCAAACACTAATTTTCTGTCTTCCATTTTCAACTTCTCTTTTCTCCTTTCTGAATCTCTTCCTGGGTTCTTATTCCCCTGCCAAGCGAGTTTAAACCCTCCCCAATAGCACTAGCAAAACCCCCTGCGAGGGTATTGGTCCTCTTCATTTGAGTGGGTATTCAGGTATAATCTGTGCTACAATGCTGGATTGTAAGAGTTTAGGGACTTTATCCATCTCTGCAAACTTAATCATATGAATAGACCTTTGCTGGGGGTTAATTCCCTGCACATTACATAGTAGAATGTGTTCCATTAATGTTGATGCCATCCTCATTAGACAAGATCTATTTAAGAGTCAGTAAGATAAATTATGAAACTGGACGTATTTTGTGTTATCTAAAGATTTCTTTTCTCCTCAGAGATCCAATGATTGTGTCTTCTACTTTCTTCAATATGGAAGAACTTGAACAACTTAAAACCAGTTATAACACTGGTGGATTAGAAGCAGTTATACCAGAGATGAAAAATAAACTAGATGACTTGGATAATGCACAACTTAATATTGCAGTTACAGGTGAAATAGGCTCAGGGAAATCCACCTTTATCACTGCTATGATAGGTCTCGAGATAAGTGAGGAGGAAAGAGTTGGTAATGAAGAAACCAATAAGGAGCCAGTCGTATATCCTCACCCTACTCTGCCTAATGTTCAATTCTGGGAACTTCCAGGAATATGTTCTTCTAATCTGCAATGGAGCGATTACCTAAAAATTGTAAATGTTGAACGATATGACATGTTCCTCATTATGTCAGACTGTCGATTCAAAGGAAATGATGGGGAGTTTGCTAAAGTGATTCAGCAGGGAGACAAACAGTTCTACTTTGTTCAATCTAAAACTGATAATCAGCTCCCTCCATTGGAAATGGAAGGTGCAGCCTTTAACGATGAGTTACAAAAACTCAGGATGGACTGTGTCAGCAACTTAGAAGGCGCGGGGATTACAGCACCAGCTGTTTTTCTGATTTCAAGTTTTCACCAGAATAAGTATGATTTCCCTGTTCTAAAGGACACCCTTGCAAACAACCTGCAAAATAGAAAGAAGATTGCTTTCTTGCGTGCTCTCCCGAATGTAACTTCAAAAATTATAGAACAGAAAAGAAAAATGTTAGAGAAAAGAATTTGGATGACGGCAGCACTTGCTGGGGCGGTGGGAGCAGTGCCAGTTCCAGGCTTGTCCTTTGCCACTGGCATTGGGTTGCTGGTTGCAGGACTAATGTACCTCTGGCACCATCTGGATCTACGTGATAAGTGTTTACAAAGACTGGCTGCCACAGCTGGCAAACCCTTGACAGTTCTGCAAACTGAAATTCAGTCGCCAGGCAAAATATCCCGAGCATTTATCAGAATACTGTTATGCATCACCGCTGTTGCCTGTACAATAGCTGAGGTTAAGCTTGGCTTCACACCAATGATTGTTTCTGTCTTTGGAGCAGTGTCATCCTTTAGTTTCACTGCTATGCTATTGAAGGATTCACTAAACGAACATGTGAAAACCACACAAAGGGCAGTGAAGTCTGCATTCGAAACAAGTTAAATTTATCTATAGTGCATTCATTCACTTTGTATCCAGTCCTATACTGTACTGTGGGTTCACTCAGCTTTTGGCTTAATGAAAAATCATTCATGCAGAACCTTGTCAAAACCTTTCTAAAAGCTCGAGCAAACTGTATCTTGGCAAATTCCGTTGGCTACTTCATCTGCAATGTTCTCAGAGAAGTCATGGAGCGTTTGCTAGGTATTTAGAAGGGAGATTGTTGAGTGTGTTTCTGCAATTTCACCATATGTGCTCCCAGCAGACAATGATCCATTGAACCATAGAAAGGTTACGGCGCAGAAAACCTATCATATCTGCGCCTGCCGAAAAAACTAGCCACCCAATCTAATCCCACGTTCCAGCACCTGATCCATAGCCTTGCAGGTTACAGCACTTCAGGTGCATGTCCAGGTACCTTTTAAAAGAGTTGAAGGTTTCTGCCCCCACTACTGATCCGGGCAGTGAATTCCAGACACCCACCACCCTTTGGGTGAAAAAGAGTTTTCCTCATGTCCCCTCTAATCCTTCTACCAATCACCTTAAAACTGTGCCCCCTGGTAATTGAGCTCTCCAAAAAACAGGTCCTTCCTGTCTACTCTATCTAAGCCCCTCATAATTTTGTACACCTCAATTAAGTCACCCCTCAGCTTTTTCTGTTCTAAGGAAAACAACCCTAGCCTATCCGATCTTTCCTCATAGCTGCAATTTTCAAGTCCTGGCAACATTCTTGTAAATCTCCTGTGTACTCTCTCCAGAGCAACTACATCCTTCCTGTAATGTGATAACCAGAACTGTACGCAATACTCCAGCAGTGGCCTAACCACGTTCTATACAGTTCCAGCATTACATCCTTGCTTTTGTATTCTATACCTCAGCCAATAAAGGAAAGCATTCCATATGCCTTCTTCACTACTCTATCTACCTGTCCAGCCACCTTCAAGGACTTGTGGGCATGCACTCCAAGGTCTCTCACTTCCTGTACCCCTCTCAATATCCTCCTATTTATTGTGTATTCCCTTTCTTTGTTTGCCCTCCCCAAATGCATTACCTCACATTTCTCTGGATTGAATTCCATTTGCTACTTTTCCGCCCACTCAACCAAACCATTAATATCATTCTGGAGTCTACAGCTATCCTCTTCACTATCAACTACACGACTAAGTTTTGTGTCATCTGCAAATTTCCCAATCATGCCTCCTAAAGTCCAAATCATTAATATATACCACAAACAGCAAGGGACCCAACACTGAACCCTATGGAATGCCAGTGGAAACCGCCTTCCATTCACAAAAACATCCTTCAACCATTTCCCATTATTTCCTGTCACTATACCAATATTGGATCCAACTTGCCACATTCCTCTGTATCCCATGGGCTTTTACTTTTCTGACCAGTCTGCCATGTGGGACCTTGTCAAATGCCTTACTAAAATCCATGTAGACAACATCCACTGCACTACCCTCACCAATCCTCCTTGTTATTTCCTCAAAAAACTAAATTAAGTTAGTAAGACATGATGTTCCCTTGACAAATCCATGCTGACTATCCCTGATTAATCCATGTCTTTCTAAGTGACAGTCATAGAGAAATACAGCACTGAAACAGGCCCTTTGGCCCACCGTGTCTGTGCTGACCATCAACCACCCATTTATACTCATCCTACATTAATCCCATACCACATCCCCACCTTCCCTCAATTCTCCTACCACCTACCTACACTAGGGGCAACTTACAATGGCCAATTTACCCATCAACCTGCAAGTCTTTGGCTGTGGGAGGAAACCAGAGCACCTGGCAGAAACTCATGTGGTCACAGGGAGCACTTGCAAACTCTGCACAGGCAGTGCCCAGAACTGAACCCGGGTTGCTGGAGCTGTGAGGCTGTAGTGCTAACCACTGCACCACCCTATCCTATCCTACCCTATCGCTCAAAATTGATTCTAATAATCTGCCCACCACCGAGGTCAGTCTGACTGGCCTATAATTATTTGGCCTATCCCTCGCACACTTTTTAAACAATGGTACAATGTTTGCAGATCTCCAAACCTCTGGTACCTCACCTGTATCTAGTGAGGATTTGAAGATGATCCTCAGTGCATCCGTTGTTTCCTCCCTGGCTTCCTTTAACAGCCTGGGATACAATCCATCCGGCCCTGGCGATTTATTCATTTTTAAGGATGTCAGACCCTCTAGTACTTCCTCTCTCATTATGCTTATTGTATCTAATATTTCACACTCCTCCTCTTTAACTACAGTGTCTGATTCATCCCTCTCCTTTGTGAAGATAGAGACAAAGTACTCATTAAGAACCCTGCCCATGTCTTCTGCATCCACGCATTAGTTACCTTGTACATCTGATAGGCCCTACCCTTTCCTTAGTTATCCTCTTGCTCTTAATGTATTGATGAAACATCTTCGGGTTTTCCTTAATTTTACCTGCCAATATTTTTTCATGTCCTCTCTTTGCTTTTCTAATTTTCTTTTTTACTTCATCCCTGCACTTTCAATACTGCTCTAGACTTTCTAATATATTAAGTTTTTTGTGACTGTCATAAGCTTTCTTTTTCTGCTTTATTTTACCCTGTACACTTCTTGATAAGCAGGAGATTACTTTCTGAAAATTAGCTCTGATCTTTCCTTTCTAATCCCATGTCAGGGCATTTTTATACAGGCACTCCTCCAACTACCAATTAGAATGATTTCCATTAATAATCTGCTTAAATAAAGCTCGCTAGCTTCGTTGCCCTTTGTTTCCAGCAATATCACTAAAAAAAAAGGGTTATGTTGTGTTAACCGTGGAGCGGAGTCAACTCCCCTTGTCCACAGCTACAGTTACTGGCTTAGTACAAAGAGGGGGAACTCAGTCCTTTCTTTAACTATCAATTTACTTTATTCACGTTGTTGTACAATGTAAGAATAAGGCTTATACACTTAGTTAGACAAAAACCTACAACTCCCACTGAGTTATACAGTTAATAACAAAACTAGCTAGAATTCATAAGCACACCCACTAAGTTCCTCTGACCTTTCCCTATCCTAGTCACAGAATACAAAGGATATTACCCAAAAAAGGGAGAGTTAACGCTGGCCAGGTTTTCCATTCTCTCTCTTCTACGTCGTTGCCGCGTCGCTCACGCAGGGTCTTCCGATTCCACGATGGTTGATCTCCAGAGTTTTCACTGGCTCTATGCCCAAAAAGTTCTATTCTTATCCTGTTGCTTATCTCTCCAAATCTGAGCTGTGTCTTTCCGGTTGGCTTAAGCTTGATCACCTCGTTCACAGCTTCTCTTAATTGGCCCAGGCCCAAAGACCCCGGTATCACACCGTGTCCAAATAAGGCCCTTTTCCTGTGTCCTGTTCTTTGTCTTGTCCCATAAAGTAATTAGTTCAAATTGTTTTTTACCAGCACACGCCAGTGTCCGAGCTCCAGGTTACTACAGGTCAAACAATCCCAGCAGTTTGTAACTGATTCTGTGTTTCTTGCAGCCCCTGGCCAACATCTCCCCCCTCATGATCCAAAGATACCTATCTTAGGATCATCAAGTTTCCCTGCTCTGTGAACCATTCCTGAGAACGTCATTGTCCCCCAATGAGTGTGCAATACTGTTACATATAAAAAGATATGTTATAAAACTTAGTATATACAGTTGTTTTTCTCAGTTTTTTGTTTATATTGATAACCGTTCCTTCTGTTTCATTATAGTCCCATCATCCAATCTTCGCAAAAGTTCATTTTTCCACCTTCTAAGCTGATATACATTGAATACAACAATTATTAGCGCACATAGAATCACTATGACAGCAGTATGTGATACAATTCTGACCCATGGATGTATTTGAACATTAGATCCCCAATTCCAAAACTTATTCCAAAACCCTGGGTCACACAACAGTTCATTTGCCTTGTCAACATGAGTTCTATTGTCTTAGTGTGTTTATTCCATTGATGAATTATTTCTTTTGCCTAGTCTGCTATTTGTGCCCAATCTGCTGTCAGGTGTGGGATGGGTGGTAATTCAATGGCAATATATTCCCGTACCTCTTGATCTGTATCAGTACGCTGGACTGTAAGATTCTCCTTTATCACTATCCTCTTCATTGGCTTAGGTAGTACTTGTCCACCAACAACCAAGTCCGAGGTTACATTGTGAATGGCTACATTGTGTTCCTCCAGTATACCCAATGTTTTTTCCGCGCACGCCAACCCATCTACTGCCGCATAATACAAATTTAAATCTTCTCGCTGTCCTTTGTTGGTTCGAACTATCTTGATCTGCCGAGCAAAGTTGTTTTTGGCCACGGGATAATCTTCCCATGTCACCACTGCTTCCAGCGCGTTCATTCGTCGTGATAGCTCCGATGTGGATTCACCCATAGTCCCAAATATGGTCAATCCAATTGCAATGCAATGTATCACCCTCTTCATTGTGGGCTGGACCTGTAATATACAAGTGTAATTTCTGCTCTTATTTACAGTTTCTTTCTTATCCTATTTTAAGTCCAGTCTCTCCATACACTGAGCCAGACTGTCTATATCTTGTTCCCAATTTGTTACTGATTCTAACCGTCCATTTCTTCTAGCCCACTTACTTTCCCTCTTTCCTTTATTTTTCTTTCGTTTTTTCCCCTCGATTTCCCTCTGTATGTGGATGTACAACTTCAGGTTGTCTTTCAAACACTTCCGCTTGGCTCTGCAATTGATCCTGCTCTTGATCTCCCTGACCTTCGATCGGAACATCGGTAGCATCAAGCATCACATGCCAACTGTGATTATCTTGTTTTTCTCCTACTAACTTTAACTGATTAATGTGATACCAACCACTCTTATCTGGCGCCATCAATACTTTGAATACAGATGGACTAGCTTTATCTACGATCTCATAGGGACTGGCGAACTTTGGACTCAAAAATGAGATGGGCTGGTATATTCTGATCATTACCCTTTGTCCAAGGCCCAACTCTATCGGGCTGGCTTTCACATCGAAATAAGCCTTACTTTGCTGTCTCTTCTTTCCCTGTTGGTGAGCTGCCATGTAATTTGCTTCCCTCACTGTTTCTACTAGTTGTTGCACCCATCTTTCTGATATAATACTGTCCACCTCAGGTTCGGACAAGTCCAAACCTACCAACCCCTCCATTCCTCTCATGTCCCTTCCCGTCATGAGTTTATAGGGAGTATAACCTGTTGATGAAGCTACGGTATTCCTGATTACCATCAACACATAGGGCAGAACAACCTGCCAGGTCCCCATATGCTGCTGTACCATTTTAGCTATCATGTTTTTCAATGTCCGATTCATCCTTTCCACAATTCCACTAGACTGTGGTCTATAGGGTATGTGGAATTTCTGTTTAACCCCAAAGAGGGTCATGACATTTTGCATTACTTGGGCTGTAAAATGTGTTCCCTGATCTGATTCTATGCTTCGGGGTAAACCCCACCGAGTGAATACCCTTTCTAACAGAATTTTCGCGGTGATTTTGGCTGTATTTGTTCTGGTTGGGAAAGCTTCCACCCATTTGGTAAACGTATCTACTATTACTAGAATGTACTTAAACCCTCCTGGAGTTGGGGGGTAAGGGTCCTACATAGTCTATCTGTAAATTAGTCCAAGGCCCTTCTACTGGTCTAGTATGTCGGAGGGCCCCTTTCTTGACATTCCTATTGGGGTTGTGTTGTGCACAGATCAAACAATTCTTGACGTAGTGTTCCACGTCACCTTTCATTCCAGGCCACCAACACACCTCCTTTATCCTTTCCAGGGTACTCTCTGTCCCTTTATGTCCCCATAAGTCATGGTACCAGTGGACTATTTGGTTTCGTCCCCCCTCTGGCACTACGAATTTTCCTTCACATAACACTACTCCATCCTGAATATATATCCCCTTGTACTCTTTGTATGTATCTGACTCTACTCCTTCTATCAGTTTTTTTCAATTCTCCATCTTTCTTCTGCTCCTCTGTTAAATCCAATACCTTAACCTGTTTTCCTTTCTGTTCCCCAATGTCCTCAATCGGTGACTGCCATTCCTGCCCACTAACAGCACCTTGTTTGGCTAGTCCCTCCACTTTCCTGTTCCCTTCCGGAGTAAGTTTTGAATGAGCTTTGACCTTCGTGATCCCATATCCTTTCCCCTGTGCTCCTTCAAAGATGTATCTTAATAATGGGCCGATGGAAGGGGCTTCCCGTCCGCTGAGACAAAACTCCTCGCCTCCCATAAGGGCAAATGTTCCGTGAGGCTATTACAGACATACATGCTATCAGAATATATCACCGATCCAGGCGGGAAGTATTCTGGGTGGCCAACCACATATGCGACGGCTGCTAATTCTGCCGCCTGCGCGCTCATGGTTTTAGGCAATTTTAAGGCTGCACTAAACTTTTCCTGACCGTGTTCGTCTTCTACATATATCCCGCACCCAGTCCTCCTCTCGCCATCCTGTACTGATGAGGAATCATCCACAAAAATTTTTAAGTGGGGTTCTTCTTTTCTCTTTGCATCTTTACTTTCTATCCCCATTGCTTTCTCCAATCCACTCCTACCCCCTCCTTTTTGTTTTGATACAAATGGTCCCTTGGGATCATTTGCTATCATGACTTGACACTCATGTTTCTCTCCTTGATACACTAGGTTGTCTGCCAACATACTGGTAGTTTTTACTCCTTTCACGCTTATGTTTCTTCCCTGCAACAACAGTGTCCACCTAGCAATTCGGTTCTGACTTACTGACCCATCTTTGGATCCTACCGTCTAATAGTAACTGTATAGGAGTATGTTCTGTCAATATTGTAAGTGGATTCAGTCCCACTATGTAAGTAAAATACTGTACTGCCCAAAAAACTGCTAACAAATGTTTCTCACACGTCATACACCCCTGCTCTACCGGTGAAAGCATACGCGAGGCATACGCTACTGGTCTCAATTTCCCGTGTGTCTCCTGTAACAGAACTGCTGAGAGGGTGGTGTCTGTGGTAGCTACCTCCAATGAAAATGGCTCAGTTGGATTTGGGGTTTTCAGAGCAGGCGCAGCAGCTAGTGCCTGCTTTAAATCTGAAATGGCCTGTGTGTGTTCAGTTTTCCACTCCAACGTCACATTCTTTTTCAATAGTTCCATTAATGGGGCCGCTTTTGTAGCGAATCCATCAATGTGGTCCCTGCAATATCCCACCAAACCCAGGAAAGATCTCAACCCTTTTACATCCCTTGGGACAGGGAGTCTGCCAACTGCTACTACCCTTCGTTGGTCAATTTCTCTCTTTCCCGGTGTCAAGATCATTCCCAAGTAAGTAAGCTTCTGTTTCATAACTTGCGCTTTTTTAGGGTTTACTTTTAGTCCCAATGCATGTAACAATTGTAGTAATTCACTTGGTAACTGATAATGTTCCTGTTCCGCTTCAGTTTGTAGCAATAAATCATCTACATACTGCACCAGACATTCAGGCTTTGAGAACCTTTTTAACCCTTCCCTTAAACGTTGGTGAAATATAGACGGGGAATTATGAAATCCCTGTGGCAGGGCGGTCCATGTATATTGTTGTCCTTGAAAGGTAAACGCAAATTTATATTGGCATTCCTTCTCCAGTGGAATAGACCAAAAACCGTTACTTATGTCTAAAACAGTGAACCACTGTGCATCCTCATTTTGTTTAACTACCGTCTCTGGGCTAGTTGCTACGGTAGGGGCCGTTAACGGGGTTACCTTATTTAATTCTCGATAGTCTATCGTTAGTCGCCAGCTACTGTCCGGTTTCCTCACCGGCCAAATAGGTGAGTTGTTAGTGGAGGCTACCGGTCTTAATATCCCTTGTAGCAGTAAACTCTATCACTTTTCCTACCTCCTCTTCTGCCTGTTCTGGAAAACCATACTGCTTCTATGGTTTGGGGTCTGGGCCCTGTATACAAACACTTCCGGTCATTTTCCCACAATCATGTTTATGTCGAGCAAATACTACTGAATTCCGTGTGATAATTTGTTGTACTTCACTATCGCTACTCATTTCTTCTGGTCTTGTCCACAGTTCCCCAAACGTGCATATCCTATCCTGGTATTCCCCCACCGGGACAGATGTGTGATCTATACTACCCATGCCCAAGGGCATTTGCCAAATCGCGCAATTAACAGGGTCAAAACAGAGTCCCGCTTTAGCCATGTAATCACACCCTAATATATGTTCTTGTTCTCTGGGTAACTCAATGAGAACCACTGAGTGCTCTATTGCTACGTCCCCCACACTGACTTCCATCGGTACGCTCACATATCCCACTTGTGAATGTCCTGTAAATCCACGTAAAACAAGTTTACTTTGAATTTCCCAATCTACTAACATTGGTGGTATTTACGGTGGTTCGGGATCCTCCAGTGTCCCAAAGGAACGTAACAGGGCGGCCTCCAACCCTACCATTCACTAGGGGGTCTCCCTGTGTTATCCCACCTCGTGTCACACAGCCATAACGGAGAGGCCTGCAACCATCATTGTAGTTCAGGGTACAACCCCGAAGACGGTGCTATCTCTAGTACATCACATTGAGGATTTGACCTATTTGGTCCTTCCACGGGTAGGCTCTGGCGTTTGTTCTGGCCTCCTCCCCGACCTACATTTTCTCGTCTCAGGTTTGGGCATTCTCTTTTGAAATGTCCATCCTGGCCACAGTTATAGCAGTGGGTCGGCCCGCCCGGAATTCTCCCTGTTCCTGGGACGGATCCTCTCCCAATGCCTCTACCCCTTCCTCCTGTCTGAAAGGCTGGGTGGGGTGCCCCTTGTGTAGTTCCCCTCCCTTCATTTCTCCAGGTTATTGTCTGATCTTTTACAGGCATTGCCTTTCCCCCAGGGGCCTTGGAGAATTTTGTTGTTTCTTTCGCCTATGCTCTAACCATCCTCCTGAGTACCCAAGCCTCTGTGTGCGTGTCATCAGAGGGATCAAATTGATCTAGTGCCCTTCTTGACTCCTCAGTGCCATTCGACACCAGCGTTCTCAGCCATCTGTTTCTAATCTCTGGCGTTGGATTTGCTCTATCTAGATTCACGCCATATACCCCTTGAAACACCGCCCAGATGTGAGCTACAAATGCGACAGGGTGTTCAACTTTTCTTTGATAGCATTTCGTTAGCACCTCCACTGGGTCCCCTCTATTAGCACCCATGACATTTAATACTTGTTCTTTTAAATCCTCATTTGTGCCTCTACTGAGTTTTTGCTCCTCCAGTAGGGCGGAGTATATGTGTGGGTGTAGGCACATTATAATTAATTTTCTTTCTTCAGCATCATCTAAGCCGTGTATTCCTCTCTGTTGACTGACCGCTTGGAACAGCTCCCTAGGATCATCCCCGGGTGCGCACGTCCCAATATCTTTCACAATATCCCTCAATTGCTGTACCCCCATTGGAGTGGAATATGTCATATGCGGGCCACCTGGCCATCTGCTCCTATCGCTGCCCTAGTGGTCACAAGGGGGGCCATGGGGGCCGATGACTCCTTTGGCTCTGGCTCATATGCTGGCGGAGGATCCTCGGGTAGAGGGTCTCCATCATCATAACCGTATCTAGCCGCTTCATCTGCTAACTCATTCCAATCTATGTCCCTTTCACCATTCTCTTCACTTCCTTCGGGTGCAAAAGCACAGATTATACCTCTCTGCGTGGCTAGCTGCTCTTGCAGTCTCGCTATGTAATTTTGACACTTTGTGTGATCACCTGAACTACTTCTCTTTTCCTGAGCTGCTCTCTGAATCACATTCATGGCAGTTTTTAAATCACTACATTGTTGTTTCCATTCTTCCACCTCAGCTTTAGCTGCTTGGGCTTCTCCCTCTCGCCTACTTTTTTCCGTAACTAGTTTTTCACACTAACTGGTATTGGTTCATATGCATCAAATCCGCACTTCTCTGTCCCTGCAAATCAGTTACTTTTTCATTAAGGCGGGCTGCCTCCTCAGAGTTTTTTATTCTCTTCCTCTAGTCTTTTCTGCTCATTTTTAGCCTGCTGTTGGCATTCTATCCATTCCTCAAGTAAGCAGCCGATAGCTACTGACTTCTGTATCTTTTTAAATTTCCTAGCTGACAACTTTGCTTGTGCAGTCTTCCAAAGGGCTTCCCCTACAGGTTTTCCCTTATCACTATTGTGACCAGCATACGCTCCGTATTGCGGCCACTTCGCTATTACGTATTTTTGGAGGAATCCTTTCCAATCAAAACAATCCGGGTCTCCAGGGTTTGGAGATTCCCTTTGTTTCTTCATCTTATGTTAGTAGCTACAAATTAACCCCTAAGTTCCTGTTCTCTTTGTACTTTACCAATTTGGTTCGGCTCGAGTCTCCCGCTGATTCAACGGAGAGATTTATCCTCGAGCCCACCCAGGGACGCTAATTATGTTAACTGTGGAGCGGAGTCAACTCCCCCTTGTCCACAGCTACAGTTACTGGCTTAGTAAAAAGAGGGGGAACTCAGTCCTTTCTTTAACTATCAATTTACTTTATTCACTTTGTTGTACAATGTAAGAATAAGGCTTATACACTTAGTTAGACAAAAACATACAACTCCCACTGAGTTATACAGTTAATAACAAAACTAGCTAGAATTCATAAGCACACCCACTAGGTTCCTCTGACCTTTCCCTGACCTAGTCACAGAATACAAAGGATATTACCCAAAAAAGGAAGAGTTAACGCTGGCCAGGCATTCCGTTCTCTCTCTCTCGTCTACGTCGTTGCTGCCGCGTCGCTCACGCAGGGTCTTCCGCTTCCACGATGGTTGATCTCCAGAGTTTTCGCTGGCTCTACGCCCAAAAAGCTCTATTCTTATTCTGTTGCTTATCTCTCCAAATCTGAGCTGTGTCTTTCCGGTTGGCTTAAGCTTGATCACCTCGTTCACAGCTTCTCTTAATTGGCCCAGGCCCAAAGACCCCGGTATCACACCGTGTCCAAATAAGGCCCTTTTCCTGTGTCCTGTTCTTTGTCTTGTCCCATAAAGTAATTAGTTCGAACTGGTTTTTACCAGCACAGGCCAGTGTCCGAGCTCCAGGTTACTACAGGTCAAACGATCCCAGCAGTTTGTAACTGATTCTGTCTTTCTTACAGCCCCTGGCCAACAGTTATCAGATTATCTCATTGCTGCTTGTGGGACCTTGCTGTATGCAAATTGGCTGCGATATTTCTTGCATTACAACAGTGTAATGTAACACTTCAGAAGTACTTCACTGGCCTTGAGATGTCGTGAGGTTATGAAAGGCACTTTATAAATACAAGTCTTTCGCTTTTTCCCTCTTGTATATAGGTACATTGAAGTACCTCAGTGCTATGTTGCATCATCTTTATAAATTGTTTAGATAAATAGCTATTTGAAAGCATTTAAAGTTGATTGAAAGAAAATGATTTGTATACATGGATTGGTTTTGGAGTATATTGATGCACTAATGCAATTGAATGCCCTTCATCTTGTAATTTCTTAATCTCATGGGTTGCTTGAGATAAGGAGACAAGGCGTTGTTCCAGAGAGTAAGAGGCTAAATTGGAAAGTGCACTTAGCCACAATTGGCACCTGCTTCACAGTGGCTGGTTGCAGTACAGCATTGTTAGAGATGTGTCCACAGATTGCCTGCTGTTTTTTTGGTCACAGTGCAAGGAAATTTAGAGGAGGAAAATAAAATGAAATGTGAGTGGGAACCTAACATTTAATTATTAACTAGATACTGGCAAGCAAATTCTCTCCATGAAAGCTGCCATCGATCACTCAGAAATGCATAAAAATGTGCTGTTAATTGCTATGAAAGTAGCTTGCATTTTGCCTAAAAGATCTATTCTCAATCCATTGGCAGAGCGGTGCAAATTTTATCTTTGTGTTGGAATGTTTGAACAAAGATCCAAATATTGGTATTTATAAGAATGTATCCCAAATCAATATTTTTAATTTGTATACAGTGCATGAGAAAGAACGCTCAAGCTCAGAAGATAGAAAATGAAGGCCTTTTAACTCTTCATCAGTGAGAAAGAACTTACAGTCTGCTTCACTGCAGTATCTGTTTCTTAAATAATTCCAGGGTTTATACATGCACTGCACTGTCTGAAAGTCCATTGAGCACTCTTTGGGGTAGATGTTTGCTTTGTGAGATAGTGTACAACAGTTACAAGGAATCTGTAGCCCGTTTTACATCTCTCCCGAATTTTATTTCCATTGAAGTCAAAATCTACCCCTTTGTGTGAAGAAAGACAAACTGATACCAGTCCTAAATCTGGCTTTTAAAAATTACCTTATACTTTATTAGAAGACTGCTACAGAACCATTAAACACATTGCGTGTTTTGTAATAAATGTATTTATACCACTGGTATATTTTATTCCCTGTTTTCTTCTGCTGTTGTGTTCTTATTCACTATTATTATCAGAGATTGTATAGATATACTATTACCCAGCAAATTGCCAAATAAATAATAAGGATTATTCAGATGCTGCAATACCACAAGGCCATGTACCAGCCTCATAACTGGACTACCAGAGACAATACAGATGCTGCACTGCTAGGTGCAACAATCATCTTCTTTACTGGATTACTAGTGACGAAATAGCAGCATAGAGATCAATGTAAAATGAACAGACAAAGAACAAAGAAAATTACAGCACAGGAACAGGTCCTTCGGCCCTCCAAGCCTGCGCCGATCCAGATCCTCTATCTAAACATGTCGCCTATTTTCTAAGGGTCTGTATCTCTTTGCTTCCTGCCCATTCATGTATCTGTCTAGATACATCTTAAAAGACGCTATCGTGCCCGCGTTTACCACCTCCGCTGGCAACGCGTTCCAGGCACCCACCACCCTCTGCGTAAAGAACTTTCCACGCATATCCCCCCTAAACTTTTCCCCTCTCACTTGGAACTCGTGACCCCTAGTAATTGAATCCCCCACTCTGGGTAAAAGCTTCTTGCTATCCACCCTGTCTATACCTCTCATGATTTTGTACACCTCAATCAGGTCCCCCCCTCAACCTCCGTCTTTCTAATGAAAATAATCCTAATCTACTCAACTTGTCTTCATAGCTAGTGCCTTCCATACCAGGCAACATCCTGGTGAACCTCCTCCGCACCCTCTCCAAAGCATCTACATCCTTTTGGTAATGTGGCGACCAGTAAACTTTGTAACTTCATAAATGTATTGTTATGGGCTTGATCTGTCTACTGTCATCTTTACCACTCTAAATGTTAGATTGTAAATGCAATACTTTTGCCAACACCATCCCTGGAACATATTCTCAGCATATTTAACTGGACTGGTTCGAGGATAGCACTACTGTCCAATGTAAGGTCAAAATCCTGGTGAACCCAGAGTCATATAGCACCTTTAATATAAAAAGGTACTAAGGTGTTTTACAGATTGTGGAGGAAGGAGAGATGATGGAAGAAATGGACACCAAGCCATGGGGAGAAATTATGAAGGATGACTGAAAACTTGGTTGAAAATGTGGGTTTAAGAACATTTTGTAGTAGTGCAGAAGCAAGTAGACAGATGGAAGGAGGGTTTAGGGAGGGATTTCTAAAGCATAGGGTCCATGTGGTTGAAGGCTGAGCCACCAATGGAGGAGCAAAGGGAGGGCGGAATGCACAAAAGCCAGAATCAGTGGAGCAAAAGATGGAGGAGATTACAGAAATAGGGTGGGACAAGGCCATGGAGGGATGTGATGATGAGGACTTTAAATTGAATGTAGTGAGTAACAGGGAGCCACTGTAGGTCTGTAAGGGCAGGGGTGATGGGTGACCAGGACTCAGTGAAGGACAGCATATGAGTGCCATAGGTTTGGAGGGAAAGGATGAGTGCCAGCAAGGAGGACACCGGAAGTATCGAGTAGAGGTGACAAAAACATGGATAAGTGATTAGGTGGAGGAAACAAGTAATTATGTAAAGGTAGATAAAGGTCATGGTGATAAATAGGATGTAGGGTTTGAAGCTCAGCACTAGTTAAAAAATTTTCCACAGGCTGCATGAATGAATGGCTGGGGAGGGAGGTAGAGCTAATGGCAAGGGAGCAGATTTTATGGTGGCGGCCAAAAATGATGACTTCAGTTTTCTCTGAGCTCAATTGTATGGAATTTGAACACAGCCATGACTTGATGCCAGACTAGCAGTCTGGCAGGATCAAGGTGTTTGAGAGGCCAAGGAATGATGTTGAAGAATGTAAAGCTGAGTATCTTCAACATAAATATGGAAGATGCCACCAAACATTTCCTCATAATCTTTGGAGACCAGCGATAAGTTGCAGGGAAGACAAAGAGATTTGTCTATGAATAAACAAACAGTGAAGAAACTTGAACAGAATACTTGAGAAAGTGAAGTGAAGCCACAACACTGCTGAAACTTTGTTTAGGTTCTGCATTAACAAGAATAAAAGGAAAAGGAGAGGAAGGCCAATGGATGTAGGATGCTACTAGTAATAGAATAAAAGGGCAATGTCAGTGATTTCGACTTGATTGCAGTCTTCAATAGTGCACCCTTTGAGAAGTGTAGAATCACTGACAGCAACTTCCTGATTTCGGCATTTAACTGCCATGTGTGGATTCCAGAAATTGCTGCCAGTTTCAGAGGAGTAACGATGGTGAACACTGACATTTCACTGCCATTTCTACTGCAAAATCAGGCCATTAGGTTTACCATTAGTTTATGAAACTAGAAATGCTTGGAGCTAGGGCCTCAGTAAACACATCATAATATTTCCTTCCTCTTTACTTTTATCTATTTATCTCTGGTTCTACAGTCTCCATCTCTGAACCTTTGTCCTTCTTATCCTCCACAGCAATTCAAAATAATCATCCAAGTTGTGAAGAGTACTGCAAGGAAAAGAAGAACACTGGGTTTTGGAATTCTGACAAATATAAGCTGAGGATTTGATAGGGTAGATTCAGGGAAACTACTTCCTCTGGTGGAAGAATCCAGAACAAGGGACACAACGGGGTGAATTTTACTGGCCCCTTGATGCTGGGTCGTGGTGCGGGGACCGGTAGAATGCTGCAGGGAGAGTCCCGCCTCGACCCACAACGTCGAGAAGGGCCCGCCGCATATTACCGGTGGCGGTGGGAACTCGGTGTGGCACCTCCAGCCCCCGGCCTGGCGGCGGGCCCTTCATCAGCATATTTAAATTAACATTTAAAATATGTAAATAAACTTACCCGCAGGAGGCGGCCGTCCCTCGCCGATTTTACCGTCTCCATTCGGCCTTCGCGCGCCTTTGGAACTCCGTACAGAGTTCTGGGTGGGAACCTGGTGGCGAGGGGGAAGGAATAAAATTTTCAGGGCGGGAGGGGTGGAGGAGCAGGGAAATCAATTTTTATTAGATGTAGGGATGGTGGGAAGGGATTGGAAGGCAAAAGATTGAAGGTTGGGGGGGAAAGTTCGGGTATTTGAACAATCAATTGATGGTCATTTCTTTGCCTGAAATGACCATTGGGGGGTAGTTGGGGAAGGGCCTCCATCACCTATTTTTATATGTAATCAAAATCATTTCTATTTTCCCTTTAAAAATTATACTTATTTGTAAGGGCTTAAAGCCTTTTAAAAATGGACCCAGCGCCTGCGCGGTGGCGCCGGACGACATTGCCGGGGAAACGGAGGCCGTCCCCTCTACGTCATCGGGGGCGACCGCTCTGCCCCTTCTATTTAAATGATCCCCTGCATATAATATGGAGGGGGCTCAGGGACAGCACATCCGCATGGGATGCACGTCGTTATGGGATGAATACTGTGGGGAACCATGAAGGCTATGGGAAGGAGTGATTAAAATACTGCAGATGCACAAAATTAAGCTCAGTTGCTTCAAAAGTGCTACACAGTGGCCATTGCTGCAGCTGTAAGACTTGCTTTTCTCAGTCGTGAGTGGCAGGAATCCGGAGAGGGACATGAGGCCACTGGCATCACTTGGGCACCTGGGGTTGGCAGGGGACGGCCTGGTGAATGAACAAATCCCAGCTGAAGGAGTTTAGATGTGAACAGGTTGCTCTGGCATTGGACAGAGCAGCTAGGATAAGCTGCAGCAGATGCAACCTCGTGAACAACAGGAAGCCAGAGGAGTTCAGTGGAGGAAAGAAGGCACTACCCAAGACATGGGGTGCATAGCCCAAGAGTCAGCCACCTGCAAATGACAGAACACCAGTGCCATAGGAGGCTGCACCTATCTAGGCAGATAGTCTTGGACCGTTGTGCTCTGATCCACAATGACCTGAGGCCTTGCAGCCCCCATGGCAGTCCCCTAACTGCAGTATCAAGGTCACCGTCACCCTGAATTTCTATGCAACCATCTAATTCCAGGAATCCGCTGTAGACCTAGGCGGCATCTTACAGTCGACAGCTCATCGCGCCATCAGGCAGGTTACAGATGCCATATTCCGGATTGCAGGGGATTACATCCACTTTGACACAGATGGGCTTGCGCAGGCATACAGGGCATTGGGTTTTGCCTCCATTGCTGGATTACCACAGGTGCAGGCCTCATCAAAGCACCCAGTGACCGACCAGTGAGATCCATTCACCAGAAGGTCTTCCACTCCCTCATTTGGTCTGTGACCACAACAAGAGCTTCCTCCATGTGTGCACTCGCTTTCCTGGCAGCTGCCATGACTCCTTCATCCTCCACCAAATGTGACATCAAGGTTGCGAACAGACTGGCTTAATCTCAAACTGACCCCAGGGAAAGGGATGGAGTCAGTGGTTAGGGAACAGAGTTTAGAGTGGGGACCGAAAACAATGGCTTCAGTCTTCCCAATATTTAATTGGAAGAAATTTCTGCTTATCTAGTACTGGATTCCAGCTAACCAGTCTGATATTTTAGCAACAGTGGAGCAGTTGAGAGAGGTGGTGGTGAGGTAGAGCTGGGTGTCATCAGCATATGTGAAAACTAACACTGCGCTTTCAGATGATGTCACCAAGGAGCAGCAGGTAGATGAGAAATAGGAGGGGGTCAAAGATAGATCCTTGGGGGACACCAGAGGTAATGGTGTGGGAACAGGAAGAGAAGCCATTGCAAGTGATTCTCTGGCTCTGATTAGATAGATAAGAATGGAGCCAGATGAGGGCAGTCCCACCCAGCTGGACGACAGTGGAGAGGCGTTGGAGGAGGATGGTGTGGTCAACCGTGGCGAAGGCTACAGACAGGTCGAGGAGGGAAGGTTTACTGTTGTCACAGTTGTGTTCTGGTTCACAAGCTGATTCTCTCGATGATGCCATTGTCCTTTGGGTCTTTTAAGTGCAAAACTTGAAAATGAACCAACGCTGATAGTCAAGAGGATTTTAAAGACAATTCATTGCCATTGAGAGGGTAATAGGAATAGGATTACTTGATTTAGAGGAGCTGGGGGATAAGACAATGCATTTCAAATGATATCAGTGTTCTGCATTCTTATAAACCGAGTTCCAATGTTTGATTAACAACACTTCACAGGTGGCAATGGCCCTTAAAGTTGTTCTTGATCCATTGCATCTTATTTGAGTTTTATATGAATACGAGTGAAGCTCTATTTAGTTATCTTGTAGATACAAAAAATAATTATTTTAACAGCAACTTTCTCATTGCAGAGTTATAAACAGGACCACTGTTTTAATGACTGGAGAAGTTCAATTTTATTTTGTCCAAATGTGATCAAGGATTATTATTATTAGTGTTTTGGGGACTGTATTCCACAGTTCTATTGTTTAGAATTACGGCCACTACTTCTTCAATTTCCTCAACAACTCAATGCTCTTCCTACCTTTATAAACTTCCTTAGTACTATATCCTTGTCTGCATCCTCCACTCCTCCAAACTCAGTCTACTGTGTGCTGTCATTGGAGGCAAAGCCTTTATCTCTTAGCCTCGCACTCTAAAACTCCACCGCCCCATCATCTCTCAGTATCTTCAAAATTTTCCTCAAAACCAGCCTGTTTGGCATCATATTTGGCCACCTCCTCATTCCCTCATCCTATTCCTACTTGGATCTGACCTAAACAGTTTACTGTGTCCTTCTTGCGTATCCCCAATTTTCATCATTCCATCTTTGCCAGTCATGCCTTCAGCTACCTCAGCCCTAAGCTCTGGAATTCCCTCACTTAAACCTCTCTTCCTCTTTCTACTCCCTTAAGACACTCCTTAAAATCTTTGACCAAGCTTTTGGTTACCTGTCCTAGTATCTCCTTATGTGGCTTGGTGTAAAATTTTATATCATTTAGCTCCTATGAAGCACCTTGGGATGTTTTACTACATTAAAGGCACTACATAAAAACAAGTTGTTGTTGACTGATTAGTCAAATTCTTTTGTCGTTAGATAGAATTTTCTGAGATTCTTGCTGTTAATTTGGGGCTCACGGTCTGCGATTTCACAAATTCTCTAAAAATCACAAACCAATGACCTTGATTATAGGCTGTGAAATGACTATGAATTATATATTGTGCTGTTAACAGTTTGTAGTGGTTACTTCGTGATCAGTGCAGTTTTAGACAATATACACTATGGGGCACTCTGTCACCACGTAAGCTGCCTAAGCTTAATTTCCCTCCACTGTAAGTTTTTATACTACAACAGCGCGTGGACATTTCTACTGTTTTGGTTTATGGGCTGTCAAGCAATGGTTTTGATTGGGCATCCAACTCTGTCAACCGACAATAGATTCGAGTTGTCAAACGTCCCTCCTCTCTGCCAGCCCCCAGACTCCATTTACTGCTGGGCTATATATATCTTTCTCTTTGCTTATCTATAATGTAATATAGGATATCTGTGTGCTCCAGGGCTGATCTCTATCACAGAGTTTGTTCTTCCATTGTTCATGCACTTTTCCCCTCTGTTTCCATGTTCAGGTGAAATGCAGGACACTATTATTGCAGCAACAAAAGCAATGAAACCTGGACTGGTTTGCAGCACAGTTGCCACCCCTGTTACATTGCCAAATGTGTGGATGTACAATACCGTATGAAGCCTTTCCACATATTTTAAGCCTATCTCATCAGTAGCACATATAATGGCGATGTCTTATTCTGATTAGTGTACATCATGCTACTAATCTAATCTAATAGATTAAATTTAAATTTGCATATAGTCTCAGCCTGGTGGAGGGGAAAACCCCCACTCCTGTGTTTGTAGTGTAAGGTAACAAAATAGATATCTTAATAAAATAAACAGAAAAATGTTGGAAATACTCAGCAGGTTAGGTGACATCTGTGGTGAGAGAAACAGAGTTAACGTTCCAATTCAATGACGTTTCATCAAAACTGGGTTTAAGCAAATGCAGAGGCAGGGAAAGCCAGGGAGAGGGGAGGAGAGAACAAAAAGGAAGCTCTAGGACAGAATGGAAGGCAGTATATTGATACTTAGTTAATCCTGTAATTTGTCAAAAGGTTAACATTTTCTGGGTACCAGTACAGAATGGTGGGTAGGGAGAGGGTCATAAAATTGGGTGGATATCAACCCTGCCCGGGGTCTATTTATTGTGCATTTTGCACAAATTTCTGCTTGGTCTGGTTTTGTCTTAATCTTTCAATATTTAAATCGCTTGTAATGGAATGCATGTAAGTACACACAGAATTTCCTTTGACTTACAGTCTGAATGCGTTGTGCTGAATTGGTCTGCATTAAATTCTGGGCTGGCAGGAACCCAGCACTTAAAAGGGCACTGCTATGTTTGGTAAAAAATATCAGAAAATGGCATTCTTGTTTAGCTTTCTGCTGAAGTTATTTTAACTGCTACTTTTTGTCTATTTTTTTGATGTCTTTGGCCAAGAGTTTTAGCTCCTTGATTTTGAGTTGCTGGAATAGAAATTTTGAAATAGATATTCCAAAGGGGATTTTTTTTTGTGTTGGTCGGAAAAGGAGGAAGAAGATAGTAAGAGGAGGGATGCTAGACAGGTCAGATTTCATCAGAAGCAAGATGGCCTTACCCATACTTACTCAATAATTGTTATCTTCAGGGAGAGACATACCTACCTTGGAATATCAGATTTGTGTCACAAAAGTGCCAGGCAATGACCATCACGCTTTGACATTCCAAGGCATTACCATCGCTGAATTCCCCATCATCAACGTCCTGGGGATTACCATTGATCAGAAGCTTAACTGGACCAGTCATATAAATACTGTGGCTACAAGAGCAGGTCAGAGTCTGGGAATTCTGCAGTGAGTAACTCACCTCCTGTCTTCGTAAAGCCTGTCCACCATTTATAAAGCACAAGTTAGGAGTGTGATGAGCTACTCTCCACTTGCCTGGATGACTGCAGCTCCAACAACATTCATGAAGCTCAACATTATCCAGGACAAAGCAGCTCGCTTGATCGACACACCATACGACACCTTCAGCATTCACTCCCACCACCACTGGCACACAGTGGTAGCAATGTGTACCATCTACAAGATGCATTGCAACAACTCGTCAAACTTCCTTTGACAGCACCTTCCAAACCTGCGACAGCTACCACCTAGAAAGGCAAGGGTAACAGAAACATGGGAACACCACCACCTGCAACTTCCCCTCCAAGCCACACACCATCCTGACTTGGAACTATATCGCCATTCCTTCACTGTCGCTAGGTCAGAATCAAAAACCTGGAACTCCCTTCCTAACAGCACTGTGGGTGTACATACCTCACATGGACTGTAGTGGTTCAAGAAGGGGCTCACCACCACCACCTTCTCAAGGGCAATTATGGATGGGCAACAAATGCTGGCCTAGTCAGCAACACTCGCATCCCATGAAAGAATAAAAAAAAGCTCCCTTTACAGGCTTCACTTCAGCAGAGATATGCAGTTCCCTAGAATCTAACCAGCCAACGCCCCCCATTGATACTGGCTGCCAAGGCCAGTGCAGTGCTAATGTTTTGCACGTTTGACTTATTCCATGCTGCCACAGGGAACATCAGCAATATCAGTCAATCTGGATTTCACTGATGGATAAACCAGTTGACTAATGCCTTGTTCACCAGGACAAGCAGTTTATCATTTTCTTCATTGGCAATATGCAGCAGCAGGAGATGCCTGTACAACTTTTTCAGTTACAGAAAGCAATATATTGTCCTTGGAAGAGTTACAGTGCAGATTCATCAGAATGATATCAGGACATGAAAGGATAAATTACGTGGACAGGTTGTATAGGTTTGGTTCATATTCCATTGAGATTAGAAGGTTTAGGGGAGATTTAATTGAGGTGATTAAAATCATAAAGGGATTCGATAGGGTAGATAGTGAAAAACTATTTCCTCTGGTGGAGGAATCCAGAACAAGGGGATGTAATCTCAAAATCAGAGCAAGGCCATTCAGGAGTGAAATCAGGAAGCACGGTTTCACACAAGAGAAAGGAAATTTGGAATTCTCTCCCACAAAAGGCTGTGGTTGCTGAGACAGATGACATTTTCATGATTGGGATTAATAGATTTCTGTTAGGTAAGGGCATCGAGAGATATGAAGTAAAAGCAGATAAATGGAGATAAGATATAGATCGATCATGATCTAATAGAGTGGCGGAACAGGTGCATGGGGCTGAATCGTCTCCTCCTGTTTCTTTGTAAAGATCCTTTTCAAATTTTTGAAGTAACAGAAGCTGTGATTTTCTTAGAAATTATTGCATGTATGACACTCAATTGCAGTGCAGCTTTTCACTTTCAAATGACACTGGTCATATCCTTGGGTTGTAATATGGAAATTAATTGGCAAGTAGCCAAGCACGATAGCTTGCTCTTCCATCTGTTTACTCACCTTCAGACATCTTCCTCTATGGATCTCAAGATGCTACAGAGAGAGACTGGCAAGGTTGCTGAGGCAGCCTCAATGTGGTGGACTGCTCTCTCCTCAGAAGCTGACCATGTGCAGGATCCTCTCCCAAAGTTACACCATTTGTTTTTGGAGCTTACAAAAGTAATGGTTAGCACTGAACAACTGGCTCTTTATTTTTACTATGCAAATGTGTCAATGTAATTTTCTTACTGTTTGAATGTAGGCCTGGTTTACAAAACCTAAAAGGCTGAAACGTATCCTGCACTTCATGTTCTGGAGTGTGCTGCCTCTTTATCCTCATTGTATGCAAGTAGTCAATGGCTTGAATTGTTGCTACTAAGGGTAATTCCCCAGTTTCCCAGAGCTGAATCTTAATTCTCAAAAAACTGGGTGCATTTGGGTCGTGCCAGAAGTTAAAATCCCCAAAATCTGGAACCTGCCTCGGATTCCCCACTTCCGGCTTTAATGGAGGTGGGATGAGGGCCAGCTGAGCAATCCGCTCACGCAAAGCAGGTTGGTCATTTAAATATTTTACTGAGGCTGCATGTCTTCACTTTAACAGAGAATCTATTTTTAACCACAGGCAGTCGGGATTTCCCTGGCCTCCGAAAACTCAGCAGCTGAGAGAAGATGAGACGAACTAATCCAGGAGGTAAGTGCCTTTACAGCACTGCTTGTGGGCCAAGAGGAGCAGTAGCGTTTCCTCCATGCCTAACAATCTACCCAGTAAAACCCATCGTTATCAGTCTGCTCCCATCCCCACCATCGGACCCAATCCCTGTTGATCACCACTGGACCCCTGGCCACCATCGGAACCCTTCCCATGATTGGTGCCTCCCTGGACCACCGTAGGAACCCCCTGGACTACTGTGGGACCCCTATGATCCGGACACCCCACCATGATCCAGACCCCATATCATGATCTCTGTTACTCCCCCAATACACCTCCCTGCCACATGCAGCAGACTTCCCACCCAAAGGATTGGCCTCCAGCCTGTCAATCAGGCTGCCTGTGGGCAGGAACCCCACTTAAAGGAGCCCAACAGTTAAATTCTAGAGGACATTCTTGAAACCCAATCTTCCAGGTTTTTAGACATCACAACAGACCTACCCAGCCTTGCCCAGCCCCACCTCCCACCCGCACAGAACCCGCCTCTAGGCTAAAATCTGGGTTCTAGAGTCCACTTTCGATTCACAGTTGGTATTTTTTTGAGTCAATGTGATAATAAAATTCAAGCAGTGTGGGAGGCTTTGAAATGTATAATGTATTTAATGTCGAAGACTCCTCTGTAATAGCATTTTTGACTAAGCCTTTGTTAAACAGTAGAGGACTGAATCTCACATTCTATATGTCATCAAATGTACATTTGCTGCACGGAAATGCAAAAGGCCTGTTATCATCTAGTTGTTGTTTTAATCACACTGCCCAAACCTTTACAGCTGCATTTAATTGAATATAATAAATGTGAAGTTATGCTAAATAATAATTAAGGTAAAATCTTTTCAAAATAGATGGAAAGTGGCCAGTAAGGTGACAAACAGGATGATTCCAGATAAACATTGGTTAAAAAAAACTGTGGCTGTTGACAGCTATTATAGCTCCTTCATATTTTAAATTCAAGCAGGTTTATTCTGATTGTGTTTGTTTTTCATGTAGTACTATTACCAACTTTTTTGTCACAATCAGATTCATTTATATACACAGAGGACGTACAAATCACCTCCACTACTGGATTTATCTGGACAACCTTTGGTCCCATTTGTGGGCTTCACAATAAGGGAGCTATGCAAAGGTGTTAATATTCATGTGTGGAGAGACAAACTGAGTTAAAGGCTGGAATTTTACGGGAGTCCCAGCAGTGGCCACTGCTCCCGGTAGCCACTGCTGGGCTAAGAGCTGCCAGCCCGCTGATTGGCTGAAAGCTCTATGAAGCGGGACTTTCTACTACAAGCGGGGTGGGGTGTGGAAGTCCTGCCTCGGCAGAATTAAAGCCTGGGGACCCGTAAAATACGGAACGGATCTTCAGGTGAGGCGGAGGGGGGTTCGCCACCGACTTTTACGTTGGAGGCCGGCTCCTTTATGCCCACTGTAAAATTCCGGCCAAAGTTTCAGGTGTGTGGACTTTCATCCTGGGACTGGTCATTGACCTGAAACAATGGCCAAAATTTTACGGGCCCCCCCAACAAGCAGGCTGGTGGCAGGGGTGGGGGTTGGCGTAAAATTGAGTGTTGTGGGGCGGGGAGGGGGGGGGGGTGGAGGTGGGTGCATTCCTGACACCCTTCTGCCCCGCTGTAAATTTATGCGGGGTGGCAGTGGCATGAAATAGCCTGTCCACCCCAGGCCAATCAACGCTCTTAAGTGACCAATTAACTGCCACTAAAGGGCCTCCTCCTGCCGCCACAGGTATTTTACCCTTGGCGGGGCAGACGGCAAAGGTCCCAAGAACCCCGCCTGGTAAAACTAGGTGGCCTTCTTGTGGGCTGGAGGGGGTTTTCCTCCTGATTGGTCACCCTGTGCCACATGGAGGCCTGCCCCCGAAGCCCCAAATGTAACAGGAATTCCAGCAGCTCCCAAGAATTTAAGGACACTTGTCATGTGGCATTGTGGCAATTGGAAGTCTGGAAACAAGAAATTAGAATTGTTGAAGTCAAATTACATTCATGAGTTGGTATTTTAAATATTTGAAGGAAACAACAAAAGTATGTACACACAATTTTGGTGGTTTTAATAGATAAATAAAAATTAAAAGTTTTATTTGAAGAGAATTAAATAAATTGATCTTAATGTTAAATGATCTGCAGGTGAAGGGACTAGTGTTGAACCAAAAAGAATATCAATCTAAGTTAATGCAAATTACAGAAAAAGAAAAAAAAGAGGGAAAAGCAGTACAGAACTGCTCTGGTTCCCACCCCCCCCCCCCCCCCTCTCCAACCCTCCTCTCTCCACCCCCACAGAGGGAGGAGTGGGAAAGTACAAAGAGACGCAGCAAGGAAGTTTGAATATTTTATATATATTGTGACGGAAACCCCACATGCCAAATGGAAATATTAATTTCGTCATGTGGAACTTTGCCTGAGACTTTTACTGAGATTGTTACAAACAACTTTTAGAAAACAGGACAGTGAGCAGCCAACATGGCCACACACAATTTACATATGAGAGGCCAAAGGTCAGCTGGAGACAGAGGTGATTATCCAGTCTAGCCAGAACAATGGTGTGATCTCTGATTGAATTAGCTAAAATGGTTTTGTCAACACGGTCGTCAAAAGCCATCGACACCCATTGACTGTGAAAGAGCCAAACCGCCCCCCCTACCAAGTATGTCTGAACAGCATTGAATTTCAAAGATCATTCCAGAAGATGCTGTTTCAAACAAAAAGATGATCACGTCACATGACTGCTTGTGTAACTCTTGGAGTTTGTAAATTGTGCCTCAGAAGGAGACTGTAACTGTAAGCCAGCAAGGGAGCTGCAATCTCTCTCTCTCTCTCCAGTGGAGTTCCAGTGAAACCTCAGCTGCAAACCTATAGCCCAGCACAGCCAGCAACCAGGGGACACAGATAAAGCCTCTCTTCTACCTTCTGGAACCTGAGAAGCAAGCCCGAACCATATGTGGCCTAGTGAGGACTTCAAGACTACAATTTCAACTAAGAAACTTCAGTATTTAAATTACATTATTATTAAGGACTCTACTCCAACCTCCCAACTAGGTGTTTTTTTTCTGTCTGTATTCTATCTGTGTGTATCTCGTGTGAATGTGAGCATGGATGCATCGCGTATTTTAGTAATTTATAACCGGTTTAGAGTGATAAGGTTAATAAACTTACATCTTTCTTGTTTAAACTCAAGAAAATCTGACTGATTGGTTCACTTGAAAATATATTAGAGTAACAGGAGCAAGTGCTCACTGATGTGCTAAGTTAAATCATTGTGTTAAAAAAGATAAACTCTGTTGTGGTCGTAATAATATATATATATAATATACACACAATCGAAACTATATTAAATAATAAGTAACCATAATACGCCAGAGCAAAATTTTGCTTTGTTTCATGTTTTACAGGAAGCGTGGTGGAAATTAATCTTAACGATAGTTGCATTTGGAGAAGGACATTGAACCATAACAGTACATGGTTGTTGTGATCCGGAGGGATCATGACAAACACCCCGGTTGTGACATCCAATGGTGAATGATTACTCAGCTCCAGTTGCTCTCCTGCTGCGCATGTGGCCACCCTAAGCCCACCAGTCTGAGGCTCACTAGCCCTCAGAGGGAGGTTGTGTCTGTTAATTCCCTGAGTCACTTGCAGAGACGTCCCTTGTGGCATAAGGCGGCAAAGGGATGGCCAGAACAACCAGCAGAGGGAGGGAGGAGACAACCATTGAAGAGAGGGTTGCGGTTAGGAGGGGAATAATAAACACTTGCCCTAAGGATGCGATTATGAGTCTAATTGATGTAGAGGTGGAATGGGGAAAGCCATTTTGCATATAGTGTATGGAAGACCTGAGGCAATATTCAGAGGAGGGAAATTGTCCCCAAAGCTGCAAGTAATAGAGTCTGGAATATGGAGACTGCTAGACTATGAAAGGGTGGGTATGGTTGGTGACAGAAGGGGAGACAACAAGACATTTTGTTGGAAGCGATTTACAGCTCAAGGGGTAGGTATCCATGTGTGCGAGAATAAAGATCAGGAATTACACTGTTCAAGTAGCAGGAAATCAGAGTGCAGAGCATCTGGGTGACATTGCCTAGGAAATCCCAGCCTTTAATCACACAGATAGTACTGCGAGGTTCTCTAACAGACCCCAGGCCCAAAGAATGGTTTAGTTTTGATACCTATTGGGAAAATGTTAAATCATGATGTACACCATGAGGTGGCACCAGTGATGTTGAATTTGACAGAGATAGGGTTGCCCAGGTGATGTGGGAGAAAGAAGCAGAGCCTGTATGCCAAGTTATTGGACAACGTGTTGGTACAAGGAGTACGGACCAACAGTGATGGGTCTGGTCTCTGGAGACAGGTAAATCTCCCATTCGTAACAAAAGGGGGCAAGCCGAAGGAGGAGACGAGGACTGGTCAATGACACAGTTACCGTTTTTAATACTGAGACCTCACTGGTGTATAGTTTGGACCTGGTATCGCTGGAAGCAGAGATGAGGGATTTTAAGGGAAGGTTAATGGACATTCTTACAAATGCGAATACCAACCAGGATTCACAACTGAGGAAAGATCAAATTATGACAGTCTATTTAAAGGATGCAGCAGAGCAATTGGAAGATAATGCTAAAGCTATAAATAAAGTGATGCGGGAGGATAGGAACATTTCTGATCAGGCTGGCTGGAATGGTGTATATATTATGACTGGCTCCTGGTTGGTAGAACAGGCCAGAGAAAATCTGAGGCAAATTCACAGGGGAAGTACCCTCTTGGGTCACTGATGATCACCTGGGCACATTGATGAGGCATAGAACAACATCACTGTGTGCCAACTCAGAGGTTTCATGCAGGCATACCCTGTACAAACAGATTGTAAAAGGGAAGGTCTCAAAACAATGGGTTTGGTGATGTACCTTCCTGTAAAGCCACATGGGGAAGCACCGCTCGTCATATTTATGGGAACTAGGTTAGATGGGTGCGCTGACAGAAGAGGCAATGTGGTAAGCCCCTCTCAGTTGGAAAAGCATGCCCAGTCAACGTGGATTCAACTTTACTGAAGTAACTGTACCATGGAGGCTGCAAGAGTGGCTCTGAAGCCAACACAGGCAGCTTATGTGGGGGAAGGGAATACTGTGTAACCACTACGGGAAAGGGGTACAAGCATGGAAGGAATCTATGGTGCCCGATATCCCAAACTACCTTCTGTTTTACCCCTGTAGGGACAGGTAATTGGGAGATTGTAAATATTTATAGCCCTAACAGTACTGAGCTAAACATGAGGAATGATTTAAAGGGAACCTTGAGACAGTATGTGGAGAAATTTAGGTATGACACCCACCCCCGGTTGCCTGAGCATTTAACTAAGTTGCGGGAGGTGATTGATAAGTCGTGAAATATTTATAAACAAATTCAACAAATGAGCCACCAGATTTTGCAAGAGATTAATGACATAGTCATAGAGATACAGCACTGAAACAGGCCCTTCGGCCCACCGCGTCTGTGCTGACCAACAACTACCCATTTATACTCATCCTACATTAATCCCATATTCCCTACCACGTCCCCACCATTCTCCTACCACCTACCTACACTAGGAGCAATTTACAATGGCCAATTTACCTACCAACCTGCAAGTCTTTTGGCTGTGGGAGGAAACCGGAGTACCCGGCGGAAACCCACGCGGTCACAGGGAGAACTTGCAAACTCCGCACAGGCAGTACCCAGAATTGAACCCGGGTCGCTGGAGCTGTGAGGCTGCGGTGCTAGCCACTGTGCCACCCGATAAAGAGATACAGAACTGAAACAGGCCCTTCAGCCCACCGAGTCTGTGCTGACCATTAACCACCCATTTATACTAATCCTACACTAATCCCATATTCCTACCACATCCTCACCGGTCCCTATATTCCCCTACCACCTACCTATACTAGGGGCAATTTATAATGGCCAATTTACCTATCAGCCTGCAAGTCTTTGGCGGTGGGAGGAAGCCGGAGCACCCGGCGGAAACCCACACAGTCACAGGGAGAACTTGCAAACTCCACACAGGCAGTACCCAGAACTGAACCCGGGTCACTGGAGTGGTGAGGCTGCAGTGCTAACCACTGCGCCACTGTGCCACCCAGAAATAGCTCGAGTATTGCTCAATTTGTCAAAGCTTTTCATCTTGCACTCATCAGGACAATTCGCAAGAATACCAATGTAAGGGAAAGCAACAAATTTATACTATACGAGAAGAGAGTGCCAATTGGTTGCCAAGTGGACTCTGATTGGTAGAGGCATTGCCGTGGAGAATGCAGCAGTTTATGGTGACTGACAGTTAACTGCCAAGCTTTGTCTGAAATTTAAACCAGGCAGCTTGACTCTGATTGGTCAAGGCATTGCCCTGAGGAATGAACCAGCAAATGGCTGTCACTTATTTTGTTTAGCTGAAACAGGCATAATGTGTGTACATGTTCTTTGTGTCTGTAAAGAACAGGGCCCTGTACATTAATATATGTAGCTGCCAATACATGCAAATATGCCACAAAGCGAGCCCGCCTGACAATCTTAAATTGGTTGTCAGCATAATTCTTAGCACACATTCCGTCATGCTAGGCCCCCACCTGCCAAGAATGAGGCGCATTAATTTTGTCATGAACATTGATTTTAAACTGTTGCTGGAGCGAGAAAATGACTTGTTAAACAGATCAGCCATGGCTGGAAAAGACATTTGCATATTAACAGAGAGGGCTTGGAAGGACAAAGAACCATTCCCTGACACATTCAACCCCCAATGGACCTTGATCACCAGGTATTGTGTGTAAGAGGAGCATTCCAGACACTGCTAAGGTGATACAATCCAGGACTGATTAGACTGGTCACATGACTAACTGGCTGTTCCAGGGTTTTTTGAACTGGCCACAGAGAGTGGGGTGTTAAGAAGCGGCCTGCCCGCCCGAGGCCAATCAAGACCCTTAAGTGGCCACTTAACAGCCACTTAAGGACCCTCGCCCGCCTCCACGGGGATTTTACCCACAGCAAGCGGGTGTGCCGGGGACGTGAAAGGCCGCCCAGCTATAGCTGCCGGCCTTTTGCACCCCGGGGCGGTGGGGCCTGGCCATCTGGCACAGGGTGCCCGATTTGAGGGCTGCCCCAGCCTCCCAAACCCAGGATCCAAGACACCCCCCCCCCCCAAACGACCACCCTAGCCTCACCAGGGCATGACCGATTCCCCTGGTGAGGCAACCCAAACTTCCCTTCAGTCCCAGCTCCTTGGTATTCTCCTCGGTCAGCTGGGCTGCAGTCCCAGCAGTGGCCACCATTCCCAGTGGCGCTGCTGAGACTGAGCTGCCAGCCCGCTGCTTGGCCAGCAGCTCACTGAGGCGGGACCTCCTCCCTCAAGTGGGTGGAAGTCACGCCTCGGGCCAATTATAGCCTGGGGATCCATAAAATACAGGACGGATTCCCAGGCTGGGTGGAAGCAGGTTCAGCACTGACATTTACGTCAGAGTCTGGCTCTCATCCGCCCAGCGTAAAATTCCAGCCTATGTAACCCATGTATACACATTTACATGAGAGTAACTGCACAGCGTCCAGGAGTGGGAAGCTTCCATTTCCCTCCTTGTAAACTTTCCAATGACTTCAACAAAGAAACGTTATTTAATACAAAACACTGGATCGCTGTTCTTCATTTCCAACAGATGCAGGCATTGGGTCAGTCAGAGATCTTAACCAATAGGCAGAAAAGATGGAATTATATAGAAATTACTACATGGGAGAAGGCCATACAACCCAACCAGTCCGTGTTGGTGTTTATCTTCCACAAGAGCAGTCATCCTAATCCCATGTGACTGAAACTTATGCTGAAGGAATTTGACTATCACACTAAATCTGCTTCAACAGAAACTTTAAAAATTCACTCCAGCCACAGAATGGTGACCTCTTGGGCGTGACATGAGCCCCACTGAGGATTGACATTCTAATTTCGCAGAGCTTCAACTAGCTCCAGGATATCATGAGCTGGCATCGATTGTGAGGAACTGTCTTCACAGGAATTGCATGAACAGAGTTCGATGCAGAGTGATGCCATCTGCTGTAAGAACACCCACTGCTAACATGCGTCACCAGGTTGGCACAACCAGTAATAGAACTGGTCAGCTGCAATCTCAAACCTACACGTAGGCTTTCTTTCCTTTCATATTGCCAAGGTTATAGAGTCATAGAGTTATACAACACAGAAACAGGCCCTTCGGCCCACAGTGGCCGCACCGGCCATCAAGCCTATGTATTCTAATCCCATTTTCCAGCGCTTGACCCGTAGCCTTGCATGCTCTGGCGTTTCAAGTGCTCATCTAAACACTTCTTAAATATTGTGAGGGTTCCTGCGTCTACCACCCCTCAGGCAGTGTGTTCCAGATTTCAACCATCCTCTGGGAGAAAAACCTTTCCTCAAATCTCCTCTAAACCTCCTGCCCCTTACCTTAAATCTATGTCCCCTGGTTAATGACACTTCCACTAAGGGAAAAAGTTTCTTCCTATCTACCCTATCTATGCTTCTCACAATTTTGTATACCTCTATCAGGTCTCCCTTCAGTTTTCTCTGCTCCAAGGAAAACAACCCTAGCCTATCCAGTCTCTCTTCATAACTGAAATGCTCCAGCCCAGGCAACATCCTGGTGAATCTCCTCAACACCCTCTCCAGTGCAATCACATCCTTCCTGTAGTTTTTGTTTTAATTCATTCATGGGATGTGGGCATCGCTGGCCAGGCCAGCATTTATTGCCCATCCCTAATTGCCCTTGAGAAGGTGGTGGTGAGCTGCCTTCTTGAACCGCTGTAGTCCATGTGGGGTAGGTACACCCACAGTGCTGTTAGGAAGGGAGTTCCAGGATTTTGACCCAGTGACAGTGAAGGAACGGCGATATAGTTCCAAGTCAGGATGGTGTGTGACTTGGAGGGGAACTTGCAGGTGGTGGTGTTCCCATGTATTTGCTGCCCTTGTCCTTCTGGTTGGTAGAGGTCGCGGGTTTGGAAGGTGCTGTCTGAGGAGCCTTGGTGCATTGCTGCAGTGCATCTTGTAGACGGTACACACTGCTGCCACTGTGCGTCGGTGGTGGAGGGAGTGAATGTTTGTAGGTGGGGTGCCAATCAAGCGGGCTGCTTTGTCCTGGATGGTGTCGAGCTTCTTGAGTGTTGTTGGAGCTGCACCCATCCAGGCAATTGGAGAGTATTCCATCACACTCCTGACTTGTGCCTTGTAGATGGTGGGCAGGCTTTGGGGAGTCAGGAGGTGAGTTACTCGCCTCAGGATTCCGAGCTTCTGACCTGCTCTTGTAGCCATGGTATTTATATGGCTACTCCAGTTCAGTTTCTGGTCAATGGTAGCCCCTAGGATGTTGATAGTGGGGGATTCAGCGATGGTAATACTGTTGAATGTCAAGGGGAGATGGTTAGATTCTCTCTTGTTGGAAATGGTCATTGCCTGGCACTTGTGTGGCGCGAATGTTACTTGTCACTTATCAGCCCAAGCCTGGATATTGTCCAGGTCTTGCTGCATTTCTACACGGACTGCTTCAGTATCTGAGGAGTCACGAATGGTGCTGAACATTGTGCAATCATCAGCGAACATCCCCACTTCTGACCTTATGCTTGAAGGAAGGTCATTGATGAAGCAGCTGAAGATGGTTGGATCTAGGACACTACCCTGAGGAACTCCTGCAGTGATGTCCTGGAGCTCAGATGATTGACCTCCAACAACCACAACCATCTTCCTTTGTGCTAGATATGACTCCAGCCAGCGGAGAGTTTTCCCCCTGATTCCCATTGACCTCAGTTTTGCTCGGATTCCTTGATGCCATACTCGGTCAAATGATGTCAATGGCAGTCACTCTCACATCACCTCTTGAGTTCAGCGACCAGGACTGTACACAGTACTCCAGCTGTGGCCTAACTAGCGTTTTACACAGCTCCATCATAACCTCCCTGCTCTTATATTCTATGCCTTGATTAATAAAGCATCCCATATGCCTTCCTAACCACCTTATCTACCTGTAGCACACTCCCAGCAAAGTGATTGTCCTCGATTTGTTTTTAAGTTCTACCCATATGGCCTCATTTGAGGAACCTTCTAATATATCATCCCTCCTTACTGCAGTAATTGACTCAAAGAACAAAGAAAGAACAAAGAAAATTACAGCACAGGAACAGGCCCTTCGGCCCTCCAAGCCTGCGCCGATCCAGATCCTCTATCTAAACATGTCGCCTATTTTGTAAGGGTCTGTATCTCTTTGCTTCCTGCCCATTCATGTATCTGTCTAGATACATCCTAAAAGACGCTATCGTGCCCGCGTCTACCACCTCCGCTGGCAACGCGTTCCAGGCACCCACCACCCTCTGCGTAAAGAACTTTCCACGCATATCCCCCCTAAACTTTTCCCCTCTCAATTTGAACTCATGATCCCTAGTAATTGAATCCCCCACTCTGGGAAAAAGCTTCTTGCAATCCACCCTGTCTATACCTCTCATGATTTTGTACACCTCAATCAGGTCCCCCCTCAACCTCCGTCTTTCTAATGAAAATGATCCTAATCTACTCAACCTCTCTTCATAGCTAGCGCCCTCCATACCAGGCAACATCCTGGTGAACCTCCTCTGCACCCTCTCCAAAGCATCTACATCCTTTTGGTAATGTGGCGACCAGAACTGCACGCAGTATTCCAAATGTGGCCGAACCAAAGTCTTATACAACTGTAACATGACCTGCCAACCCTTGTACTCAATACCCCGTCCGATGAAGGAAAGCATGCCGTATGCCTTCTTGACCACTCTATTGACCTGCGTTGCCACCTTCAGGGAACAATGGACCTGAACACCCAAATCTCTCTGTACATCAATTTTCCCCAGGACTTTTCCATTTACTGTATAGTTCACTCTTGAATTGGATCTTCCAAAATGCATCACCTCGCATTTGCCCTGATTGAACTCCATCTGCCATTTCTCTGCCCAACTCTCCAATCTATCTATATTCTGCTGTATTCTCTGACAGTCCCCTTCACTATCTGCTACTCCACCAATCTTAGTGTCGTCTGCAAACTTGCTAATCAGACCACCTATACTTTCCTCCAAATCATTTATGTATATCACAAACAACAGTGGTCCCAGCACGGATCCCTGTGGAACACCACTGGTCACACGTCTCCATTTTGAGAAACTCCCTTCCACTGCTACTCTCTGTCTCCTGTTGCCCAGCCAGTTCTTTATCCATCTAGCTAGTACACCCTGGACCCCATGCGACTTCACTTTCTCTATCAGCCTCCCATGGGGAACCTTATCAAACGCCTTACTGAAGTCCATGTATATGACATCTACAGCCCTTCCCTCATCAATCAACTTTGTCACTTCCTCAAAGAATTCTATTACGTTGGTAAGACATGACCTTCCCTGCACAAAACCATGTTGCCTCTCACTGATAAGCCCATTTTCTTCCAAATGGGAATAGGTCCTATCCCTCAGTGTCTTCTCCAGCAGCTTCCCTACCACTGACATCAGGCTCACCGGCCTATAATTACCTGGATTATCCCTGCTACCCTTCTTAAACAAGGGGACAACATTAGCAATTCTCCAGTCCTCCGGGACCTCACCCGTGTTTAAGGATGCTGCAAAGATATCTGTTAAGGCCCCAGCTATTTCCTCTCTCGCTTCCCTCAGTAACCTGGGATAGATCCCATCCGGACCTGGGGACTTGTCCACCTTAATGCCTTTTAGAATACCCAACACTTCCTCCCTCCTTATGCCGACTTGACCTAGAGTAATCAAACATCTGTCCCTAACCTCAACATCCGTCATGTCCCTCTCCTCGGTGAATACCGATGCAAAGTACTCGTTTAGAATCTCACCCATTTTCTCTGCCTCCACGCATAACTTTCCTCCTTTGTCCTTGAGTGGGCCAATCCTTTCTCTAGTTACCCTCTTGCTCCTTATATATGAATAAAAGGCTTTGGGATTTTCCTTAACCCTGTTTGCTAAAGATATTTCATGACCTCTTTTAGCCCTCTTAATTCCTCGTTTCAGATTGGTCCTACATTCCCGATATTCTTTCAAAGCTTCGTCTTTCTTCAGCTTCCTAGACCTTATGTATGCTTCCTTTTTCCTCTTAGCTCGTCTCACAATTTCACCTGTCATCCATGGTTCCCTAATCTTGCCATTTCTATCCCTCATTTTCACAGGAATATGTCTCTCCTGCACGCTAATCAACCTCTCTTTAAAAGCCTCCCACATATCAAATGCGGATTTACCTTCAAACAGCTGCTCCCAATCTACATTCCCCAGCTCCTGCCAAATTTTGGTATAGTTGGCCTTCCCCCAGTTTAGCACTCTTCCTTTAGGACCACTCTCGTCTTTGTCCATGAGTATTCTAAAACTTACGGAATTGTGATCACTATTCCCAAAGTAGTCCCCTACTGAAACTTCAGCCACCTGGCCGGGCTCATTCCCCAACACCAGGTCCAGTATGGCCCCTTCCCGAGTTGGACTATTTACATACTGCTCTAGAAAACCCTCCTGGATGCTCCTTACAAATTCTGCTCCATCTAGACCTCTAACACTAAGTGAATCCCAGTCAATGTTGGGAAAATTAAAATCTCCTATCACCACCACCCTGTTGCTCCTACATCTTTCCATAATCTGTTTACATATTTGTACCTCTATCTCACGCTCGCTGTTGGGAGGCCTGTAGTACAGCCCCAACATTGTTACCGCACCCTTCCTATTTCTGAGTTCTGCCCATATTGCCTCACTGCTCGAGTCCTCCATAGTGCCCTCCTTCAGCACAGCTGTGATATCCTCTTTGACCAGTAATGCAACTCCTCCACCCCTTTTACCTCCCTCTCTATCCTGCCTGAAGCATCGATATCCTGGGATATTTAGTTGCCAATCATGCCCTTCCCTCAACCAAGTCTCAGTAATAGCAATAACATCATACTCCCAGGTACTAATCCAAGCCCTAAGTTCATCTGCCTTACCTACTACACTTCTTGCATTAAAACAAATGCACCTCAGACCACCAGTCCCTTTGCGTTCATCATCTGCTCCCTGTCTACTCTTTCCCTTAGTCACGCTGACTTCATTATCTAGTTCCTTACAGGCTTTAGTTACTACCGCCTTACTGTCCACTGACCTCCTCATTTGGTTCCCATCCCCCTGCCACATTAGCTTAAACCCTCCCCAACAGCATTAGCAAAAGCACCCCCAAGGACATTGGTTCCAGTCCGGCCCAGGTGTAGACCGTCCAATTTGTAATAGTCCCACCTCCCCCAGAACTGGTCCCAATGTCCCAAAAATCTGAACCCCTCCCTCCTGCACCATCTCTCAAGCCATGCATTCATCCTGACTATTCTTTCATTTCTACTCTGACTATCACGTGGCACTGGTAGTAATCCTGAGATTGCTACCTCTGAGGTGCTACTTTTTAACTTGGCTCCTAACTCCCTAAATTCTGCTTGTAGGACCTCAGCCCGTTTTTTACCTATATCATTGGTGCCTATGTGCACAACGACAACTGGCTGTTCACCCTCCCCTTTCAGAATGTTCTGCAGCCGATCTGAGACATCCCTGACCCGTGCACCTGGGAGACTCCTTGATCAACAGTGCAATGCCACCTCCTCTTTTACACCCCCGACCCCTGTCATACCTGAGGATTCTATACCCTGGAATATTAAGTTGCCAGTCCTACCCTTCCCTCAACCATGTCTCAGTGATAGCAATGATGTAATATTCCCATGTGTTAATCAACACCCTCAATTCATCTGCCTTACTTTTAAGGCTCCTTGCGTTAAAATAGATGCAATCCAGCCTTGCATTATTTGCTTGTGCCTTAACAGGACTATATTTGCTCTGCCTTCCAGACTGATGACTGATTTAGTTAGACTGACTTAGACTGGGCGGCACAGTGGCGCAGTGGTTAGCACCGCAGCCTCACAGCTCCAGCGACCCGGGTTCAATTCTGGGTACTGCCCGTGTGGAGTTTGCAAGTTCTCCCTGTGTCTGCGTGGGTTTCCTCCGGGTGCTCCGATTTCCTCCCACATGCCAAAAGACTTGCAGGCTGATAGGTAAATTGGCCATTATAAATTGCCCCTAGTATAGGTAGGTGGTAGGAGAATTGAGGGAAGGTGGGGATGTGGTATGGGATTAATGTAGGATGAATATAAATGGGTGGTTGATGGTCGGCACAGACTCGGTGGACCGAAGGGCCTGTTTCAGTGCTGTATCTCTAAACTAAACTAAACTAAGTTTCTCTTCTATGTTTGGCTGTGCATCATCCCCTACTGTACCTGCACTCTGTATCCCATCCCCCTGCCAAATTAGTTTAACCCCCCCCCCTCAAAAGCACTAGCAAACCTCCCTGCAAGGATGTTGGTCTGGTTCTGGTTCAGGTGCAACCTGTCCGACTTTTACAGGTCCCACCTTTGCCACAAACAGACCCAATGATCCAGGAAACTAAAGCCCTCCCTCCTGCACCATCTCTTCAGCCATGCATTCATCTGCTTTATCCTCCTATTCTTATACTCACTAGTACACGGCACCAGGGATAATCCAGAGATTACAACCTTTGAGGTCCTACTTTTTAATCTGCTACCTAGCTCCCTAAATTCTTGTTGCAGGACATCATCCCTCTTTCTACCTATGTCATTGGTACCAATGTGTACCAGGACCTCTGACTGTTCACCCTCCCTCTTCAGAATGTCCTGCAGCTGCTCTGTGACATCCTTCACCCGAGCACCAGGGAGGCAACATACCATCCTGGAATCACATTTGCGGCCACAGAAACGCCTATCTGACCCCTTATGATAGAATCCCCTATCACTATAGCTCTCCCACTCTTTTTCCTCCCCTCCTGTTGAGTTGCCTTTTGAGTGATTCAAAAGGTTTTCTAAATTTTAAAAATCTTGTCCCCTATCATGGCAATCAGCATTAATTATCCCCATCTCTTACAATTTCATTGAGGTGCAGTTTTTTCTGTGATTGCCCTGGATCTGCAAGAACAAGTTGTATTTATATAGAACCTTTGACATAGGGAAATGTCCCAAAGTGGTACAGGAGGAGAGAGCAATGGAAAGGCAAAAAAGGTTTGGAGAGGGAATTCCAGAACTTGGGGCCTTGACAGCTGAAGACATGGCCACCAATGGTGGAGTGAATGAAATCAGGGTGTTGCAAGAGGGCAGAATTGGAGGAATGCAGAGTTCTTGGACAGTTGGAGGGCTGAAGGAAGTTACAGAGATAGGGAGAGGTGAGGTCATGGAGGGAATTGAATGCATCTGTGAATAATGATGCAAAATCTGCTGACCCAGGAAATTTGAGTGTATTACCATTCAAGTGGGATCAGTGCTGGTGATTTATTTGGAAGAGGGATTGATAATGTAACATGAGTCTACATTAAATCTAGTAAGCAGATTACTACAAATGAGTAATTGCTAGCCCATTCGATGCAGACTTGTATGACAACAACATATAGAAAAGATAGTGGTATCAGAACATAGGGGACAAAGTCTGCTCACAACAACTGCTGTGGTGCTGGAGAGAGACGGCAACAACAGCTTACACGCTTTCCACCACTGGTGCACCATAACTGCAGTAGGTGCTATCCACAGGATGCACTGCAGCAATTTGCCAAGGCTTCTTCGACAGCACCTCCCAAATAACCTCTCGTCAGTTGTCCCCCGATTCGAGGATGACGTCTACTTAGGGTTGTGCGTTTCTGTCAATGGGTCTTAGGTGACTGAACAGGCCGATTCTCGACCCGCAGATGGGCACTTGGGCAGGACGTCCCACGAGGTAGTGGGATCTGGAGTGCAGGATTTGCTTCCTTTTTCTTCCTTCTCTGTTGCCGCTCTGCCTCATCATTAAGGCGTTTGGACTCAAAGCATGATGCAGCTTGATGGACAAGTTATCACCATTTTGAACAATTGGTAGCAAGCTCCTCCCAGTCATCAATGTCAATGTTGCCATGATTCAAAGAGAGCTTCAGAGTGTCGTTGAAGAGTTTTCTTTGTTCTCCCCAGAACGTTGGCCATATGAGAGTTGAGAAAACAGGACCTAGCAGGGGAGACGGTTTTCGGCCATCCTGACATTGTGTCCAACCAATCGAAGTTGATTTTGCAGGAGTTTTGTCTGAATGCTTGTGGAGTTGGCATCAGGAAGGACACTAGTGTTTGCTCAATGATCCTCCCATTGAATCCAGAGGAGACATTGCTGATGGAATTTCTCTCCTGCTCTTATGTATCACTGATGCACAATCCAGGTCTCATTGCATTACAGTAGTGTGGTGACAACAACTGTTCTGTACACTCGGACTTTTGTTGATTTGTGAAAGTCTTTGTTGTCAAACACTTGCTGATGTAGTTTGTAGAAGGCTGAGCTGGCGCAGCTGATCTGATGTTGGATCTCCTCATCAATCGTGGCTTTTTGAGAGAGGTGGCTGCCAAGGTATGGGAAGCGCTCAACATATTCCAGAGTCTCTCCTTCAACATATATGGGAGGTGAAATATTTGGCTGACCAGGTGTGGGTTGATACGTGAGTTTTGTTTTGGCAACATTCAAGGACAGGGTAAGTCTCTTGTATGCAGAATTGAAGAGGTCGAGCAGCTTGCAAACTGGTTCAGAGTGGGAAATGACACTTCAGTCATCCGCAAACTGTATTTCATGTATGTCTATGGTGATCAGATTAAATTTGCCACGGAGGCGACTGAGGTTAAAGAATTTTCCGTCTTGATGGTGTCATGCAGACCCCCCACCTGCCAAGAATGAGGCATACTAATTTTGTCACATGAACATTGATTTTAAACTGTTGCTGGAGTGGAGAAATTACTTGTTAAAAAATCACCAGACACTTGGCTGGAAGGACATTTGCATACTAAAAGACGCTGCTTGTGGAGACAAAGGACTATTCCCTGCTCCAATTAACCCAAATGGATTTTGATCCATTGAAGGTGAGGAAGAGCATACCAGAGACTGCTGAGATGATACAATCGCACAAAAGCCAGGACTGGTTAAACCAGATGGTCACATGACTAACTGGCTGGTCCAGATTTTTTTGAATTAGCCACAGAGAGTTTGAACTCAGAAAGACTGTTTGCTCCCGGACTGAGAAGACCTCTCCTGTCTGCTCCCATCTCTTTCTCACGGAACTCCAAATCCACTGAAGACACATGAACCTCAAGAGAGAAAAATCTTTGACATCAAACAAGGTTTAAGAAGAATATTGAGCCCCAACGAAAAGCAAGACCTACTTACAATCAAGGACTCTACAGCGAGCTCGAAGAACAGTGACCAAAACCATCTTCAGATATTGCCTCAAACTTTTCCACTTTATTTCTTCTGCTCTCTTCTGTCTCTATCTGAATGTTTTGATTCGCGTGTGCATGCTAACGTGGGCGCGTCGTGTATCCGTAGGCATTAACTGAATTAGAGTTTAAGTTTAATAAAGTTTAACCTTTCTTCTTTAAATCAAAGAAAACCTGTTTGGCTGGTTTATTTGTCTTATAATTGAAAAGCAGTGAACAAGGATTCACCAAGGGGGAGTTAAAAACACGATGTGTTTAAAATTAAACCCTATTATGTTAAGACCAGGTGAAGGTTGAGAGGGAACCCTAGACCCCTTTCTCACCTGGTCGTAACAATGGTATTTAATACTCACACCAGAGGGCAGCTGATCTTTCATGGAGGTGAACAGCCACTGTCAGGTAGATTGTAAATAGTATAGGGGCTGTCACACAGCCTTTCTTGACCCCAGTCCGGGTTTTGAAGGCGTCTGTTTCAGATCTCCCACTCAAGACAGTTGCAGTCATATCATCATGGAGCAATTTCAGGATTGTGATGAAGTTTGTTGGACATCCAAATCTTTGGAGCGCAATCCACAGAGTCTCGCGATTTACTGAGTCAAATGCTTTGGTCAGGTCGATAAATGCAACGAAGAGCTCCTGGTGTTGTTCTTGACATTTGTCTTGCAGTTGTCTTGCAAGAAAGACCATGTCAGAGGTTCCTCTGGAAGGTCTAAAGTCCCACTGTGTCTCTGGGAGGATTTCCTCAGCCACAGGAAATAGGCAATTCAGGAGAATGCGTGTCAGGATTTTCCCTGCTATGGACAAGAGGGAAATAACTCAATATGATCCACAGCATGATTTATCTCCCTTCTTGAAGATAGTTACAATTGTCGCATTCCTGAAGTCGGGGGGAGGGGAAGTTCTTTTTCCTCCCAAATCCGTAGGATGAGTACATGGAGTCTTGATGTGAGCAGAAGCCCACCAGATTTGAAGACCTCAGCTGGAATAACATTGGGGCCGCAGACTTGGTTGTTTTTCATCCAATTCAACCTCTACCATCAAGAAGAAAAAGCACAGCAGGAGCATCACCTCCAAGTTCCTCTCCAAGTCACACACCATCCTGACTTGGACTGTATCGCCGATCCTTCACCGTCGCTGGATCAAAATCCTGGAACTCCCTCCCCACTGCACTATGGGAGTAGCTTTCCCACATCCCGTGAATGAATTTAAAAATGAAACTCTCGTTAACATAAAGAAACCTCTCAAGACACTTCACAAATCAATGTAAAGAAATACACAGAAAGCCGAAAGGGGGAGAGTCGGAAGGACCACTTGGTCGAAGAGGCGGATTTTGAGGAGATTTATGAAGGTTAGGTTTAGGGAGAAAGGTACAGAGGTGGAGGGTTTTAGGGCGACATTTCCAGGAAGTAGAATTATTCCCTGCGCCCATTTTGACAGTTGAAAACTGTCCTCAACTTATTTCTAGGCCGTCACATCTGCTTTACCAGCCACAGGTAGGCAAGAACTCGCCACGCAACACAGGACCTGGGGATTCCCAGTACATGGTGCTCTCAGCTCATGTCAGATTTGTTATGGGCCTTTGGAAGCATGTGATTGTTTTGTTTTTATGATACAACAAAAGGAAAGGGCTGAAGCCCTGAAATACCTGGAGAAGTTGGTACATATTAAGCCCATTTTTTGGGAGTAAAACGGGTGCAAATCATTCCAATTTAGCAGGGGGATGTCCTGCACCTAATTTGGGCAGGCATTAGTCCCAAATTCGTGGAGCCCATTTTTTAAGGTGTTATGGGCGTTAGGTTCTTTTGAAAATGTACATTAGGGTCTAACCCCTGTTAATGCAGCCACTTGAGAAATAAGCCGCTGAAGACCAAGGCAGACCTCAAGCCTGAAGATTCTTCAGTGATCCCTGCAACTAAAGGCAAGCACTTCAAAATTTGTTTTTTTTGAAAAAAGAAACACCTTCCTCCAAGCCAAGTTTTCTGGAAATCTCATCAATGTTTAACGCTTAAAACAAAATAGCCCCGAAATTTCATAAGCGTGCTACAAGTCTCCTGCCCTAAATCAGATGGGGGATCAGCAGAGCTCCCATGGAATTTCAGGACCAATGTTTTCTAATAAAACAGTAGAAAGGTAGAAACAAACAGCATGTCAAATAGCAATGATTCATTGTTAAATTAGTTTTCTTAGAAGAGGTTTTAATTGTGATCCACCTGGGAACCGCTCAAGACAATAGTACATTATTTTGTTCTTTAAATGATAGATCGCATTGTTTATGAATGGTCAAAGTCGCACCTTTGACACTAACATTAAGGGTTTTTTTGTTATTCTTGTCTTACACCCGTAGAGCTTCACAAAATCCCGAAACAATATTTTCCTCTAACATTATTGACTGGAGAAAGATAACATTCAGTTACTGTAATCATTTTTATCTTTAAAGGCAAAGAAAATGATTCTTCTTGAAATTCAGTTTATTCATGTTGCCCATCCTGACTACAAAAATAGGTTTAGATAAAGCAGCTGCATTTGCCATTTAATTAAGAAACATCCCCGATACCTTTGCTTCTTAAAAGGCAGCCAATGGTGATATTGATTACAGGCACTGTCAAGGACCTTGCTTGTTTGTCTTTTTATTGCTGAGTCATAAATACATTTCAAACTCAACAAGTCTTATGAATGTCCTAGTATTTGGTTTCTATGGGGTTGATAATGTGGTCAAGGGTACCTGAAAGTGCTGCTGCATATTGGGTCGAGGCACTTCACATTATTGGGTACTGTGGCCTGAGACTTGAGGCCTACTTGGTACCTGATGTGCATATTGCTGCATTGTGCAGTTTGTACATGCTGTTGGTGCTTCAAGCTTTGACAACATGCACTTTGGCATCAGATACAATGCAAACCAGTGAAGTCCCATAATGTACCTGAGTATCACACCAGATGTTCAGCACCTCTTTGAAATGGCCACACCAATAGAGGCCCCACTTCTCTTTGCCAGTATATGGGACTTGAATCTGTAAAGTAAGCATCTGCTACCACAGACTGCGTACCCAGGGATATTTCATACTGTGCTTCTTATATATTCTTTCACTGTTTTTCCATTTTCTTCCAGATGTAAGAAGAGGGGAATCAGAGGAAGACCAGCAGGCACATTCCCTGCTTTTGTTTGATCCAACCTTATATCTTTACCCATCTGTGTGGAGTTTTGTTGCCATATATGGAAAATTGTGACATTTACGTTCAAACAAAATATAGTCGATTGCAAATGGCTACAAGTGTGGGGACGTGAACTAATTGTCAAAATATAGAACTTGCTACTATGTGGAGTAGTGGAGGCAAAAACAATAGATGCATTTATGGGGAAGCTAGATACATACATGCTGATAAGGTTAGATGAAGTAAGGTGGTTTGAGGCTTCTGTGGAGCATAAACACTAGCATAGACCAGTTGGGCCAAATGGCCCCATTCTGTGCTGTAAATTCTATTTAAATATCCAGGATTGGAGGGGGGAAGCTAGAAAGTCTGATATTAACCTGCAGAAATATCTGATGATTCATTTAAAAATGGGTTCCACGTTGTGCTGTAAATACTTGAAGGGAAAAATGTTTACAGGGCCTGGGGAAAGAGCAGGGGAGTTTGATTGGATGGCTCTACCAAAGAGCTGGCACAGGCACAATGGGCCGAATGGAATCCTTCTGTGATGTATCATTATACGATTTAATGATGAATGAATAAAATGCATAGACAAGCAGACACCCTCTTTCATCAAGTTCTGGGTCATTATGTTATCGACTCGTTTTCAGAATTTATTAGTAAGTGTTATGAGATGACCTTAAGAAAGGACCATCTTAACAGCTGTAAGTGAAGGTCACCAGAGGAAGTGATGTCACATCACACATGACCAGGGAATTATAGATGTAGCCCGACAGAGTGAGATATGTTTAGTTTAGTTTAGTTTAGTTTAGAGATACAGCACTGAAACAGGCCCTTCGGCCCACCGAGTCTGTGCCGATCATCAACCACCCATTTATGCTAATCCTACACTAATTCCATATTCCTACCACATCCCCACCTGTCCCTATATTTCCCTACCACCTACCTATACTAGGGGCAATTGCTAATGGCCAATTTACCTATCAACCTGCAAGTCTTTGGCATGTGGGAGGAAACCGGAGCACCCAGAGGAAACCCACGCAGACACAGGGAGAACTTGCAAACTCCACACAGTTTAGGTGTGGCTCATGCAGTAACTGTATATAAATTTTCCAGTTAAGTTAGAATAAACATCCACAGTTTCTTTGGATATTACTTGTAGTCCTGAGAGTCTTACAATAGTTCACATATCAATGGAACAAGTAATATTATATGGTGGCAGCGGTGGGATATATTTTCTCTGAAGACTGCCAAATATTACATCATGGAAATGTTTGCTTTTTTTTCTGAAGAACACACTAAGAGAGGACAAGGAACAGCCAATTGCCTACCTGAAGTAGTTGAAGATCCTGTAGAACAGCTGGCAGGAGACTCACAACAGTGCAGTGAGTTAGAGAGCAAAGACAGGACCCCAGGAGGTGTTGAAACACTGTGAGTACATAAGGCAATTTTCCATGGGATTGGAGCTTTCTGGATGTGGGTCAAAATATTTGTAAAGCAGTAGCTGAAGACATTACTGTTTTAGTTTTCCCATTCTTTTGCTTTGTGGGTCGGGCATAAGCTGAAAAGAGCAGGAAGAACCCAACAGCCCCACTGGAGGTCCAGCACAAAGTAAAAGGCTGATTGTGGCAGCTGCCAGTACTGCAAGCTGCAGCTGGCTGCAGAACAAAAGCTGACAGTTAAAGAAAGCAAACCAAGAAAACAAAGAACTGCTCTCTCTGTTTAAAAAAACCTGATGTAGTCTCACTCTTAAAGTCACAGGCATACAGAAAACAAATCTGTCTAAACAAGAAAAATGAAGTATGCCTATGAAAAAGAAAACCTGTAAAATGTCCTATGTTTATAAAAAAAACAGGATCATTAAGGCAATGGCTTTCAGTTATCCAGTTATAGATTGGAAGGTGTTGGACATGGTGTCTGAATTTAAACTGTTTTGACAGCATATGGAACTGTGTTTCCTGGACTAAGAAATAGGCAACCCAGAGAAACAAGCCGTCAAGATTAGGATTGCTCTGGGCACCGAGGGCCTGCAACAGATTAATACATCAGGATTGTCAGCCGAGGATCAGAAGGACCCTAGCAAGCTATGGACATTCCTGGAGCAGCAACTCAAGGTGAAGGTAAATTTCTCAGTACAAAGACTTGAGCTTATGACCTACCAGCAAAGGGTAAGATGAGACCATTGACCAGTTTGTTGCAAGGTACTGAGACAAAGCTCAATATTGTGAACTCGCAGACATCGAATTGTCAGAATGGGTTATAGAGTTAGTAATCATGTTTGCCCCACTTTAGGCCTTTTAAAAAGACCTGCTACTTAATGAGGGAAGGAAATTTGAAGCCACCATGGCTGGGCACCAACAGTTACAAGTGTTGGGGACGGCTACGACAATTGGTTTGGTAACCAAAGCTCAGACGTCTGCTAAGCTTTGTGGAAAATGTGGCCTGCCTCACCCAATTCGCAGTTGTCCAGCATACCACGACTATTGCAAAGCTTGTGGCATGTAAGGACATTGGACAAGGCAACGCAGAAGGCAGAGTCCAGATACTGCACACAGGAATGGTAGCAGATCACATGCAGAGAGAACGTCTGCAAGATAGGATGGCAAACACAACCCAAGGGTATGCCAACACAACAAAAGCCCAAGCAGGTACATCAGGTCAGCAATGAGACAGATAGGCAGGAGGACATGGATGAACTGTGCACTCGTGCTAACAGCCAGCAAGTATTTCACATAGTTAATTTGAATCAGCATGTCAATGCTATGATGCAATCTGAGGCATTTGTCATGATCAGGATTATATATCCACAGTAGCATAATCTCAGAGAGAAAATCAACACTGGAGCAAGTGCAAATATTCTGCCTATCTGTATACCGAAGAACATGTACTTAAAGAAATGGGAATCTATGGTATGACCCACCATGGCTAGGCTGACTGCCTACAATGGTTCTCTAATCAAGTGTATTGGAACGATAAGCTCACAGTGCAGCTATGTGAGCTCCGAATGATTACCACATATGTTGCAGGATTTCCAGTATGCCACGATTTACGAATTGTCTCCATACATGAAGTAAGTAACGCACCGAAGGTGGTAGAAAGGAGCCAGGTCGAGTGTATTGGGTTGGTCTGTGTAATGGACGACACAAAGGCTGGAAGTCTTGACATGAAGAGGCGATATGAGTCCCTCCTCAAACTTCAGTTCATTGCAGCAAGTGCCCGGAGGCCAGAGGGATTGCCGGTGATGTTGCCAGTCATTATTTTTCTAAGCTTTCTAAACAAGGGACAATGAAGGCATTGTATGACAGGAAAGCAGGACCAGAATTAGCTCGATTGCGAGTAGGACAGAAAATCAGAGTCCTCAGTCATGCATCGGGAACTTGGTATCCTGCAGATTTTGAGAGGATATGTGACCAGCCCAGATCATACAAGGTCCAGGCACCCACTGATGTGATTCTCAGATGGAACCAAAGGTAGCCCTTGTCTCCAAGCAGCCACCCACTGACTCTGCTTGGAAGACTCTGTGGGAGACTTGATTGGCATCGGATGAAGAAATCATGGCAGCTTCCCAGTGTCTTGCACAGATATGCACAATGATCTTTCAGTGGTTGAATACCTGCTGAACATTAATGGAGTGGGATTCCATTTGGTTGATGAATACTGCTGGGTGATCTAAGGGTCTCTTAGATCACGTGTACACGTGTACAATCTGTGACTCCATCTACCCGTGGGAATCCAGCCAGAACAGCAAATCCAAGAACCCTCTCTCTCGGACTGCACCCATCAGTAGTGAAGTGGATGTAAGTGGCAGCATTGGCAAATATGGCATCCAAAACCTGGGAGGTGCATTTGTGTGCAGCAGATTGTAGGATTCTGCAAATTTCATAGTAGATCCTGAAAGGGGCTGAAGGTGAAGAAATTCAGGCCTGTTGTGATCTTGTCCGGCACTGGCAATGGATACTCGCCTGGCCCACTTGGCAGGAGATCTTCTGCACGGAGGCCGAAAATGTCAGTAATAACTCCTGCTGAGAAAGTCTAAGCCTCCTGAAGCACTGGTGCTCAGTCATGTCCAGAAAACTAATTATCTGCCTATATACCTTGCATTGGGGGTATTACCTGCTACAAGCTGGATCTCTGTGTACATCGTCTCTGTCCTGTGGAATGGTAGGTGGTTGAGGAAGAGGCTGCAGCTACCCCTGATCCTGTTGGTGCTGCTCCTCTTGTTCCTCATCAATAGTCCAAGGTAGTGCTGCATAAATGGCTTCCATGCCGCTGAGAAGGCTGACAACAGGGACGTGCAGATCAAACACAAAAACTCCAAGGTAGCAAAAATGATCTCCAAAGTATTGGAAAGCACCTCCAAAGCAATGAAAGCACACTCTCAGTACCAGTGAGCAAAGGCCTTTTACTCAGGCATCTCAGTATTTAAAGCCTTTCTTGCCTGTGAGTTGCTCAGCCCCATCAATTCCCACTGTCCTCTTGCTTTATTTTACCTGGCGAGTTCAGGAAGCCCAAGCATTCCGTGCGCTCAGAGTTAAAGACAGATGTCAGTGTTAAAACTCCACTTAATTGCCTTTTACCATATTCAAACATCACCGGGGTTTCCCGCACGCTAACAAAGGTGCTCGAGTCAGGGTGATACAGAACCAGTTTATACTCCGAAGGGATAAGAGTTCTACTTGCCAAAATAGACAGCTATAGATAACTAAAGAGGTCAGAGACAACATATAATTAAAAGAAAAGGTAATAAAAACTGCAAAAAAAACACAGATCCTAGCAAATGGGCACGATACAGAGAACAGCAAAAGGTGACAAAACAAATAGTAAGAGCTATAAAAAGGGAGTACGAAAACCAGCTTGCAAGGGATATCAAAATCAACACAAAAACATTACAATTACTTTAGGGAAAAAGAGGGTTCTCAGAAGCAATGTGGACTCCTTGAAAACCGATAGCTGTGATGTTATCAATGAAAAATAAGGAAATGGCGGACATGCTAAAGAATTACTTTGTGTCAGTTTTTACAGTAAAGAGATCAGACATGCCATGAAAACTATTATTGAATCAGGGACAGAGATTCAACTAAATTAATGTAAGCAAGCTAACAGTAATGGAGAAATTAATGCACCAAAGATTGACAAATCCCCAGGACCAGATGGTTTCCATTGCAGGATTTTAATGCAAGTAGGTGAGAATATTGCAGGTGCCCTAACTATAGTCTTCCAAAGTTCTTTTGATTTGGGAATTGTTCCTTTAGATTGGAAAATTGCCCATGTCACTCCACCATTTAAGAAGGCAAACCAGGGACCAGTTAGCCAAATGCCTGTTTTCAGGAAATTGCTAGAGTCTGACATTTCATTATCATCATTTAGGCCCATTGGTTAGAATCTGGAATGCATTGCCTGAGAGCATGGTGGAGATAGATTCAATCGTGGCTTTCAAAAGGAAATTGGATAATTATCTGAAGAGAAAAAATTTGCAGGACTCCGGGGAAAAGGCTGGGGTGCGGAGCTAGCTGAGTTGTTCTCGCGGACAGCCAGCATGGACAGGATGGGTTGAATGGCCTGCTTTGTGCTGTAACCATTCGATGATTCAATGATTTCCCCTGTAACAATTTTCTTGTCCAAAATTATATCTGAACCAAATATGTAATGTCATTCGTGGCAAAAGAACAGATTCTCTCTGAGTCACAGTTGCTGAGGTCACCATTCACATATTAACCAGGTGGGCTGAGGGATTTCTACTTTTCATCCCATCTGTTTTTCCGAAATCTAAGACAGAATCTCACCAAGCTAAATCTACCTGTCGCACTCAAATCCCATGGTAACTCCAATTCCACAGAACTTTGTTATGGAACGAATACTTGTCAGAACAGCTATTATCATTAGTAATAATTCTACAGATTTGTTTATTTCTTAGTTTAGAAAGCTTTGCCATGTTTGCCGCTTGACTGGAGAGCAATATCTACATGTAACCTCTGGGAATTTCTTGGAAGTTGCTGCTGCAGCCCCCGCCACCCCCATCCCATCCTCAAAAGTGCGGCAGAAATTCCACTTTACACTTAAATGGGGTTTCTCCCTACCTCTCGGTAAAGTTACGGGAGCAGGGTGGGAGCATCTTCCAGGAAATTCCTGGCACATAATCCCAAGTGAAATTTCAGGTCTCCCATGTATACTGTAGTCATACTGCCTTATATCAGTGTTTGGGACCATGGGCAGGATTTTTAGGTGCTAATGGGGGTGAGTGTGGAGGCGGGTGGGCGTGAAAATTAACGCTACCGGGTTGCATGTCGGATTGACATTGCCATTCCTGTCAACGGTGATTTTGCTCAGGCCGGGGGAAGGCAGGCCCTGGCACATCGCCCAGTTTGGGAATGAGGCTAATTAATCCCGTAATGAGCTCATTGTCAGCTTATGAAGGACCACTTTGGAATTTTGGTGGGGTGCACGGGTTGCTCGCTGGATCAGGGACAGACCAGGTGCATAGAGGCAGCAACACAGCAGGGAGCCAGTCATGATATTAGGTGGGCCCATAGAGGGAGCATGACTGAGAGGGGCACTCAGCTATTGGCACATAAGTGCCATTGGGTGTGTAGAGGTTCCGGAAAGAGTGTTCTTTACGTGCTTTGGGGTGGGGTGGGAGGTCGTGGAGGTAGGTGGGGGGGAGGGGGGGGCGGGGAGGGGGCGTTGGTGTGACCCTCCTGTCATCATGGGGCCATAAGGGAGGGCCGGTGGGCTCCAGAAATTATTGTGAGTGTAGCTGAGCACACGCAAGACGTCAGCTGGATATGGAATTACAGTTCTTAGATATCGCGTCAAGTGGCAATGAGGATCAACAGCCTCAGAAACAGAGGCCGAGCCCCGGGTACATACAGGGCAGAGGACAATAACGAGATGCAGGAAGGCAATGGAGGCCAGACCTGCAGCATAGGGTGTACTGCTGAAGAGGAAGCTATCTGGACGTGTCAGAGAACAATTGCTGCACGAGACTGCAACTCTCCAGGCCGATGGTCACAGAGATTTGTGCCTTCATTGCTGAAGGCCTCACACCTTGCAGCACTGCTCACCATGCCCTGCTAGTAGCCATCAAAGTCACTGTGGCCTTGAACCTCTTTGCCTCTGGCTCCTTCCAACAATCAGCTGTAAACCTTGGTAGCATCTCTCAAGTGGCAGTACACCACTGATGTCCTCTTTGCAAGAGCTGGACGGTAAATTCATTTCATGACAGACGCAGGGACAGAGGGCATTGGGTTTACACCAGTTCTGAATTCACCAAGGTACAGTGTATCATCAATTGCAGTCATGTGGCCATCAAGGCACTGAGTGACTGGCCAGTGAGATCCATCAACAGGAAGGGCTTCCACTCCCTCAATGTACAACTGGTCTGCAACCACAACAGGAGCTTCATGCATGTGTGTGCATGCTATCCTGGCAGCTGTCATGCCACCTTCCTCTGACAGTCCAGGGTGCCACAGCTCTTCATTCCACCCCAACCTCCATGGTTGGATTCTAGGGGACAAGGGATAACCCTGTGAAGAGATGGCTACTCACCCCTCTATGTGACCCTGAGACAGAGCAACAGGGACATGACAACCAAAGCCATCTGTTCACAAAGACCACCATTGAGCAAGCCATTGGGTTTCTGAAAATGCAGTTCCAGTGCTTGGATTGGTTGGGTGGCACCCTGCAGTCCACTCCTGCAAGGGTCTCACACATGGTTGTGATCTGCTGTGCTCTCCATAACATGGCCCTCCAGAGAGGTATGGCCCTCGAAGAGGGCGAGGCTCTGGAATGACACAGCTCACCAGAGGAAGAGGAGGAGCGGGAGTTAGAAGAGGACAAGGAGGAGGAAGAGGAAGATGCAGAACAGAGAGGTGCCCCCCCCCCCCCCCACCCCGGTGCAGAGAGGTGGCCGGGGCTGGTGCAGGATTTGAGGATCTCATCAGGATGCCATCAACATCAGGGAACATCTGACCCAGGCACATTTCAGCTGAGTCCTTCTAACCCGGGAGGATGGCATAGTCTGGAACTCACTTTCTCACTTTCACCTGCCTGTGAGAATACTTTCATTGAAGATGCAGCCTTGAATAGATCCATTCTTACCGCTAATGTATGAAGCACATCTGTCCAGATTTCTCACTGTCCCCCTTCAAAGACCTTTTCTTCCCTTCACCACTTCAACCCTCTTTGTGGATTTTTCCATGAAAGAATGGAAGCTCACATGTCTGGAATCATGTGTCAATATTTACAATGTGTTCCAACAGTAACAAAGTGCACCATTTCAGATGTAGCACACCCTGAGTGGCCCATTCAGTGCTCTGCCTGACACAGTGGCCTCCGCTCTTGGCCACTTCTACATGGCACTCCCCTTGTGGCTTCGAATGAGGTGGAGGCAGCCGGCTCACTTGTCTCTGCTTGCGGCTGAGATGCACATGTTGGTTGTCCTCATTGTGGAGGTGCCAGTGGTGGCATCACCAGAGTCTACTGCACTGGCATCAATGCAGGGGCAGCCTCTATCACTGGGCTCTGCTGCATAGATGGTCCCTTACTTAGAGGGCCAAGGAGGCTGATGATGATGATGGCGCCCTGTGAGGGGAGGCTCCCTGATCCTCATCAGTGACTGCCTCAGCCCTTGGATGGTTCTCCGGATGGCGGTAGGGGACCACCAGCTGGGGAGCAACTGGCATCCACGCCATGCATATTTGGGCCACCAGTGCCACTGACCAGTCCATTCTGCATCCACTCTGAGTGCTGCCTCATATGGCTCTCCATGAGGTCGGTCACTTTCTCAATGGAGGAGCTCATGTGTTCAAAGCCCTGTGCCATGGTGGCGCACATGAGCTGAATGGACTCCTCCGTTCTCAGCCCATGACCCTGCACTGGCTCAGGGAACTCTGACATGTGGGTTCACATCTGCTGCTGGTCGTCTAGGTACAGCCACCTTTCTTGTGACTCCCGAGGCCCTGCATCTGTGCCCAGCTGAGCATGGCTGTGTCTGTACTCCATCCTCCAAGATGGACTGCCCACAGCTGTCTCTGCCTCTCTCACCTCCTCCTGCACACGAGCACCATGCTCTTCACGCAGTGCCACCTTTTCTAAGCGTGCAAGGACCCAATGATGAGAGCGTATCTGCGCTGGTGGAGGGTGCGCTTGTAAGGTGTAGCAGTGCTGCCTCTGCTGTTTCCGTTTCTTGCGGTCACCCGGGTTAAGTGGAAGGACTCCGGAATTCCCCCACCACCTCAGAACCTGTGGGTGACACAAGAAGAGATCATGAGGACTGGCCTTTGGCAGTAGACGTCTCCGCAGAGCTGAGCCTTCCCAATGCAGCTGAAGCATTGGCATGCTGTCGGACAGGGAGGAGTGAACTTCACCCCCTTCCTCTACACATACCAACATCTTTTCATCCTCTCCTCCAGGTAAGCCTATCTCTCCTTCCCCCACTTGTTCCTGTGGGGCCACCCAGGCAATTTCCATTGCCCCTTCCTCCATTCTACAGATGATGGTGAGTTGGAACACTCCTCCTGCAGACAGAGCCCTCTCCTTGGCAGTTTGTGCCCTTTTCTCCTGCAAGACCCAAAGAGAGTGAGAAAAAATGCACTGCCAGCAGCTCATTTATATAAGAAACTGCATGTCTCGGTGATGACAGGTCCTCAAGAGCGCTAGGGCTCTGAGCCTTGCTGAGGACTCAGTAAGTACTCTGAGGACATATTATTCCCATGCTCAGGAACAGCATGCACCCTCAGGCTCCTCAGCTGGTGTTTCTGTTGGAGGCTGAATACCCAGAGGGCTGTCATCAGGGTCTGGCGTTACACTCCCCTTGCCAGAGCGAAGAAGATCATTGAACTTTTTCCAGCACTGGACCAGATCCTCCTGACTATGCTTCTGCTGCTGATTGTTTCAGCCACCTCCAGCCAGGCCAGCTTTTTTTGGTTAGGTGGCCTTCTCCTTCCAGCTTCCAGGGAGAGGGAGGTGGTGGCATAGTGGTAATGTCACTGAACTAGTAATCCAAAGGCTGAAGCTAATGTCCTGGGGACATGGGTTCAAATCCCACCATGGCAGCTGGTGGAATTTAATTTCAATTAATAAAAAAAACTAGAATTAAAAGCTAGTCTCAGCAATGGTGCCATGAAGCTATTATTGATTGTCATCTATAATGCCCTTTGGGCAAGGAAATCTGCTGTCCTTACCCTGTCTGGCCTATGTGTGATTCCAGACCCACAGCAATGTTGTTGACTCTGAAATGGCCTAACAAGCCTTGCAGGCGAAAAGGGCAACCAAAGGTCTTGTTATCAAGGCCCACACTGAATGAAAAAGAAGAAAGAGGACCTCAATTATAATAAAAGCAAGAAAAGCTGGGAATACTCAGCAGGTCTGGCAGCATCTGTGGAGGTTCTGATGAAGGGTCACTGACCTGAAACGTTAACTTTGCTTCTCTCTCCACAGATGCTGCCAGACCGGCTGAGTATTTCCAGCATGTCTTGTTTTTATTTCAGATTTCCAGCATCTGCAGTATTTTGCTTTTATTATTATTATAAAGAGGACCTCAATGTCAGCATCACTGAAGCAGCCTCTGCCTCTCCTCCTGTCGCACTGGTGCTTGCATCCTGATTCCAAATGGCTATCTCAGTTTTGGCTGCCGTGGTGTTTTTCAATCAGGCCTGCACTTCAGCAGTCCTGCACCTGCTACCACGAATTAGCTGCCTAACTCGTCCTCCAGCCAATTAGCAGATCACCTCTGTGGGAATCGCAGGCTGTGACTACAACCCACGCACGCCCGCCCGGTGGCAGAATGGGGCACAAAAATGGTCCCAACATTCAGTTTCCAACCCTGGAGGCAGAGATACAATTCCAGAGCATTCCTGGTTCAACTCCAATAACTATTAATAAAATCAAATAAAGAAACATTGCAACATTTAAATGGACACAAAGGTTGGCAGCCATAACACCCGCAGATCTCACGTGGTGTTATTCAGGTTACACTAGCACACACAAGAACACACGCTACCCATAATGTCTGATGAAAGATCATCGATGTGAAACTTTAACTCTGTTTTTCCTCACCACAGATGTTGCCTGACCTGCTGAGTATTTCCAGCATGTTCTGGTTTTTTTTAAATTTAAGATTATCAGCATCTGCAGTATTTTGCTTTTGTACCCATTATGTATTCTGCTCTGAAAGAGGATGCTATGTGTGATGTGGCCTGTCTCTTTAAGGCTATAAAACAAAATTGCTAAAGTTATCGGCACCCAGAGGTGTTGCTTGAAGTCAACTAGCAGATTTTTTCTATTACTGAGAAAGTCTGCCTGAAGCCAGCAGGAAGGTATTGTTTTATTATATACTTTGGTCTTAAGAGAGAAATGTGTAGGTGTGATGGGTGTGTTTAAATATAAAGATAGGCGAGGGGGGTGGGGGGGATGGGGGAGAAGGCAGATGGGTGAATGTGACTGAGTGAAAGTGATAACTGGGTGAGTGTGAGTACTGAGAAGCTGAGTGTGCAGACGTGGCCTGTGTAGGTCTTTTCTATTGAACAGTTTGCAAGCTGGGGATCGGATACCAGAGGAGGAGAGTATTACAGCCTATTAAATCCAAGTCATTTGACAAAGATTATTGTGATTCTGTGGGAATAATGTGCCACTGATGTACGTTTTGGGTAGAAATGGAATAAATTAACAGGCTAGAAGGCTCATTCATTCGCACCGTGTGTCTCATAGTGAATAAAGCGGTTAAAAGGAAAATTTGAAGACTGCTCATTTTGTTCAAAGTCTGGATTAAAGTTTACCTTTCGGAAGCGACCGAGCTTCCTTCACCAGTGATCTCCAGGTGAGTGTACTGGCTCTTCTCATTGCTGCTGGAGTTCATCGGGCAAGTCTCTGGGAGGAATGAGCAGTGACCCTGAGGCCTGGAACTGTGAGATGCAGGAGTATTCTCACCTTACTGTATGTATCAGTAGAAGATTGTGTGGGACCCACAGCACAGAGATAGAATGAAGAGTTAGAAATATAGTTGAAGTCGAGAGGACAGGTGGGAAAGTATTTCATCCCGAGTGAAGCTGCACAGTTTCAGGTTGGTTCCCCGCCGGCTCCAGGCAATCTTTGTGAAACTACCCTGGTGAATCCCATGGATTTTGGCATTTGCAAAGTTGCACTATCCCTATAGTGAGGGAGAAAGTGTCACGGGCGGGGCTGTAGGGTAACGGGAAGGCCAGGTACAAATCAAATAGACAGAGAGAGGTCAGCAAGAATAAGTGTGTGAGAGTGGGGGCTGGGAAGGCACAGTTAAAGGAAATGAGGACTGATCGGGTGAACAACATTGAAAACTACAAAGAAAGAGATAATGACAATATACCTGGTATAGAAAGATGGTTTAAACAGCGAGAATAAGAACAAATGAGAGAGAGAAAGGAGGAAACTAGGGAACAAATAATGCAGCTGTCCAAACTCAGGACCCACATCGATAGAGAGGGTGAATTGGGAATGAGATGAAGAGCAGAAAAAAATAAGTAAGATCAGATAACATCATTTTGTAGTTTGATATTTTACAGACGTACCTCTGGCTTCTCTCCTTTATCCCTCTAATAGAATGGTAATTTGAGGTTGAGAGTATAATAGTTGAAGAGGTTCAGATATGAGTTTGTGTATGTGTGAGTGTGAAAGTATGTGAATTTGTGTGTGTGAGAGAGTACTTGTGAGTGTGTGTGTGTTTGAGAGTGCGTGAGAATATGTGTGTCTGAGACTGTGTGTTTGTGAGTGTGTGTGTGTGTGCGTATGAGTGTGTGTATGTGTTTGGGTTTTTGTGTGTGAATGTGTGTGTGAGTGCAAGGATGTATATGAGTGTGAGGGTGTGTGGGAGTGTGTGAGGATGTGTGTGTGAGTGTGAGGACGTGTGAGGGTGTGTGTGTGTGAGGATGTGTGAGGATGTGTGAGGATGTGTGTGTATGTGTGTGTGAGGATGTGTGTGTGTATGTGAGGATGTATGAGGATGTGTGTGTGTGTGTGTGTGTGTGTGTGAGAATGTGTGTGAGTATGTGAGGATGTGTGAGGATGTGTGTGTGTGTGTGAGGATGTATGTGAGGATGTGAGGATGTGTGTGTGTGTGTGTGTGTGTGTGTGTGAGAATGTATGTGAGGATGTGTGTGTGTGTGTGTGTGTGAATGTGTGTGAGTATGTGAGGATGTGTGAGGATGTGTGCGTGTGTGTGAGGATGTATGTGAGTATGTGAGGATGTGTGAGGATGTGTGTGTGTGAGGATGTGTGTGTGTGAGGATGTATGAGGATGTATGAGGATGTGTGTGTGTGTGAGAATGTGTGTGAGTATGTGAGGATGTGTGTGTGTGTGTGAGGATGTGTGTGAGTATGTGAGGATGTGTGTGTGTATGTGAGGATGTATGAGGATGTGTGTGTGTGTGTGTGTGTGAGGATGTGTGTGAATGTGAGGATGTATGAGGATGTGTGTGTGTGAGTGTGAGATTGTGTGTGTGTGTGAGGATGTGTGAGGATGTGTGTGTGTGTGTGTGTGTGAGGGTGTGTGTGTGTGAGGATACGTGAGTGTGTGTGTATGTGAGGATGTATGAGGATGTGTGTGTGTGTGTGTGAGGATGTGTGTGTGTGAGGGTGTGTGTGTGTGAGGGTGTGTGTGTGAGGATGTGTGTGAATGTGAGGATGTATGAGGATGTGTGTGTGTGAGTGTGTGTGAGGATGTGTGTGTGTGTGTGTGAGGATGTGTGTGTGTGTGTGTGTGTGTGAGGATGTGTGTGAATGTGAGGATGTATGAGGGTGTGTGTGTGTGTGTGTGTGTGTGTGTGTGAGGATGTGTGTGTGTGTGTGTGTGAGGATGTGTGTGTGTGTGTGTGTGAGGATGTGTGAGGATGTGTGTGTGTGTGTGTGTGTGAGGATGTGTGAGGATGTGTGTGTGTGTGTGTGTGTGTGTGAGGATGTGTGAGTATGTGAGGATGTATGAGGATGTGTGTGTGTGTGTGTATGTGAGGATGTATGAGGATGTGTGTGTGTGTGTGTGTGTGTGAGGATGTATGAGGATGTGTGTGTGTGTGTGTGAGGATGTGTGTGTGTGAGGATGTGTGTGAGTATGTGAGGATGTGTGTGTGTGTGAGGATGTGTGTGAGTATGTGAGGATGTGTGTGAATGTGAGGATGTATGAGGATGTGTGTGTGTGTGTGTGTGTGAGTGTGAGATTGTGTGTGTGTGTGAGGATGTGTGTGTGTGTGTGTGAGGGTGTGTGTGAGTGTGAGGATACGTGAGTGTGTGTGTGTATGTGAGGATGTATGAGGATGTGTGTGTGTGTGTGAGGATGTGTGTGAATGTGAGGATGTATGAGGATGTGTGTGTGTGTGCGTGTGAGTGTGAGGTTGTGTGTGTGTGTGAGGATGTGTGCGTGTGTGTGTGTGTGTGTGAGGGTGTGTGTGAGTGTGAGGATACGTGAGTGTGTGTGTGTATGTGAGGATGTATGAGGATGTGTGTGTGTGTGTGTGTGTGTGAGGGTGTGTCTGAGTGTGAGAATACGTGAGTGTGTGTGTGTATGTGAGGATGTATGAGGATGTGTGTGTGTGTGTGTGTGTGTGTGAGTGTGAGGTTGTGTGTGTGTGTGAGGATGTGTGTGAATGTGAGGATGTATGAGGATGTGTGTGTGTGTGTGAGTGTGAGGTTGTGTGTGTGTGTGTGTGTGTGTGTGAGGATGTGTGCGTGTGTGTATGTGAGGATGTGTGCGTGTGTGTGAGGATGTGTGTGAATGTGAGGATGTATGAGGATGTGTATGTGTGTGTGTGTGTGAGGATGTGTGAGGATGTGTGTGTGTGTGTGTGTGTGTGAGGATGTGTGAGGATGTGTGTGTGTGTGAGGATGTGTGTGTGTGTGTGTGAGGATGTGTGAGGATGTGTGTGTGTGTGAGGATGTGTGTGTGTGAGGATGTGTGAGGATGTGTGTGTGTGTGTGAGGATGTGTGCGTGTGTGTGTGTGTGTGAGGATGTGTGTGTGTGTGTGTGTGTGAGGATGTGTGTGTGTGTGTGTGTGAGGATGTGTGAGGATGTGTGTGTGTGTGTGTGTGTGTGTGTGTGTGTGAGGATGTGTGAGGATGTGTGTGTGTGTGTGTGTGTGTGTGAGGATGTGTGTGAATGTGAGGATGTGTGAGGATGTGTGTGTGTGTGTGTGTGTGAGGATGTGTGTGAATGTGAGGATGTGTGAGGATGTGTGTGTGTATGTGTGTGTGAGGATGTGTGCGTGTGTGTGTGTGTGTGAGGATGTGTGTATGTGTGTGTGTGAGGATGTGTGTGTGTGTGAGGATGTGTGTGTGTGTGTGTGTGTGTGTGTGTGTGTGAGGATGTGTGTGAATGTGAGGATGTATGAGGATGTGTGTGTGTATGTGAGGATGTGTGAGTGTGTGTGTGTATGTGAGGATGTGTGTGAATGTGAGGATATGTGAGTGTGTGTGTGTATGTGAGGATGTGTGAGGGTGTGTGTGAGTGTGAGGACTGTCAGGGGTGTGTTTGAGTGTGAGAATGTGTGAGGATGGTGTGAGTGTGAGGATGTGTGTGAGTGCGAGGATGTGTGAGGGTGTGTGTGAGTGTGAGGATGTGTGTGGGAGTGTGAGGGTGTGTGTGTGTATGTGAGGATGTGTGTGAGTATGTGAGGATGTGTGTGTGTGTGTGAGGGTGTGTGTGAGTGTGAGGATGTGTGTGTGTGTGTGAGGGTGTGTGTGAGTGTGAGGATGTGTGTGTGTGTGTGAGGATGTGTGTGTGAGTGTGAGGATGTGTGTGAGTATGTGAGGATGTGTGTGTGTGTGAGGGTGTGTGTGAGTGTGAGGATGTGTGTGTGTGAGGATGTGTGTGTGAGTGTGAGGATGTGTGTGAGTATGTGCGGATGTGTGTGTGTGTGTGAGGGTGTGTGTGAGTGGGAGGATGTGTGTGTGTGTGTGAGGATGTGTGTGAGTATGTGAGGATGTGTGTGTGAGGGTGTGTGTGAGTGTGAGGATGTGTGTGTGTGTGTGAGGATGTGTGTGTGAGTGTGAGGATGTGTGTGAGTATGTGAGGATGTGTGTGTGTGTGTGTGTGAGGGTGTGTGTGTGTGTGAGGATGTGTGTGTGAGTGTGAGGATGTGTGTGTGAGTGTGAGGATGTGTGTGAGTATGTGCGGATGTGTGTGTGTGTGTGAGGGTGTGTGTGAGTGTGAGGATGTGTGTGTGTGTGTGTGAGGATGTGTGTGAGTATGTGAGGATGTGTGTGTGAGGGTGTGTGTGAGTGTGAGGATGTGTGTGTGTGTGAGGATGTGTGTGTGAGTGTGAGGATGTGTGTGTGAGTGTGAGGATGTGTGTGAGTATGTGAGGATGTGTGTGTGAGGGTGTGTGTGAGTGTGAGGATGTGTGAGGGTTTGTGTGAGTGTGAGGATGTGTGTGTGAGTGTGAGGGTGTGTGTGTGTATGTGAGGATGTGTGTGAGTATGTGAGGATGTGTGTGTGAGGGTGTGTGTGAGTGTGAGGATGTGTGTGTGTGTGTGTGTGAGGGTGTGTGTGAGTGTGAGGATGTGTGTGTGTGTGTGAAGATGTGTGTGTGAGTGTGAGGATGTGTGTGAGTATGTGAGGATGTGTGTGTGTGTGTGTGTGAGGGTGTGTGTGAGTGTGAGGATGTGTGTGTGTGTGTGTGAGGATGTGTGTGTGTGTGTGTGTGTGAGGATGTGTGTGTGAGTGTGAGGATGTGTGAGACTGTTGTTACGACCAGGTGAGAAAGGTGTCTAGGGGTCTTTTGCTGTCTTCATCTGGTCTTATTGTAACAGGCTTTAATTGTTAAACGCACTGTGTTTTGAGCTCCCCCTTTGGTGAGTCCTTGTTCACCACTTTCCAATTATAAGGCAAAGAAGTGAGCTCACCAGGTTTTCTTAGGTTTAAAGAAGAAAAGTGAAATTTATTGAACCTTAAACTCTAATTCGGTGAATGCCTACAGATACACGACACACCCATGCTAGCATGCACATGCGATACTCACATGCAAATAGGAACAGAAAATGGCAGAAAAATAAAATGGAGAGGTTTGAGGCAGTCTCTGAAGGGGGTTTCTTGTTACTGTTTCTGTTTTTCCAGCTCGCCATAGAGTCTTTGATTGTAGACAGCTCTTACTTTTCGTTGGGGCCCAGTATTCTTCTTAAACCTTGTTCATGTAGGAGACTTTGCTCTCTTTGAGTTTACATGTCTTCAATGGTTTCCAAAGCTGTTGAGAACAAGATGAGAGCAGACAGGAGAGAGGTGTTTTCAGTCCAGGAGAAAACAGCTGTCTACGTTTTAACCCTGTGGCCAGTTCAAATTCAAAAAACTCCAACAGTCAGCCAGTCATGTGACTAAACTAGTCTGACCACATCTGTTTGTGTATTCGGCCATCTTAGTAGTTAACCTAGAATGTTTCAACGTCTGGTAATCAAAAGTCCATTGTGAATTAAATTGGAGCATGGAATAGCCTCTTTTTCCTTTGAAGTACCGTCTGTTGATATGCTAATGTCTCTCTCCAGTCAAAGTCTCCAGTTGCTTTTCAAAACAAGTTCTTTCTTCACCAACAACAGTTTAAAATTGATGTTCATGTGGCGAAATAAATTTTCTTTATTCTTGGCGGGTGGGGACTTGCCTGACACTTCCACACCCAGGGGAATGAAATGCGATTTGAAACAAAAATGGCAGGATTTCATGACAGTGTTTGAGAGAAATATAATATACAGAAAGAAAAACAATGCATTTTGCTCATTCATTCATTCACCCATCTTAAAGCTTATTAAAATGGTCCTTTCTGGGTGCCAGGGCTACTTTAATTTGCACTTTTTTTCTCAGGAGAGTTAATAGTGGGCGGGTCTATCCTGAACTCTCTGAGTCATGCAAAGACCTTTGACTTCAGGGGATGAATGGTTCCCTTTTCCTCTGGCTGTGGAGGAGGATTTTTTGTTAATCTCCCCTTTGTTCTCTGGGACACTCCTGCCTGTAGATATTTGTGCATACTTGGCTGCACGCTCCTGTGGCACTTCGACTAGGTGTGGCATCACCCTCATGGTTTCTGTGCTCCCTGAAGGTCTCTCTTTGTCTCTGCAGGTTCCTGTAAGAGCAACTCCGGTGGGGTGCTTCCAGAGTCTACATTTACATAGGAGGATGTGGGGTCTAACTTTTAACACTTTCGGGGTTGGTTGACCCGGACATTAGGGGTTTTCATCCGGGAGTCTTCCTGGACTTCTTTTAACCTGCCCTCTTAGTCACTTTTTTCCCTTCTCTTTCTAAAATTTTGCCAGCTGTGTGCCTGCCTGTCCCCTTTTGTTCTCGGCAGGGGTCCCTTACAGTTCACCAGCCCTCTGCTGAGCATCCTCCTAACACTGGTACGGGTGGGGGTGGGGGGGGGGAACTAGATCCCCTTTACTGGGAAAAGGCCTGACCTTTCCCCCTGAGCGTGCAGTGAACACCAAAATGGTGGTGAATGGTATTGGAGGGCAGTGTATGCCTGTACCTATAAGTGCACCTGGAGTGCGACCTAGTTTCGGGACCGCTGACTGTAGGGATAGTCCCTAGTTTGCCTGTAGACGGGGTTGACCTGCCGGGTTGAAGGTGGTAAACCCCCCGCCCCCCCTAGTAGTGAAAGAAAGACCGCAGGAGGTCAGAAAGACAGGGCAGTGGCAGGAGACAGTCCCCTGCAGTTTCCCTGAATGTGTAGTGGATCAGGCCATGATCAAACCAGCTCCCCCAGAGAAGACTGAATTGGCACTGCCAACAGATGACCAGGAGGTCTGTCTGTCCGAGACTTTCTTTGGAAAGTTAGGAGACCCAGGGAATGAATTAAATGGATTTTCCATAGGTGAGGCTCAGTGAGCTGACCCAGTATTGTGAGAGTTAGCACAGGCTGCCCAGTCTGAAAGTGAAGCAGAGGGAGTGCCTGATTGTTACTATTTAAGGAATGAGATACTGACGAGTTCTCCTCACAGACCTGAGGGCAAGGAGTGGACAGTAGTTCACCAGATAGTGGTGCTACAGAAGTACCGGGGAGAAATATACGTTGGGGTTTCCCCTCAACATGGCACATGTGGCAACTCCTGCAGTACTCCACTACATCTTTGTGGAGTTTTGGCCAGTCAAACTGCTGTCTTATGCAGGCTTTGGTTTTTCGTATACCAGCAGGTACAATCACTGTAGTCTCGTGGGCCCTTCTTAATATTTGTCCCTGGTACCTCTGTGGCACCACTAACTGGTGAACTACTGTCCACTCCTGGCCCTCAGGTCTGTGAGGAGGACTCCATTTCCTGTGTGAATGCGAGGGTGTGTGAGGGTGTGTATGTGAGTGTGAGGGTGTGTGTGAGTGTGAGGATGTGTGAGGGTATGCGTGAGTGTGAGTGTGTGTGTAACTGGGTGTAAGACAGTGTGAAGGTGTGTGTGTGAGTGTGAGTGTGTTTGGGTGTGAGAGAGTGTGTGCGAGTGTGAGGGTGTATGAATATGAGGCTGTGTGAGAGTGTGAGGGTGTGTGAGTGTGAGAGTGAGTGTGAGAGTGTGAGAGTGAGGGTGTGAGAGAGTGTGCGTGAGTGTGAGGGTGTATGAATATGAGGCTGTGTGAGAGTGTGAGGGTGTGAGTGTGTATGAGGGTGTGTGAGAGTGAGTGTGAGAGTGAGGGTGTGAGAGCGTGTGTGAGTGTGAATGTGTGAATGTGGAGCCTGCGCAGTGTATCTCAGACGCGAGCAGTGAGTGGTAAGTGTGAGCGGTGGAGGGAGATGTGGGAGATGAAAAGTCGGACACTGAGAGGCAGCACTTAGCGAGCTGGTGACGGATCCTAGAACGAAAGAAAAGGGAAACAGCATCACTGCCGCCTCTGGAATCAGGTTTGATAAAACAATCAGATCCCAAATTCTCAGTTTAACTTGGACGAAAATATTCTGAGACACAATAATATCCCATTATCCGTAAAACGGATCGGTCTGCATGGTTTACAGTATCAAACATGTGTAGTGGTGTGTTTAAGTAGTCTATAAACATTGTATATATTAAATATGTGTGAACTTTAAATATATAGAATGAGTGTGATCGCAAACTCTTATACTTTGGCTATATATTTGCTTTTGTTGTGGTTGTGTCTAAGCAAAGCATTTCTGTTTACTTATGTCAAATATGTTAGAAGACAGAGAATGGATGAATGTGAATGCTCTCTTTAAATGGAGTGTAAATGTAAAGATAAAGAGAAACGGATGTCTGCAACACATCAAAGCTACTGGGTTAGGTAGGGTATTTAAAACGTATCTGTGTTTGTTAGGACTGCAGCTCAACATAACGCATGTTAGATATGATATTTTCAGCTATTTTACAAAAGTAATCTATGTATACATACAACTTCATATATAAATAGCCACACACTAAAATGCAGACACACATCTATATAAATACGTGACTCGTATGTAGGAATGGGTTTTGTGTACGTTATATTTTTGTGCAATTGAATTCTGATGAATTAAAAACTATATATTATCTATATATTTAAATGAAAGTTGATTTGGCGCTTAGACTCGTTCAGTTTTAATTCTACTTTCCATATTTTCCACCAAGGAATTCTTAGTTGGCTAAAGTACTGCAATGCCTCGATCTTATGAGGGCTAGAGATACTGACACACACACACACACACTATGGGCAGTTAGTAATCTCCGACATATTACAAAACAAGCAAAGTTCTCATTCAAATAATTGCTTTGAAACAATAAGATGTAAGCAAAACCTGCTGAATTAAACGAGAGAGTCGCCATCAGTCTCCTAGGTCTTAAACACCGAGAAGTTTGATGTGACCGATGCAATAACGTTCAGATACCATTTAGTTACTTTGAAGAAGGAATGAATGAAATACAAGATTTCACTGAAACAGTCAATTGATAAATAAACTGCCTTATTCCTTTTAAAATCTTCGTTATTTGATGCGGTGGAAGTTGCGCTCATGACGTAAATCGGAGAAGTTGACAATCGAATCAGAGAATGGTGACAGCACAGAAAAAGGAGGCCCTTCGGCCCGGCGAGTCTGTGCTGGGGTTGCTGTTTCTTTTTGCGAAGGGGCTGAAAGGGGAAGGTGGGAATACCTGTTGTTAGCTCAGGGTGACTTGCCGTCTTCTAATGAAACCTCTTCTCTACAGATTCAGAGGGGACCCTGGAGAAACTGATGGGAGCCTCTGATGTTGAAGTGAGTGACCTTGAGGCGGCGGTATAGTACGAACAATAACAAATCATCTCGGTTTTACATTAATGAGAAGCATCGTCCGATACGAACTATCTCTTAACGTGCGTTTGTGTGCACAGAACTCAGGTCAGGTCCTGTAGAGAGTTCGTCACAGAATATGGCCTTTTGATCCATCATGGCTATGGTAGCTCCACAACAGAGCTTTTTATTGCTGGGTTGTCAGGTGTACCACACACAAGGAAACCCATCACTATGTTTCATTATCATCGGTAGGCTATCATTGAGTCTGTGGTTGCCCTCCACACCTCTTTATAATGGCTGAGCCCTCGTTGCTTTTCTATTGACAAGTTCTGTACTTTCAAACAAGACACAACGTTCCTGCCAGGTTAGTGCTGGCACAGTACTGGCACATTTCGGGCATTCACCTGCAGATGGTCCCCTAACGCCTTCTAAAATTGAGAAGCCATTGTACTGTGGTAGCTATATTTTTGTGATATCTTACTGTCTGCCAGTCACAGCAAGTCAGTTGTTCAGAGTGAGTTTAGTTTAATAACTTTCCCAATGCTTTATAATTACAGTTACTTTGGAACTGTAATTGCTATTGTTACTGACTCAACAACAACTTATATTTATATAGCACCTTTAATGTAATAAAAACATCTGAAGACGCTTCACAGGAGCATTATAAAACAAAATATGACAGCAAGCCACATAAGGAGGTATTAGGTCAAATGACCAAAAATCTGGTCAAAGAGGTAGTTTTAAGTAATGTCTTAAAGGAGGAAAGTGAAATGCAAAGGTGGAGAGGAGTAGGGAGGGTATTCCAGAGCTTGGGGTCTGGGCAACTGAAGGTGCAGCCACCAATGGTGGAGTGATTAAAATCGGGGATGCTCAAGAGGCCAGAAATAGAAGGGGTCTTTTACTGTTTTCACCTGGTCTTATTGTAACAGGGTTTAATTTTAAACACACTGTGTTTTGAGCTCCCCCTTTGTGAATCCTTGTTCACAGCTTTCTAATTATAAGGCAAAGAAGTGAGCGTACCAGGTTTTCTTTAGGTTTAAAGAAGAAAAGTGAAATTTATTAAGCCTTAAACTTAACTCTAATATAGTTAACGTCCATGGATATACACTGTGCCCACGCTAGCATGCACACACGATGCATTCATGCAAATAGGGACAGAAAAGAGCAGAAGAAAAATAAAGTAGAGAGGTTTGAGGCAGTCTCAGAAGAGGGTTTCTTGTTACTGTTTCTGTATTTCCAGCTCACCGTAAAGTCTTTGATTGTAGACAGCTCTTGCTTTTCATTGGGGCCCAGTATTCTTCTTAAACCTTGTTCACTGTAGGAGACTTTTCTCTTTTGGGGTTCATGTGTCTACAATGGTTTCCGAAGCTGGTGAAAGAGAGATGAGAGCAGACAGGAGAGAGGTGTTCTCAGTCCAGGAGCTAACAGCCTTCTCATTTTAAATTCCCTGTTGGAAGTTCAAATTCAAAAAATCTCCAACAGTCAGTCAGTCATGTGACTAAACTAGAATGACCACGTCTGTTTGTGTATTTGGCCATCTTAGTAGTTAACCTGGAATGCTTCAATTTCTGGTAATCAATAGTCCATTGTGGATTCAATTGGAGCAGGGAATAGCTCCTTTGTCCTTTGAAGTACTTGTCTGTTGATATGCTAATGTCTCTCTCCAGCCAAAGTCTCCAGTTGTTTTTCAAAGCAAGTTCTTTCTTCATCATCAGCAGTTTAAAATCAATGTTCATGTGGCAAAATTTATTTTCCTCATTCTTGGCAGGTGAGGGCTTGCCTGACAAAAGGCATGGATGAGGGTTCTAGCAGCAGCTGAGTTGAGACAGGGGTGAAGTCAGGCAATGTTACAGAGGTGAAAATAGGTGATCTTAGCAATGGCACAATTACGAGGCAGAAGCACATCGACTTAAATCTCAGACTGTTGCCAGGGAGAGGAACGGAGTTGGCAGCTAGGGAACGGAGTTTGGAATGGGGACTGAAAACAATGGCTTCAGTTTTCTCAATATTTAATTGGAGGAAATTTCTGCTCATCCAGTACTGGATGTTAGATAAGCAGTCTGATAATTTAGCAACAGTATAGGAGTCGAGAGAGGTGGTGGTGAGGTAGAGCTGGGTGTCATCGGTGTACATGTGAAAACTAACACTGTATTTTCGAATGACATCGTTGAGGGGAAACATGTAGATGAGAAATAAAAGGGGATCAAGGATAGATTCTTTGGGGACACCAGAGATAACAGTGTGGGAGCAGGAAGAGAAGCCATTGCAAGTGATTCTCTGGCTACAATTAGATAGCTAAGAATGGAACCAGGTGAGAACAGTCCTACCCATGCTGGATGACAGTGGAGAGGTGTTGGAGGAGGATGGTGTGGTCAACCATGTCAAAGACAGGTCAAGAAGGATGAGGAGGGAATGTTTACCTTTGTCACAGTCACATAGGATGTCATTTTTGACTTTAATAAGAGCTGTTTCAGTACAGTAGTAAGGGCAGAAACCTGATTAGAGGGATTCAAACATGGAGTTCTGGGAAAAATGGGAATGGATTTGGGAGGTGACATCACCTTCAAGGACGTTGGAGAGGAAAGGGAGGTTGGAGATGGGATGGTAGTTTGCAAGGGCGGTGGGGTCAAGGGTTAGATTTTTGAGGAGAGGGGCGCTGATGGCAGATTTAAAGAACTCGCTAAACTCCCCCTACAACAATAGCTACACTTCAAAATATTTAATTGGCTGAAAAGATCTTTAGGACTTCCTGAGGTCACAAAAGATCCTACAGGTATGCAAGTTTATTTCCTTTACAAGTTCCAAAGCTAAGATCATTTTACAAAGAGTGTCCCTACAGTGCCGAGTAGTTGATGTAACCAGGCTGAAATCCAGGAAACAGTGACTCTTATCAAAGGGTAGAATGTTGGAATTTTAACACATTATTTAACATTAGAGAACAAGGGGGAATTTACTACAGAAGATATGTCCAATAACAGCACACAGACATATATAGGGTTAGATGGACATGGGTGGGAGGAGGCTTATGTGGAGCATAAATACCAGCAAAGACAGAATGACCTGTTTCTCTGCTGTAGTCTTCTGTGTCCTCAGTACCTTGCTCTATGGCAGCGAGGCCTGGACAACGTATGTCAGCCAAGACCGACGTCTCAATTCATTCCATCTTCGCTGCCTCCGGAGAATACTTGGCATCAGGTGGCAGGACCATATCTCCAACACAGAAGTCCTCGAGGCGGCCAACATCCCCAGCTTATACACACTACTGAGTCAGCGGCGCTTGAGATGGCTTGGCCATGTGAGCCGCATGGAAGATGGCAGGATCCCCAAAGACACATTGTACAGCGAGCTCGCCACTGGTAACAGACCCACCGGCCGTCCATGTCTCCGCTTTAAAGACGTCTGCAAACGCGACATGAAGTTCTGTGACATTGATCACAAGTCGTGGGAGTCAGTTGCCAGCGTTCGCCAGAGCTGGCGGGCAGCCATAAAGGCGGGGTTAAAGTGTGGCGAGTCGAAGAGACTTAGCAGTTGGCAGGAAAAAAGACAAAAGCGCAAGGGAAGAGCCAACTGTGTAACAGACCCGACAAACAAATTTTTCTGCAGCACCTGTGGAAGAGCCTGCCACTCTAGAATTAGCCTTTATAGCCACTCCAGGCGCTGCTCCACAAACCACTGACCACCTCCAGGCGCTTACCCATTGTCTCTCGAGATAAGGAGGCCAAAGAAGGAGTCTTTATAATGTAAGCCTCTGTCTGTCTTTTATTATACCATTGCTAATTCGTGGTAATTTTTCTATACATTTAAGTCACATGTCGTATAGTTACTCGATGATAAAACAATGCTGTATTATAGCTACTTTGGTGTAATATTATTCCATGCTTACATTTCTCAGTGCTGTCACTACGAATTTAGTAATGTTCCTCCTGCAAATGGGACTGTTGCTTTGTAGTAGTGCTACCCCATATTAATGTTACTGTATGGTTGTGTTGTTCTGTGATAAGAATACATTAGGGCATAACCTCGCTGTGATAATATGCTCTAGACCCTCATCTTTAAGTAATTCTTGATTATGTCACACTATGTTTTCAGTATTCTGTGAGATCAGCAGCCTATGGTAACACTCAATGCTGATGATAGCTCGTATTAGTTCCAGTTTTAGCAATCCGTGGTAATGTGGATCAATGTTCTGTTAATGCGAATCTATGCTGTCTTGTTTTCTCTTTGTCTCTGATGTGTATAGCTGATTTCCTGCCATAGCTTAAACCCTTAATTGTAGGATACGGGTATTCTGATTACTACAGAAAGTATTTTATAAAAAAAAGTTGCTTCATAACAATTCTGGTTCGCTTAAGGTGTTTAGAATTCTGGCTGAACTTTGCTAGATCCTGAATAATGAGGTGTTTAGCTGACATGTTGAGAAAACTAATGAACAGATTAACATTTATAAGAAGGCACTTCATTCCCTAATCTGTTATGTTTGTCGTGTTGTCTAAATGGGCAGTAAAACTTTACACTTCAATTAAAATGACCTTCATTTTATCCTTAAATGGGCATCATCACAGCAAGAGTAATTGACACAGCACGAGCAGTGTTATCAAGTGGGGGGAATTGCATTACAAAATGTTGTTACATTGTGAGAACGCAATTACATTTTGTGTGGGTGCGTATGCAGGTGTGCATGCATATATGCATGTAGCTATGTGTACAGATGTGAGCCTGTAAGTATGCATCTTTTTAATTCTTTCAAGGGATGTGGGCATCACTGGCATGACCTGTATTTGTTGCCCAACCCTAATTGCCCTTGACAACTGAGTGGCTTGCTGGGCCATTTCAGAGGGCAACCACATTGCTGTTGGTCTGGAATTACATGTAGGCCAGACCAGGTAAGGATGACAGATTTCCTTCTCTGAAGGACATTAGTAATCAGATGTGTTTTTACGACAATTGATGACAGTTTGATAACACCATTACTGACTAGTTTTCAATTCCAGATTTTTATTAATTAATTGACTTTATTGATTAACTTAAATTCCACCAGTTGCCATGGTGGGATTTGAATCTGTGTCCCCAGGGCATTAGCCTGGGCCTTTAGATTACTAGTTCAGTGACAGTACCACTACATAGCCTTCTCCCTTGTGTGTGCGCATATATTTGTGTTCGCATATGTGTGTGTGTGCATGTGTTTTCCTGTTAAGTGTGCACTGTGTGTGTGTGTATACGTATCAGTGCATGTGAATGTGTGCGTGAGTATGCAGGTGTGTTTGTGCACATGTGTGTGTGTTTAAGTGTATATGTGTGTATGTGCGTGCAGGTGTATATGATGTAAAATTAAATGTAGTACTTCTGGGCGTTTTCCATACTCTCAATCTCCCCATGCTGTGATATCATGGTCTCCACTAGTCACCAACATACCATTAACCAAATGTCATACTAAAATTCAAAGGATTTGTGCAGCTTTCAGAGATGTTTTAATGATTACACTCCTGACAATGCAGCCCAGCGTTGACATCATCAGAGGTCTCCAAGCTTTGCACATGTGCAGAATGAACCTTTGGTGTCAGTATGGTGCTGTGCATGTGCAATCTACGTCAGCACCCGGCTTGCCAGGACTAATTCGCATATGTGCGCGAAAACATCATCACATACTGCAACGTCTGCTCGCTGCTGACTCCCCGCTTAACCCTCCCACCTGTTGGCCACTCGCTCTGGGACTCGGGGGGAAGCGGGGAAGAGAGAAAGTGACAAGATAGGCAGGGGAGGGGAGGGAGACTATGAGCAGGACTGAGTGGGGAGCAGAAGCAGGAGGGAGCGGGGCAGAGGCAGAGCAGGGGGGAGGAAGCAGCGAGGCCCAGAGCAAGTGGCCTACAGGTGGTGGGGGGGGGGGGGGGTGGTGGTGAAGTGGAGAGCGAGTGGTTGAGGGGGGAGAAGTGATGAGGCGTGGAGCAAGTGGTAAGCAGATGGGTGTGGGAGGCAACAGCGAAGAGAAACTTGATGGCAGGAGGAAGCGGGGTACTGTTGGGGGTGGGATGGAGGCGGCGATCGCAGCCACTGTGGGCATTTGGGTTTCATTTGTTTTTCTTTGTTATAAATTGAGCAGTGCCATCTTTACGACTGGCAGCTGGCAAAAACATCGCAGACAGTGCCGTTTCAGTGCATGAGGCTGCATTTGCGCATGTGCAAGTGCTGCGCCACCTAGTGGTTGCATTGTCAGCAAATGCAGCCATGATTAAATGCATTTAAAGGGTATTGTCCTCTGCTAACATGTCTTTAAAGGCTCTCTGCCAGATCTGGTAACAATGTATGCAGGATAATGTCATTAAGGCACTTATCTGCTGTTATAAGTTTAATTATCAACATGAATTTTAAAATATTGAACATTTAATATTTTTATTGTTTGTTCTCGGGATGTGTGCAATGCTGGCAGGGCATTTTTAAAAGCTATTCCATTCCTAGTTGGACTGTTTGGGCTGAATGGCCTGTTTCTGCACTGGTGTAACCTATGTAATCCTGGGTATATCCTGAGTAGGCAGTGGTGGGCCTTCTTTTGAATCACAGCAGTCATTGTGGTGCTGGCACTCCCATGATGGTGTGAGGTTAGGATTAGGGGAATTCAGCGATTGTGCCTTTTCATGATGGAACTAGTCATTACCTGGCAAAAATGTTACCGGCCACTTGTCAGTCAAAGCCTGGATGTTGTCTAGGTCCCACTGTAGGCTAGCATGGGTTGCTTTCATTATCGGAGGAGTTGTCAATAGAGCTGAAAACCATAAAATTGTCAGCAGTCTCAACCTTGATCGTATGATGGAGCCAAAGTCATTGATTATGCATCTGAAGATGATTGGGCCAAGAATGTTGTGCTGAGGAATTCCTGCAGTAATGTTCTGAGGCTGCAATAATTGGCCTCTGACAATCATAGCCATTCAACTTTCTGTCAGGTATGACTCCAGTTGCCAGATGATTTTCCCATTGACTCCAATTGACCTCAGTTTTGCTAGGGCTCCTTAGTGCCATACTCAATCAAATGCTGTCTGAAGGGTGAAGAAAGCAGATTCAATAGTAACTTTCGAAAGGGAATTGAATATAAACTTGAAGGATAAACATTTACCGAGCTATAGGGATTGAGCAGGGGAGCGTGACTTACTGAATGGCCTACCAAAGAGCTGGCATGATGGACCAAATGGGCCTCCTGCTGTGCTGCGTTATTCTATGATTCAAGCGTAGGTATTCTTATCTCCCCTTGGGTATGCTGTTCTCGTGTGCATGTCTGGGTTAAGGCTGCAGGATTGTAAGAACCACACTTTAGCAGGTGTAATGCCTGATCCAAGATAAATTGAAAATGTTGGTCACTGGGTTAAGAGTAGTCAAAAAGGGGAATGTCTGCCTGTTATGAGAATAAATTCTGCCCAAAAAAATGCCCACAAATGACAATGGTTCTTTAAATCCAACCCAAAATGGTTTATCCTCATGCTGCTCTTTACAGTCTGAGTGGACTGCAGGCAAGATAGCCAAACACTGCAGGACTCTGAGCTGTACATTTGCTAATACTAGACATGCTTTCTGACATGCCATGAGGACCTAGCAGGTCAAACAGCTAACTGAGGAGAAATCGGAGGCAAGGATAGAATAGTGCAAAATTGCAATAGTTTTCCATTTTAAAAAAAAGATTAATCTAAGGAGAAATTCCACATTTTTGCAGCCAAAGTATAAATTTGAGTATCATGGTGCAGAATTTGCTGTCAAAATAACAGCAAGGCTAATGGCACTTGTCTTTATTTATGGGTAAATGGTACAGCAACTTCAGGCGAGGGGCATGCGTTAACAATCAAAAGATGCTGTCTGAGCTGCACTGCTCGAACATTAGTTTTGCAAAAATGGCATCTCCCCCATAGCCTCTCCATTATTTTAGAAACTTGCTGTTGCCAATGTAAACATACTTTTACTGTTGTGATAAATGTCAGTCAACCTCCCCGGCACTGAAAATTAACTTTTACTGTTGTGGAGTCTCATTCCTTCAGGTTCTGAATTTCTTGGGATGGTTTAAAGAAAGTCACATTTTAAATTAATGTTTTTAAATTAATGTCTTTCTTCACTTTTTCTTTTTGTCTTTTTTCTCTTTCTCTTAATCCAATTTTTCTTTCCCGTTCTATTTCTCTACCTGATTTGAATTCACCTCCTTTAATTCACCCTCCTTTTCAATCCTTCCTCTGTTTATTTTCCAATCCTTTTATCTCATTGGTTAAAGAGATACCCTATTGGTTGCCCCATTCACTTGGGTCCCAGATGCCCTGTTTCCCTTGCTGCACTATTATCAGCTCACACTTTCAGCAACTTAGTGGGCAAAAATATATGGAGCTGAAGGGTGCAGGGGAAAGTCTAGCTCACAGCAGATGCCATTAGATGTCCTGCTACAGCAAATTTTGGCTAAATATATTTACTGATTCAATATACTTTAAAAGTAATTTTCACCGGCTCGTCCTCTTTTGATTCTTGATTGTCCCTCACTACACTGCACCATATTGGGGAATAGAGTGGTAGAAAAAGGGGGAAATTTGCGTGGGGAGGCAAACAGCCATATCCTCATTCCATCTCAAGTCAAAGAGTGATCATAATTGATGTTAGCTTATGGGAGTAAATGGCCAGGCTCACATTGCTTTACCTTATAGGAACTCTTTTTCTTCCAGTTCTTGCTCCCTACACCTGCCTGTATGACTGACGATGACAGCATGACGTCTGGACACTGGAATGCCTCTGAAAACTACCAGATGAACCCAGCTAGCATCATAGTGCCCATCGTGTTCTCCCTAATCTTCCTACTTGGGACAATTGGGAACAGCCTGGTCCTCGCTGTGTTGTTCAGAAATGGTCAGATGGGACACAACACAACCAACTTATTCATTCTCAACCTGAGTGTGGCCGATTTCTTCTTCATCATATTCTGTGTTCCATTTCAAGCCACAATCTACACACTGGAAGGTTGGGTCTTTGGGTCTTTCATGTGTAAGGCCGTCCATTTCTTCATCTACCTGGCGATGTATGCGAGCAGCTTCACTCTGGCTGCTGTTTCAGTCGACAGGTACAGTATGAGAAGGATCACTGGATCATACAATTTCTGTAAAATATACCATTATTTGAGATATGACATATAATAAGTGTAACTTGGGAGGAAAAAGGTCATGTTGGATGTATGATTCCCAAAGCTTTCCACCACTTGGTGGGGCAGGGGTTTCATCATCTCATGTCTGGGTCTGTTGTATAATTGATAGGGATTATTGCTATGATTATGCAATGACTATTATCATTGTATCATGGGTCTACTGAGATGGTGGAAGGCGATCTAGATGAACTGTGGTCTTGGTTTGCCTAGCAATTCCTATGATCCTACATTCCTACATGCCATTAAAGAATTATTAGAGACAAATAGGTTTACTTGCCCTCTGCAACATTGTTCACTTTGTTCCAGCCTCAGCCCCACAGCTGCAGGAACCCATACTTACATAATCATCACCTTTAGACTCGATGGCGCCGATTATCACAAATGGTGCAAATCTGAACATTCATGTAAAAAGCAAAATACTGCAGATACTGGAAATCTGAACCAAGCTAAAAATTGTTAGATATACACAGCAGATCAATTAGCATCTGCAGAGAGAACGACAAGCATTTTTGTTGAAAAATCATTTTTGACAGTTAACAGACATGCACGTTCCAAAAGACAATCAGTACTCCAAAAGGTTAATCTGCGATGTTTTATTTCAATGATGTGAACCAGTGGCAAAACACTTGCTTTGGGTGTTTTCTTTTTATTGCAGTTCACTGTTGTTGCGACTTATTTGCTTTTGATCATTCCACACCCCAGCTGCTAATTTGCTTGTTCTCTCCACAGGTGCCGCCTGTTGTGTGTTTCCACATTTTCCGCTTTTGTTTCATTTTTCACGTAAGCAATTTTGCAGCCGCGGTGCAAAATCTTTAATTTTACACGTTCAAATAATTCACATCTTGGCCTCTTGCTTTTTTAAAACAGGAGCCCCTTGACGAAGTACTTTGAAAAATCTCTTCACAAATTGTATGTGGGCAGACCTCCTGTGATCAACACAGTCATTCCTATAACCTTATTGTGAAGATAAACTGATATGTGCAGTAGTTCTTTCCCTTGAGACAGATGTTAAAATTATTTTTCCATGTGCTCTAACTGAAGACTCATTAAATGCACAGCAATGGTGGGATTTTATTAATTTTGTGGAGTATCTGATTATCTGTTGAGGGTAGAGTGCAAACTGAAGGATATGTTGAGATAAAATTGAATCATTTGTTGGCAGTTCTTTACCCAGGCAATGGCAACTTAAGAATACAGGATCAGGAATAGGCTATCCAGACCCTTGAGCCTGTTCTGCTGCCATTCAGTTAGATCATGGCTGATCTGTATCTTAACTCCATTTACCTGCCTTGGTTCCATAAACCTTAACACCCTTGCCTGACAAAAATTTATCAATTTTGAAATTTTCAATTGATCCCCAGCCTCAACAGGGGAGAGAGTTCCAGATTTCCAATACCTTTTGTTTGAAGAAGTGCTTCCTGACATCATTCCTGAATGGCTTAGCTCTAACTTTAAGGTTATACCTCCTCCTGACCCAGCCTGCAGACATTTTGAAGATCTTGTATTTCTCGCCTTCTCCAGCATTCCCCATGACGTGCAACCTTCTCTTGCTAAAGTGGCAGGCGAATAGTTAACGCCACGTTTCACCCAGTTGCTGGTAGGGATATGAGAATCAATCCAGGTGACTCAGTCTGCTGGCATTTCCTTCTTTCCCTTCTGGGCAATGTGGGCGGTCTGCACTCAGTGCTTCCCCTGCCAATCAGGAACTCATTACGTTGGGAATCATGCTCGGGAATCCACATGCTACTGCAGCGTGTTGGAACTGCTCCATCACATCGTCCATCAACAAAAGCAGTTCTGTCAGCTATCCGGATGCTTGAATCCTGATTGCATCCCCTTTTAATGTTCCTTTTGTTTTGTGGAATGGCTGTTCATTTACCCCAACAAGTGCCGGTTCCTCAACTCTTGGAGCAGAATAATAGGACCATTTCTTCCCCCTTTTCCAGCACAGGTTCCAGCCAGAAATCAGGGATGTTACATCTATTCAGGTCTGAACTTAGATAAATGAGACAGAGGAAAAAAGTGGTTTACAAATTATTAGTAACTTTGCAGGGGGTAATTTAAGGGTGGGCATTCTAGTATCATTTTGCCAGTTTTGCGTTTAGTATCTCCCCTGTTTTGCTTTAATTTTATCCCCTTCATCCACCTAATGTGACACTTTCACAAGCCAAGACAATGCATGGCCATTCTTGCTAGCTGGCTCCCAGGAGTGACTTACAAGGTATGACTCTCCCCAATAATTTTCTTTCTCCCAGAGCAAGTAGCTACAGCTTCCAGTCAGCCTCTCATTCAATGCCATTAAGATATGGATCTGAAACAGGACTTAGACCTGTGTCCATCTTTCACTCTATGGCAGTGAGAGTTAAAGTGCTCACGTTTAGCATCACTGTGGTAGCCCCATTAAGATGCCCCTGGCTGTTATATACCTCCAGGTATGGTAAGCATTGCTGTTTCTGTGAATTTTCATGTGAATCTGGTGCCATTTTTCTGATCAGGATTGAGGACTGGTGTTCAGAGCAGCCTCGATTATCACACAACAGGTTACTTCTTGTGACAAATAGCACCTACATTTTATCAGCTTTACATCTTTTTTTGAATCGTGTAGATACCTGGCTATCCGATATCCCCTCCGATCCCGGGAACTCCGGACCCCCTTCAACGCAGTTACGGTCATGGCAGTGATATGGGGACTGTCCATCATCTTTGCTGGGCCCTACCTGAGCTACTACGACCTCATCCCGTATGAGTGGTTTTATATCTGCATGCCAGCATGGAAGGAACCAAACAGGAAAATCATGGACATGTCCACTTTCATATTTGGATATATAGTCCCAGTTGCAATTATAAGCTTGTCTTATGCGAGGACAATCAAGTATCTCTGGACAGCAGTGGACCCAATAGAAGACATATCTGAGTCCAAGAAGTCCAAGCGAAAGGTGACCAAGATGATTATAATTGTGACTGTGCTGTTCTGCCTCTGCTGGCTCCCTCACCACATGCTGATCTTGTGTTTTCACTATGGGCATTTTCCCTTCAATCAAGCCACCTATGCACTCAGGCTTCTGTCCCACTGCATGGCCTATGCCAACTCCTGCCTCAACCCCATTGTCTACGCCCTGGTTTCCAAGCACTTCCGAAAAGGCTTCAAGAAGGTTTTCAGTTGCTTGTTGAGCAAGAAAGGAATGAATAAAGTCCATGTGGTTCATGTTGTAAACATGGTTACCGGCTCCACAGAAGTCACGCACCTGAACGATGAAAACGGGAGGCAGCATGGCTGTGAGCTGAGGGACAGACAACCTTCGAAACCTCAAGGTACAGCCATGACCATCACAATGCCATATCGGCAGACACCTTGAAAATACAAAACTGTCTGTAAAGAACTCATTCACTTTCAGTCTCTCTACAATTTTTGTGTCCTTCTCTTCATTGTGTATATACACCTGGTTTTATTTTAGTTCTTATGTTAGTTGTTGCTGTGGGTGAATATAGGCTTCTATCTAAAAAATCTAAATAATGAACCATTTACTTATTGGGAGAATTTTACTGAATATTCATATTTTTAGTGTTTCAACTATAAAAGTCACTGCCAAAAAAAAGTCAAGTTACATGGCACCTTGGAAATTTAACATAGTTAGAAACTGGGAGAAAGTAGGGAGGAGTTGATTGAAGGCAAGGTCAAAAATGAAAGAACTTGCATTTATAAATCGTCTTTCATGATATCCCAAAGTACTTTGCAATCAATGAAGCACTTTTGAAGTGTAGCCATCGTTGTAATGTAGGGAAATACAGCAACCAATTTGTGCACAGCAAGCTCCCACAGCAATGAGATATACAATTAGGTAATCTGTTTTTAGTAAAGTTGGTTGAAGGATAAATGTTGGCCAGGAGACCTCACCTGCTCTTCAAATAGGATCCCTCGCAGTCACCTAAAAGAGCAGATGTGGGCTGAAAAACAGCATGGACAATAGGGCAACACTTCCTTGCTACTACACCGGAGTGTCAGCCTCGATTACATGTTTGAACCTTTTAGAGTGGGGCTCAAACCCACACCCTCTGACTCAGGCAAGAGTGCTGCCACTGAGCCATGGTTGACACCTAAGATAAGCTTGGAGAAAATTCTTAGTAGTTGGGGACAGGGGTCGCAAAGTGCAAGAGTTTAAAAGAGAATTCTAGGGAACAGGGACGTGAAGGTTCTGCCACCAGTAGTGTAGTACAGAGGCCAAGACTCAGGAGTGGAAGGTATGAGTTGGGATATGGGCTGAGAGGAGGTTGAGGAGATGCAAATTTTGATTTCTATGTGATTGGGGATCAGGAGTCAATGGTTGACGAGGACTGGGCTGATGGGTGAGTTGACCTTAATATGGGAAAGAATAGGACACCCCTGTTAAAAACTACCCATCCATTTGGAAGGATCAGACATAATTTTTGAATGTTAGGCTTTCCACCGCAAACTGCTCTCTCCAGACACAGCACTGCTCACTGTTGTGTTTTTGTCGCTGGCGCATTGTTCCGGCTGGGAAGAAAAAGCTCAAAACATAAGGGAAAAAATGATTGTAGCACAAATCTATCTCATACAAATACGGACAATGATTAAATGTGACATTTAAGTGCACCCAGCTTGCCCACTTAGAATAGTCCTTTTCTCCCTCTCCATTTGAATAATCTGATCTATTTTCTCCTTCAGGTTCCCCACACGTCACAGCCATTTCCCAACTTAGAGAGCAGGTGTATACTGACACATTACATTTTCTGTAATGATTCACGCTTCCTCAGCCTACCATTGAATTATTCAGCAGCGAACAAAACATTCTGGGAGCTAAATCCAATAGCACCCGAAAGCAGGCGTAGGGATTGCCATGCGTGATTAACCCATGCCCATTGATTGTGATGCAGGCAGCATGCCAGTTTCATGTTGCCTGCTCATTGCAATGATTTCAGCATCCAGCCAGCACTAACTGCACTGTTGATTGGATGCATCAGCAAGGGGCCAATATTGTGATTGGTTAGCACCACTTAAAGCTAGCTTACACTGCTTAAAGCGAGCTTGCGCCTCTTAAAGGGGAGATGCATGGTGGCCCGAGCAGGTGCTGGCAGTCATTCAGGAAGCGAATCTGACCTGGGACACTTGAAGAATGGCACAACATGGAAAAGAGCAGCTTCCAAGATTTTCAAAAGCTGCACTGGAGGCCTTGGTGGAGGAGGTGGAAAGGAGGACAAATACCGTGTATCCACAGGGGGCCAGGAGGACCTCCAGACAAACACTCAGAAGGCAGTGGAAGCAGATAGCCTTGGCAGTCAGTGCCAGGAGTGAAAGTCCCAAATACCTCGATGCAGCGCCACAGGAAGTTCAATTACCTCACACAAGTGGTCACGGTCAGTGAATGGATCTTCAAATGTCATATCCTACCATCCTACCTGCAGTAACTAGCCTCAGACACTGCTCAATTCACCACACCCCCATCATTCACCTACCAACAATCTCTAGCAATCAGGACTCATATCTGACATTCATATCTACCCCTTACACTTAATACTGCTGCAAGCCTCACACTTACAACTCACTCACAGGTTGCCCACACTGCCAGCTATTCAGCCATGACAGGTACATCACCCAAACAGGTTGCACCACACTCACTGACACACTTCCTTCACTCTTGCAGGACAATGTGGCACATAACTGGAGGCAACAGGAGCTAACTGGAGGGGATCAGGCTCGCCTACATGTTCTAACCCCCGATGGAGGAGACGGTGCTGGCAATTATTGGGTGCTCATTGCTGAAGCCATGGCCAGAGGTGGGTCTGAAACCATCAAAGATGACAGTATCCTCGTACCTAATCCTGCTTCTCACATCCCACCTCCCCCTCATCCCACATTCTCTTCTGATTTCCAAGATGCAGATAGTTCAGTATGTACCTCTTGCTTCACCACTGCACCACCCCCGCCCCCCACCCCCCCACCCGGCTCCCCACTGCCTTCAGCACAACCTTATTCTTGTGCCTTTCTCCTTTCAGAAAACTAAGAAGTAGAACCTGGCCAGGAAGTGGAGGAACAGCAAGAAGACAGCGATGATGAACACGCACCATCACTGGATTTCCCACTTGCAGCCACCAGCTCAGATACTGATACAGTGCAGTATAGCCCAGAAGTGGGATCTGCATGTGCTGAGACATTGGGCACAAGTAGCACCGGGCAGTCAGGGCATGGGGTAAGGATAGCGGGTGTGCACAACAAAATGCTCGGTGCATTAGGAAGACTGGCAGACAGCCTACGGTCAATGTCAAGGAGCAGGGAGGAGTTTGGCATCAACCTGGTGTGGGGTTTTGTGGAGAGCTGGAAGCCCATCCTTTCCAGGGTGGAAGTGGTGGCCAAATCCATTCACACACTTGTGGACCCAAACGTAATGCAGCATCTGATGGCTAATTTTGCAGCTTCCATTGCAGCACAAGCAGCAGGCACTCAAGGCCTGTGCTGCAGTGGAAGCTCATGCTGCTGGCATACAAGGTCAGCTTGCTGCCATGCAAGCACAGACTGCTGCCATTGTGGTTGTGGATCAGTGTGTAAAGGGGCTTGCAGGCTCTCGCAGCAGTCCAGCAATCTGTTCTTCTGCAGATTACCAGGATTGCTAAGGTGCCACTCTGGGGAGTGGCAGTGGCTTTGTGGACCATGAACCTGCTGTCATCTCTCAGGAAGACAGCATTCGCACTCTCACCATTGCCACTCTGCCAGTGACCTGGCTGTTGCCTGTCAGCCAGCCAGCCCCCACTGAAAATGCAGTCTGAGTCCATGCCTTCTAGGCCCAGAGCTACTCGAAGGCCATCTGCAGTCACCTCCACTGAAAATCAGCAGCCTTCCACCAGCCATGCTGCAGCCACTGGGGTAGCACTGTGTAGGACCACTAGAACAGGCAAAGGCACATACAGACAGGCACTAAGTGAAATGAGAAGCTTTTTCTGTTGTCTGATGCAACATAAATGAGATGCGTGGAGTTCAGTTGATTGAAGATCTCAAACAGGTTTATTAATGGCTAACAAGGATATACAATGCAGAGCTAACTATTTACATGACTTGCCTCTTGGTGTTACAGTTACAGAGTGCGACTGGCACTTAGTCACATGACCACATCCTGGTACTTAGCTCATTAGCATACTAAGATCTTAAAGGGACATCACTCTTAAAGGCAATCACACAATATCCCCGTTCTTTCCAAATTTAAGTCTCGTATGATAAAAATAAAAACACATGAAATTAGATAACATCAAAATTATTTATACATGAATAGAAATTACAAACTTTACGAAATAAAGGCTCAAAAGTCCATATATCGTCTTGGTGGTTTGACAACTCTTGCTCAGAGATCTGTGTCTCATCTGCTGCTGTTGTTTCTGAAGTTTCTCCCTCTCTGTATTCAGTTTCTGTTGCTCTGCCTTCAGCCTGCTAACATACTCTGCTGCTTTTCTCAAAATTACTACTTTTGAGGCCTTGTCATTCTTGTAAAGTTCCGACACCACATCTAGAAGAGCCAGTAGACAATGCTTCAACTCATTCCTCTTCTGCATCTCAGGACATTGCATGTCCTTCGCATCTCCTCATCCTCCGTGTCTGAAGGCTTGGGCTCAAGGTTGTGGACTTGTTGGAGGAAGAGTGCTTGGTCTCATGGAGATATCAGTCTGTTCTGGCTCGTTGTGGTGCTGGCGGTTCTTCAGAGAGCAGAGGTGAAGGCACGGCATAGTTGTGCTGTTGCTGGGTTTCTGTACTGCACTGTTTGATGCTGTTCAGAATTTGTGAGCATGTTTCGGTCCTTGGAGATTTCCCCTTGGCAATGGTCTCGTGGATAGATATGATGTTGAGGTCCTTACGCGCTGTTAGTCCTGCCACTGCAGGTCCGCTTGTGTCTACTAGGGAGAACATTTGTGGTTTCCATGCCGACTTACATTGCATTGTTAGTGTGCCACTGCATGGGATGGGTGACCTGCTGTATGCAGATAACTTGGCAGTCATCGGTTTTATCATCGCTTTCCAACGACACCGGTACATATCTTTGAGGATTCGGACTGGTAGGATATCTGCACTAGCACCGGTGTCAATGTTCACCCTGAGTGTATGTTCGCCAGCTTTCTTTGGGCACGTGATGTTAATAGTGGTGAAAGCTTCCAATTGTTTGACTTCATCAACATGATGTGTCAGGTTCACAATGTGGAATGCCTGATCGTCTTCTGACTGAAAATTAATTCTGTCTGGGTCTTGTCTTAGGTCAATTTTGCCGTGGACCTTGTGTATCGGCTTGCATTTACACCTGTCTCTGGTGCTTTCCTTGCTGCTTTTGCCCTGTTGTCTGTTCATTTGTGTCTGACCGTGACTTCTGGCTGCCTCTTTGGAGCCAAAATTCCTGCATAGGTGGGCCCAGTGTCCTTTTGCACTGCATGCCTTGCACAGGTCACAAAATGTAGGACAACTTTGCTGTGAGTGGTACAGACCACACTTACCACAGAGAGCTTGCTTGCTCTTTTAGACCTGGATTATGGTGTCAATACTGTTGGTTTCAGCTAATGCTTTCAGGTGCTGCTGTCCAGCTACAATGACTTCATATATCCTGCCATCTTCCAGCAGTGCATCAATGCTGTGCTCCTTTTTCCCCAAGAGGTCTTTCTGGAATGCTTCAATGAGTGTCGATACAATCACCAACCCCATTATTCTGTGTGACAGCTCATCTTCTGAAAAATTGCACTTGTTGCCCTTGCTATGGCATCTACTGATGAACTGGTCTATTGATTCCTGTGGCTGTTGCCTGTAGGACATCAATTCCCGGCAGTGAATTCTAAAATTCACACTCAATCGGAGCTGATTTTCCAGCACTTTCCATATCTTTGCAGGATCTTTCTGGTCATCTTCAGATATGCCTGAGGTATTGATTCTGTGTAATCCTTCATTTCCATTTTCTGGTTCTGCAATTACTTGGTCTATAAAGCATAATTGCATTCTTTGTTGGAACAGTTTGAACTCAGATAGGATATCTAAGGCTTTCCAGTTCATGCTGGGAAATTGGGTATCCATCTTTCTGCTGTTCTTTTGCTTTGAAACGTGCTTTAAAAACTTGCTTTAAACCTGGTTCTGTCACTCTGTACTGTCTTACCTTAAACAACCCTCTTGGCTGTTTGATTGACAGCTTGTCTGTTTATCTAGCTTCCAGCACTCTAGTCTGTTTGTTTATACAGCTGAGCAATAGGCATTTCAAGTGCTTTTTTTCTCTCTGCTAAAGTTTGTTTATCTAGCCGTTCAAGAGGCAATTCTTCATGGTTGAGTGGTTTTATGAGATTTTTATTAAACTCAAGCTGAGTGAATGAAAGCTCTTCAGTGTTTGAATAATTGAATAGGCTTCTTTTAATAGCTCTATCTGCAAATGGCATGAATGGAGGATTCCCGCACTTTTCACTGTCGGGCACCTCCTGTAATGGCACTGGGGGTGCATTTAAAAACAATTGATCAGCCTGAGGGAAGGAACGGGTTTTCCCTGTTTTTTTCTTTTACTGAGCCTTTGAGCCTTTAAAAAAAATCAACTTTACAAGCACCTCAAAGCTTTTTTTTAAACTGGGGTTCCTGTACTGACAGCTCACTGACTCACCCGCTCACAGTGATTGATTTGCAGCCTGCCGTTCAGCTCTGTCTTCTACAACTAGAGGTGAATTTTTTTATTTCTTCAAACTGTTTGGGCAAGTGTTTCTTTTAACCTACTCTCTTTTAGCTGTAGGTAGTTTTTAAAGCTGTTTTCCTGTGGTCTTCAATCTTGGATTTTGTGTTCTCACTATCACTGCCACCATGTAGTGAGAAGCTTTTCATGTTGTCTGATGCAGCATAAATAAGATGCATGGAGTTCAGTTGACTGAAGATCTCAAACAGGTTTATTAACAGCTAACAAATATATACAATGCAGATCTAACTATTTACATGACTTACTTCTTGGTGTTATAGTTACAGAATGAGACTGGCATGTAGTCACATGACCATGTTCTGGTACTTAGCTCATTAGCATACTAAGATTTTAAAGGGACATCGCTCTTAAAGGCAATCACACAACACGAACGGAATGTCAAGAGTGATTAGTTGGGTTTTGTATGCAATATGGTTTGATTTGGTTGAGAATGTTTATTTTGTGGTCATTTTTATTTTTGCATTGTGACCAAGAAGATGCTTTGCTGCTCAGTGACAGAGGGAAGGGAAGGTGTGAGCTGTTGGTGAATAGGGAATTGGGTTTGCGTTTACTGGTATTGCAGTTGGATCAGTCGATCGCAGACAGCACAGCTGCAAAGGGAATGTGTTGGTTGCCTCCTCCTTTCCTCTTCCCCCTCCTCATGCATCTACTCCTCAGCTGGTGGCAAGGGCTGTCCTCCCATGATGGCGAGGATATGCAGAATGCAACAGACCACCACGAAACATGACACCCGCTCTGCTGAGTGGTGCAGGGCTCCAGAGCAGTCCAGGCAGCAGATGTGTTTCGGCACACCAATCGCCTGCTCTATCACACTTTATGTGGCAGCATGGTTTTATTTATATAAAGGCTGTGCATGTGTGTATGGGTTGCACATGTGAATCATCAACCATATGGTCAGTGGATAGCCCTCGTCGCTCAGTGGCCACCCTTATGGTTTGCTGTGGTCACTCAAATGCAGCTGGCACAGTGGGCTGGTGCAGAATGAAGGGGTCATGACTCCTGCCAGGATAGAAGGCATTGAACTGCATGATTTGCTGCCTATAGTCACATATCAGCTGGACATTGAGGGAGGGGAATCGCTTTCGGGTCTGGTATAGGGCAGAGTTGACATACAGCATCTGAAAAGTGATGTGTATGGAGTCAATGGCGCTTTGCACCATGGGCAAGCTTGCAATCCTAGTGAAACTGCGTGCTCACTCTGTCTGCTTCTATCTGGCAAGAGAGAATGAAATGTAGTTACCTCTCTTTGCATCGGGAGCCTCAGTGACTTCCCTTACACAACAGTGGATGGAAAACTGAGAGATGTTGCAAATATCTCCAGCTTTAGCCTGGAAGGAGCCGAATGTATAAAAGTCCATGGCCACTGTCACCTTGACAGCCACTGACAATGCAGTCCTTGCTCTGCTTTGAGTTTATAGTTGTGGCTACAGCAGGTGGCAGATTTCAGTGAGGACCTCTATACTGATGCACAGGCATCTCATGCAAAGTTCCATGCTGAGGTTCAGGTGGAAGAATTGCTACCTGAAAACCCAGTGTAGGTAGAGAGCCCTTCTCCATCTCTTCCTCTTCCCTTCTCCAGCTCTTCCTCTTCCCTTCTCCAGCAGCCTGTCCTGCTCTGTGTGCCCTCTGTTCATTCTCTAAATCATACTGGATTCTAAGAGGAATGCTTACTATTGCACCCATGTCTGGGAGCAACTGGTTTTTGCAGAAGTCTTGAAGTCAGGCAAACCCCTTGAGCAGCTACCACACCGCTCCCTGTAGAGTTTGCAACTTTAAATGACTATAGAAAGCACCAAACACTTGTAGAATTACAGCAACGTCTAGAAGAAGCCAACCAGCAACTAACCTGTAAGTAGTTGATGATCTCTTTAAATAGCATTGTTGATGGGCCCTTCCTGCTGCTGAACAAGTTCTTAACTGTGCAGAGTTAAGTGAGAACATTAGTGGAGCGTGGGCTCCAAAATGGCACTGCTGATGTCAAATCATCATTGCATGTTGATTAATGTCACAATCTGCCAAACCTGCATACTTCTGGCAGTTGCTCACTGCGCACACTAACATCTTCACCAATATGGTGTCATGCGCGATTTGCGCCAAAAGTGTGTGAACACGCTGTGGACTCCATTTTGGAGCTCTAACAGTGATCATAGCACTCATAAAATGGGTGTAAAATATCCCAATTTGCCACCCTTAAACATTGAGTCAGAGGGCAGGATTTTGTTCTGTCCTTGGAGGTGGGCATGGAGACGGGGTGGGGGGGGGGGCAAACAAAATGGCAGGGGGTGCCGTTCCAAACGTCACCTGGGCCCCCTGCCATTTTGTCTAGGGCAGGAAAGGCCGCGATGGCCTTCCCACCCCAGCCAATTGAAACCTTTAAGTGGCCATCTTCCCGCCTCCACTCCAATTTTGTTGAAGGTGGGGGGGCCTACTGCCATGTGGAGACACTGCCAGGCAAAGCCTGGCGGCCTCCTAGCAGGGTTGGGAAATTCCCTCCTTTTGGAGCAATCCAGGGCCTAGAGGGCCCCTGCTGATGACGTCTGCCTCCCCCAGGAAAACCCCCCCTCCACCTCACTAACAAACCCCCCCACCCTCGTGTCACGGCCTCCCTGAATGGGTCTGGTGACCCAGATCTCACCTACCTCTCCCGGGGTCTTCAGCACTGCAAGGCCTCCTGCAGTACTGGCAGTGACCACTGCTTCAGTCGGTGCAGCCAGCACTGCAGAGTTGCCGGTCTTCCGATTAGCCTCGAGGCATGAGCTCATCCCTTAAAGATACGGTGTCCCTGTCGCTGGGCAGTTAATTGCCTGCCCGCCGTTAAACAGCAACGGGGGTCTGACAGACAGCTAAGGCGGGGTCTCTCCCACCTTTCGGCCCACCGCCGGGACCCCTGTTGCAGAATAAAATCTGACCCAGAGTCTAAGTGCTTTCAATACATGGCTAGCCTCTTCTGGATAAACATTATCGTGAAAATGGGCGCACTCACTGTGGGGAAGAACTTTGACCTTGGCCGAGTGTTTTTCATTGACCATCTGACAGAGATCACTACATGGAGAATACTAACAAAAGCTGTGAGAAAAGAGTAATTGAATGAAAAATACTGAGAAAAAGAAAGAAGCTTGTCAGGCACTTCCATGTTGGTGCACCTGTTACAATGGTAACAGATTAGGCCACATTACATTTCTGTCATAATAGATCTTTTTCCATGTGCCCTCTGGTATGATGGTGGAGTTCCTTTGAATGTTGAGAAACAAAACTGTGTCAATATTTACAGTAGCACAAAATTTCTATAAATTTTGACAAATGTCAACGCAGACATTAAAAACCTAGGAACTGTTTTGTCCAGTATTGCTGTCATTAATTACATTAATTTTCATTGCCTATTCCTTAATAAATGCATGATTAAAAGAATGCTATTCTCTGCTTCAGTGCATAGTTTATTGATTGTTGTATATGCTTTTGTGTTTTAATGTGCATTGGCACATAGTTGCAAAGTAAATATCAATGATTTTCTATTATCCGAGGACCATAACACTGACGTGTAGTGTTACATTTTCTGAATTGTGTCAGGAATTTGTATGAATATGACATGCCCTATTTGTGAACATTCACCATTTGTAAAATATTGTGGTATTGCTAATAAAAAACATTCATTGTTGAGCAATCCTCCGTAATCCTGTCTGCCGACTAATTTTTCCTCAAAATTCTTAATGACTCATTACGAGCTTCCTCACCAATTGGGAGAGAGCATTATGTTTGCCAGAAGCTTATGTGCAGTGATTGATGTGCATCCGCCAAATATACCCCCAAAGGACTTCAACAATGTAAGAGGGGAACAGAAGAAGACTCTGTGTTGTCCACCAACAGCAGCAATGCACATCTTCCCCCTCTCCCACCCCCACCACCTGCCACCGACACCCCCCCCTCCCCCACACCATCCCATCCAGTTTGTTGGGCAGCTAAGATAGGTGGAAATCTGGCAGATCCAGGCTCTGATGTGAGTTCCAACCACAACCCCGCCTCCCCTCACTCCCGAACATTGTTCAAATATGACAGCAAATTTCTGGGCTTCTAATTTATATTTAGTAAAACCTTTGTTTGTAACACACCCAAGATAAAAACCAATATAAAATATGTTGCAGTACTGGTGCCAAAAGACAGACAATGATGTAAATCAGATATTTGTGTGATTTATAAGGAGTTTCACCATGTTTTCGATCTCAAATCAATATTATTTAATATCTATTTATGAGTTAGATGATCATTTAAATCTGACTGCAGAGCCATTGCTGAATTGGATATTATCCGCATCCTGTATGTGTGATTGGAAAGAGTATTTGCCATATCTGCAGATGGATGTAAGGAGACTAGATGGCTTCAATACATTAGTACATTTTAATTGCAAAGACATCCACTTTGATCTGATTAGTGATAACTTTCTGGTTAACTAACAATCCCATTGACTCTGGAAGATTGATAACTCATCTCCTTGTTTGATTGGGATGTTAGCCTTTCGCTTTTGAATCACTATGTGACTGAAAGCTCTATTTTGTTTCTGTAAACACCGCTTTGATTATAATGAAAGCAAAATACTGCAGATGCTGGACATCTGAAATAAAACAGAAGGTGCTATAAATACTCAGCAGGTCAGGCAGCATCTGTGGAGAGAGAAACAAAGTTAACGTTTCAGGTCTGTGAAAGGTGTTCTGATGAAAGGTCACAGACTTGAAACGTTAACTCTGCTTCTCGTTCCACAGATGCTGCTAGACCTGCTGAGTATTTCTAGCACTTTCTGTTTTTACCGTTTTGATTTTCTTTGGTCTGGGAACAGATGAAAGACTTAAACTCAAGTAATCCAGTCATCTCAGCAAAGAAGATCCCACATTGTCTCTCGGAGGTATCGGTTAATTGACAGCTCCATGTCTAAGTAAAGTGATATCTTGGGCCATCTCTCTCAGCTTCCAGTTCATAAGACATTCATCTCATGGACCTCTGTGAGCCATTATGAATTTCCACATACAAGGGTTACACTATGGACCCCATCCCAGGTTTTATATTAATTATCAGATCAGCTATATGTCCTTTCTGAATCTGTTTAGGGAGTGTAATAATGCTGGGTTTGGTTTCTCAACCAAGGAACAGACTCTTCCTTAATCCCCTCACCTTTCTATTCACCAAGGAGCCAGCTGGGGTTTTCATGCCTAGTTATAAGGCTAAGACTCGAATTTTACTCTCAACAGATAGGAGCCATCCAACAACCGAAAAGTCGGTGGTAATCCCGCCTCCGCCTGGCCTGGGGATCCAGACTGCATTTTACGGTCCTCGGGCTCTTAGTTGGTCTGAGGCGGGACTTCCACCACATGGAGGCAGGAAGTCCCGCCTCATGAAGCTGCTGGCCAATCAGTGGGCCAGCAGCTCTTAGTCCCAACAGTGCCACTGGGAGGTGTGGTCACTGCTGGGACTGCAACCCTGCTTCAGGAAGAAGAGGAAGGACGGCCCCGGGAAATGGTGAGTTTTTGGGGCCTCGCCGGGGTTGGTCGGTTGGGCCCCGGTGAGGCGGGGGGTGGGGGTGGGGGTGGGGGCTCAATGAGGGGGGGGGGAACGGGGGACATGTTGGGCATTGGGGGTGGTTGGGGCATCTTGCCTGATCAGGAGGGCCCCCCTCCCCCAGGCCATCAGAAAGCCACCTACTTTTAACAGATGGCTTTTCTTAGGCCTGGCCACCCGCCTGTCAACAGTAAAATCCCTGTGGTGGTGGGCGGAGGCCCTTAAGTGGCTGTTAACTGGCCACTTAAGGGCCTTAATTGGCCTGGGGCAGACAGGCTGTTTTTTGCCGCCACCACCCCATATAAAACGGCAGCGGAGGCGGGAGCGGGTCAGGAAGGGTCGCCCGAACCTCCCGCTCCATTTGACAACCACCACCACTCCCCCACCCTGTCACCAGCTCACTCTTTGGGGGCGGGGCGTATAATTCGAGCCTAAGAGTAAATGATGCCTAAGTGAACTCACCAAACAATCCTTCCATTAACCAGTTCATATTAAATTTAAATGTTAGTCTCCAATCCTCAGATAGGTTATCCACAGGCTTCTACGTAAATTAATTCCTTCTTGCTAAATCATCAAAGACAGAGCAAATATGCACAGACCTTGTCTTGCACAGTATACAGATGGTGCATTGACGTGGACAATTGCTTTCCAGAAATTAGAAAGAGGAAAAAACTTGGATTTTTATAGCACTTTTCACCACCTCAGGTCATCCCTCCCAACCCTCCCCAACCAAGTGAGTTCTCTCAGTCAATTGGCCTGTTTCCCAGCTACAGAGCTACAGTGCAAACACTGCAAGCAATATATAGAACAGGGTGGAAAAGTGGGGCAGATAGGATAGAGAAAGAAAAAGGAAGAGAGAGCGAAACAGGACTGGAAAAGGGGGTGGGGGGTAGAGAGAGAGACACACACACACATAGGGGTGAGGGGCACACATGCCAACAGTGCACAATTTATACAGTCAGCACTTGGATCTTTTGACATCTCTGCAAGGTAACTGGTCACAATACTGCACTGGTAGCAAAACTGCTGTTGTTCATTCAGTGCGATGACAATGTTACAAAGGTCTGTGAACCTTTCCCCTGTCATTACTTCTGAATGAGTTGTTTATTAATAAGTAATAAGAGTGGCAAGTATACTGCAAATTTATGTGTTTAATAAACCTCTCAGCTGTTATTCCATGACCCTGGTTCAAAATACTAAATTCCCTAGAAAAAAAAACTGACATAGACTCATTTAAAAGTGTAGTTTACTTTCATTTTAAATTTATTTTTAAAAAGAGGAAAATAGCTTTTGTGACCTGGGCCAAACCATTCCTCAGTTAAAGATGAAGGAAACGGCTGAAGATATTTGCTCGGGGTCACTCCAGAGTGTCCAACATCTGAGGACAAAACTGTAATCTCTTGCCTGCCTCAGGCACTAGGGAGAGGATCTTTGTAAACAGGTCTTTTGCTCAGACTGTCTGTCACCGTTGAGCAAGAAGCAAGAAAGACTTGTATTTATGTTGTGCCTTTTACAGCCGCAGGACATTTTAAAGCACTTCACAGCTAATAAAATACTTTGTTAAGCCACTGTTGCAACATAGGACACAGTGGCCAATTTGCACTGAGCAAGCTCCCACAAACAGATAATCCTTTAGTTGCATTGATTGAGAGATACAAATTGGCCAGGACATCGGGGAAAACTTCCCTGCAATTCTTTGAAATAGCACCGCAGGATCTTGTACATTAATCTGCAAGGGCAGATAGAGGCATTCTGATGAAAGGGCACAGACCTGAAACATTAACTCTGTTTTCTCTCTCCACAGATGCTGCAGACCTGCTGAGTATTTCCAGCACTTTCTGTTTTTATTTTATATTAGGGCAGATAGAACCTCAGTTTACCTTCTCAGTTGAGAAACAGCAATGCAGCACTGCCTCAGTACTGCACTAGAATGTCATCTTAGATTTTAGGCTTAAGCCACCTGGAGTGGAACTTAAACCCACAACTTTCTGACTCAGAAACAGGAGTGTTATCAATTGAACTACAGCTGTTAGCACTAGCTCACTCAGTTGATCTTCTGCATTTGTGTTGGTTTAATATTTTAACTGGTAAATAGGGTGCCAGCCAAGCAGAATAAGATTGTGATGCATGGGATTGGCAGAAATAATAGAGAATATTATAACCATGCTTCATATCCATTTTAGAATAAATAACACAGCCAATTTTGTAGCTATGGATTTCTTGCCAGCGTCCTCTGGTGTTCTGTGATGTGGACCCTGTGTTTGTATGTGAGGCACAGCACCTAGTTACACTCTATGAACAAGATTTATACTACAGGGAATTAAGTTCAGCAATAGACTTGTTTGTGCTGGTGTGGTGGAAGTGCTTTAGTCACTGTGCAGTAATTATCCATGTCACAGCCATAAACATCCACAGGGAAATGTGAGGAGTGATATTAATGCTTAGTGAGTGTGGAATAGATTACAAGTCCCTGCATGAGACTCAGTTGCCTGAGTTTTATTTAAATCATTGCAGTATCCATCAGGCTGGAGTGAACAAGTAGTTTGCAGCCTGGGACTGCCCATTGAATTCTAGTCTGGTGTGATGACAGTATCACATGCTTCCCGAAATTGGGAGTTAAAATTATGACCGGCGAGAATGCAGCATTAAGCCAGATGGACACAGCCCCCATTTTAGCCCCTCCGCAGGGCCCATTCTCTTTGGCCCTTTAAAGTTTAAAAAAATAGGAAATATTAGGAATGCAAAGCAGCTAATCAGCATATAACAATGGATAGAGAGGATAATGTGGCTCTTCATCAAAAGTTGGTTTTAAGATTGCATTTTGATGTTATTGACTCCTGTTATCCTTCCTCAATATATCTAAAACAGTTCTTTTTTAAAGGTTTCTGTTTAACATGGTCAATCCAGCTTCAATCCAATTAACCTGCTGCAATGCAGACAGGTGTGATAGTGGAATTTATTTTAATTCTATCCAACAGGTGGGTGGACTGTTAAAAATAAACTTATCCACTACACTTCTGGTGTAACAAATTATTTTCACAAGGCATGGGCCAATATGTGAGCTGCTTTTGAGTTGTCAACTTTTTGGAGCTTTGGCAGCTTTTGCCAGTTGTGTGTGTGTGTGCGTGCGTGCGTGCGAGGTGGTGTGGGGGGTGGTGTCTGGTTTTAACAGCAGCAGCCGTTTACGGCCCCAAAATTCATTGGAATTGTTTCATTTGATTGCCCCCATCTTCTGGTTTCCTGGTTGCTTTATAAGGGGTGGAACTTCCATCTGCCCCTGACGTGACAGATGATGGCTGGGGCGGAGCCTCAGTTTGGACTTACCATAGTAGTTACGGCCAATATGCCAAGTGAGTGGAGGTGTACCATCCTCCACAAAGGCACGTGTGGGCACCACCAGCAAGTGGCTTGGACTCCTGGAGATCTAAATATTAAGAAGACGTTCAGCGTTTGGCCCCATTATTTGAGGGGTTATTAGGACCATGGTCAGCAGCTGGGGAGAGAGGGGGCAGTGGGGTCCTGGGCAACCCTCTCCTCCAAAGGTGAGCAGGCACCAAAGTCTCCAGCATGGCGGCTACCGGAGATATGCCCGAAGTGTCACTGGCACACACCTGATCCATACAAATGAAATGTGTCTCACTGACCCTGCAAAATAAGAAGGGGTCAGTGCTCAAGGGCGTCATCAGACCCCCCTCCCTGAGTAACACTCAAATTTGAGCGTGAGCCATTTCAGCGTTGATGTCTTCGGAGAGAAGGAGAGATGATTACTACAAGACAAAAGATCTATTGGTGGAAACCAAACGTCTGATACAACTATAAGGGTTAAATTACAAAGGCTGGTTGTGTAGTCTAGGCTTCTTTCTATTGACTATAGAAGACTAAGGGTGATCTAATTGAGATGTTTAAGATGATTGAAGGCGTTGATAGGGTAGAAAGAGAGAAACTGTTTCCTCTGGTGAGAGATCCCAGAACAAAGCAGCATAACCTTAAATTTAGAGTTAGGCCATTCAGTGGCAATATCAGGAAGGACTTCTCCACACAAAGGGGAGTGGAAGTCTGGAGCACTCTCCGCCAAAAAGCTGTTGGGGCTGGGGGTGGGAGGGGGGGGGGGGGTGGTCAATTGAAAATTTCAAAATTGAGCTTGACAGATTTTTGTTAGGCATACAGAACTAAGGTGGATAGATTGAGTTAAAATACAGATAAGCCGTGATCGAATTGACTGATAGAATAGGCTCGAGGGGTTGGATGGTCTCCTCCTGTTCATATGTTCCTCGTTGTTCCCAATGAAGTAAAACAGCGAATGATAAAATCAGCATAATAAATTACTTTACAATGTGTAAAAATATTCTTTAGGGCAGGTGTTCTCAACCAGGGGTCTGCAGGCTCCTCGGGGTCTTTGAGAAGGTTTCAAGGGGTCGCAATGGAGGGTGGTGGAGGAGGGAGAGAAAGAACTGTCATCGTCTCCCCATTGTTTGCAAAAGGCTCCATTCATTGGATCCAGACTGCCTCCTCCCTCGTGAAAGCAACAGCACTTTAGCCTGGGCTTCTGCCAGCATTGCACCGCTGAAACTGAGCCACATGGCAGGAGCCGGCCTGCTCTGTGCTTCCCTTCCTCCCTCACTCACACAGGCCACCCTCGCTTTCCCTGGCTATTGTGTCAGGTGTTGGAAGAGGACCAGGGCCGCCAGGATATCACAAACCATCAGCCACTGCGTCCCTCCTGCTGTGGCTGGCGGCAGAGAGGATTGACCTCAAGCAGCTGTCAATATATAGCAGGGGAGAGACCTTAGCTGTGAGCTACATTGAATCATATATAGAAAGAATGGGTTCAGAATTTTGTTACATGAAATGCATAGAGGAAATCTCGCCTTGACATCAGTCCAGAGAACAGCATAATATTGAGGTTATAACCTTTCAAGTATTTTTTTTTTCTTCCAAGGACGACATTCACAACTTTCTCCCTCTAAACTGTATCCAAGTCCTAATGGCATCATAGGATCCTCATTTGCATGCAGTAATGAGGCTAATGACCTAATTCAGGTGGACTCCAGGCCCACAGAGGGCAAGTCCCCAGGGAATATGGTGGCAGGTGGGATTTGAGAGGGAAAGAGATGGTAAATGGCAGCACAGCTACATTAGGGACCCTACCACCCCTCTGCTGTGGGGTAGGCCAAATTAAAATTAGCCCCTATTATTTAAACTTGAGAAACTATGATGAAGTATTGAAGGCCCTGCAGTCAGTCCTGCACATGAGGGCATCCATTTTCTAGTGTGCTTCCTGATCCAGCAGCTTTATTTCAGGTTGTATAAGGACAGTGGTGCTGTATTTTCAAACACTGAAAATGTCAGTCCCAATTAGTTTCACAATAACTAAGTGAAACAAAAATAATAACAAACATATATTTATTTAATTGTGTAACTAATTTTTAAAGTCATAGAGTCATTTATGGCACAGGAGGAGGCCATTTGGCCCATCGAGTTCATGTCAGCTCTCCATGGAGCAACCCAGTCAGTTCCACTCCCCTGCTCGATCCCCATAGCCCTGCAAGTTTATTTCCTTCATATATAATATAAAAACAGAAAGTGCTGGAAATACTCAGCAGGTCTGGCAGCACCTGTGGAAAGAGGAACAGAACTAACGTTTTAGGTCTGTGACCTTTAATCACGACCTTTCATTAAGTTTATTTCCTTCAAGTGCCCGTCCAATTTCCTTTTGAAATCATTGTTTGTCTCCGCTGCCACCACCCTTGTGGGCAGCAAGTTCCAGGTCAATGCCACTCACTGTGTAAAAAGGTTCTTCCTCACATTCCCCATGCGAAAAAACTTGTGCCATGGTACAGGGGCACAGCTCAGAGGCGAGGGTTGGGGGGGTGGGGGGAGGGTGCCTCAGAAGCAAAAAGGTTGAGCATCCCTGCTCTGGGGGATAATCCTGACAAAAAGAAGCCTACCTAAGATTTTCATGACAGTGAAGCACATTTAAACTAAGCCTCAATACCCTTCACAAATTTACCATATATATTCTTCTACACATAAACTATTATGTTTAATAGAACTATTAGGGTTTATTGTCAATCACTATGATGCAACAACAGAGCAGTGTTATGATTTTTAAGCAATCTTTGAATTTTACACCACATGCAAAAAAAAAGAAAAAAGACTTGCAATTATATAGTGATTTTCACAACCACAGGGTGTTCCAAAGTGTTATACAGCTAATAAAGTACTTTTGAAGTTGTTACGACCGACCGCTCCTGTCAAAGCCCCCAATCAAAATATACGATTCTGATTGTGGTGGGACCAACGCACTGTGAATTCAATTCTGCCGCTCCACAGATTGGCTAATATATCATTTAAAACTTTCCAAATTAAAGAAAGACCCAGCCAAATTGTACCATCTATTATCCCCCAAATGACGCTAACCAAACCAGGTGTCTTTAAATCAATAAACTAACTCTTTAATTAGAAGAACTAAATTCTTAAACACTATCAAGGTATAAACAATATTTAAAATAGAAAAAATTAGAGCCCATGCTAATTTACAGTCCAATGTTGCTCAAAGTCCTCACAGGATGTTGCTCGAATTCCTCACAGGATGTTGCTTGAAGTCCTCACAGAATGTTGCTTTCCCTCTCTAGCGAATTTCAACAATTAATGACTTGCAAACACTTTCAACAGAATCAATCTGACTTTAGAGTTTTTGAGGGATAAAAGAGTCTAACTTCCCTTTCTTCAATTTAAATTACCAGAGATCTCTGTTTTGGCTTGACTTTTTTAGAATTTTGAGACATAATAATTAAACAGACTAAAATCCTCTTCCTTCAGTTTAAATGGTTGAGAGCTTTTTTTTCCAGGTGCTGTCATCACAGCTGTGTCCTGTGTCTGAGTTCTGTTCGAACAAACTGTCTTCAATAAAAAGCCAGTTCAAAACTGAATTGTAACAAATGTATGGCATGAGACTCACTCCCAGTAGCTGTTTCTATGGTAACGAGAATGCACCCTTTGAATCGCAGTCTCCAAATGGCTGTTTCTAAGGCAACGAAAATGCACCTTCCTATAACTCCTAGGGCTTGCCGGCTCTTAAAGCAACATTGATCCTCTACAAACCTTAAAGGCAATCCGCATATTGCTAAAAAAAAAACTACAGGACCATGACACCTACGCCCCTAGTGGAATGAAACGTCATTCCTGAAATGCATTTCATTACAATGGGTCAAAAAAATACAAATTGAAAAAACGCTAACATTTTTTTTTCACACATTTACAGGTAGACACATTTCAAAAGAAAAATGTTTAGACTACAGCAACAAGTTCCACCAGAACATTTTGCTTTAAATTTTCGAAAGGTTGTTCCAATTAACCCATTTTAAATTGACAAGCATAGTCTTCCAATTGTTTCATGTTTTCCTTCCAAGCATCCCTATTGTCCATCACCTCAGCCAGGTGAGCTGCACAGCGAGGAGCATTGACCACTACTGGGTTCACTATTCTCTGAGAAGTTTCTCGAGTACCCCTTAACCTATGTGGCATCACTTGACACTGGAAAACCCTGTCCGGTGTAACAGAAGCTGATTTTTTCTTACCCTGGGGTGTCAAAGGAATTTGACAATGTCCTTTCAACACATCTGTCCCTTTAATATGCATTGTGTTGCCCAATCTGTCCATACAGTTCTTTAAATTAGAATTTGGGTAGGAATCTGCCTTCTTTACCACAGTGACTTTTCTGGAGTCTATGCAAGTTTGAGCCTTACCACCAGGTTTAGTCATCAAGGCCATCTGCGAATTCCAGCTGTCCTGACTAGGTTCAACTAAACTGCCCTTCAGCATGCATTGTACCTCTGCTTCCACTTGGGCCTGTCTGTCTGGACCTAAGCGACAAGGATGTTGTTTTAAAGGAATGGCTCCCCCTATACCCACATCATGTGGGGCTAAGGTTGTACATCCTGGATTATCCTTACAAACTTTTTGAAACGTTGTGAAAACCCTGGTTAGGACTTCACGCTGTTTTGCCTCTAAGTGTAAAAGCCTATTGTTTAATTTTCCTATCCATTCTGCATTCGCGAATGGGATAGTTGGCCATTCAATCTGAGAATTTCCTAGGCCTGCTTCTGCCTCATCCTCACTATTCTTTTCCTTCTCCACAGTCCCGATTACCTGACAAACCTGTACTGGCTTATCCTCCTCCGTGCGGTAATATTGTTTGAGCAAATTAATGTGACACAACCAGTTCTTCATCCGGCGATCAGGAGTGTCAATCAAGTAATCTACCTTACCCACTCTTTTGATCACTCTATATGGGCCACTGAACCGAGCTTTCACTGGTTCTCCCTATGACGGTAACAACACTAATACCTCATCCCCTGGTTTTATGGTAGGTTGTGGTTTTCCCATCGTTTGACAGGTGTGGCATGCCCTACAAATTGTCTCACATACTTTGTTAGACCTGGCCAGTAATAATGTTTGCTTATGTGTGATTTGGTCTTCCGAATTCCCCTATGTCCTGAAAAAGGAATGTCATGTGCTAACCTTAATAATCCTTGTTGATATTTTGGTGGTACCCCCACTATCTGTTCAACAACTGTCCAGTCTTCATCGGCAGGTCTAGGAGGCTGTCTCCATTTCCTCCTCAAAACCCCGTTTGCCATATAATAGCCTTCCGGAACTCAGTTTGCCTTAGCTTCTGACAGAGCCGTCTGTGCTATTTAGTAGATCTCTGGATCAGCTTGCTGTGCTGCAATGATAGATGATCTGTTAAATATCTCATTTGGATCATCTAAATCCCCAAATAAGGTTTCAGATGCCTGATTATCTATTTGTGGTGCACCTTTTACCTCCAACAATGGATCCTGTTTAGCCATTGCTCGGGTAACTACACACGCAGGAAATATTCTCAGAACTTGCTCCTGTAATTGCTCCGTTTCCTTAATTTCACATGGTTCCTCTGTAACCCTAGAAGAAACTGATATTTTTGATCCAGCCAAATCGTTTCCTGGGAGTAGATCAATTCCTCTACTGGTAAACTGTGGACAACACCTACAGTCATTACCCCAGTTATTAAGTCACTGTCTAGGCGTACTTTATACAAAGGTACAGGTATACACACCCCACCAATTCCATTTACTAAATCTTTAGCATTCAAGGCGGTCTCTGGTGGAAACCTCATATCTTTCCCCAGCAAGAGTGTTTGGGTTGCTCCTGTATCCCTAAGTATAATGATAGGTTTTTCTGCCTCACTTACAGGATACGGAGTTACTCTCCCCTTTGACAAAAAATCATTATAACTCTGAGGTATTTTATTCTTAACCACTACACTCCTCAGTTTTAGTATCTGCACATTCACAGCTGTTGTTAAAGCTATAGCCTGGTCTGTTATACTCTCAGTCAGAGTCTTTTCCTCTGCAATAACTTTGTGTACCCCATCAAGTCCTATGGGTTTACCTCACAATTTCCAGCACTCTGAAGGAAGATGACTCATTTTGTTGCAATGATAACACTTTGGCTTGCGAACCTCACTTCTACCCTCAGCACCTTCCTTTCTGACCTGAGGAGGTGATCCTGGGGCATTCCCATCTGTTCCTTCTTGTCCCTGGCTACTTGCCTTCCTTTCACTCTCCCACTTTCTATCCTTCTCGGGTTTATGGGGGTGACGGACAAAATAAGTTGGCTTATTGACAAGCTCAAAATCCTCAGCAATCTCTGCTACTTGCCTAGCTTTCAAAACTTTCAGGTTATCTATATAAGTTCTCACTACTGAATGAATGGAGTTTTTAAACTCTTCTAAGAGAATCAATTCTCAAAGGTTCTCATATGTGGTTTCTATCTTTAATGCCCGTATCCAACGGTCAAAATTCATTTGCTTCACCCTCTCAAATTCTAAATATGTCTGCCCAGTCAATCTCCGTAAATTCGTAAACTTCTGACGGTAAGCTTCAGGGACTAACTCATACGCAGCGAGAATAGCATTTTTTGCCATCTCATAATCTGCAGAAGCCTCTTCAGAAAGCATGGCATAAGCTTCATGAGCTCTGCCTACCAGCCTGTCCAGAATAAGCAATGTCCAGCTGAAGGGTCACTGACCTGAAACGTTAACTCTGCTTCTCTCTCCACACATGCTGCCAGACCTGCTGAGTATTTCCAGCATTTCTTGTTTTTATTCCAGCTTTCTTTCAGCCATTTCATCTGTTTGGCTATTTTTTCAAAAAATATGAAAATGCCTCTGCATCCCTTTCCTTGAACTTAGGAAGAGCTTGTATAAATTTAAACAACTTCTCATTGGGTCCTGATCTAAATGCAGATTCTTCCTGACCCAAATTTTCCCTGGACTTAAGACTACCCCTTTGTCTTAGTTCCATTTCTTTTAACCTAAATTCCCTTTCTTCTCTTACACTTTCTCTCTGAAATGCTCTTTCTTTCTCTCTTTTCTCTTTTTCCAATTCAAGTTTTCTTAATTCTTTTTCGGCCTCAAGTTTTTTTGTTTCTTTTTCCTGCTGAAGCTCCAGTTTTTTCATTTCTAACTGAATCCTAGCCGATTCCACTGCATCAGTCTCGGACCTGTTACCTTCATGTCTCTCATATTCCCTTTCTTATTCCTCGTATTGCCCTTCATCTGTGTTATCATCATCATTATCATCTTCGTCTACTAATTCCAGATGTTCGGCTACTATTTCAATTATCCCTGCTTTTTTGGCACCTGATTTCAATTCCAACCCCAATTTCGCTGCCAATTCTTTTAATTTGTTTTTAGTTAAAGTTATCAAATCACTCACGGAAACATTCTGCTTTCCCAAAAACTCTGCTACAACCATTAATGCCATAACGGGGTTTCCTCCGGGTGCTCCGGTTTCCTCCCACACGCCAAAAGACTTGCAGGTTGATAGGTAAATTGGCCATTAGAAATTGCCCCTAGTATAGGTAGGTGGTAGGGAAATATAGGGATAGGTGGGGATGTGGTAGGAATATGGGATTAGTGTAGGATTAGTGTAAATGGGTGGTTGATGGTCGGCACAGACACGGTGGGCCGAAGGGCCTGTTTCAGTGCTGTATCTCTAAACTAAAAAACTAAAACATAACAATGGTATAGACTGTTCCTTATTATACAAGAGACCTGGTTCTTTTAATTTCTTTGTAATTGGTGTCAGATTTAGATCCCAACAATCAAGTTTCCAATTCATAAGATCCCAAACTCGCGAGCAATTAATCTGATGCCAAACGCAAGACCCCAATTTAAATATGTTATCCCAGAGACGAGTAATTACTATGATTCCAAACGTGAGCCCTCCAGATTAGTCTGATTCTGATCCCAGACGTGAACCGCCCAATTAAATATGAGTCAAGTGCGAGCGAGGCCCCAATTAAGATATGATTCAAATCCAGAAACCCAATTAATATGTGATTCAAATCCCGGACGAGCCCCCAATAAATATGTTATGACCGACCACTCCTGTCAAAGCCCCCAATCAAAATATACGATTCTGATTGTGGTAGGACCAACGCACTGTGAATTCAATCCCGCCGCTCCACAGATTGGCTAATATATCATTTAAAACTTTCCAAATTAAAGAAAGACCCAGCCAAATTGTACCATCTATTAACCCCCGAATGAGGCTAACCAAACCAGGTGTCTTTAAATCAATAAATTAACTCTTTAATTAGAAGAACTAAATTCTTAAACACTATGAAGATATAAACAACATCTAAAATAGAAAAAAATAGAGTCCATGCAAATTTATGGTCCAATGTTGCTTGAAGTCCTCACAGGATGTTGCTCAAAGTCATCACAGAATGTTGCTTTCCTTCTCCAGCAAATTTTAACAATTAATGACTTGCAAACACTTTCAACAGAATCATCTGACTTTAGAGTTTTTGATGATATAAGATTGTCACAGTCTAACTTCCCTTTCTTAAATTTAAATTACCAAAGATCTCTGTTTTGGCTTGACTTCTTTAGAATTTTGAGAGATAATAATTAAACAGACTAAAATCCTCTTTCTTCAGTTTAAATGGTTGAGGGCTCTTTTTCCAGGTGCTGTCATCACAGCTGTGTCCTTTGTCTGAGTTCTGTTAGAACAAACTGTCTTCAAATAAAAAGACAGTTCAAAACTGAATTGTAACAAATGTATGGCATGAGACTCACTCCCAGTGGCTGTTTCTATAGTAACTAGAATGCACCCTTTGAATCGCAGTCTCCAAATGGCTGTTTCTAAGGCAACGAAAATGCACCTTCCCATAACTCCTAGGGCTTGCCGGCTCTGAAAGCAATACTGATCCTCTACAAACCTTAAAGGCAAACTGCATATTCCAAAAAAAAACTACAGGGCCATGACAAAGTGTAGTCATTGTTGTAATGCAGGAAACACGGCAGACAATTTGCACATAACAGCATCTCACAAACAGCATTGTGATTATGACCAAACAATTTGTTTTTGTGATGGTGATGTGATAAATATTGGCCCGGACGATGGGGTAAGGCTCCTGGTCTCCTTCAAAATAGTTCCATGGGATCTTTTACATCCACCTGAGAGAGCAGATAGCGCCTTGGTTTAACGTCTCATCTGAAAGATAGCACTTCCTTGTGGCAGTGCTCTCTCACGACTGCACTGTAGTGTCAGCCTTGATTACGTGCTCAAGTCCTGGAGTAGGACAACTTTCTGACTCAAGAGGTAAGTCTATGCCTTGGCTGACACCTACTGATTGCAATTTACCACATAGTTTATTGAAGGGATAGTAATGAATATAACTCCATGAAATGAAAATTGTCCTTTCTCCTCAATCAATTACTTGACACTAGACAAACTTCTACATATGTGCAATAGAGAAAAGGAAAATTCAATAGATAAGGATGTGGTACATCAGCAGCTGTTGAAGGAGCAGGACACAGGGCTACCTTACAGGATTGACTCCACAATATTTAGACCATCATCAAAGCAATAGCTTGGATGAACAATAAATAATGAAAAACCGTCTTCTCCTTAACCAGCATCATTATATGAATATGCTGAGAAAGGACATGGCTCATAATATACTCACTTTTAGCTTACTTCTTAGAAAATGCTTGAGACTATTTGCAATCAAGCTTTTGCAGGTGACTCTCAGAATATTCCTTCGCCTTTTACTCACAAATCACTCACAAAAGGTATTAGAAACCGATCTGTAGGCTGGTGTTCTGAGAACGCTAGGAAGGACTGGCATTCCCCAGTGAACTGGACTTGGTGCCACATGGTGGAAGAATGTAGTCAGCAGTCTGAAGGGTTGTCGTCGGCTGTCCCTCGATTTACAGATGACGTCTACTCAAGGTCGCGAGTTTTTGCCATGGGTCTTCAGGTAACTGAACAGGGCAATTCTCGACCCACAGATCTTTGGGCATATGGGACAGGACATCCCACAAGGTAATGGGATCCAGAATGCAGGATTTGCTTCCTTTTCTTTCCTTCTCTGCTGCCGCTCTGCCTGATCATTAAGGCGTTTGGACTCAAAGCATGATGCAGCTTGATGGACAAATTGTCACCATTTTGAACAATTGGTAGCAAGTTCTGGTAGATTGACGTTAAGAGTGATGCCCCTTTAAGATTTTAGTATGCTAATGAGCTAAGCACCAAGAGCTAGTCATGTGACTCCAAGCCAGAGTCACTCTGCAACTGTAACACCTAGCGGAAGGTTCTGTAATAAGTTTGCTTGGAACTGTGTATAATAGTTCAGCTGTAATAAACCTGTTTGAGATCTTCAGCAAACTGGACTCCAGGCATATCATTTATGTTGCATCAGACAACATGAAGAACACATTTCATGGTGGCAGCTGTGGTGAGAAGATGAAGTCTAAGTTGAAGACCACAGGTCAAACAGCTTTGAAAACAACCTTTCCTACAGCCACTGGAGAGAAAGGTCAACAGAAGTACTGGCCCAAAAAGAAGAATGGGCTTACCTCCAGCTGTAGCAGACAGAGCACAGAACAACAGGCTCCAAGTAAATCAGGTGAGTCATTATTTAAAAAAAACAAGCTTGGAAGTGCTGACAGATTGATTTTTTCCAAAGACTCCATAAAAAAAGGGGAAGATCTGACTCCTTTCCCAGGCTGATTGAGGTCGGTGCCATTACAGGAGGCATCTGTTAGAAAAAGCACAGGAAAACCCTGATCACTGCAGAGCCTCATCCAAGCAGCCAATGTTTAAAAAAGAACTTATTAAATCATTCGGGTGTGAAGAAGGGCTTCCAGCCACAGCTATAAAAATACCATTAAACCACTCGAGTGTGAAGAACACAAACGCTAGTTAAAAAAAAAAGCAATTGAACTGCCTAGTGAACAGACCAGCTAAAGTGCTGCAAAAACAAACTCTAGCAACAAAAAAGCAATTGTATTGCCTATTGAACAGTTGTGTAAACAGACCAGCTTAAGTGCTGCAAGCAAGATAAACACAGAACACTACCAAACACCTTCTCCTCTCAATAAAGGCAGCTAGTCTAAATAACAGAGAGTTTCTTAAAGGGGGAACAGTGCAGATTTGTATAACAAGTATTAAAGCAAGTTTTAAGCAAAAGAACAACAGGAAGATGGATACCAAATTTCCCAGCGTGAACTGGAAAGCCATGGATATCCTATCCGAGTTCCAGCTTTTCAAACAAAGAGTGCAGTTGTACTTCACAGACCAAGTAATTGTAGAACCAGAAAAACAGGCTGTGAAAATATTAATAGCAGTTGGAAATGAGGAATTATACAGAATCAATACCTCTAGTTTATCTGACGATGACCAGAAAGATCCTGCAAAGATATGGAAAGTGCTGGAAGATCAACTCTGATTCAGAGTGAATTTTAGAGTTCACCACCTGGAAGTAATGTCCAGCAGGCAACAGCCACAGGAATCAATAGACCAATTTGTCAGTAGATGCCGTAGTAAGGACAAAGAATGTGATTTTTAAGAAGCTGAGCTGTTGGACCGAATAATGGAACTGTTGATTGTATCAACACCCATTGAAGCATTTCAGAAAGACCTCTTGGAGAAAAAGAAAGGTCACAGCATTGATGCACTGCTGGAAGATGGCAGGGAATATGAACCATTGTAGCTGGACAACAGCATCTGCAAGCACTAGGTGCAGCCAACTGTATTGGCATGATAACCAGGTTGAAAAAAGCAAGTAAGCTGTGGGGTGTGTGTAGTTGGTCCGTCTCACCACAATGTTGTCCTACAATTCAAGACCTGTGCAAGGCATGCTGTACTAAAGGACAGGGAAGTACAGCTTCGACGTCTGCTACAAACTGGGTACCAAAATGGTCACCTCAGATACACTGAGCAGATTACCAAACCCAAGCAAGAATGAAGATGTTCCACTGTATCTACAAGTAGACAGCATGGACATCGAGGTGGAAGATGTGCTCGAATCGATTTATTGCATTTTGCTCAGCACAAATGTGACCAACTACAATCAGAAACAGCCAATGACCCACAACTGAAGGCACTGTGGAGAGTCATCATTGAAGGTTGGCCTGCCATGGTAAAGGAGGTGCCAGAAACCCTCAGATGCTTTTGGCCTTATAGAGATGAACTCAAGAGGCGTCACCTTCGAGGGAAAACAAGTGATTGTGCCCAAAGCTCTCCGAGACAACATCTTGTCACAACTTCACCAAGGCCATATGGGCATAGAGCAAAGAAGACGACTGGCACAAAACACTATTTATTGGCCAGTGCCTTTCAACATGCAAATCTGCAAACAAGAAAGAGTACTGACTGGAACTATTCATTGACTGAATTCAGTAACAAGCCAAAAATGATATGTAAAAATAATGAGATACACTATGAAGTTTAAAACATACCCATTGTTTCTCTATTATAATCACTGTGAGGCTAAGTCAGGTCACAAAACGCTGTGTAACCCATGGGATATTGGCAATGTTCAGAGACCTACTCAGAATAATAGGCTCTGTGACCCTTATTTAAACTCAATGAATTTTCTAATGCATTTCTAATTTACATAAGTATTTGCATAAGCTTGCTGCGACAGAATGGAGGCTGCCCCTCACCTCTGCATCCCAATGCCCAATCTGTGGCCCTTCCCCAGTATCTCCTCCCTTTACTTATTGTGATTGGTTCAGCTTAGTGCTGCAAGGGAGCTGTGATTGGCAAGCTGTCCATCAGTGCTCATTTAACACTGGCAGCTCATTAATTCTATTTAAATAAGACTTTGGGATATGCCATGTCTTTCTGTGTTTGGGTGTGCTGGAGGAGAGGGGAGTGTTGGATTAACTCCAGAAAATGCTATTTTTTGATAATTATTCTTAGACAGCTCATCGCCAGAATAACCATTATGCTATAAACAGGAATGAACTGTAACATTAAACAACAATTCCTTTCCTGAGAAATACTAACTAATTCACATTTAAAAATAGTTTCATTTGTTCACTTATGAGTAAAATTGACTGAAATCATTTAATTTAATGCCCTTAAACTTCTGTGGCTTCAAATGTGCCTCAGCAAATCCAAAGAATTACTTAATCCTGAATAAAGTTTTATTCAGTCTCAACTATTTTGAGGATTCTCCGGATGGTTTATACACATCCAGTTAGCATCTATCAAAGGAGGGAAAGTGAAGAGTTCAGACAGTGTCATAGGAGTGCATGACACAGAAAGAAGACTTTCTAATGGGTTAAATAGCTGAGTGAATCTTATGATTTAATACAGGCTCCTGTGGAACATAAACACTGGCAGAGACCAGTTGAGCAAATGGCCTATTTCTTTGTTGTAGGCTGGTTTGTAAGACGAAGGAAAGGCACTGAGACACTGACTGTGCACAGTACAATACATATTAGAATAAGACTGTGTATATACATGTTTCTGTAGACCTTACTACTTCAGTGGGGAAGACTGATGTTGGATCTTCACACTGTTGTTCAGACCATAAATCATTAGACTTTGGAGAATAAGATGACCTTTCGAAGTAAAAATAATTCCAGGGAACTGTTGGAAATGATTTTCCCACGGAAGAAATCTCTTTCATGTGACACTAAGGATTCCCTGTGTTTTATTCTTCTGCCCGAGGATGGAGTTATAAAGGTAGAGTAGCGATTCAAGAATAATAATATAGACACTCAGAGCCAGTTCCAGGGAACAATGTCCTGTGCACTAAGGGCACCTGAAGTGGATGATGCTTTCAGCAGCAGATGGGCTGAGGCAGACCTGAAATTGGGTTTGGCCATTTCTTTGGTGTCTCTGGTGGCTGCCTAAAACTAGCATTAAGCCCATTGCATGTGTAAGTGAGGGGTTTAATGCCTGTTCTGCTCTGCTCAGGCTTCTTCAGCGACCACTAACAAAAGGTAAGCATTTTTTAAATGGTTCTGTGGAGCCAGGGTAGAAGGAGCTCCCATGACTCCATAGTATCCCGTGCTTTCCCTCCTATTGCTTCTCCAACCCGATCCCATATCCTCTAGAACACCTGCAATGCTTACTTCCACCTCTGTAATATTGCCTCAGCCCATTTGCTGCAGCTTTTGTCATCTTCAGTCTTGACTTTTTCAATGCTTTCCTAACCAGCCTCCCATGTTCTGTTGTAGAACATCTTTAAGTAGGTGTGGTCAGATTTTCAGTACACCTTGCTAGTGAGGAAACGATGCAACAAACCATGTGGCTGAGTCTCATCTTCAGTTTCCTGCTGATCGCCGAACAGACCAGACATGTACAGATGTTCTCTTGCAATGTAATGCCATGCTGCTACCCTCAATAAAAGGACCCACTCTTGAAGTGTTAACTGAGCCCTGATGAATGGTTAGTGCCTTAATATGGTTGTGGTTGTTGGAGGTCAATCATCTCATCTCCAGGACATCACTGCAGGAGTTCCTCAGGGTAGTGTCCCAGACCCAACCATCTTCAGCTGCTTCACCAATGACCTTCCTTCAATCATAAGGCCAGAAGTGGGGATGTTCGCTGATGATTGCACAATGTTCAGCACCATTCGTGACTCCTCAGATACTGAAGCAATCCGTATAGAAATGCAGCAAGACCTGGACAATATCCAGGCTTGGGCTGATAAGTGGCAAGTAACATTTGCACCACACAAGTGCCAGGCAATTACCATCTCCAACAAGAGAGAATCAACCATCTCCCCATGACATTTAATGGCATTACCATCGCTGAATCCCCCACTATCAACATCCTAGGGGCTACCATTGACCAGAAATTGAACTGGAGTAGCCATATAAATACCGTGGCTGCTAGAGCAGGTCAGAAGCTAGGAATCCTATGGTGAGTAACTCACCTCCTGACTCCCCAAAGCCTGTCCACCATCTACAAGGCACAAGTCAGGAGTGTGATGGAATACTCTCCACTTGCCTGGATGGGTGCAGCTCCAACAACACTCAAGAAGCTCCACACCATCCAGGACAAAGCAGCCCGCTTGATTGGCACCCCATCACGAACATTCACTCCCTCCACCACTGACACACAGTGGCAGCAGTGTGTACCATCTACAAGCTGCACTGCAGCAACACACCAAGGCTTTTTGGACAGCACCTTCTAAACCTGCGACCTCTACCAACTAGAAGGACAAGGGCAGCAAATGCATGGGAACACCACCACCTGCAAGTTCCCCTCCAAGTCACACACCATCCTGACTTGGAACTGTATCGCCGTTCCTTCACTGTTGCTGGGTCAAAATCCTGGAACTCCTTTCCAAACAGCACCGTGGGTGTACCTACCTCACATGGACTGCAGCGGTTCAAGAAGGTAGCTCACCACCACCTTCTCAAGGGCAATTAGGGATGGACAATAAATGCTGGCCTAGCCAGTGATGCCCACATCCCATGAATGAATTTTTAAAAATCCAAAGTTTTAGCAAGCACAAGGAAAAGAAAACACAACGGATGGATTTTGTTGTTCTGCCGCCAGGAGCAGCGGCGGGTGCAGAAGATGGCGGCCACCCGGTGCAGGAGCTGCGCCGCCGTGCCGCCGTGCCACCGCGATTCTGCAGCAGCCGGCCACTTAGCATATTCACAGCGGCTGCCCCCACCCCTAATCACGCAGTAGGGTCAGTGTTGGTGACGCCATTCACAGCGTCACCTGATGCGGGAGCAGGTGCTGGCGCCATTTTTAAAAGGCTGCCAGCCCTGCAGACATTTCAACAAAATGCAGAGTTGACCCTTCCCCCACCCCCCACACCCGCCCCCCCGCCCCACCACCTCCCTACACAAATACTGCAGATTTGACCCTTTCCCACCTGGGTGGCCCCAGCTTTCCCTGGACGGGAAAGTGAAGGCGTGTGAAAGCTGCACATTGCGCTGAAGATCGGGAATTGAAGTTAAGGTCGCTGTAGGTTACATTTCAATTAATGCAAAGATCTAATTAGCATATGGAAAGCAGGGTCCCATCACAGAGCAGCGGAGGAGCCGTCACGGAGCTTCCCCGCTGCCGGGAAGATCGTGCCAGGGAATCCCAGCATTGGGTTCTGCGGCAGCAGCTGCCCCTCCAATTTTCCACCTTCCCCCACGCTACGGAACCTGACATCGGGCTGGGAATAAAATCCAGCCCAATATCTTCTATCCTCCATGTTCATCTCATCCAAAGCTCTGCTGCCTATATCCTGACTCACATCAAGTTCTGTTCACCCATCACTCCTGTACTCATTGATCTACGTTGGCTCCCGGTCCAGCAATGCCTCAGATTTAAAGTTCCCATCCTTGTGTTCAAATCCTTCCATGGACTCACCCCTCCCTATCTCCGTAAGCTCCTCCAGGCCTATATGGCTCCGAACTCTCTGCGCTCCTCCAATTCTGGACTCTTGTGCATGTCTGATTTCCTTCACCCCACCATTGGTGGCCATGGCTTCAGTAGTTAAGACCCTAGGCTCTGAATTCCCTCTCTAAACCTCTGCACCTCGCTATCTCTCTCTCCTCTTTGGGGACCATTCCTTTATCGCCATTCAAATTTCTATTAATTTTCTCCCCTCCCATCCTGAAGGTGTTGATTATTGCTGGGGTACATTTCATCCCACAGGCACCCTCCAGTAAAATCACCCAAAATTACTATTTTCCATGTGTAAGATTGGATAATGACTGTTGAGACGGTTTTCTACCACTGGGTATCACAGCAGAGCCCAATCCTGTCCACACACAATTTCTTCCATTAGGACTTTCTGGATGGTGATCTACAGTGGGAAGCCTGGATGGTTTTCTCCTGGCTAATTGACTGAGAAAAGTATAGAATCACCGATCGCTGTTGCGAATGAAATGTACTAACTTAGTGCAGACTAGATATCGAATCTTGGACTGTCCAACTCTTGTACAATTCAGCTACTTACTGAATAAAGTCACCGAGCTATTGGGAAAGTTGCTTTAAGATTATGTTGTATGGGTAATCTATTGTCAATGTATTATTTTGTTCCCAATTTGCGATTCGGAGGTAGGTAATAGCTCGTAATGAGCTATAATCTCTGTTCTCAATCTGGGCTTGCTAATTGGCAGGACCCAGTGGAATATATCCTTCAAGTGTGTAGCTTCCGATCTCAGTCTTACGTTGTAGCTACAAGAGAAGAATTATCGTGAAAATGGATTGTATGGGTAGGCTGTCGCGTAGTGGTATTATCACTGGACTGGTAACCCAGAGACCCAGGATATTTCTCTGGGGACATGGGTTTGAACCCCATCACAGCAGAAGGTGGAATTTGAATTTAATTAATAAAAAATCTGGAATTAAAAAAAGCTGGTCTAATGATGGCCATGAAACCATTGTCGATTGTTGTAAAAACCCATCTGGTTCATTAATGTCCTTCCTTTAGGGAAGGAAATCTGCTGTCCTTACCTGGCCTGGCCTACATGTGACTCCAGACCCACATCAATGTGGTTAACTTGTACATGCCCTCTGAAATGGCCTAGCAAGCCACTCAGTTGTACCTAACCACTACAAAGTCAATAAAAAAGAATGAAACCTGACGGACCACCTCGCATCGGCCTAGGCACCGGAAACGACAACGGCAAACCCAGCCCTGTCGACACTGCAAAGTCCTCCTTACTAACATCTGGGGGCTTGTGCCAAAGTTGGGAGAGTTATCCCACAGACTAGTCAAGCAGCAGCCTGACATAGGCATACTCACGGAATCATACCATACAGACAATGTCCCAGACACTGCCATCACCATCCCCGGGTATGTCCTGTCCCACCGGCAGGACAGACCCACCAGAGATGGTGGCTCAGTGGTATACAGTAGGGAGGGAGTTGCCCTGGGAGTCCTCAACATCGACTCCGGACCCCATGAAGTCTCATGGCATCAGGTCAAACATGGGCAAGGTAACCTCCTACTGATTACCACCTACTGCCATCCCTCAGCTGATGGGTCAGTACTCCACCATGTTGAACACCACTTGGAGGAAGCACTGAGGGTGGCAAGGGCACAAAATGTACTCTGGGTGGGGGACTTCAATGTCCATCAGCAAGAGTGGCTTGGTAGCACCACTACTGACCAAGCTGGCCGAGTCCTAAAGGACATAGCTGCTAGACTGGGTCTGCGGCAGGTGGTGGGGGAACCAACACGAGGGAAAAACATACTTGACCTCGTCTTCACCAATCTGCCTACCGCAGATGCTTCTGTCCATGACTGTACTGGTAGGAGTGACCACCGCACAGTACTTGTGGAGATGAAGTCCCGCCTTCACATTGAGGATACCGTCCATCGTGTTGTGTGGCACTATCACCGTGCTAAATGGGATAAATTTCGAACAGATCTAGCAATGCAAAACTGGGCATCCATGAGGCGCTGTGGGCCATCAGCAGCAGCAGAATTGTACTCATCCACAATCTGTAACCTCATGGCCCGGCATATCCCCCACTCTACCATTACCATCAAGCCAGGAGACCAACCCTGGTTCAATGAAGAGTGCAGGAGAGCATGCCAGGAGCAGCACCAGGCACACCTCAAAGTGAGGTGTCAACCTGGTGAAGCTACAACCCAGGTCTACATGCATGCCAACCTGCGTAAGCAGCATGCGATACATAGAGCTAAGCGATCCCATAACCAACGGATCAGATCTAAGCTCTGCAGTCCTGCCACATCCAGCCGTGAATGGTGGTGGACAATTAAACAACTAACTGGAGGAGGTGGCTCCACAAATATCCCCATCCTCCATGATGGGGGAGCCCAGCACATCAGTGCGAAAGATAAGGCTGAAGCATTTGCAACAATCTTCAGCCAGAAGTGCCGAGTTGATGATCCGTCTTGTCCTCCTCCTGAAGTCCCCAGCATCACAGATGCCAGACTTCAGCCAATTCAATTCACTCCGCGTGATATCAAGAAATGACTGAAGGCACTGGATACTGCAAAAGCTATGGGCCCTGACAATATTCCGGCAATAGTACTGACGACCTGTGCTCCAGAACTTGCTGCGCCCCTAGCCAAGCTGCTCCAGTACAGCTACAACACTGGCATCTACCCTGCAATGTGGAAAATTGCCCAGGTATGTCCTGTACACAAAAAGCAGGACAAGTCCAACCCGACCAATTACCGCCCCATCAGCCTACTCTCAATCATCATTAAAGTGATGGAAGGTGTCATCAAAAGTGCCATCAAGCGGCACTTGCTTAGCAATAACCTGTTCAGTGATGCTCAGTTTGGGTTCCGCCAGGGCTACTCAGCTCCTGACCTCATTACAGCCTTGGTTCAAACATGGACAAAAGAGCTGAACTCAAGAGGTGAGGTAAGAGTGACTGCCCTAGACATCAAGGCAGCATTTGACCGAGTATGGCATCAAGGATCCCTAGCAAAACTGAGGTCAATGGGAATCAGGGGGAAAACCCTCCGTTGGCTGGAGTCATACCTAGCGCAAAGGAAGATGGTTGTGGTTGTTGGAGGTCAATCATCTGAGCTCCAGGACATCACTGCAGGAGTTCCTCAGGGTAGTGTCCTAGGCCCAACCATCTTCAGCTGCTTCATCAATGACCTTCCTTCAATCATAAGGTCAGAAGTGGGAATGTTCGCTGATGATTGCACAATGTTCAGCACCATTTGTGACTCCTCAGATACTGAAGCAGTCCGTGTAGAAATGCAGCAAGACCTAAACAATATCCAAGCTTGGGCTGATAAGTGGCACAGTGGTGCAGTGGTTAGCACCGCAGCCTCACAGATCCCGGGATCCGGGTTCAAATCTGGGTACTGCCTGTGCAGAGTTTGCAAGTTCTCCCTGTGACTGTGTGGGTTTTCGCCGGGTGCTCCTGTTTCCTCCCACAGCCAAAGACTTGCAGGTGATAGGGAAATTGGCCATTGTAAATTGCCCCTAGTGTAGGTAGGTGGTAGGGAATATGGGATTACTGTAGGGTTAGTATAAATGGGTGGTTGTTGGTCGGCACAGACTCAGTAGGCCGAAGGGCCTGTTTCAGTGCTGCATCTCTAAATAAATAAAATAAAAACATTTGCACTGCACACTTGTGCAGGCAATGACCATCTCCAACAAGAGAGAATCTAACCATCTCCACTTAACATTTAATGGCATTACCATCGCTGAATCCCCCACTATCAACATCCTAGGGGCTACTATTGACCAGAAACTGAACTGGAGTAGCCATATAAATACTGTGGCTACAAGAGCAGGTCAGAGGCTAGGAATCCTGAGGCAAGTAACTCACCTCCTGACTCCCCAAAGGCTGTCCACCATCTACAAGGCACAAGTCAGGAGTGTGATGGAATACTCTCCACTTGCCTGGATGGGTGCAGCTCCAACAACACTCAAGAAGCTCGACACCATCCAGGACAAAGCAACCTGCTTGATTGGCACACCATCTCCAAACATTCACTCCCTCCACCACCAATGCACTGTAGCAACAGTGTGTACCATCTACAAGATGCAATGCACCAAGGCTCCTTAGACAGCACCTTCCAAACCTGCGACCTCTACCGACTAGAAGGACAAGGGCAGCAGATACATGGGAACACCACCACCTGCAAGTTCCCCTTTCACCAACCTTTTTCTTAAACAACCACATTGTATCTTACACTCCGTATCACCTCCAATTGGTTCCAGTGACAATTTCATCAAAAAGCAATTATTGATTATCTTTGTTGCCTCTAATAACAAGGTGTTTCATTCATCAGCCGATAAAGCTTCCACGTAGAACATCAGGATAATTTTCTTCATGGAGAGAAAGCAAAAAGAAAAAAGTTGCAATTATATAGCACCTCTCCTAACTTCAGGATGTTCCAAAAGCAGTTTACAGCCAATGAAGTACTTTTGAAGTGTCGTCACTGTTGTAATGCAGTGAATCATGGCAGCCAATTTTCACACAGCAAGCTGCCACAAACAGCAGACCAGATAACCTGCATTAGTGATGTTGCATGAGGGATAAATACTAGACAGGATACCAGGAGAACTCCGGGCTCTTCTTCGAAATAGTGCCATGGAACCATTTACATCTGCCTGAGTTGGTAAACAGGGCCTCAGTTCAATGCTTCATCTAAAAGAAGGCACCTCTGACAGTCCAGCACTCCCTCAGTACTCCACTAGATTGTTAATGTAGATTTGTGCTAAATTCCCCAGAGTGGGACTTGAACTCACAACCTTGTGACCTAGAGGCAAGAATGCTACCACTGAGCCAAGCCAACAAAAGGAAGAAATATGGTAAAGGTTCAACTAATCGCCTAATTTTCTTTCAATTTCTCCCTGCTGAAGATGCTGGTTCCAACTGGGCTTTCACTCCACAGGCACAAGGCATCCTCAATACTTAGTCCAGTCAGTATTCTTTATGCTAGCTCTTTCATAGTAAGTGTTGGCATGGGGAGCATTACGGAGACTAGTCTTGTCTTCACTCATGAGCATTTTTACATTTGTCTAACATCAAGTCTCAATTCTATACTCCAAAAAAGAAAAGAAAACTTCCACTGAAGACTGGATTTTATGGGCCCTCCTGAGGTGGGGTTGCAGGTGGCAGGGCACAAGGAATCGCGACAGGTGGCGGTGGGGTAGAGGGCCCGTCGTCAAGCGATCTTCCCGGGGTGGATGTGGGGGGAATAGGCTGACAACTGGCTTCCCGCCCAGATGCCAATTAAGGCCCTTAAGTGGCCTATTAATGGCCAATTAAGGGGCTCTTCCCACCGCCACTGGGACCTTACCAGCAATGGGGGATGCTCTGCCACGCGGGGAGGATGCCTTGTAAAATGAGGCGCACTCCCTGCGGGCTCAGGTGGGGGGTCCCTCCTCCGTGGGCAATCTGTGGCTGGGAACCACTGTACCCCCAGGACTCTCCTGCCTTTGGACTGCACAACCACCCCCCCAACCCCCCCCCACCCCACCTCACCGGGGTCTTCCGGACTGGCTCTGGCGACTCCGCCTCACTTACTGGGATGCTCCTGAGCTGTCGGCCTGCTGATTGGCTGGCAGCTCTTGGAGGCGGGATCCCTGTCTTCAAAGGGACGGGGATCCCGGCTAAAACTTAGATGTAAAAAGAACAGAGGATTGCTGTTGGAGGTTGGGTGGGGGGGGGGGGGGTGGAGGTTGCTGGGGGAGGGGGGGGGGTCACGAAAGGGCCGAGGCGGTGTTCCCCCTGCCTTTACAGGCTGGCACTGGGAGCCCCTCCTCCTACACAAAATCCAGCCCACATCGTCACTAAGGAAACATATTTAGAGTTTCATTTAAACTAAGCTTATCACATAATGATGTAATTTATGTCAGAATGTGCCATTTTGTTGTATAATTGCCAGTGAATCAATTGCTGAAAATGATGCACAGATTTTTGTCTCTTCCACCTCCTTTGTGACCCATATGAGGGTTGTGTTCCTTTGCATGGCACTATTTCAAACAAGAGCAGGGTACTCTCTCCAGTGTTCATGTCAATACTTATTACTTAACCATCAACAACAAAAAGTTGTATTTATATAGGGCCTTTAACATAGTAAAACATCCCAAAGCGCTTCACAGGAGCACTATCAAACAAAATTTGACACCGAGCCTCACAAGGAAATATTAGTACAGACCAATATCAAGAAAGCAAATTATCTGGTCATTAGCACATTGATGCTTGTGGGATCATGCTGTGCACAAATTAGCACTGAACCACATAAGGAGATATTAGGACAGGTTACCAAAAGTTTGGTCAACGATGTAGGTTTTAAGGACCATCTTAAAGGAGGAACAAGAGATAGAAAGGCTGAGAGGTTTAGGGAGATAATTCCAGACCTTAGGGCCGTGACAGCTGAAGGTACAGCTGCCAATTGTAGCACAAAGGAAATTAGGGATGTGCAAGGGGCCAGAATTGGAGACCTAAACTCAATTCCCCCAAATAGTAACAGGCAGTAAAATATTGAGGACATTGCTATAAGTTAACAGTAAATTATTTACGAACTGTCTTGTGTAGGATAATACCGGAGTAAACAATTGCTGAGACATTCTGACAGCTATTGAACCTGGGAAAAGTGTCAATGCTTGTATAGAGCCTGTCTTAACACACTGCTGCATTCTGTAGCAGCTCAACCTAGCAGTGGCTTGTTTGAAAATCATCAATCTAACATTTTGATTCTTACTGTTGCAGTGAACTCTAGTAATATTGCATTCAAGGCTAGAATTTCAGAAAAACAGATTGACAACACAGAGGCAGTGCACAACTCAAAACAGGTGGTGGAGCAGTAGAGTTGGGTGTCATCAGCATACATGTGGAACCCAGGTAAAAATGTGAACACATGTCTTTGAATGATGTCACAAGGAAAGCATCTTAATGAGAAAGAGGATGGGTCTAAGAATAGATTCCTGGGGAATTGCAGAAATAACATTGCATGGGCTGTTGAGGCTCTGGCTATTTTCAGATAGGTAAGAGAAAATTCAAGCAGGGGACGTCCCACTGAGCTGACAACATAGGATAGATGTTGGAGGAAGATGGTGGGGTCGGCCCTGTCAAAGACTATAGAGATCAAGCAGGATGAGTTGTCACAGTGTGCCATTGTCACCATCATCAGAGAATGTCATTTGCGATCTTGCTGAGGAACATTTAAGTGCTATGGCAGGAGCTGGAACGTTGGGCATGAATTAGAGAGAAGCCAAGATATTCAAACACTTGGGAGAGGAAATAGAGATTGGAGAATGGGGTGCAGGGGCAGGGGGCTAAAGAGTGTTTTTTTCCGGGGGCAGGAATGATGGCAGTTTGAAAGGGAGGGGAACAGTACTTGAGAAGGAGGAAGCATTTACAATGCAAGTTAGCATAGAGGCCAGCGGTTTAGTAAGGTCAAGGGAGCAGGACAAGATGATTTCAGAAAAGGCATGAGGGGAGATAGAAGAGAAACAAGAGAAAGGTGTGAGTTCAGGGCATGTGGGGTGGTTGGGGTGGGGGGTGGAGGTTGGGAAGATTTGGCTTGGTGCAAAAGGAGAAGGGATGAAAGCAGCAGAGGCAATGTGGTCTTGGGACTAAAGGAAGGTTCGGCCGTGTTTAATAAAATGTATGAGACTGAGATTACATGCTGTTGAAACAATGGATTCTTCTTTATTCTTTTTTTACTTTCACTTTCCAGTTCCTCTGGTTGCATGGGTGTGTATAGTGGCCTCAAGCAGGGGGAGATGATGGCATAGTGGTAATGTCACTGGACTAGTAATCCAGAGACCTAGGTTATCGTCCTGAGAGCACGGATTCAAACCCCACCATAGCAGCTAGTGAAACTTAAATTCAATTAATTAATAAAAATATGGAATTGAAAGCTAGTCTCAGTAATGGTGCAATAAAACTATCATCGATTGTTGTAAAAACCTATCATTGATTGTTGTAAAAACCTATCTGGTTCACTAATGTCCTTTCAGGAAGAAAATCTGCCATCCTTACCTGGTCTGGCCTACATGTGGCTCCAATGTAGTTGACTCTTAACTGCCTTCTGAAATGGCCTAGCAAGCCACTCAGCTCAAGGGCAATTAGGGATGGGTGACGAATGCTGGCCCTGCCAGTGACACCCATGTCCCATGAAAGAATAAAAAATTCTGAACAAAATGAGCAGTGCAATATTCAAAACATACAGGCAGCTGAACAGATAGTATAAACATTAGACTCTAAAAGTTAGTCGGAAGGAATCCCCTAAGTTCTTCACGCTTCTTGTTGGGGGTGAGGGTTGAGGGGAATGGGAGAGGGGTTTAAGGAGATGGTTGCTGGTGGAGAAAAGAAACTGGATGTTACCTTTGATCCATTAACTTCTCTTTCCTCTTTTCCGATACTGTGCGTTTCCAACACTTTCTGTAATGAAGAGATCTGGCTGTATTTTCAAATCTATTTTCCAGTGCATGATTTTACATTAATTATTTAAGAAACCATCCTTAAAAAGTATGTTACTGCTTATTGTACAGGGACATGAGGCAAAACTGCCTGTAAGCTCCACACAGTGAGCAGGTTATAGCTTAATATGATATTGCTTTAACTACTACTTTCTACAGTTCTTTTGTTAAGGGATAGCTAATGTAACCTAATTCCTAAATTATGTAAATGACAGAGGTTTGATTATAAGTAGAATAATTATAGGATTAGTAAGGATAATGAAATGAAATGCATAGTGGTAATTATGCATAATGTAAGAACCCACTCCACTCATTGCTATTTGGAGTCACCACCTACCCTAAAAGGGCATTTCAATTATTAAATTACAGCCATTCCAAATATTGGTTAAGACACTCATTTGCAATGTTATTATAAGAGCTTGAGTAGATATACAGAAATATGGCAGTGAAACTCCATACAGCTCTCCCAGTCTCCCACCATAATTGTGGTGGAACCCAGGGAACAGTGCAAATGGCCATTTTCAGCTCTTTACTCCATTCATGGTTTCACCAATCTCCTACTGGGGTTATGACAGGACACTGAGAGAATCATTGTGGAATTTTAGGATCACAATTTTTCAGTATCGCCATTTAAGAGGACACTTTTGTATAACTGGTCATTCTGCTGCATGATGTATTATAGACAAGGAAACTCAGCAGATGTCTAGTCTTTTTCCTGCCACATGACAAATCTTAAGACTGGAGAGTATCAAAGGAGTGGTGGAGAGTGAAGGTGGAGGTCTCTCCCAAGCACAAGCATTCTTTTCTCTTACTTTTTCTCCGTTCTGTCACTCTCTCTCTCTGTCTCATTCACTCATATATTCACACCAGCATACCACAATTGCACACAGTGGGCTGAATTTTATGGAGGCAGCAGGGGTCCCGATGCTGGGCCAGAAAGGTGGGGGACACCTGGCCGCATTTTACAATGCACAGGTAGTTAACTGCCTGGTGCCGGGGTTACCATCCATTTAAGGACGGTGGATCCCACCTCCAAGAGCTGCCAGCAAATCAGATGGAGCGGTGGCCACTGCTGGGACTGCACCCGGCCAGAAGAGGCAACATGGACACTGGCCTCGGAAGCAGGTAAGTGGGGGCAGGCTCATTGGGGACAGTCAGGTAGGTACTAGTGAGGGTGAGAGTGGGGGTGGGGGTCGTGGTTATTGAGGGTAGGGAGGCGGGTGTTGGAACAGAGGCAGCCTTTGCCGCCAGGGAGCCCTTCATGGGCCACAGGTTGCCCAAGCAGGAGAACCCCACACCCCAGTCCACAGGGAGGCCGTCTTGTTCTACTGGGCGGTCTCCCCACATGGTGGGGCTTCCACCAACTGCTGGTAACATACCAGCGGAGGTGGAAAGAGGCCCTTAAGTGGCCGTTAATTGGCCACTTAAGGGCCTCAATTGGCCTCTGGGCAGGAAGGCCGTCGTCGACCTTTCCCGCCCCTGACAAAATTCAATGGCGTCGGGAAGATGACAGACACTCCACCCATTGCCTTCCCTCACCACTTTATGGGCTCCGCCCCGCCCCACCCTGCCTCCCTGCCCATCCCTAGAAGGCTTATAAAACTCGCAAACACTGATTGAGGGGGATGACTTAAAACCAGGATTCAAACAAATAATCTTTTTCTGCTTCTTTAGTTAACCCAGAGACCAGGCATCTTACAGCACTGCATCATACAATTCACCCCTCACAAGCATCAGTACTGTTAAATCCATCCTGGGAATTCCAATGGTCAGTTTGTGGGTGGTGAACTGAGTGAGACACTGAAAACTAGAGTGCTGGAGTTTGTGGTGGTAGCAGTGGAGGGAGACCGCTGTTTGAAAGCAGGCACCAATCTCCAAGGAGTTCTTGTGTGCCTTCAACATAGTGGGGGATCAAGTGGAAAGAGCCATATTTCAGCAAAATACAAATTATTGGTGCCCAGAAGTCCACTTCTAGATAGGCTGAGGGAATGTCCAGTTGCAAGGCACAGCTGGCGTAGGCATAGTTGAGGTTGCTGTCAGGGTGACGATGCATCAACTCACCCAGCACCCTCCTTCTTCCACTTAAATGATAGTAGAATGTGCCAGAGAGTGGGCATGATTAGCCAGCGGCCACATGAAATGTGCCAATTTAGAGGTGAATTGTGCAAATGTGGGCAGAACTGTTAGCGCATTGGGCAGAACAGGCATTTAAATGAAGTTCTTCTCTATAAAGCCTGGCTCAGGTATAAAATTAAAACCCAACCTGGGCCTGACCCAACCACAGCCAACCCGAACTCGACTCAGGCCTGAGTCCTTCAATTTGTTTTCATGCCCGACCCGAAAATATCAAATATGTTATTAGTACAGAAAAAAAAAACGCGTCAAAATGTAGATTAAAAAGAAAACAATACAAAACAAAACAAAACCCAACCACAGCCAACCTGAACCCGACCCGACTCGAGTCCGAATGCTGGACACAGAATATAGACCTGACCCGACCCCGACACATATAGTCGGGTTTGGCTGGGTTTGGGTCGGGTAGCCAGGCTTTACTTCTCTATAACAGGCTGTATCTGAATCTTTCTGGCTGCGAAGATGACACAGCAGGGATATGTTCTGCATCATTGTCACGGACCTACTTTGCCCTTGGCTGTGTGTGCCCTCCGCCATTTCCTGGTAATTGTTTAAACCAAAGTTGTATACCATGCAGCAGACTTCTATCATAGAACCACAGAAAAATTACGGCACAGAACGAGGCCATTCAGCCCATCGTGTCTGTGCTGGCTGAAAAAACTAGTCGCCCAATTTAATCCCGCCTTCCTAGGTAACATGGAGTATGTACTTTATTACACTCTTTTTTTCTGTCCAGACATCTAAACAAATACTTTGTGATGCCTACAGGATGCTCATTAAAGAGCCTGATGGCTACAAGCCCTGTATCTTTGCTTAGCAGGTGTAGCGGGTAGCCACAATCTACTGGGAGCCATCTTTCCAGTACTTCTTCTCCTTTAAATAGTCCAGGAATAGACAACTAAAATTAAGACACCATGACTGCTGATGAAAAGCGTATGATCCTGGATTGTTAGTCTCTGATGACCTGGGCATTGATGGAATGGAAGCTCTGCTCATTCATCAAGGCTGTGAGTGTTTTGTACAGGCTCAGTTGACAACACAGTTGCAGTCAATAATGTCCTAGATGTTGGGTAATCCTGCAATGCAAAAATAATTCAGTGCCTTTTCACTCTGCTCATTTTCAATGGGAAAAGTGATGAAAATGTTTGGCTTGTTTGATGCATTTATGCGCTATCAATTGACTGATATTGTTGATGTCCGCTATCGTAGCTTGGAATGAACCTGAGGCATAACAGTTCAAGACTGTGTTGACTTACACTGCCACCTACAGTGCTGTCCCTGTGGTGAAGATTGTCCATAGATCAGATTCCAGCAGATGGCACAACGTGGATGTACCCAGATTGGGCTCATAAGCAAAGGTGCCATAAGGCAGCTACAAACAGTTTACTTCTGGCACAAATGCACCTTTCTCATATCCTTGCTTTCATCCTTTTCTCCCCCAGAAACTTCAAATAGAGCAGAACACCCAGAGGAATTTCCTCATTGGAAATTTTGATTTTAGCAATCGATAATCTTGCTAACACCCAAACATCACAAAACTAACCATCACAAATTCAGTCACCACTAATCTAATCATCATAAGTCCAACCGTCACTAATCAAAACCATCATAATTCCAACTGTCATTAATCAAAACCATCACTTAATGCAGTCATCACGAATCCAACAATCAGTAATCTAACCATCTCTAATACAATCATTACTAAACAAAACCATCACTAATCCAGCCATCACTAATCCAGCCCTGGCCTGCCTGTTCCATTTCACTATGATCTATGGCACTGACTGGGAAATCTACCTTTCTGAGCGTGTTTATTGCATCATATGATTAAAGCTCCATTCTCGACGAGGGCTTGAGAGCTGACTAATTCTGGTGTTAATATTTTCAACCCAGACATAACCACACTGTTGCTGGGTGAGTGAGCCTGCATTAAGATGCTGCCTCAACTGTACCTTTAGACTTCTGCCTGTCTGCAGTGATGCCACTCTTGTTTCCTCTGAAACTCAAAGCATCAGTGGAATGATGCTTTCCTCTGGAATGAGCTGCCTGAGGAGGTGGTGGAGGCAGGAACAGTAGCAACATTTAAGAGGCATCTGGACAGGTTCTTGAATGAGCAAGGCATAGAGGGATACAGAATTAATGCAGGCAGGTGGGATTAGTATAGATAGGCATTATGGTCGGCATGGACGCGGTGGGCCGAAGGGCTTGTTTCAATGTTGTACGACTCTATGACTCTATGATTGTGCATATGCACATATATACTGTGTTATGACCGAGGCGAGAGTAATGCACTGTCAATTCAGTCCCATTACTCCACAGGTCACAGCATATTATTAAAGTTTCCCACCTACCGGAAATTAGCCACTTCATTAACCCCCAGAATAAAACACACCAAACCAGGTATCTTTAAACAACAACAAATTAATTATTTATGAATAAACTAAATCTTAAACAATACTGAGATAAATCTATGTCTGAAAAGACTTTATAAGTTCTTATTCCTCGTAACCCTCATGCACACACACACATTCAAAAACCAATGCTTAACCAGTTTTTAAAATGACGCCTTAAATTTGAGCTGTTTCTTAGGAATAATAAATAACTGGGTTGTACATCCTGGTGTTATTTTTCCAGTATGGTGAGATGCCCCAGAGTCGAACCATCAGATGACACTCGAAGTCTCCAGGTGAGTTTGATGAACAGTCTATAATGGATAGGCATTCACAGCACTTTGGCTGCAGCAGGCGTCACACCATTTCTTTCAACAAGGAGCAGAACAACAGGCCTATGTGGATTTTGAATTAGCAGTTTAACAGTAGAAGCTTTACTAAGTTTCTAGAACTCCCAGGAACACAAAAGGCAACAGAAAGTCACTCCTGAGGCAGAGACTTATTAGAGACTGGAAGTAAAAAAGGAATCTGCTACCTCCAATAATGCAAAGATTCCTTTCCAGGGGTCTTTTCCTCTTTAGGCGACACACAGCCTGCAGGCAAACGTAGATTTTCTGTTGAGAGAGAGACAAAATTTTTCCTTCAAGAAGAGCACGTTTCGCTGGTCTGCCAGATCAAATCGGTTCCAGCTAGTCTTACACACAAACGGATACAATACAGCATGTGACCTCTCTCCCTTGCTGTTGCCTAGAAAACAGGCTTGCAGCTCACACACTGTTCCCAGAAAATATAAAAACTGCTCTCAGTCTTAAAGGCACACAGACCCCCTTACGAACATAAGAACATACGAATTAGGAACAGGAGTAGGCCACTCGGCCCTTTGAGCCTGCTCTGCCATTTAATAAGTTCATGGCTGAACTGATTACTCCACATTTCCACGCGCCCCCGATAGCCTTCCACCCCCCCTTGCTAATCAAGAAACTATCTACCTCTGCCTGAAAATATTCAAAGCTCTGCTTCCACTGCCTTTTGAAGAAGAGAATTCCAAAGACTCATGACCCTCTGAGAAAAAATTTCTCCTTGTCTCTGTCTTAAATGGGTGACCCCTTATTTTTAAACAGTGACCCCCTAGTTTGAGATTCTCCCACAAGGGGAAACCACATCTACATCCACCCTGTCAAAACCCCTCGGGATCTTATATGTTTCAATCAAGTCACCTCTTATTCTTCTAAATTCCAGCGGATACAAGCCTAGCCTGTCCAATCTTTCTTCGTAAGACAGCCCGTCCATTCCAGGTGTTAGTCTAGTAACCCTTCTCTGTACTGCCTCCAATGCATTTACATCTTTGCTTAAATAAGGAGACTAGTACAGTACACAGTACTCCAGATGCGATCTCAGCAATACCCTGTATAGCTGAAGCATAACCTCCGTACTTTTGTATGCAATTCCCCTCGCGATAAACAATAGCATTCTATTAGATTTCCTAATTACGTACTAAACCTGCATACTAACCTTTTGCAATTCATGCACCAGGACACCCAGACCCCTCTGCATCTCAGAGCTCTGCAATCTCTCACCATTTAGATAATATGCTTCTTTTTAATTCTTCCTGCCAAAGTGGACAATTTCACAATTTCCCACATTATACTCCATTTGTCAGGTCTTTGCCCACCCATTTAACCTACCTATATCCCTTTGTAGTCCACTTATGTCCTCTTCACAAGTTACTTTCATATCTATCTTTGTGTCATCAGAAAATTTAGCAACCATACCTTCTGTCCCTTCATCTAAGTCATTTATACAAATTGTAAAAAGTTGAGGCCCCAGCACAGACCCCAGTGGCACACCACCGTTGCACCTTGCCAACCAGAAAATGACCCATTTATGCCTACTCTCTGTTTCCTGTTAGCTAACCAATCTTCTATCCATGCTAATATGTTACCCCCTACACCATGAGCTTTTATCTTCTGCAATAACCTTTGATTTGGCACCTTATCAAATGCCTTCTGGAAATCTAAGTACAATACATCCACTTCTAAGTCCCTCAAAGAGCTCCAATAAATTGGTTAAACATGATTTCCCTTTCACAAAACCATTTTGACTCTGCCTGATTACCTTGAATTTTTCTAAATGCCCTGCTATAACATCTTTAATAATAGCTTCTAACATTTTCCCTAAGACAGACGTTAAGCTAACTGGCCTGTAGTTTCCTGCTTTCTGTCTCCCTTTTTGAATAAAGGAGTTACATTTGCTATTTTCCAATCTAACGGAACCTTCCCCGAATCTAGGGAATTTGGAAAATTAAAACTAACGCATTAACTATCTCATTAACCACTTCTTTTACACCCTAGGATGAAGTCCATCAGGACCCGGGGACTCCAACAATTTATTCAGTACCACTTCCCTGGCGATTGTAATTTTCTTGAGATCCTCCCACCCTTCCATTTCGTGACTTATAGCTAAAACTGGGATGTTTTTATCCTTAATAGTGAAGTCTGATGCAAAATATCTGTTCAATTCATCTACCATCTCCTTATTATCCATTATTAATTCCCCAGACTCACTTTTTATAGGACCAACGCTGACTTTGTTAACTTTTTTCTTTTTTAAATATCTATAGAAACTCTTACGATCTGTCTTTATATTTCTAACTAGCTTTCTCTCGTACTCTAATTTTACCTTCCTTATCAATCTTTTAGTCGTTCTTTGCTGTTTTTTATATTCTGACCTGCCTCCCATCTTTGTGTAATTATAAGGTTTTTCTTTAAGTTTGATACTATCTTTAACTGTTTTAGTTACCACAGATGGTGGGACCCACCCTTGGAATTTTTCTTTCTTGTTGAAATGTATCTATTCTGTGTATTCTGAAATATTTCCTTAAATGTCTGCCACTGCATCTCTATTGACCTATCCCTTAACCTGATTTGCCAGTTTACTTTAGCTAGCTCTGCTTTCATGCCCTCCTAATTGCCCTTATTTAAGTTTAAAATACTAGTCTTGGACCCACTCTTCTCTCCCACAAACTGAATGTAAAATTCAATCAAAATATGATCGCTGCTACCTAGGGGCACTGTAACTATGAGGTCACACACAGTTCCCAGAGAATATAATAACTGTTCTCAGTCTTAAAGGCACACAGACCCCCCTTAGTTTTTAAACAGAGAAAGAAATACTTCCATGACAACTGCGATTCTACATTTTCATTGTGCATTTGTAGTTGTATCTGCATCTGCAGTGAATTGTGGATCACAGAGAATTTAGAAGCACCCAGTGCTGATAACAATGGCATCAGATAGGTGGGATAACACCAGCACAAAACACTTGGCTGTCAGCTTCTGATTCACTCAGTACACTGCCCTGTATGTCAATGCAATCTGCTCAATCATACAGCATAGCTCAATTCACTTTTTCTTTTTTTTTATAAGACTGACAGAACCTGTGGCCTTTTCCAACTGTATGTGGGGGTGATTATTCTGCTGGAAGACAGTAGAAAGGTCTAGGGAATTACTCTTGACATGTAAGTAAGATATTGTGGCAAACTCGTTGACTGCACATAAGTGAATCAAACTCACTTTAAATGTAACTGTCATATAATTAATCCATTTGCATTCCACGGAGAACTGGGCATATAGTTGAGATTGTCTCCCTACACTAATTAATGCAAAAGGTACAGGAGTGCCTTCAGAATAGGAACACACGATTAGAGCAATGTGACAGCTCCACAATTAAACTATCATTTAAATTGAGCAGGCTTGTTATCAGGAAATACGCAAAATAAAATTACTTTGGTATAGCAAAGGAACATGCTATACAATCAAACTATGAGTGTTACTGCATTGCAAAACTCACAGGCCCAAATCAGGGGCAGCCAGCCACATGCATAAAACCCCTCAATGCTACCAATGAATTTCCTGAATGATTTTAAAGATGCAGTCATAAACCTACAGCAGATTCAAAGACTACAATTAAATTGAATAATACTTCCATTTGCTGGTGTTACTGAACAGTAGTGGAGAAGGACAAAATCTATGTAAAAGTTCACATAGAACACCAACAGCATCACCATAAGGCAGTGCCCATGAACATGCTTCATTGTAGTACAGTTAATGTGAGTTGATGAATGTGTTAAGGGCCGATGCATTGTGCACTTACATAGAGAGGATTATGAGTGCAATGGGTGTATGTGGCACTTTGCTAAAGGGTTGTTGTATGAAAGCCTATCATATAGTTTTTATTGCTCTGCCTTTGGCTGTGAATGGACCCACGCCTCCTCTTCCTCTTCCTCCTCCAGTGGAGAATTCTCTGGAGAACAATGTAGAGACTACAATAATTTTGGCAGGGCTCTCTTGAAGGAGAATCCCGATCTAGTCAGGGATCTGAAACACAGCTTTAGGATGACTATAGTGTGTGTCATAATGATTCTATTAGCTGCCTAGGCTCATTATTTCTTCACTCTTCTGCCATTTGTGGATCTCAGTAGTAACATGAGCAAGGGCTGCAGAAGGTAGCTTTGATCTTCCAGAAGCTGTTGTGGTGCTTTCTTCTTCAAATGGCCCAGGGAAAGGTGTCGTAAGTGCTTTCTGGGGAGTCAGCCACTGCTCTGCATGATTCTGTGTTGCTGAACATTGATCATATGAACATAAGAAATAGAAGCAGGAGTAGACCATTCAGCCCTTTGAATCTGCTCTGCTATTCACTAAGATCATGGCTGATCTTCTACCTCAATCCCATCTTTCTGCACCATCCCCATATTACTTAGTATCCAAAAATCTTTCATTCATAATCTTGAATATATTCAACACCTGAGCATCCTGAGCTTTCTGGGATAGAAAATTTCAAAAATTCGTAACTCTTTGAGTGAAGAAATTTCTCTTCATCTCAGTCCTAAATAGCCCATGTCTTATTCTGAGACAGTGACCCCTAGTTCTGGACTCCCCAGCCAGGGGAAACATTCTCCCAGCATTGATCATGTCAACACTCTTAAAAATTTTGTATGTTTTAATGAGACCACCTCTCATTCTTCTAAACTTTAGGACACTGGTAGAGTGAGAACTCCTTGCAAGTCATGTAGTCCTTGGAGTTATGTACAAGAATTTAGATACCAAATGGATGCCATCAATAACAACCTGAACAACACAGGGAGTCCTGCAATGGAAAAACATTGCAGGGCCCTCTCATTCTGTTCTCAGGTTTGCATGGAAGATATGAATCTGATTAATTTGACAAATTACACAATAGTGACCCACACACATCATTGGTCAGACCACTGTTAGATTATTACATGCAATATTAGGTGCATTACTTTAGGAAGGATGTCAAGGTCATGAGGTAGGTGCTGAAGAGCCTCACTAGGTTGATACAAAGAATGTGAGGCTTTAATTATTTATTTATTATTTAGAGATACAGCACTGAAACAGGCCCTTCAGCCCACTGAGTCTGTGCCGACCATCAACCACCCATTTATACTAATCCTACATTAATCCCATATTCCTACCACATCCCCACCACCACCTACCTATACTAGGGGCAATTTATAATGGCCAATTTACCTATCAACCTGCAAGTCTTTGGCTGTGGGAGGAAACCAGAGCACCCGGCGGAAACCCACACAGTCACAGGGAGAACTTGCAAACTCCGCACAAGCAGTACCTAGAATTGAACCCGGGTCGTTGGAGCTGTGAGGCTGTGGTGCTGACCACTGCGCCCAGAACATAGCCCTGGTTTATTTGAGTGATCTACATGCACAGCACAACCCAGCTTGAAAATAGGAGAATTGCACCTGCAGTAATTTCCATATCACTTCCATTTCATAGTAAAATTAGGCTTTCATCAGTTTTGAGTGGGACCAACTAAGAGCAACCTAAAAAAACTGTCTGGAAGATGATATCTGGCACACAATCAATAGTATTCAGTGTGAACAACCTCTATCTGATAAATCACTCCCAATTGCATATACCTAGCTATAGAGGTTAAAACATTCGTCCCTTAAATGTCAAAGATATACCCCAGAACCCGTTTTACACAGTTATGATCTGGAATGCACTAACAGTGGTGCAAGCAGGTTCAGTAGGAACTTTCAAGAGGTTAACTGGACATATTCTTAAAATGGAAAAAAATTTGCAGGACTATGGGCAAAGAGCGTGGACTGGGACCAATTGAATATCTCTTTCCAAGAGTCAGCACAAGTATATTGGGCCGAATGCCTCCTACTGTGGTGTATGGTTCTGTGATTCTTTAGCATAGGAATACTTTTAAATGGTGATCTCTATCAAGCAATTGTATCATAACCCAGTAAGAGGCTGAGCATGGTGACAGGCACTGAGTGGGAAGTCCTGGAGGAGTCTCCACAGAATGGCAAAAAGCAAGGAATAAGTTGGAAACCTAATCAATCGTGTAGTCATTGAAGCAAGGAGCTGTTCCAGTGTGCTGTATACTAATAACAAAATGACGAGTTGACAAGAAGCTATTGTAAACTTGCTGCCAGCTTTAAATCCTGATACTCATGGCTAACGTTGGAAGACATTAAAGAGCAGTAAATAACATGCAAGAGTTGATGTGGTGAAGGTTTATATATATTTATCAGGTAAAAATTGGTCAGCTGAATCATATAGACAAATGTATCTACTGCAGTAACGTACTGCAATATGTCTCTTTAATGTAAAGCAGGGATAATCATGCAGAGCACGTATAAGCTTCTTGAAGCAATCAAAGCACAAAGTACAGGATATCTGTGCTTGGCCCACCTGTCATTCCAGACCTTGTTTGGTTGATCCTCTTTGGGGAGATGAAGCTTCTCATCAGAGGAATCAAAGAAAGTTATTAACAAGTGATGGGAGCATGACACAGGTACATTTCTGATGAAAGTGATAGCTTAGATTGTATAATTATTGCATGAGAACTGCTGAATACCACAATGATTTGTGTACTTAACCAGTCTTATTCCAATTCATCCTACATTGCAATCAGACAGATACATTACATTCATTTCAGTTTTATACCACCTACACTTTTTCAGCTACCAATTCTCCTCACCATTAACTTTCCTCTTCTCCCGAGGGCACTGACAGGGTACAGCTCCGGGGATTAGAGCAGGCCTCCAGTAACCTGAAAATTGTAATTCTTCACCTGTTGTCTTACATCAGTGATTTTCAAACTTTTATGTGCAAGTGCACTGTCTTTCCTGGCCTACATTGGCTTCTGATCCTCCAGTGCCTCCAATTTAAATTTCTCTTTGTCATGGTTAAAATCCTTTCATGACCTTGCCCCTGTCTATCTCTGCACACTCCTCCAGTCTTCTCCTACTGCCTCCCAACCCCCTCCAAATCAATTTCTCTGACTGACATATTGTGCATCCCTGTTCCTTTGCTTTCAGTTGTCCAAGGTCCACACTCTGGAATTACCCGCAATACCCCTTCTCCCTCTTCACCCTTTATGACCCAGATTAAAGCAAATCTCTTTGATCAAACTGCTGGTGGCCCCGCCTAATATCACCTTCGCTGTTGGTGTCCATTTTTGTCTGTTTACACGTCTGTGAAGTACATTGGGACATTTTTTTACATTAAAAGTGCTATATGAAGGCAGGCTTGTTGTTGTTAAAGGAGCAGCCATGGCTGTCAGCTACTTTGAGGAATGTATCAAATAATGTTTTCAAAAATAAACGTACTTTCCTGTACTGGTACATATTTACAATTTTCCTTTCCATGAGCACATAGCCTGACTCCACATAGAAGCAAAAACCAGTTTATTGAATAACCATCACACCCACCTTCAAGCAAACTACCTGGTGAAATGGTCAATATATATTGGAACTGTTGACATTCAAAGCAGTACATGCCATAGCTCTGACTAGAGGATGCTTAAGTAACAATGATTTGATTCTCAGCCAGTAATTTCCCATGGGCTAATACTAATTAAGGCTTTCATTTTATTTGATTACATGGTCAAATTACTGAACATCCTTACCCGCCCAACACTGTAAATTTTGAATTGAGGTACGGAGAACGTATTAGAGACGTGCCCATGATTTGCAAGTCAAAAGTATACTTCAGGGCTTCAAATCATGAACTATCATGCTTGACAAATCTGCTAGAATTCTTCGAGGATGTAATTAGTAGAGTTGATGAGGGGGAGCCAGTGGAGGTAGTTTATTTGGACTTTCAGAAGACTTTCAACAGAGTTCCACATAAGAGATTAGCATGTAAAATTAAAGTGCATGGGATTGGGTGCAGTCATAGATAGATACAGCACTGAAACAGGCCCTTCAGCCCAACAAGTCCATGCTAACCATCAACCACCCATTTATACTAATCCTACATTAATCCCATTCCCCTACCACCTACCTACACTAGGCATAATTTACAATGGCCAATTTACCTACCAACCTGCAAATCTTTGGCTGTAGGAGGAAACCAGAGCACCCAGAGGAAACCCACGCGGTCACAGGGAGAATTTGCAAACTCCACACAGGCAGTATGCTGAACTGAACCCAGGTCGCTGGAGCTGTGAGGCTGCGGTGCTAACCACTGCGCCACTGTGCCACGCTGTGTGGTGTATTGCGATGGATAGAAAATTGGCTGGTAGACAGGAAACAAAGAGTAGGAATAAATGGGTCTTTTTCCGAATGGCAGGAAGTGACTAGTGGGGTACCGCAGGATTCGGTGCTAGGACCCCAGCTATTCACAATATATATTAATGATTTAGATGAGGGAACTAAATTTAATATCTCCAAATTTGCAGATGACACAAAACTGGGTGGGAGGGTGAGTTGTGAGGAGGATGCAGAGAGGCTTCAGGGTGATTTGGACAAGTTGAGTGAGTGGGTTAATGCATGGCAGATGCAGTATAATGTGGATAAATGTGAGGTTATCCATTTCGGTAGCAAAAACAGGAAGGCAGATTATTATCTGAACGGCTATAAACTGAGAGAGGGGAATATGCAGCGAGACCTGGGTATTCTTGTACACCAGTCACTGAAGGTAAGCACGCAGGTGCAACAGGCGGTAAAAAAGGCAAATGGTATGTTGGCCTTCATAGCGAGAGGATTCGAGTACAGAAGCAGGGATGTCTTGCTGTAATTATACAGGGCCTTGGTGAGGCCACACCTGGAATATTGTGTACAGTTTTGGTCTCCTTATCTGAGGAAGGATGTTCTTGCTATAGAGGGAGTGCAGCGAAGGTTTATCAGACTGATTCCTGGGATGGCGGGACTGACGTATGAGGAGAGATTGAGTCGGTTAGGATTATATTCGCTGAAGTTCAGAAGAGTGAGGGGAGATCTCATAGAAACCTATAAAATTCTAACAGGACTTTACAAAGTAGATACAGGAAGGATGTTCCCGATGGTGGGGGAGTCCAGAACCAGGGTCATAGTCTCAGGATATGGGGTAAACCTTTCAGGACTGAGATGAGGCCAAATTTCTTCACCCAGAGAGTGCTGAGCCTGTGGAATTTGCTACCACAGAAAGCAGTTGAGGCCAAAAGATTGTATGTTTTCAAGAAGGAGGCAGATATAGCTCTTGGGGTGAAAGGGATCAAAGGATATGGGGGAAAGTGGGAACAGGTTACTGAGTTGGATGATCAGCCATGATCACAATGAATGGCGGAGCAGGCTCGAAGGGCTGAATGGCCTACTCCTGCTCCTATTTTCTATGTTCCTTTGTTTCTATGAGATGATCTCAAGGCTCCACTAAATCACTGGCACTCAGTAGCTATTTTTTTTTCTTGCGATAAAACAAGTTCAGATTGACCCAGCTGATACAAATGAATACTTTTTATCGAAAAACAAAATGGTAGCTTATGCAAGCAGTCTCCATCCTGGCAGCATTCTATGCTGCTATACACCTTGAGGTCTATTACAGCCGGTTCTCCACTTTCTGGAGATCTAGACTAGGAAATTTGAATCGAGTACATCACAAATTACTTTGTTACATGGGTGACAGGTTATCCACAGGACTAAGAGCATAAGATCACAAGAAAGCAGAAAGATAGAGAGATTGAAATTGATCCTCATAGCACACATTTGATGGGCATAAATGGTTGCAATTATGCCCATTTTTGGGGGCCGGACCTTCGGTACTTGGCATTCATATGGCCTAAGAACCATATGCAACTGAAAAGGTGAGTTTAAAATGTTTTTTTAAATTCATGTGGAGCCAGGAGTGCAAGCAGTAGAATGTGAGAGGACAATGGTGTTCAGCCTTGTCTCTTGTACTCACATGCTGGGCTTCATCATGCTAGGTTACTTCTTTAAGTGGGTTCATTGTGTTTCATTGGTATTATACCATTGCTGAGCTCTGTGGCAATACCCCTCAATGAATATCAGTTTTGTGATGGAGGGGTGACATTTTTCAAGTCTGTGGCAGTGGCGATGTACCTTGGCCACCACCTGTGTGTTTTAGAAAATTATTTCCCAGTGCTCAATTGTGGTTTGTGAGGTGTCTTGATGGGGACTCAGACATTTGAGGCTAGATATGGTGCAGGTTATTTTGACAGTGAAATGTAGAATAACTCACAATTACATTCAATCTGAAAGGGTGCTGTGAAAGAGCAATAATGGGCCTACATGGTATCGAAACCTACCAACGCTCACTGTCAAGATTCAAGAATTGTAGTATTATTTGTTCCTTTGCTGTGTAATCAATTGTAAAACTCACAGGACTACAAGTAATATCCGAAGTAAACATGGGTTTTATTATACTTTAACTGGAACATATATATACAAAGTTACTGCACGAGCTACATCTAAACACGTCTTACTCTGCTGGACTCCACTCACAACTAACTGGTCATGTGTGACATGACATCACTTACTCCAGTGACCTTCCCTTACAGCCCTTAAAATGGCCCTCTCTCAAGGTGGTCCCTTCTTAAGGATGTCCCACACCAGGAATGAGGAACCAACACTTGGAGCGGGGCATTGGAGGGCTGCTATTTTACTTAGAACTGTGCCACAGCCGGAACCAATTTTTTCCAGATGCCAAGGGTGAGGAAATTTTTTAAGCAGAAATAACTAAGAGGAAAATGCTAGAAAGAGCCTTACTTTAGTGATAGCTTTAAATCAGACCTTGTTATAGTTGTTGAACTAAACAGGGATCCGGCATGAAAAGCTTGTCGTCCAAGAGGTGCCTTGTGATAAATGGTTAAATAAATTAAATTGTAGTGCCCCCTTGAGAAATAAAATGCCTGTTTCCACCAGTACGTAAGGCCTACAAATGCCCCATCACATGCTTGATTATCAAGTACAAGTGTCAAACATTTTCTGTAAGGTAGTTGCTCCAACTTCAGGTTTACTCAGAATTGGCCCAGTTCTAACTCCAGGTTTATTTAGACTTTCTCCCATAGTGCCTCAGTCTAGATATTCCTCATGAATAATAACATTCTCCCTCAGCATAAATCTCCTCATTAGCCACATTCATCAGTTGTAAATTTCCTGACTAAACCCACTGTTCTAAAAATTTCTGTCATGCCAGTTTTACGAGATCCTTGACAAAAATGGGACTGTTATGATATCCTTTAATATATGAATAGAACCAGGCTGTGAACATGGCCTCCCCAAAAAAATACAATGGTGATTAATGAACAGCATTCGAGGTGATTTCTGCTACAACTGGTGGGGTTTTCTATTTTTACGTCGATTTATGCACCTCATCACACCTGCCTTCTCAGTTCCTAATCTTTAATTGGAAACCGGTGCAGTAAAGGCAATTTATCACATATTGGTTTCTCATTGCTGCTGTCACTCGACTTTTTCTGGTTGCTCACCTATTTATTATCTGATGGATTTTGTTGCAAAAGAAGAAGGAAGATCTTATAGGATATATAACTTTAATAGAAAAGTTTCAAAAACTTTTGGGCTACCAGACTTGAAGGAGTCAGGTATTAATTTATATTATGTGCGCTGAAATGAACTGCACAGCGGTACATTGCAAAGAATATTACTGGAACTATTTCATTTCCTTGATATAAATATAAAGACTGATTCTATAATCCTGGGAAAAATGATTCCAAGGTCAGTGTATGCACTGAAATAATTACGCAAGGGGAGTGGGCAGCTGCTCTTGCTGACTTCAGTGAGGTCAGCTAATTTAAATGATTAGCACATGTTCCCATGTGAGCGCTGTGGCTTCAATTGAATGGGGAGTGAAGAGAGCAGCAGCTCTTAAAGGGTTTCTGCTCCTTAGACTCATTGCTGTGGCTGAGTGGTGCTGCAAAGATAACGTCTTTCCCAGGCCAGGAAACAGCACTTCCCTATTTCAATGAGAAAACTTTTGATCTTCTATTGGTAAAGATGAGGCAGAGAGTAGAGGGAGCATCCCTCTGCTAGGACCAAATATGCATCAAACATAGCAAATGATGGCTGATTGGGTTAATGTTACTGCTCATGTCCACAGATCATGGGACCAGAAGAAAAGGAAATTCTCTGGCATGAGGAAGAATGCTAAGGTAGGGTTGCCTACCTAGGGTTGTCAGCAACACAAATGACATCTGCACCCCTATTATTTATGCTGCAAGTAGAGAGCCTGAATGTGTGCAGACTTAGCAAAGGAGCATGGAAAGCACTCACATCAAGCACACCCAGACTTGTAGAACCACCTGGAGCTTATGCCATGTGAATCTACGCCCCTTTAACCTTCGTGTAGGCACCTCCCAAGATGATGCATCTACCACCAGGGATCAGCAGGACATTGGTGAACCACAAGTACCTGTAAAACACTCTTGACCACTTGAGCAGCAGGTCAAATACACCTTAAGGGATTCAGAAAGAAGCCACTGGAGGAAGCACCTGCAGAAGCATAAAGAGCAAAAGAGATGGAGCAAGAAGTAGAAACACAAGCAGCAGAGGAAAGATTGGGGCCTAATGTCCTCTGCAGAAAGGCCCACAAATTTGTGCCTTATAGGGGGCTATGTACAGAGGGAATTCATAAAAATAATTTGTGCAATCCTTTGTGAATGTTCTGAGCTCCCTGAATGACATGTCAGAGACTATATAAATGTATAGCTTCAATATCGGTCATGTCAGGGGGTAAGAGAAACTAGCAGTCTACCATGGACTGAGTGGCAACTCTACAATCATCTAAAGGGAGCACCTGAGGCACAGTTTGCTTTGTGAACTCTGTGACTGCAAGTACTGAGACCTTGGACTCCAATTTATAGGGTCTCTCAGTTCTGGCTTGGAGAAGCCAAGGGATTACTTTGGTGATTGTATACTTTACACTCCCAAGTGGTGTTCAAGGGCCAGTTCCCATGCAGATCCTTGATCATTCACAAGAAACACCCAGTACCTGGGGCATGATAGGAGTAGGCCCAGATGAGCCACATCTGTCTATCCAGCTGTACTGCTCATAGGACTGAAAAAGTGCCAGTACCAGGAAGCTAGCACAGGGCCTATGCTATTGGATGCAGGACCTTGCCGTGGCCTAGCACAAAGAGGTACAGCACCAGCTAGGTTAAGTCCCCATTGATGAGCAATGAGCTGCCACAGGAAGCCTAGAAATGCTGGTTTCAAGGAGGTGAGCAGTGCTAAAGTAGACAGGAAGGCCAAGGAACTGTGGAATTTGTTGTGGGTCCAACTTAAATACAATTAACAGCTTCAATGAGACCTATGCATGCTCTGTATATATAGAGCATACATAGAGGGCATGTAGACTTCATACACATCTCCAAAATCAGTAAAGATTTTTAGACTGCTGAATTTTTGGAGACCTTGTGAATCCATGTTCAGGCTTACTTGCCCCATTTAGTGAAGTGTGTGTAGGTGCATTCAACAATTTTGCATTGATGGAAGACTCACGCACTGGCAGCGTGACTTCTGAAATCACACCTAATGAATGATCTGAAGTAAAAGTGGAAGATGCTGGAGACACTCAGCAGGTCGGGCAATATCTGTAGAGAGAGAAACAGAGTTAACATTTCAGATCAATGAAATATATGCTGTTATTCTATCATCCACACAGGATGTACTGTTATCCTATGATAAACAGAGGATATGCTGTTTCCTTTAATAACTGCAGGATATTTTGTCATTCTATGATATAATCAGAATATGCAGTTATCCTATTATCTATATGGGATATGAAGTTATCGTATGACATACAAATGATGTAAGATGCAGTGACAGAGAATCTGAATAAAGCATTAATTCACATAATCTCCTACCATAATCCATGTTAAAAGTGTACGGTTTGATCTCATCTGTACCATGGATTGCTTGATGCTTGTGGTTCATGACATCGTGGTTGCTTTGTGATGCATTCTCCATTTGTCATCCTGTAAGTAGCACTGTGACTGCTTTAGTTACATATCATGTGTCTGTCTTATCAAACTGACATGCTGTCAGTTTGCCTCAGGGTTGCGGGTTTAAAAAATAAATTCTGATCATATGATTTATATATTGCATTAAATAAAAGCTGCTGAGTAGTTTGACAGGAACTGTTAGCTGTAGGGACAGTGGAGGTTGACATTGCTATGCTTGATAATCTTAGCATCAATGTATTAGTGGTGGGATACCAGGAGAAATTGTCAAGAACAGAATCACGTGTTTATTGGTACTCCGAGCATTACTAAACCTGAAAAAGAATGCTTAAAAACCAGCAAAAATGTTCAAAGAAAGGCCAATTGTTAAAAATCATTAACCATGAAGTGCAGTGCTCCACCCGGTGCAGTCACATTTAAAAGCAAGAATTTAACTTAAGGTCAGACATGTCTTTAGTGCATTTAATGAAAGACGATATTTAAAAGTATCATCGGAGCAGAGAGAGTACAGAGGAGTATTCTACCCAACAACATGAGTGAAGTGGCCACATACAGGAGGAAGATGAGAAGAGGCCTAGAAGCACAATGACATAGGAGATGCATGATGTTCAACAGGTACTACCGCAGGCAGAAGGCATACTGTAACAGAGATGGCTACCTCGGCATAACACAGGACCAGTGCATGAGAAACCTCATGCTCACCAGGATGGTTGTGACTGTGGCATGCTGCCTACTCCATAAAGAAAAACTTGTATTTATATAGTGCAAAGTGCTTTACTGCCAATGCAGTACTTTTGAAATACAGTCACTGTTATAATGTAGGAAACACAGCAGCCAATTTGCACACAGCAAGCTCCTACAAACAGCAATGCAATGATGACCAGGTAATTGTTTTTTGTGATATTGATTGAGGGATAAATATCAACCAGAACATTGGGGATAGCTCCTCTGCTCTTCTTCAAAATAGTGCCATGGGATCTTTTATGCCCACCTGAGAGGGTAGACAAGGCCTCAGTTTGGCATCACATCCAGAAGACAGCACACCCTCAGTACTGTAGTGGAATAACAGCTTTGATTTTTGTGTTTATGTCCTGGAGTGGGGCTTAAACCTGGAGCCTTGTGACTCAGAGGTGAAAGTGCTACCAACTGAGCCACAGCTAACGTGCAAGAGTTATGGGATAGTGAGTGATCTGCGCTCCACTACCAACTCCACTACTAAGGGAGTACTGTCAGAGATGTTGTCTTTAAGATGAGATTTTAAACTGAGGCCGTGTTTGCCCTCGCAGGTAAAAGGTCCCATGGCTTTTACTTTGAAGGAGAGCAAGAGAGTTCTCCCTGGCAAATATTTATCCCTCAACCAATGTCACTAAAATGGACTATCTGGCCACTATCACATGTGTTTGTGGGATCTAACTGTGCCCAAACTGACTGCCACGTTTCCTACAATACAACAGTGTCTATACTTCAAAAGAGTTTTGTTAACTATAAAGGGCATTGCGATGTTGGGGAAGGTGTAATATAAATGCAAACCTTTTTTCAACTTTCTTGCTCTCAAAGGAGTCCAATAAGAAAAGAGCTCTACACTGCCATGCAACCATTACAAAGACATCAGTAAGAACCAGCAGCAGACATGCCGCAGGAGGGAGGGAGGCTGATGCGCCAGGGTCTCGCTGCCAAGTTTTATAGTGAGCTTAACAATTATACATTTATTTGTTTTGAACATGTTTGCAACTACACAATATATTTGCCATCTCTTGCCCCAACCCCCGCTTTACTTGCTTAAAATCTCTTACATTTCTAATATTTGTCAGTTCTGATGAAGGGTCACTGACCTGAAACGTTAACTCTGCTTCTCTCTCCACAGATGCTGCCAGACCTGCTGATTATTTCCAGCATTTCATGTTCTTATTTCAGATTTCCAGCATCTGCAGTATTTTGCTTTTATATTTGCCATCCCTGTTTAGTTTTGCTTTACTACATATTTTGCCTTTTTTTTGGATTTAAGACAACCTTTGCTATATTTTCTCCACAATGGAAGAATGATAGAGTGTGAAATATATTAATTCTGACTACTTTATTGTGTTTGATGTGCTGGTATAAAATGTGTATCTTGCTGCCATGATGTCTTCTTGTGTGTCATGATGTGCTGGTTGAAAATGTAACTTGCTATCAAATACTGCCTCAGTTGAATCATACAGGCCCTGGGATGTGAGAATGGTTAGATCTCAGCTAGAGCATTGTGTCCAAGTCTGGGCACCACACTTTAGGAAGGATGTCAAGGCCTTGGAGAGGGTGTAGAGGAGAGTTACTGGAATGGTACCAGGGATGCAGGGCGTCAGTTATAAAGGGAAGCTAGAGAAGCCGGGTTTTTTCTTCTTAGAGAAGAGAAGGGTAAGAGGATATTTAACAGAGGTGTTCAAAATAATGAGAAGTTTTAGAATAAATATGGAAAAACTGTTTCGTCTGGAAGGAACCAGTAACCAGAGGACACAGATTTAAGATAGCTGGCAAAAGAACCAGAGGGGAGATGAGAACTTTTTTTTATACAGTGAGGAAATTGGATGGGTCCTTGAGGGAAAAAAATTTACAGGGCTACGGGGATAGAGCGGGGGAATGGAACTGATTGGATTGCTCTACAGAGAGTTGGCATGGAGTCGGTGGGCTGAATGGCCTCCTTCTGTGCTGGAATGACTCTATGACTCTGAGTTGTTATGATCTGGAATGCGCTGCCTGAAAGGGTGCTGGAAGCATACTCAATTGTAACTTTCAGAAGAGAATTGGATAAATACTTGGAACGGAAAAGCCTGCAAGGATATAGGGAAAGAGCAGGAGAGTGGGACTAATTGTATATCTATTTCAAGGAGGCAGCACAGGCACAATGAGCTGAATGGCCACGTTTTGTGCTCTACAATTCTATCAATCCACAGCCTCTGCACTTGAAGGCTAGGTGAGATAGTGCCTCATCTGATGAGGCTGCCTGAGGAAGGGGATTGGAACTGGAGTAGTGGCTTCCCATTAAATTGCAGTGGCCACCTGCCAACATGCAGGACATGGCACTGGTCATAATGTTCCAATCCTCCTTAGATATAGGTGTGGTGCCAGAGGACTGGAGAATTGCACGTGTTACGCCCTTGGTCAAGAAAGGGTGTAAGGATAAGCCCAGCAACTACAGGCCTGTCAGTTCAACCACGGTGGTGGGAAAGCTTTTAGAAATGATTATCTGGCACAGAATTAAATGTGGATTAATTAAGGAAATCCAGCATGGATTTGTTAAAGGCAAATCGTGTTTAACTACTTTGCTTGAGTTTTTTGATGATGCAACAGAGAGGGTTGAAGAGGGTAAAGTAGTTGATATGGTGTACATGAAATTCCAAAACACATTTGATAAAGTGCCACATGAAAGGCTTGTCAGCAAAGTGCGAGTCCATGTAACAAACGGGTCATTAGCAGCATGGATTCAAAATTGGCTGAGTGACAGGAAACAGAGTAATTGTGACTGGTTGTTTTTTGGACTGTATATAGTTGGGTTCCCAGGGATTGCTATTGAGACCCCTACTTTTCTTGATATATATTAATGACCCTAGACTTAGGTGTACAGGGCACGATTTCAAAATTTGTGAATGACACAAAACTTGGAAGTATTGTGAACTGTGAGGAGGATAGTGATAAACCTCAAGAAGACATAGAGAGGCTGGTGGAATGGGTGGAAAAGTGGCAGATGAAATTTGATGCAGAAAAGTGTTAAGTGATACATTTTGGTAGGAAGAATGAGGAGAGGCAATATAAACTAAAGTGTACAATTCTAAAGGCGGTGCAGGAGCAGGGGGACCTGGGGTGTATGTGCACAGATCATTGAAGGTTGAAGGGCAGGTTAAGAAAGTGGTTAATAAAGCATATGGGATCCTGGTCTTTATAAATAGGGGCAAAAACAAGGAAGTTATGATAAACCTGTATAAAACATTGGTTTGGCATCAACAGGAGCATTGTGTCCATTTCTGGGCACCACACTTTTGGAAGGGTGTTAAAGCATTAGAGAGGGTGCAGAAACGATTGAAAAGAATTGTTCCAGGGATGAGGAACTTCAGTTACGTGGATAGATTGGAGAAGCTAGGGCTGTTCTCCTTGGAGAAGGAAAGATTAAGAAGAAATTTGATACAGGGGTTCAAAATCATGAGGGGTCTGGACAGAGTAGATAGGGAGAAGCTGTTCCCACTGGCAAAGGATCCAGAACCAGAGGGCATTGATTTAAGGTGATTAGGAAAAGAAGCAACAATGACATGAGGGAAAACATTTTTACCCAGCAAATGATTAGGATCTGGAAAGCACTGCCTGAGTGTGTGGTGGAGGCAGTTTCAATCGAGGCCTTCAAAAGAGAACTGAATAATTATCTGAAGAGAAAGATTTTCAGGACCAATGGGGAAAGGCTGGCTAGTGGGACTAGGTGAGTTAACTCATGCAGAGAGCCAGCACAGATACGGCGGGCCGATTGGCTTTCTTCTGTGATGTAACCATTCTTTGATTCTATGATTGTAAGTGCAATACAGGTAGACCAGTTCAAGTGAGGACCTGTCGAAAGTCTTTGGTCTGCCTCTAAGCCACCAAGCAACAAAGGGAGAAACCGATGTGATAGGAGATCGCAATGCATTTAGACACCATTTGCTGGGCTGAAGGGAAGTGTGAGTTTACACCTGCACTTCCACATTTTCCAGGGTGCTGGCTCTCTCCAACCGACCAAATGGAGACCGACACAGGGCAGCGGCCGAACCCCTTCTCACAATCTGGGGTGGAGTGGTGTGGACAGAATTACCTTCGAGTTTTCACTTCCAATCAGAGTGATAATGGTACAGGTCTCCAAACAAGTTTCCCTCTCAACTGCAGATACTGCTTCACGTGGTCATTTAATGAAGCTGGTATGGGGCACTAATACGTAAAAGGATTGTTACCCAGAGGCTGTTTCTGTGCAGCAGTTAAATTTCTAACCCAACATTATCTTATGAAGAGAGCTCTGATAGTCCTTTGCTGACCATCTTCCAATAATTTTTGCTCAATCTATCACTGGTATCTGTTGTGTGATTGTTTTTAAGAGTGATGTCCCTTTAAGATCTTAGTATGCCAATGAGCTATGTGCCAGGATGCAGTCATGTGACTACATGCCTGTCTCACTCTGTTACAGTAACACCAAGAGGCAAGTCATGTAAATTTTTTTTTATTCATTCACGGGATGTGGGCATTACTGGCTATGCCAGCATTTATTGCCCATCCCTAATTGCCCTTGAGAAGGTGGTGGGGAGCTGCCTTCTTGAACCGCTGCAGTCCATGTGAGGTAGGTACACACACAGTGCTGTTAGGAAGGGGTGGCACAGTGGCACAGTGGTTAGCACCGCAGCTCCAGGGACCCGGGTTCAATTCTGGGTACTGCCTGTGCGGAGTTTGCAAGTTCTCCCTGTGACCGCGTGGGTTTTCGCCGGGTGCTCCGGTTTCCTCCCACAGCCAAAGACTTGCAGGTGGTAGGTATATTGGCCATTGTAAATTGCCCCTAGTGTAGGTAGGTGGTAGGGAATATGGGATTACTGTAGGGTTAGTATAAATGGGTGGTTGTTGGTCGGCACAGACACGGTGGGCCGAAGGGCCTGTTTCAGTGCTGTATCTCTAAAATAAAAAATAAAATTTTGACCCAGCGACAGTGAAGGAACGGCAATATAGTTCCAAGTCAGGATGGTGTGTGACTCGGACGGGAGCTTTCAGGTGGTGATGTTCCCATGCATCTGCTGCTCTTGTCCTTCGAAGTGGTAGAGGTCGTGGGTTTGGAAGGTGCTGTCTAAGGAGCCTTGCTGCAGTGCATCTTGTAGATGGTACACACTGCTGCCACTGTGCGTCGGTGGTGGAGGGAGTGAATGTTTGTGGATGTGGTGCCAATCAAGCAGGCTGCTTTGTTCTGGATGGTGTCGAGCTTCTTGAGTGTTGTTGGAGCTTCACCCATCCAGGCAAGTGGAGAGTATTCCATCACACTCCTGACTTGTGCCTTGTAGATGGTGGACAGGCTTTGGGGAGTCAGGAGGTGAGTTACTCACCGCAGGATTCTTAACCTCTGACCTGCTCTTGTAGCCACGGTATTTATATGGATACTCCAGTTCAGTTTCTGGTCGATAGTAGCCCCGAGGATGTTGATAGTGGGGGATTCAGCGATGGTAATACCATTGAATGTCAAGGGGAGATGGTTAGATTCTCTCTTGCTGGAAATGGTCATTGCCTGGCACTTGTGTGGCGCGAATGTTACTTGCTACTTATCAGCCCAAGCCTGGATATTGTCCAGGTCTTGCTGCATTTCTACACGGACTACTTCCGTATTTGAGGAGTCGCGAATGGTGCTGAACATTGTGCAATCATCAGCGAACATCCCCACTTCTGACCTTATTATTGAAGGAAGGTCATTGATGAAGCAGCTGAAGATGGTTGGGCCTAGGACACTACCCTGAGGAAATCCTGCAGTGATGTCCTGGAGCTCAGATGATTGACCTCCAACAACCACAGCCATCTTCCTTTGCGCTAGGTAAGACTCCAACCAGCAGAGAGTTTTCCCCCTGATTCCCATTGACTCAAGTTTTGCTAGGGCTCCTTGATGCCATACTCAGTCAAATACTGCCTTGATCTCAAGGACAGTCATTCTCCCCTCACCTCTTGAGTTCAGCTCTTTTGTCCATGTTTGAACCAAGGCTGTAATGAGGTTAGGAGGTGTATGGCCCTGGCGAAACCCAAACTCAGCATCACTGAGCAAGTTATTGCGAGGCAAGTGCTGCTTGATGGCACTGTTGATGACACCTTCCATCACTTTACTGATGATTGAGAGTAGACTGATGGGGCGGTAATTGGCCAGGTTGGACTTGTCCTGCTTTTTGTGTACAGGACATACCTGGGCAATTTTCCACATTGACGGGTAGATGCCAGTGTTGTAGCTATACTGGAACAGCTTGGCTAGGGGTGCAGCAAGTTCTGGAGCACAGGTCTTCAGTACTATTGCCGGAATATTGTCAGGACCCATAGCCTTTGCAGTATCCAGTGCCTTCAGTTGTTTCTTGATATCACACGGATTGAATCGAATTGGCTGAAGTCTGGCATCTGTAATGCTGGGGACTTCAGGAGGAGGCTGAGACGGATCATAAACTCGGCACTTCTGGCTGAAGATTGTTGCAAATGCTTCAGCCTTATCTTTCGCATGGATGTGCTGGATCCCCCATCATTGAGGATGGGTATATTTGTGGAGCCACCTCCTCCAGTTAGTTGTTTAATTGTCCACCACATTCACGGCTGGATGTGGCAAGACTGCACAGCTTAGATCTGATCCGTTGGTTATGGGATCGCTTAGCTCTGTCTATTGCATGCTGCTTATGTAGTTTGGCATGCAAGTAGTCCTGGGTTGTAGCTTCACCAGGTTGACACCTCATTTTGAGGTATGCCTGGTGCTGCTCCAGGCATGCCCTCCTGCACTCTTCATTGAACCAGTGTTGGTCTCCTGGCTTGATGGTAATGGTAGAGTGGGGAATATGCCGGGCCATGAGGTTACAGATTGTGGTTGAGTACAGTTCTGTTACTACTGATGGCCCACAGTGCCTCATGGATGCCCAGTTTTGCATTGCTAGATCTGTTTGAAATCTATCCCATTTAGCACAGTGATAGTGCCACACAACACGATGGACGGTATCCTCAATGTGATGGCGGGATTTTGTCTCCACAAGGACTGTGCAATGGTTACTCCTATCAATACAGTCATGGACAGAAGCAACTGAGGCAGGCAGATTGGTGAGGACAAGTTCAAGTATGTTTTCCCTCGTGTTGGTTCCCCCACCACTTGCCGCAGACCCAGTCTAGCAGCTATGTCCTTTACTACTCAGCCAGCTCGGTCAGTAGTGGTGCTACAAAGCCACTCTTGGTGATGGACTTAGAAGTCCCCCACCCAGAGTACATTTTGTGCCCTTGCCACCCTCAGTGCTTCCTCCAAGTGGTGTTCAACATGGAGGAGTACTGACTCATCAGCTGAGGGAGGGCAGTAGGTGGTAATCAGTAGGAGGTTACCTTGCCCATGTTTGACCTGGTGCCATGAGACTTCATGGGGTCCAGAGTCGATGTTTAGGACTCCCAGGCAACACCCTCCCTACTGTAGACCACTGTCCCAATAGTGATTGCAGTGTCTGGGACATTGTCTGTAAAGTATGATTCCGTGAGTATGACTATGTCAGGCTGTTGCTTGACTAGTCTGTGGGCCAGCTCTGTGCTGTGGGCGGCACAGTGGCGCAGTGGTTAGCACCGCAGCCTCACAGCTCCAGTGACCCAGGTTCAATTCTGGGTACTGCACGTGTGGCGTTTGCAAGTTCTCCCTGTGTCTGCGTGGGTTTCCTCTGGGTGCTCGGATTTCCTCCCACATGCCAAAGGCTTGCTGGTTGATAGGTTAATTGGCCATTATAAATTGCCCCTAGTATAGGTAGGTGGTAGGGAAATATAGGGACAGGTGGGGATGTGGTAGGAATATGGAATTAGTGTAGGATTAGTATAAATGGGTGGTTGATGGTCGGCACAGACTCGGTGGGCCGAAGGGCCTGTTTCAGTGCTGTATCTCTGAACTAAACTAAACTTTGGCACAATTCCCCAGATGTTAGTAAGGAGGACTTTGCAGGGTCGACAGGGCTGTTGTTTCCGGTGCCTAGGTCAATGCCGGGTGGTCCGTCCGGTTTCATTGACTTCGTAGCGGTTAGGCACAACTGGCTTGCTAGGCCATTTCAGAGGGCATGTAAGAGTTAACCACATTGCTGTGGGTCTGGAGTCATATGTAGGCCAGACCAGGTAAGGACAGCAGATTTCCTTCCCTAAAGGGCATTAGTGAACCAGATGGGTTTTTACAACAATCGACAATGGTTTCATGGCCATCATTAGACTAGCTTTTAATTCCAGATATATTAATTAAATTCAAATTCCACCTTCTGCTGTGGTGGGATTCGGACCCATGTCTCCAGATCAATACCCTGGGTCTCTGGATTATTAGTCTAGTGATAAAACCACTACGCCACCATCTACCCTAAATAGTTAGCTCTGCACTGTATATATATGTTACCTATTTAATAAACCTGTTTGAGATCTTCAATCAACTGAACTCCATGCATCTCATTTGTGTTGCATCAGACAACATAAAAAGCTTCTCATTACAAGTTGGCAGCTGTGGTGAGATGACAGAATCCAAGATTGAAGACCACATTGAAAACGGCTTTAAAAACTACCTGCAGCTAAAAGAGAGAAGGTTAAAAGAAAAACTTGCCCAAACAGTGCAAAGAAAAAAAACTCACCTCAAGCTATAGAAGACAGAGCTGAATGATAGGCTGCAAATCAATCACTGTGAGTGGGTGAGTCAGTGTGGCGTTGGTACAGGAATCCCAGTTTAAAAAAAAGCTTTGAGGTGCTTGCAAAGTTGATTGTTTTTAAAAGGCTCAGTAAAAGAAAAAACAGGGAAAACCCAATCCCTATTCCAGGTTGATCGATTGTTTTCAAAGGCTCCCCCCTGGCTGATCAGGTCAGCGCCACTACAGGAGGCACTCAACAGTGAAAAGCACAGGAATCCTCCATTCACACAGCTGACAGCTAAAGATATAAAAAGAAGCCCATTAAATCACTCAGATGCTGAAGAGCTTTCATTTACTCAGCCAGAGTTTTTAAAAAATCTATTAAAAACACTCAACTGGGTGGAATTACCTATTGACTCCAGCACTAGTCCAAATATCCTACCAGTCCGAATCCTCAAAGATATGTACCGGAGTCGTTGGAAGTCTATGATACAACCGACAACTGCCAAGTTATCTGCATACAATGGGTCACTTGCAGTGGCACATTAACAATGCAATGCAGATACAGCAAGTTGGCATGGAAACCACAAACATTCTACCTAGTAGACACAAACGGACCAGCAGTGGCAGGACTACCAGCATGTAAGGATCTCAACATCATAACTATCCACGAGAGGATTGCCAAGGGGAAATCTCCAAGGACCGGAACCTGCTCGCAAACTCTGAACAGCATCAAACAGTGGAGTGTGGAAACCCAGCAACAGCACAACTATGCCGTGCCTTCACTTCTGCTCTTTAAAGAACTGCCAGCACCACAACGAGCCAGTACGGAAAGGTATCTCCATGAGATCAAGTACTGTTCCCCCAACAAGTCCACGACCTGGAGCCCCAAGCCTTCAGGCACGGAGCATGAGGAGTGGCGAAGGAGATGCAATGTCCTGAAAAGGCAGAGGAGGAATGAGTTGAAGCATTGTCTATTGACTATTTGAGATGAGGTGCCAGAACTTTCCAGGAATGACAAGGCCCCAAAAGTGGTCATCTTGAGAAAATCAACAGAGTATGTCAGCAGGCTGAAGGTAGAGCAACAGAAACTGAATGCAGAGAGAGAGAAACTTCAGAAAAAAACAGCAACAGATGAGACACAAATCCCTGAGCAAGAATTGTCAAACCACTGAGATGATATATGGACTTCCAAGCCTCTACATTTGTAAATTTCACAATCTCTATTCATATGCAAATATTTTATGTTATCTAATTTTATCTAATTTTGCTTTTAGCATATGAGACCTATCTTTCGAAAGAAGGGGGATGTTGTGTGATTGCCTTTAAGAGTGATTCCCTTTAAGATCTTAGTATGCCAATGAGCTATGTGCCAGGATGCAGTCATGTGACTACATGCGAGTCTCACTCTATTACTGTAACACAAAGAGGCAAGTCATGTAAATAGTTAGCTCTGCACTGTATATACTTGTTAGCTGTTTAATAAACCTGTTTGAGATCTTCAATCAACTGAACTCCGTGCATCTCATTTATGTTGCATCAGACAACATAAAAAGCTTCTCATTACAGTATCCTGATCAACATTCTGGTATATCCTGGAATAAAAACATTGAATGGACCGACCCAGCAAACAAATTAAAACAATGGTTCATAGGTGTCCTTTTTTGTCTGGCTGAATGTAACAACTTCGAATAGGAGTCAGAGGTCAGCATGGTTTACAGCAACTGGAGGTAAATCCCACCAATTAAAAAGAATGCAGAAAACAACAATAAATTCTGGTATATTGTGCCTTTAATTTTAATTTATGTAATATTTGGAAAAGAATCATGAACTACTTACCATTGGGTATATGACATGCCATTAATATGTAATTTGTGCTGTCAATACAGTGAAACCTTTTGTGTGGATAGGGAAATGTTTGCAACAGCTGAAATCAAGCATGAGTCTTGATGAAAATGACTTTGAATTTTCAATTTCCCTTCACTTAATGAAAGCACTCCCTTATCAGACATCATGACAGTGGAACTGACTGCACCTGGTCACACAGCTCGGACAACCCATTGTTGCAGTCAGGGCAAGGGATGGCGTAAAATGAGGGTAGCATGGTATATTCCAGTTTTGGTTAGTAGAAAGGATCACTGGATGTACATGCGAGGAGAGTTTTGAAAAAGAAATGCACATTAATATTAGCCACGAATGCTTAATACTGTATAATGATTGTCCATTTCTCTCCATCACACAATGCAAGTTGAAGTTTTGTACAATTCATCACTAATAATATGAGCACATAGTTTTGACATAAAATCAAACATGCTCGAAACATATGATGTCCACCACAATAATAAATGGAAACCATTGGGATAGAACCTACCTTGCGCAAGGAGCACACAACGAACACGTTCTCCACTCACAAGACAAATCATGTTTTGCAAGGTCATGAGCTCCTCAAATATTCTTAGAAGAAACAGCTGAAAGCTTCATCACCAGCAGGGACCATTGCCCTCTACAAAAGGAAAAGTTAAGGAAAGAAAGACTTGGATTATGTAGCGCCTTTTACTCCTTAGGATGTTGGTGGAGGCGGCGGAGCGACATTTAAGAGGCATCTGGACAGGTACTTGAATGAGCAAGGCATAGAGGGATATGGAATTGATGCAGGCAGTTGGGCTTGGCCATGTGAGCCGCATGGAAGATGGCAGGATCCCCAAAGACACATTGTACAGCGAGCTCGCCACTGGTATCAGACCCACCGGCCGTCCATGTCTCCGTTATAAAGACGTCTGCAAACGCGACATGAAATCGTGTGACATTGATCACAAGTCGTGGGAGTCAGTTGCCAGCATTCGCCAGAGCTGGCGGGCAGCCATAAAGACAGGGCTAAATTGTGGCGAGTCGAAGAGACTTAGTAGTTGGCAGGAAAAAAGACAGAGGCGCAAGGGGAGAGCCAACTGTGCAACAGCCCCAACAAACAAATTTCTCTGCAGCACCTGTGGAAGAGCCTGTCACTCCAGAATTGGCCTTTATAGCCACTCCAGGCGCTGCTTCACAAACCACTGACCACCTCCAGGCGCGTATCCATTGTCTCTCGAGATAAGGAGGCCCAAAAGAAAGAAAGAAAGTTGGGATTAGTATAGATAGGCATTATGGTCGGCATGGACGCGGTGGGCCGAAGGGCCTGTTTCTATGCTATACGACTCTATGAATCTATGACTCTAATAGTCTCATCTTTCAGCAACAACAATGACTTGTATTTATATAGTGCCTTCAACATAATAAAAAGTCCCAAGGTGCTTCACAGGAGCATTATAAGGCAAAATTTGACACCGAGCCACATAAGGCGATGTTAGAGCAGGTAGCCAAAAGCTTGGTTAAAGAGGTGGGTTTTAAGGAGTGTCTTAAAGGAAGAAAGAGAGGTTTAGAGAGGGCTTTAAGGCCTAGGCAACTTTAAGGCATGGCCACCAATGTTGGCGAAAATTAAAATTGGGAATGAGGAAGAGGCCAGAATTAGAGGAGCACAGATGTCTTGGAGCATTGTGAGGCTGGAGGACATTACAGAGATAGGGAGGGGTGAGGCCATGGAGAGATTTGAAAACAGAGATAGGAATTTCAAAATCATGGTGTTGCTTGACTGGGATGACTTCATTTTCCAAAATTACCTGTAAAGCCTTCCTGATGGATTCTAAAGAGTCATTCTCCACTACCTGCCCCACAATCTTGCCCCACAGGTCAATAAGTACTTTGAGAACAGTCAAAATTCCAGACAACCTCACTCCCTGCTTTCTCAGTTTGTGTTACTGGCCCTTATTTCTACCAGATCCCATCAGCCCAAATATACTAGCTGCCTGCATGTTGCTCCTGCCTTTAATAATTTTAAATACTAGGATCAGATTCCCTCCGAGTCTGCGTCTCTCCAGCAAATAGAAATCCAAGACATCAAGTCATATTGTAGCCTTTCTGAATAATTCACAACATAACAAGGAGAAAAGTTTGAAACCTTTTGCAAAGTGTTGCTTCAGCAACAGCAGGAATACCACCTGCCGTCGTTAAGATGCTGCATTGACCTTCGAGCAAGTCAGCTCACCGACACTGCCGGCAGCATCAATTCCAGAGAGGAAATAGCAGATGCTCCAGAAGAATTGGAAATGATGACGAATGCAGAGTAAGAAACAGGAAATTACAGACTCAGTAGACAGAAGGAAACCTGCAGACACTAGTCTTTCCGTGTTGCCCACAACTTGCTACAGTGATTACACTCGTGGTTAGCTAGATGTACTCCACCCCAGGTTTTACATGAATTTAGGCTTGGCATCAAGACAAGAAGAAATGAAAAGAATTTTAGTGGGTCCTGAATATTGAATTAAATGGTAGGATGAACCAGACTTTGTTTTTTTTTTACATTCTCAGTTGGAGCAGCCCCTCTTCAACCACAAAATCTAGGGAAGTGCTCAGATGCCTTAATGCACTTGTTACACTAATAGAATAGAAAATTGTGCGTGTTGTAGAATAGGCTGCTGATTTGCTATGATCTCCTTTAATGCTATTGACAAAGACCAATTTTACGCCCAATGTGTTCTGGGTCCCCATTCTGGAAAAAAGTGTGAAGTAACAGAACCATGAATCACCTGTGCATTCAAGAGTGCTGATTTTGAACCTCAGCATTCTCAATGGACAGAAATGCCAGAAGCATTCTCATTCAATCAGAAATGGCTTGTTTCCATGGTAACACCCATTTAATTCCAGGGCTTGAGAAAATTTCCTTTTTTAAAAGGATAATATTGGAGTATTGCGTGCAGTTCTGGTCACCACATTATAGGAAGGATGTGGAAGCTTTGGAAAGGGTGCAGAGGAGATTTACTAGGATGTTTCCTGGTATGGAGGGAAGGTCTTACGAGGAAAGGCTGAGGGACTTGAGGTTGTTTTCGTTGGAGAGAAGGAGGAGGAGAGGTGACTTAATAGAGACATATAAGATAATCAGAGGGTTAGATAGGGTGGATAGTGAGAGTCTTTTTACTCGGATGGTGATGGCAAACACGAGGGGACATAGCTTTAAGTTGAGGGGTGATAGATATAGGACAGATGTCAGAGGTAGTTTCTTTACTCAGAGAGTAGTAGGGGCGTGGAACGCCCTGCCTGCAACAGTAGTAGACTCGCCAACTTTAAGGGCATTTAAGTGGTCATTGGATAGACATATGGATGAAAATGGAATAGTGTAGGTCAGATGGTTTCACAGGTCGGCGCAACATCGAGGGCCGAAGGGCCTGTACTGCGCTGTAATGTTCTATTTATCTATTCCAAAAAACCATGCTGAGAAGTTTTCGATTATCCAACTTGAAACATTATAGCAGGGTGATTTATAAATATTTCACAATAACTCACAAAGATGTTTACTTTGTGTTGGAGTGACTCTTCACAACTTCTTCTATGCACCAACATTGAGAAAAGTGCCTCTGTTAACATCTCGTAAATTATAAGACAGATCTGAAGAGTGGTTGTTAAAATTACCATGGAATTGCTTTTAGATTTCCTTACAATCCCCCAGTCTTGTTACTGGAGCCTCCGCACAATGTTACAAAATAGAAGCAAAACACTGTGGATGCTGGAAATTTGAAATAAAAACAGAAATTGCTGGTAACACTCAGCAGGTCAGGCAGCATCCGTTGACAGAGAAGCAAAGTTAATGTTTCAGATGGACCTTTTGTCTCATTACCAACTCCTTTGGTTCTGCCCCATCATCCCTTTAATCAAGAATCACAGAATCGTTACAGTGCAGAAGGAGGCCATTCAGCCCATCGTGTCTGCACTGGCTCTCCGAAAGAACAATTCCCTCAGTTCCATTCCCCCATCTTCTCCCCGTAACCCTGCACACTCTTCCTTTTCATATAACTGTCTAATTCCCTTTTGAATGCTTCAATTGAACCTGCCTCCACCATGTTCTCAGGCATTGCATCCCAGACCTTAACCACTCGCTGCTTGAAAACGTTTTTCCTCGTGTCACTTTTGCTTCTCTTACCAAATTCTTTAAATCTGTACCCTCTTGTTCTCGATCCTTTCATGAGTGGGAACAGTTTCTCTCTATCTACTCTGTCCGGACCCCTCATGATTTTGAATACCTCTATCAAATCACCTTGCAGCCTTCTCTTCAAGGAAAACAATCCTAACTTCTCCAATCTATCTTCATAACTGAAATTCCTCATCCCTGGAACCATTCTCGTGAATATTTTCTGTACTCTCTCCAATGCCCTCACGTCTTTCCTAAAGTTCGGCGCCCGGAACTGGACGCAGTACTTTAGCTGAGGCCGAACTAGTGTCTTATATAAGTTCAACATAATTTCCTTGCTCTTGTACTCTATGCCCCTATTAATAAAGCCCAGGATACTGTATGCTTTATTAACCGCTCTCTCAACCTGTCCTGCCACCTTCGATGACTTATGCACATATACAGCCAGGTCCCTCTGCTCCTGCATCCCCTTTAGAATTGTATCCTTTATTTTATATTGTCTCTGCATGTTCTTACTGCCAAAATGAAGCACTTCACATTTCTCTGCATTGAACTTCATCTGCCACCTGTCTGCTCATTCCACCAACTTGTCTATGTCCTTTTGGAGTTCTACACTATCCTCCTCACAGTTCACAATGCTTCCAAGTTTCGTATCATCTGCAAACTTTGAAATTGTGCCCTGTACACCAAGGTCTAGGTCATTAATATATATCAGGAAAAGCAAGGGTCCCAACACTGACCCCCGGGGAACTTCACTACAAACCTTCCTCCAGCCTGAAAAACATCCATTAACCACTACTCTCTGTTTCCTGTCACTCAGCCAATTTCATATCCATGTTGCTACCATCCCTTTTATTCCATAAGCTATAAGTTTGCTCACAAGTCTGTTGTGTGGCACTGTATCAAACGCCTTTTGAAAGTCCATGTACACCATATCAACAGCATTGCCCTCATCAACCCTCTCTGTAACCTCATCAAAAAACTCCAGCAAGTTAGCTAAACATGGTTTTCCCTTAAGAAATCCATGCTGGCTTTCATAAGTTAACCCACATTTGTCCATGTGACTATTAATTTTGTGCCGAATTATTTTTTCTAGAAGTTTCCCCACCACTGAAGTTAAACCAACTAGCCTGTAGTTGCTGGGCTTATCTTTACACCCTTTTTTGAACAATGGTGTAACGTTTGCAATTCTCCAGTCCTCTGGTACCACCCCTGAGTCTAAGGAAGACTGAAAAATTATGGCCAGTGCCTCCACAATTTCCACCCTCATTTCCCTCAGTATCCTTGGATGCATCTCATCTGGTCCTGGTGCTTTATCCACTTTAAGTACAGACAGCCTATCTAATACATCCTCTTTATCAATTTTAAACCCCTCTAGTGTCTGAATTACCTCCTCTTCCACCATCTTCTTCCTCGGTAAAGACAGATGCAAAGTATTAATTTAATACCTCAGCTATGCCCTCTGCCTCCATTTGTAAATCCCCTTTCTGGTCCCTAATCGGCCCCACTCCTCCTTTTACCACCCTTTTACTATTTATATGTCTATAGAAAACTTTGGGATTTCCTTTAATGCTAGCTGCCAGTCTCTTTTCATGCTCACTCTTTGCTTCTCTTATTTGCTTTTTCACTTCCCCTCTGGACTTTCTATATTCAACCTGGTTCTCAATAGTATTTTCTACCTGGCATCTGTCATAAGCACACTTTTTCTTCTTTATCTTAATCTCTACCTCTACCACTGGTGCCTTCTGTACTCTACAGAGCTTCCTGTTTATTCTTTCCTCCCCTCCCCCCTTTCCCTGCTTCTGTTCTTGCTTAAAACCCATTATATCTCTAATCGTTGCCAGTCTGTTGAAAAGCTAATGACGTGAAATGATTACTCCTTTCTGGGTTAGAGTTTTGGTGGGGTGGGACCTTTTGTTAGACTCTCCATATCCACCTGGTCTCAACCCATTTTACTGGGTCTGAATTTATTAAGTATGCATGGTAGGATTCTCACCATCAAGTGGGAGCCTGTCAGTGCAAAACAGCATCAGAGGATCCAACAAGGGACCTTAAAGGGGAAAAATGGCCCCTAAGATCTGAGTGGAAGACCTATTAAAGACCTTGGCAGAGACTGGAGCCTTCAGCTCATTGGCAACAAAATGGAGGGCATGTAGTGTTGTCTAGACCCTAAGCTCTGGATTTCCGTCCCTAAACCTTTCTTCCCCTCTACCTGTATCTCCTTCTTGAAGACACTCCTTAAAACCTACCCCTTTGACCAAGCTTTTGGTCACCTGTCCCAATATCTCCTTATGTGGCTCAGTGTCATAACACTCCTGTGAAGTGCTTTGGGGTGTTTTACTATATTAAAGGTGCAAAACAAATGCAATTTGGCTGTTGTAGGATGGCTACAAGGTCCTCTCTATCCATGGGGACACCTCAGGACAGTTAACGCCAGAGCCCACCACCACCTCACTGACAGGGTTCCTGCGATGAGGCATTAACTTGGGCAGGAAAAAAAATCCACCATGGTGCGTGTCCTGTCCCCATGCGATTGTTTACATGCAGCAGGTGGGGAAGGAGTGGCAGCAGCAGTCTCAGGAGGGAATTCCTGGTGAGGGCAGTGAGGCACTTGTAGGCCTCATGATCTTATTTTCCAATGAGCGTGCCCAGATCGTGGAGGAAAATCCAGCCTCTCCTTAAGTTACTGGGAGAAAACTTTGTGTGCAAGACCTAGCAGGTTTTTTTTATTCATTCATGGGATGTGGGCGTTTGTGGCTAGGCCAGCATTTATTGCCCATCCCTAATTGCCCTAACTGAGTGGCTTGCTAGGCCATTTCAGAGGGCATGTAAGAGTCAACCACATTGCTTTTTCACACCAAACGTGCTGGGTGGAATAAGACTGAAAAGAAGGGCAGCAGATAGCTGAATGGCATTTCCCTGTCGAATTGTCACAGGAAGCAGGAGGAAATGTGGTTGAGCAATGGAAATGTCTGAAGTTGAATCTATTGGGAGGCCAAATTAAGAAAGATAACAGCAACTAAGAGAGTGATCAACAGAGTAAATTAAACCTAGTTACTTATCATAACTAAAAGGTCAATATTTGCTTGAGCAAGCTGTGAGATGGTCAGTGGGGTGTGACCCTACTGTCTGAGTCAAGGTTTGTGGTGGTTAGATAGCTAGAGGCACCATTTTCACAGAGGTTCTCCCGATCTCCTGCTGTAACTTGAGCTGACGATCGGTAGAACTGACCGGAACAACTGTTAACATCAACGCAAGCTCGAGGAACAGCATCTCATTTACCGATTAGGCACACTACAGCCTGCCGGACTGAACATTGAGTTCAATAATTTCAGAGCATGATGGGCTCCATTTTACTCTTATTTTCAGGTTTTTTTTCTTTTTTCTTTTTAAAAATTTTTTTTGTGTTTATTTTATTTTATTTCATTTCATCTTAGTTTGTTCAGTTTGCTTACCCACTTTTTTTTTCATGTCTGTACTTGCAGCTGTTCAATTTTCAGTCTGTTAACACACTATCTGTACTAATGCTTTGTCTTTCAACACACCATTAACATATTGTTTGCCGTTACTCCATGACCTTCTGGTCAGCTATTTTGTGACCTTGTCCTATTTACACCTTCTCCTTTGTTATCTCTTGCCCTTATTTTGGCCTTATTTTCCAATAGGACTCCCTCCCTTCCTCTAATTTGAATAGGCTGCAAGTATTTTTAAAGTACTGTGGAGGGGCTACATTGCAGATTCACCAGAATAATATGAACAGACAAAATTGAGAAGCAGCGGTGACTGACTAGATAACTCTGTGGCGAGCTGGCATAGAGTCCATGGGGCAAATGGCCTCCTTCTGTGTTGTATATGACTCTATGAGGCAGGAAAAGACTATCTGAAGCATGAAGCCTGCCCAATACTGGGGCTAAAAGGGTTAAATTACGAGAAGAGGTTGCACAAACTAGGCTCATATTCTCTTGAGTACAGAAGATTAAGGGGTGATCAAATTGTAGTATTTGTGATGATTAAAGGATTTGATAAGGTTAATAGAGAGAAACTATTTCCTTTGGTGGGAGAATCTTGGAATGAGAACTAGGTGTTCAGTGGTGATATCAGAAAGCACTACTTCACACAAAGGGTAGTGGAAATCTGGAACTCTCTCCCCAAAAAAGCTGTTGAGGTTGGGGGTCCATTGAAAATTTCAAAAATCAAGTAGATTTTTGTTACACAGGGGTATTAAGGGATATGGAACCAAGGCAGGTAAATGGAGTTAAGTCAGTCATGATCTAATTGAATGGTGGAACAGGGCCAAGACCTACACATGTTTCTGTGTTCTTAGCTTACCCAGAGAGCTTGTCCTTCAACACACTTGGATAAGGATTGAAAATTCCAATGAAGAAATAGTTCTGAAAGAATTGTCATGAAAGAACAGGGGAGGGGTGAAACAGGCTTAGCACAAACATTCAATGGGAAGTCCCATAGCCTCTGGGAGGTACCATTTCAAACACAGTACCCAGCAGTCGCCTTTTTGCACACTCTTTCATTTTGCCAAAGTTGGACTCACATCCATCTCATGCAGGTGGAGGTGGCTAATGTGAAACAGCAAAGAGATGCTCAGGCTTCCATTGCAAGACCTGACCCTGCTGTTCTGGCCATGCTCAGTGGAGTTGAAGCTATGGATCCCGAGTTTAGCCCAGTCGTTTTAAGACCCCACCCTCACTAGGTGTCTCTGCTTCCAAAATATGGTTACTGGATTGATGCCTATCGATGGTATTGTGGCTTCCTTGTTAATGGCAATTTTATGTCCATAATGACATTTCTGTGGCAGATACCATTTGAAATTAATAGAGTGCATTACCTTTCTTCACTTGCAGGCCATAGGGTTGATGTGAAGGACCCTAATCCCCATAAGGATGCCATCTGCAACATCTTGTGAAAGGCCTACCACCCTGTGAAAGCATTGCATCCTGTCAGCTGATATCCTTCTGCAGCAAAAGTAATGGAGATGCTACTCCTGCAACCACAGTAGCTTTGAAATTCCTCTGTACCTTCGGGTAGGAGATGGGTGGTTGTCCCATAGAGCTTCAGGAGCAGCATCTGTCACTTTTTGTTTATAGGCATGCGCCGTCCCTGAAGTGGTTTGGAAGGAATTGGGAGTGTGAGTGTTTCATGCAGGGGTAATCATCATCTGCTGGAGATGGTGTAACCATGTGACAATCTCTCCAGTGAAAGGGCAAATACATGTCTTCTGTAACATGCCCAAATTTAAAAATGGGGATCCTGGGGTAGTGACTTGTGCAAACAGATGCCTCAGGCATGGCTTCTCAAACTCCTTTTCCTCTTTGAGTCATCCAATATGTTTGGAATCAGGCAATTCCCATGTTCAGCATTTTGTATGGTGCTCTCTAAGTGCCTATATATTGAAGGAAAACACTAATAATGTGAAACCCTAAATTGCAAAAACAGCAGAGTTGCCAACAAATATAATTAATGCAATGTTGACCAATAAAGACAGAAGGAGCTTTTCCAGTGGACCCAATATGTAGTTACCATTAAAAGGCCTGTTTGAGTAGGCCAGCCCCCATGGGCTAGTTTCTATAAAGCCCTGGATGTTGGGATCTGTGGCGGGGGGATAGGGGGGCGTTGAGGAGGCCCCGGATGTGGCCCACCAGCAGAGCCTGGCCTGATATTGCCGGCAGTGGTGAGGCCTCGTGGCGATGGGACCGCAATTTAAATATTTTAATAAATTAAAATACCTGCGTTAATTATTCTCCCATCACCTTCTGAAGTCCTGCCATGATCTTGACCCCGGCGGCTGACACTGCCACGCCTTCGGATCCCCGTCCAGGGAAACAAGGCACAACACTGTTGGGGAGCTGTGAGGCCATAAGTTTCTCAGTGCTGGGGGTCGGGGAAATGGGGTCAAATTATTGTCATGGGTGTAGGGGATGGTGGGAAGTTTAAAGTTTCTGCGGTTGTGGGGGAGGTCGGATGGTAAAGCTAAGTGTTTGGTGAGGGGAACGGTAAATAATGAATTAATTGTTATGGGGGGTTGGGGAGGAGCAAAAGAGATGTATTTATTTAATTTCATTTTATCTTTCTTTAAATATTTAAATTTGCCGGTAAGGCTAACAACCCTTTAAAAATGGCATTAGCGCCTGCACACAGACAGCTGATGCCATTGCCGGGGACGGAGAGCCCGCACCCCCCCCCCCATGTGATTGGGGGGACGTCGGCCCACATCAGCTATTTAAATGAGCCGATGCGCTTGGAATCGTGGCGTCATTTTGGCGTGCGGCCCGCGCAGGTGGGCCGCCATTTTTTTTGCCCGCCACCAAATTTGGCGGCGGGCTTATAGAATTCAGCCCACAGGTTTCCTACAGCCCCTATTTAAAATGGTTGAGCTGCACGCCTTGGATGGTTCCTGTTCTGCAGGTGGCAATTTGGAGAAAAGACCCAATTTATTTAGAGCATTAGTGCAACTGAGGGGTAATTATGCTGATAGTGACCTCACTTTTACCCTCAAAAATATCTTTCAGGAAATCAGATGCATCGTAACTCGACAGCACAGATAGCCTAAACTGAAGGCCAAGACTTAAGCTATAACTAGGCAGAGTATTGCAGTTGCCTTCACTTGCTCATGGCGGAAAGAGAGCAACTAGGGCACAGATATTATGAATGGGTTGCTTGTGCACTGTGTTTTATGAGCCTCCTTTTTACTTAGTTGATGAGCCCATTGGTGACTTTGTGCAAAAGTATTGTTCCCTGCAAAAACCCTTCCTAATGCAGCATGCTCATCGGTACCTTTGTGCTTTCTGCAGGCAATCATTTGCAATTATATATAATTATTAATAAGTTGCTCACTTTTCATCAACACTGACCTCTGCACAGCATTTGTCTTTCATGTTTGAAAAATCTTGTAATTTTTTGAGATATACAAAGAAAGAAAACCACAGGTGTCGACTGACAATGATTTATTTCATACCTTTTGTTCGAATGCTGAGTATATCTGTACTCTGCACACGCACAGAGAGGGTCAGGCATGGAACTTAAGCAAAGGCTGAAGCTCTCAAACAAAGGCCTAATTTGACTCACCAGGGAGTCACTGGACACAGTTCCCTACGTCAATAAACAAATAATAAAAACACAGTCCTTGTTACTGATGGATGTATTAGAATATAATGCTGGTTTTAATGGAAGCAGTACTTAAGAAAGAAGGAGGTAATCGTTTTTTTCTATTTTTCTCTACCATTGTCTGTTCTCGTCTTTCTTCTTATGTTTGGACTCTGCTTCTGCTAGTTGTTGTGGTTTAATGGTCTCTCTTAGACTAGCAGCAAAGCAAATATAAAGGCCCAGTAGGCAGTCAGAACCAACTGCAGTGCATCTCTTGCAAAATCTTTGAAGATGGCCCTAAACACAGGTCTTGAAGACAGCTTTAATGGCAGGAAAGGAAGATTTAAAAGAAAGAAAAAGGAACTCACAACATTAAAAACCGTATCTAATTTGGCACTAAACTGGTGTGGGAGACCTGCTGTGAGATTCGGGAACATCCACACTACTTCAGTCAAAGGTGCTATGGTGATGATGGGGCTAAAGCACATTGGGTTGGACTTTGCTGGAATTGTCATAGATTTGCTGCCGTGTGTGTGTGGGCTGCATTTAAGAGCCTGCTGCCGACCTCAGCGGCGAGCACAGAAAATGGCGGCCCGCATGTGCAGGCCGCACGCCAAAGAGCTGCCACGATCTCAATCGCGGTGGCTCATTTAAATTGCCGGAGCGGCCCGCACCCCACCCCCACAATCTCGTGGAGGAAGGGCGGGCTGTCCGTCCCCGGAAATGGCACCAGCTGCCTGTGCGCAGGCGTGTCGCCATTTTTAAAGGGTAGCCAGCCCTGCTGCCTAATTAAAATTTTTAAACACATACCCCCCAAAATTAAATGGATAATTTTCTTTTGTCCCTTTCCCACCCCCCAATAACGATTACATTAACTATTTGCCCTTCCCCCCCCACAAAACACTTTCCCCTTACATCTGACCTTGCCCCCCATAGACTGCACAAAGTTTGAAGTTCAACCCTTCCCACCATCCCCTACACCCGTTCCGTTCATTTGACCCCGTCCGCCACCGCCGCCTTACCTCCTCCCCCCTCCCCACCAGTATCGCACTTCCTTTCCCCGGACGGGGATTTGAAAGTGCGGGAGTGCCGTCCACCACGCCGAAGATAGCGGTGGGCCCTCAAGATTGCAGGTAAGTCTATGTTAATTCATTCATCTTATTCATTTGAATATTTTAATTGAGGTCCTGTTGCCCAGCGGTGGGGGGTGGGGGGGTTGCCGCCACAGAGCCTTGCCACTGCCGGGTGGATTGGCCAGGCCCTCCCAGCGTGAGGCCTATAGCAGCCTCATCTGGGCTTAGATAGAGTAGACAGAAAAGACCTGTTTCCCCTTTGGAGAGGTCAATTACCAGGGCACACGGATTTAAGGTGATTGGTAGAAGGATTAGAGGGGACATGAGGAAAAACTTTTTCACCCAGAGGGTGGTGTGTGTCTGAAATTCACTGCCAGGAATGGTGGTGGAGGCAGAAACCTTCAACTCTTTCAAAAGGTACCTGGACATGCACCTGAAGTGCTGTAACCTGCAAGGCGATGGACCAGGTGCTGGAAGGTGGGATTAGCTTGGGTGGCTAGTTTTCTCGGCGGGCATGAACACGACGGGCTGAATGGCCTCCTTCTGTGCTGTAATGTTTCTATAGTTCTATGGTTCTAAAAAACATTCTGCTGGAAGCCAACCTCGGCAACAAAACTGGCCACACCCCCAGATCAAATTAATCAGCAATTCTATGCTTTTAAAATTAAGCTTTCGGCACAAGAACACTAATGAGTATCTTGTAAAACCTTCTCAATATTAAAAAAATTCATTTTCAGTTATTTAAAATTGTATTAGGTAATGGACTCGTCACTCTTAATGCTTATTTCTAATGATAAACCCATTTTCAGCTGTCTTAATAATACTTCACTAGTTATCACTCTTAAATATATCAAGAAATATTTGTTAATGCAAGAAAAATAAAATAAATAATCACATTCTAAAATGCTGCCTGATTATATTGGTTCATGGAAGATTTTTGCATTCAAATGAGTTTGATTGGAAACTTGAGCGAAAGATATAATTCAGAAAACTAGTGTAATTTTGAGCACAATATATGCCTGGAGTGCTGATTGCACCAAAAGTGGAAACGTTTGTTTTGCTTTATTTTTTACAGATGGAACGTGCCCACTGATACGGCAACCTAAATTAATTACATTGGTGAAGAAGGTACCAGCAATGAAAAACTGGTATGTGCCAACACAGGCACAAAAGAGTGGGCATCTTCTATAGTGTTGCTACATTACATTGTTAGCATTCCTAATGATCCAGCATTGAACATCAAGGGAAAAGCAATTCGACTGAATACACTTTATAGACAACAACATTCAACAACGTACTGCTCGTTTACAAATTCCAGTTTGTGGACTAACTTACTTCTCTAATGTGGATTTAATCAGTTGCTTAGTTGCAACGTTGATTCACTACTTAGTGGTGTTTAGGGAATGATTATAAATTCTTACATTCAGATATATAAGAAGTAATTATATGAATTTGTGTTTCTGATACAGAATCGTTCCTGCTAGCAGCAGCTGTCAGGAATTTGAATGGAAATAATGAATAGAAAATTGTGAGATGCATATACCTAAATTTCGGAAATGTGAACCTGACAAGAGTAGAAATTCACTAGGAAGTGAGGGAGGAGGAGGAATTGGAGGCGGAGAAAATTACGCAGACCAGAGAGGTGGCCGGACACAGCTCGGTGCGTGAAGGGCTTGTGAGGATGCCATGAATGTAAGGCATCTCCGAATTCAGAACGTTTCAACTGAGCCCCTCTGATCCAGGTTGAAGGGAATGGCATGGAAGGGAGTCTGAGATACCCGTGCGAACATATGCATGGAAGACGCAGCCTGGAACATCTAATCACTAACCACCAATGAAGGAAGCACATCGGCCCAGAGGCTTTGCCCTCACCATGGAGGAACCTGTTATCTCTTTCACCACCTCATACCATTTTTCCTGTCATGGCAACAGACATGTAGCTTTAAGTGTCATCATTTGTACAGTGCAAATAGAGGGAAACAGTAGACAGAGACAATAAGAACACATCCCAGTGTCCCACTCAGTGCTGTGTGGAGCCTGGTAGCCTCCTTCTGCCACCCTCTGGGAAGAGGATCTCCTCTCCCTCACAGTTTCCAACATTAGATCCAGGTCAGCATCGATGAAGCGAGGGGCTACCCTGCCCCAGGTGCCAGGCCTCCGGTTCTCCTGTGACATCCCGCTTCCCTCTGGGGCTGTGAAAGGCTTTGTGAAAGGTCTCTCCCTTAGGACAACCAGTAGCCTCAGTGATGGCTGCTGTGAGGAGTCTAAATTAGTCCCTAACTTCATCTGACCCTCCTCCGTTCCAGCCTGCACTGGCTCTAAGTGGACAGGAAACCCGTCTCCATATCAATTAAGGGTCATCCCATGAAATTGAGATTTTAATCATTTTCCCACCAGAGGAGGGTTCCTGACCAGAAAACAATCCCGAATCCTGTTTCCCACCTCCATGGCAAAAATTCAGTGCATGATTTTTAACACCTCTATCAAATCTCCTCTTAACCATCGCTGCTCTATGTTGTACAATCCCAGCTTCTCCAGTCTCTCCACATAACTTGAAACCCTCATCCCTGGTACCATTCCAGTAAATCCCTTCTATAACTTCTCCAAGGCCTTGACATCCTTCCTAAAATGTGGTCTCCATAACTGAACACAGTAGTCCAGCTGAGACCTAACCAGCATTTTATAATGGTTTAGCATAACGTCCCTGTTTTTGTACTGTATTAATAAAGCCAAGGATACAATATACTTTTTGACAGCCTTTTCAACTTGTCCTGCTTCTTTCAAATATTTGTGTACATATTCTTCCAAGTTTCTTTCTTCCTACACTCCCTTTAAAATTGTACTATTTAGTTCATATTGCCTGTCCAATTCGTCCTACCAAAATGTACATTCTGGTCTTATATTCTTACGTAGCATGTCACACTTCTCTGCATCAAACTTCACCTGTCATTTGTCTGCCAATTTCACCAATCTCTCTGTGTCCTCCCGAAGTCTGTTTTTCCCCCTGATTGTTTACTACATTTCCAAGTTTCAAATAAGCTGCAAACTTTGAAATGATTCCCTGCATACCCGATCCAGGTCATTAGATATAGATATCAAAAAGATCTATGATCATAATCCAACCGCAGGGGAACACCATTACATACTTCCCTCCAGTCTGTGAAACATCATTACTTTCTGCTTTCTGTCCCTTAGCCAATTTTGTATCCATGCTACTACTGTCTGTTTCATTCCATGGGCTTTAATTTTGCTCAGAAGCCTATCATGTGGTACTTTGTCAAACATCTTTTGAAAGTCCATATATGCAACATTAGCTTTACTGCCCTCATTAATCCTCGGTGTTACTTCATCAAAGAACTCTTTCAAGTTTCTTTTTATTCATTCGGGGGATGTGGCTGTCACTGGCCAGGCCAGCATTTATTGCCCATCCCTAACTGCCCTTGAGAAGGTGGTGGTGAGCTGCCTTTTTGAACAGCTGCAGTCCTTGGGGTGTAGGCACTGCCACAGTGCTGCTAGGAAGGGAGTTCCAGGATTTTGACCCAGCGACCGTGAAGGAATGGTGATATAGTTCCAAGTCAGGATGGTGTGTGGCTTGGAGGGGAACATTCAGGTGGTGATGTTCCCTTGTATCTGCTGCCCTTGTCCTTCTAGGTGGTAGAGGTCACGGGTTTGGAAGGTGCTGTCTAAGGAACCTTGGTAAGTTGCTGCAGTGCATCTTGTTTATTTTACACACTGCTGCCACTGTGCATCGGTAGTGGAGAAAGTGAATGTTAAAGGTGGTTGATGGGGTGCCAATCAAGCGGGCTGCTTTGCCCTGGATGGTGTAAAGCTTCATGAGTATTGTTGGAGCTGCACCCATCCAGGCAAGTGCAGAGTATTCCATCACACTCCTGACTTGTGCCTTGTAGATGATGGAAAGGCACTGGGGAGTCAGGAGGTGAGTTACTCATCGCAGGATTTCCAGGCTCTGACCCGCTCTTGTAGCCACAGCATTTATGTGGCTACTCCAGTTCAGTTTCTGGTCAATGGTGACCCCCCAGGGTGTTGATAGTGGGGGATTCAGCGATGGTAATGCCATTGAATGTCAAGGGGAGATGGTTGGATTCCCTCTTGTTGGAGATGGTCATTGCCTGGCACTTGTGTGACGCGAATGTTACTTGCCACTTATCAGCCCAAGCCTGGATGTTGTCTTGCTGCACATGAGCTGCTTCAGTATCTGAGGAGTCGCAAATGGTGCTGAATATTGTGCAATCATCAACGACCATCCCCACTTCTGACCTTATGATCAAGAGAAGGTCATTGATGAAGCAGCTGAAAATGGTTGGGCCTAGGACACTACCATGAGGAACTTCTGCAGTGATGTCCTGGAGCTGAGATGATTGATCTCCGACAACCAAAACCATCTTCCTTTGTGCTAGGTATGACTCCAACCAGTGGAGAGTTTTTCCCCCTGATTCCCATTGACTCCAGTTTTGCAAGGGCTCCTTGATACCATGCTCGGTCAAATGCTGCCCTGTCAAGGGCAGTCACTCTCATCTCACCTCTGGAGTTCAGCTGTTTTGTCCATGTTTGGAACAAGGCTGTAATGAGGTCAGGAGCTGAGTAGCCCTGGGGGAACCCAAACTGAGCGTCAGTGAACAGGTTATTGCTGAGCAAATGCCGCTTGATAGCACTGTCAACGACACCTTCCATCACTTTACTGGTGATCTGGAGTAGACTGATAGGGTGGTAGTTGGCCAGGTTGGATTTGTCCTGTTTTTTGTACACAGGACATAGCTGGACAATTTTCCACATTGCCGGGTTGCTGTACTGAAACAGCTTGGCTAGGGGCGTGGCTTCACTAGTCTTCACTACTGTTGTCGGGGCCTATAGCCTTTGCAGTATCCAGTGCCTTCAGTCATGTCTTGATATCACGTGGAGTGAATCGTATTGGCAGAAGACTGGCATCTGTGATACTGGGGACCTCAAGAGGTGGCCCAGATGGATCATCCACTTGGCACTTCTGGTTGAAGATGGATGCGAATGCTTCAGCCTTGTATTTTGCACTGATGTGCTGGGCTCCCCCATCATCGAGGATGGGATATTTGTGGAGCCTCCTCCTCCTGTCAGTTGTTTAATTGTCCACCACCATTCACAACTGGGTGTGGCAGGACTGCAGACCTTAGATCTGATCTGTTGGTTGTGGGATCGCTTAGCCCTGTCTAATGCATGCTGCTTTCACTGTTTGGCACGCAAGTACACATAGAACATAGAACAGTACAGCACAGTACAGGCCCTTCGGCCCACGATGTTGTGCCGAACCTTTAACCTACTCTAATATCAAGCTAACTACCTACCCTTCATTCTACTATCATCCATGTACCTATCCAAGAGTCTCTTAAATGTCCCTAATGTATCTGCTTCTACTACCACCGCTGGCAGCGCATTCCACGCACCCACCACTCTCTGTGTAAAGAACCTACCTCTGACATCTCCCCTAAACCTTCCTCCAATCACCTTAAAATTATGCCCCCTGGTGTTAGCCCTTTCCACCCTGGGAAAAAGTCTCTGGCTATCCACTCTATCTATGCCTCTCATCATCTTGTACCCCTCTATCAAGTCACCTCTCATCCTTCTTCGCTCCAATGAGAAAAGCCCTAGCTCCCTCAATCTTTCTTCGTAAGACATGCCCTCCAGTCCAGGCAGCATCCTGGTAAATCTCCTCAGCACCCTCTCTAAAGCTTCCACATCCTTCCTATAATGAGGCGACCAGAACTGAACACAATATTCCAAGTGTGGTCGAACCAGGGCCTTATAGAGCTGCAGCATAACCTCGTGGCTCTTAAACTCAATCCCCCTGTTAATGAAAGCCAACACACCATACGCCTTCTTAACAACCCTATCAACTTGGGTGGCAACTTTGAGCAATCTATGGACATGGACCCCAAGATCCCTCTGTTCCTCCACACTACCAAGAATCCTGTCTTTAAGCCTGTATTCTGCATTCAAATTCGACCTTCCAAAATGAATCACTTCACACTTTTCCAGGTTGAACTCCATCTGCCACTTCTCAGCCCAGCTCTGCATCCTGTTAATGTCCTGCTGCATCCTACAACAGCCTTCCACACTATCCACAACTCCAGCAACCTTTGTGGCATCGGCAAACTTACTAACCCAGCCTTCCACTTCCTCATCCAAGTCATTTATAAAAATCACAAAGAGCAGAGGCCCAGAACAGATCCCTGCGGAACACCACTGGTCACCGAGCACCATGCTGAATACTTTCCATCTACTACCACCCTCTGTCTTCTATGGGCCAACCAATTTTGTATCCAGACAGCCAACCTTCCCTGTATCCCATGCCTCCTCACTTTCTGAATGAGCCTACCATAGGGAACCTTATCAAACGCCTTGCTAAAATCCATATACACCACATCCACTGCTCTTCCTTCATCAATGTGTTTTGTCACATCTTCAAAGAATTCAATAAGGCTTGTGAGGCATGACCTGCCCCTCACAAAGCCATGCTGACTGTCTCTAATCAAACCATGCTTTTCCAAATAATCATAAATCCTGTCTCTCAGAATCCTCTCCAATAATTTGTCCACTACCGACGTAAGACTGACTGGTCTATAATTCCCAGGGTTATCCCTATTCTCTTTCTTGAACAAGGGAACAACATTTGCCACCCTCCAATCATCTGGTACTACTCCAGTGGACAATGAGGATGCAAAGATCATTGCCAAAGGCGCAGCAATCTCTTCCCTCGCTTCCCGTAATATCCTTGGGTATATCCCATCTGGCCCCGGGGACTTACCTGTCCTCATATCATTCAAAATTTCCAGCACATCCTCCCTCTTAACCTCAACCTGTTCGAGCATATCAGCCTGTTTCACGCTGTCCTCACAAACGACCAGGTCCCTCTCACTAGTGAATACTGAAGCAAAGTATTCATTTAGGACCTCCCCTACCTCCTCCGACTCCAGGCACGTTCCCTCCACTATCCCTGATCAACCCTACCCTCACTCTGGCCATCCTCTTGTTCCTCACGTAAGTGTAGAACGTCTTGGGATTTTCCTTAATCCTACCCGCCAAGACTTTTTCATGTCCCCTTCTAGCTATGTGTAGTCCTGTGTTGTAGCTTCATCAGGCTAACATCTCATTTTTAGGTATGCCCTCCTGCACTCTTCATTGAACTAGGGTTGGTCCTCCAGCTTGATGGTAATGGTAGAGTGGGGGATATGCCGGGCCATGAGGTTACAGATTGTGGTTGAATACAATTCTGCTACTGCTGATGGCTCACAATGCCTCATGGATGCCCAGTTTTGAGTTGCTAGATCTGTTTGAAATCTATACCATTTAGCACGGTGCTAGTGCCACACAACGCGACGGTGGGTATCCTCAATGTGAAGACTGGACTTAGTCTCCACAAGAACTGTGCAGTGGTCATCCTACCAATACTGTCATGGACAGGTGCATCTGCGACAGGTAGATTGGTGAGGACAAGGTCAAGTAGGTTTTTCCCTCACCACCTGCCACTGACCCTGTCTAGCAGTTATGTCATTTAGGATTTGGCCAGCTCAGTCAGTAGTGGTGCTCCCGAGCCACTCTTGGTGATGGACATTGAAGTCCCCCACCCAGAGTACATTTTGTGCCCTTGCTACCCTCAGTTGTTCTTCCAATTGATGTTCAACATGGGGAAGCACTGATTCGTCAGCCGACGGCGAGCATTAAGTGTTAATCAGCAGAAGGTTTCCTTGCCCATGTTTGACCTGATGCCATGAGACTTCATGGGGTCCGGAGTCAATGTTGAGGACTCCCAGTGCAACTCCCTCCTGACTGTGTTCCACTGTACTGCCACCTCTGATGGGTCTGTCCTGCCGGTGGGACAGGATATACCCAGGGATGGTGATGGTGGCGTCTAGGACATTGGCTGCAAGGTATGATTCCGTGAATATGACTACGTCAGGTTGTTGCTTGACTAGTCTATGGGACAGCTCTTTCAATGTTAATGAAGAGGACTTTGCAGGATCAACAGGGCTGGGTTTGCGTTGTCATTTCCGGTGCCTAGGTCGATGCCGGGTGGTCTGTCCGGTTTCATTCCTTTTCTTAAACTTTGTCGCAGTTTAATACAACTGAGTGCCTTGCTAGGCCATTTCAGAGGGCATTTAAGAGTCAACCACATTGCTGTGGGTCTGGAGTCACATGTAGGCCAGACCAGGTAAGGATGGCAGATTTCCTTCCCTAAAGGACATTAGTGAATCAGATGGGTTTTTATTTGACAATGGTTTCCTGGTCACCACTAGACTAGCTTTTTAAATTCCAGATGTATTAATTGAATTCAAATGCCACCATCTGTCGTGGTTGGATTCGAACCCATGACCTCAGAGCATTAGCCTGGGGCTCTGGGTTACTAGCATTACCCCTACGCCACCACCTTCCCCGTTGGTCAAACATGATTTGCCTTTAACAAACTTGTGCTGGCTTTCAATTACTAACACATACTTTTCAAAACGCCAATGAATTTTGTCCCAGATTATTGCCTTGAAATGTTTCCCTACCACCGAGTTAGGTCCACAGGTCTATGGTTTATCCCTTTCTCATTTTCTAAACAGGGGTGTGACATTTAGAATTCTCCAGTCCTCTGGCAACAAGCCTGTATCCAGGAAGGCTTGAAAATTGTAGTTAGAGCCGCTGCAATTTCCATCCTTACTTTCCTCAGTAAATTAGGACGCATTCCCTCTGGATCAGGTGACTTCTACCTTGAGGAGTGCCAACATATCACATCTCTCCTCTTTATCTATGTTTATCCTATCCAATGTCACTACTACTTCCTTCTTTGCTGCTACACTGGCAGCATCCTTTTCGCTATGGAAGACAGATGCAGAGCGCTCAATTAATACGTTAGCCATACCCTTTACCTCTATAAGATTTCATTTCTGGTCCCTAACCAGCTCTACCCTTCCTTTGACTATCTTTTTACTATTGGTGTGCTAATAAAATATTTTGGATTCCCTTTTATTATATCCTTATACTCTTTGCCCCTCATAAACCCTTTTTTAGATCTCCTCTGTACTTCCTCTATTCAGTTTGGTTCTCTACAGTATTATGAACCTTACAATTGTCTCATTTTAATCTCTATATCTTTAGTTATCCAGGCAGCTCTAGCTTTGGATGCCCTTTCTTTCCCTCTAATGGGTATCTGTCTACTCGATAACTGAGCCATCTCCCATTTGAAGGACTCCCACTGTTCAGTTCTGTTTTACCAACCAATCTATCTCCTTCCCACTATTTAGTGGCTGAGAATATGTATCTAGAAGTGTAATAGCTCCTCTATTTATCCCTAATTCTAACCACGTAGACCCCTCAACTGCATTATCCCTCTCTAGTCCTATAATAGTTTTTTTTGATCAATACTGCCACTCCCCTCCTTTCTTTCCTTCCTTATCTTTCCTGAATACCTTGTAGCCAGGAATATTAAGTTCCTAATCCTCCCCTTCTTTGAGCCAGGTCTCTGTTATGCCACTTTATGATCGTCCCATGTAGCGACTTGTGCCTACAAGCTCACCGAGCTTTCTGTAATAATTGTTAGGACCAGGTGAGAAAGAGGTCTAGGGTTCCCCTTCAGCCTTCACTTGGCCTTACTGTAACAGGGTTTTATTTTTAAACACACTGTGTTTTAGCTCCCCCTTGGTGAATCCTTGTTTACCGCTTTCCAATTATAAGGCAAAGAAACCAGCACAAACTGGCTTTCTTAGGTTTAAAGAAGAAAGGTGAAATTTTATTAAACTTAAACTCTAATTCGGTTGACGCCTATGGATACACAACGCACCCATGCTAACATGCATATGAGATATACACATGCAAATAGAGACAGAAAAGAGCAGAAGAAAAATTAATAGGAAAGATTTGAGGCAATATCTGAAGAGTTGTTACGATTCTTCGAGCTCACTGGAGAGTCCTTTTGTAGGTTTATCTTGCTTTTCTTTGGGGCCTAGTATTCTTCTTAAACCTTGTACACTGTGGGAGACTTCTCTCTTGGATTCATGTGTCGTCAGTCGGGTTTTGGAGTTCTGTGAGAAAGAGATGGGAGCAGACAGGAGGGGCTGTGGCGAGCCAGCCAGGAGAGGTCTTTTCAATCCAGGAGCAAAGAGCTTTCTGCAGGCTCTCAGTTCAAAACTCTGTGACAGACAGTTAGTCATGTGACTAACTGGTCTCACCATGTCTGTTTGTGGATTGAATTGGAGCAGGGAATAGCTCCTTTGTCTACAAGCACTGTCTGTTAATATGCAAAAATGACTTTCAATCCAGGGGCCTGGCAACCCCTTGTAACAGGCCTTCTCTTCTTCTCAGCAACAATGTGAAATTTAATGGCCATGTGGCAAAATTAATATGCCTCATTCTTGGCAGGTGGCGTCCTGCATGACATAATAATGATGAAGCTATCAGTGATAGCGTTTATTACAGGGTACTTCTGACAACAAATTCTGGTGTCTGCTGAGTTAGATGTGGAAATTCAGAATTTGCTTTCAGAGATAGCCTGCTCCTCACTATAGACCTGGCACTGAAATCATTGTAATATCATGAACTTGGGGCACATATCCATTAGTTCAGCACTAAAAATGGCTGCAAAAATTAGGGCTAGTGCATTGAGGAGTAAGTGAGTTTTTAATAGTGAACAACCTCCGTGTCCCTGAAAATTAATTTGACAAGAGTGGAGTCTCATTCCCTCAGAACAAAAGTAATGTTGCAGATTTTTAAAATTTTGTTTATAGATTTTCTGCTTTTCTCTTTTTTCGCTCTCCCTTAATCCCATGTTTCTGTTCGAATCTTTGCTTCCTGTATAATAAGCTAAATGTAATTTATATTTCCTGTTTTTTCACATCCTGGTTTGCAGTCTGCATGTCTCAATGAGAATTCTTCAATCAGATTGGTTAAAAAGCCTCCCTGTTGCTTTCCCTGCTCACAGGCACCACAGATTCCCTGTAGAAGGTGCCGTACTTGATCAGATGCTAGATTAGTAGAAACCTTTGCTGAGAAGCCTGGAAAAAGTCTCTGTGAGGTGAACTCTGTGAGCAAAAGTCGTTCCTTTGCCACTGAAAGCAAAATCCAGGCCATTATATCTGCTATTGGAAATGCAAAGATGATTGTAATACAAAAATATGCCATGTACATGGATATTATTTTCAGAAAATATTAGGATAATGAAATACATTGTGTATGATTTGTTTGCATAATAGGTCAGTTATTTTTGTGTTATCAATGCAGTGCAGATTAAAGAAATGTAACAATGCCACAAATTTATCCTTCAGTGAGCATGTTGTCATGCACCAGTTGAATGGAACCTCCAGCTGTCTGTGTTGACTGGCTATGAAATTAGCAGAAACCAAAGAATTGCGCAAATGGCAACTAATCACTGAGTGCTGGGCATCAGTGACTGTATGTTATTAGGGCATGCTTTCTGACCCCTTACCCTTGGTGAGCTGCCTTGGCCATTTTGGATGCCAAATCATGGGCATCGTTCCTGGGATATTCCAATCCACACAGGTGGCAGGCAGGTAATTCACCTCTACATTGGACACAGAAAATGTAGGCTTTGATCCGGTCTTGGGATGAGGTGAAGCTCTCACTGGGCTCTTGCAGTTTATAATGTTTTCCAATCCCCTCCCTACCTATCCATCAGGCTGCATATACTACAAAATAATAAAGATTATTTAAATACAAACATATGAAGGGTACATTATTCTTGACAATATAGAGGTGATAAAATACACTGAGTGATATGTTTGCATTATACATGAAAGTTATTTCAGTGTTATCAATGCAGTGCAGATTGGAAAAATGCAGCAATGCCACAAATTTATCTTCAGTTAACATGTCATGCATCAATCGCATGACCTATTGGATCTGAATTAAGACAATGGAGTTTTCCACAGTGAAGTTAAATTAGTAATAGCCCTGCAAGAGCCAAACTTCTGCTGCCATGTAATATCAGTCTCTCAGCTTGACTCACCAACCTTAGTTCCCTTGTGCTACTTACTGACAGGAGAAACACAGAGGAATTAAAAGAAGCTTGTGAACATTGCTGTGAGCCAATTTGTGGTGGGCAAGTAGCAAGGAAATCTGTGCACTTTACTTTGCAGGTCTTAGAGATAATTCCATTAACTCAAAAATATGATACATAAACTAAAACAAAAATAACTAGTTCATTTCCACACAATGCATCAGGGTATACAGCTCAGTGTTTCTGGAATGTTTTAAAAAGACCAATAAATATTCCATGATGTTGCTTAATGTGAATCAGAGGTTACTCTGTTGTACTGAGAGGAGGGCTGGGCGACGGGTGCAGGGGAGAGCTGCTGAAATGGGTGAGGGTGCGCATCTCCAGTGGAAGAATTTGAGAAGAAACCTCACCAGAGACAATGAAGCAAGTGTTTCTGATCTTTCATCCACTGCTCCCATGGACGCCAGAGGAGTCTGAGGCAAAAGTCAGAGACACTGCAGAAGTCAAGGCCCATGGCTCCTGAGCCTGTTGGCTAAGATTTCTGGGGGTCCTGCTACAAATAGAAGGATATTGGATGAGCATCATACTCTCAGAGTGACACTAAGGACCATCTTAGAGGATTTGATATAGATGCCAGGAGTCCAATGCCATCCTCTGCCAATATCCAAGAAAAATTCACCACAATGCAGCAGTCTCTGGAGTGGGTGATGGTGGTGCCAGGAACATCTGCATACCTCGCCCCCTAACGCAGAGGCTATCATACCAGTCAGTGCATCCAATGTGAATGCTTTAACCACTGGCCTTCAGGTCTTATGGGATGGTTAAAGAGAACAATGGCAGCTGGTTTCTGAGTTATTTTGGGGCTGCGTCTCTCAGGGTCTGCCTGATCTAATAGCAACATCTGGTTTGCCATCCCGTTGGTCAGTGATAACTCAGATCTAAGGCCCAATTCAAGTAGCTACAGTCTTTCTTAATGACACCACCCTGTCTCCTGATGACAGCTCAGTTGATCTTTCCAGCCAAACTCTTGAGCTACCTGCTCACATTGCTGGCAGGAGACAAGACCAAGCTGTTCATATTAATGACAATGATTTTTAATTTCTAACTTTTTTTTCCTGAACGTTAGGTCCAATTCCCCTGCTCTAAGGAAAACAACCCTAGCCTATCCAATCTCACCTCATAGCTGAAATGCTCCAGCCCAGGCAACATCCTGGTGAATCTCCTCTGCACGCTTTCCAGTGCAATCACATCCTTCCTATAGTGTGGCGACCAGAACTGGACACAGTACTTCAGTCGTGGCCTAACTAGCATTTTATAAGAGGACCAAAAAAGAAGTCTTGAGCCCAGAATTTCCTTGACATGAGTTACTCCCTTAATGCGCCTAACACTAACTGTGTGTGAGTTTCCTGGGTCTGCTTATTTGCAGTCCCACTGGCATAGTCCATTGGTGCAAAACCAGGTGGAACGGGAGTAAGCAGCTGGACTACCTTGAAATGTGTGTGCAGTCTTTACAATGATATTTCAGCCTACTCCCATCAGCAGCAGACTGGGGGGGGTCAACGAGTTAAGAGAGGAAACATTGCTGGGCTCTTTCCTACACTCTCTAATAGCTTTACTGCAATGTTTATATTACACTTGTACAAAATTATTACCACTCAAGCATCATCTGAGCCCAAAGGGTAGCAGGGAGTAGTGCCAAGCCAGGGCAGAACTTTACTCAATCATACCTCCAACCAGATCTGGAGGTATTCTAAGCAAGATGGACAGACCCCTGGATGTGTGTACCAGTAGTCTAACACTGAGAGAAGCCTTCAGAAGTGAGTGGGGTAACTGTAGTAGGAAAGGCATTTAAAAACTTTTAAAGTTCTTTCCTACATGGAGATCATCTCTATTCAAAGATCCCCAGATTTCTACATCAGGAGATCTTCACTTCTACAGTGATCAGCTGATCCGGGAGGCTGCTGTGCCTCATAGAACCCAGCAGGGGTAAAATTACATTAAGATGGGGGGAAAAATGGATGTTGGTGGATTACAGCCCCCTATAGGCCCTGCCCGAATTTCATTTTTTGTTAAAGTTAGTGGAAAGAAAAATTGGGCGGTGATTATAACAGGAAGCCGATCACCTATCGCCCGTTTTGCATCTCGGACAAAATTTCATTTCACCACCCCTCCCCCATGTCCACTCCCCTGGACTAAATTAGCCTGAATGTATCTCAGGCCTAAACCAAAGAAACTTGAACTGCTTCGCCACTGGCTGTCACTTATACATAGGAGGCGAGTAGGGGCTCAGTGGGATGATTGTGGGAAGGCTGCAGAAGCGTGAGAAATCCCAGGGAGGTAGGGGAGCTTTTTAGAGATGAAATAACCTCCACGCTAATTGCTAATCTCCTACCGAAAAGGATTTCCTACACAGTTTTTGCATGGTGAGCAGTCAGGACATTTTCCCCCTTAAAATCTATCACCGAAGTTTAGTTGAATAATTCTGAACTTCAGAGTGGCAATTATTTAATGAGCATCTGTGCAGCCATATGGAAACTAGGAGAAATAAATCATACTGATAGTAATTTGGCGAACAGACCCCAAGAATAATTAAAGCAGTCATATTGTGTGAAATGTTACCAAGTACATAATGAAACAGAACGACAGGAGGAAAAGATCAGTTCAAGATGATTGTTTTCCCCAATTGAGTCAATGTTGAGTAGATGTAATTCCTGTGGAAAAATGTGGTGTCTTCCAGTTCTGTTTCCAGGTAAAACTTAAAAGAGATATCAGAGGCCTAAATTCAGCCGGGGTGGGTGGGGGAGGGGGTGGGGAGTTGGGAGCGAAATGATGATTGAGCTCCGATGGCGCATCTGTTCATGTGGGCTCAGAATCCATGTTAAATCAATCCCCATGCCTCCTTAGCATAAAATAAACAAGCTGCCAGTGTGCTCTTTATTAGCATCTTGCCGAACAACACAAGGGGAATTTTGAATGCTGCAGGTACTAGTTAAAGCCAGTCAACACCTCTTAAAGGGAAGGTGAAACATGGCTGCAATCTGCTTTATTCTGAACATCACTGAAATAGAAGGTAGATGTGATCCTGGAAGGACTCCCCGTTTTACAGATGCAATTTTAGAGGTGCTGCAGGAGGAGCTCAGCAGGAGGATGGATCCCATTTTTCCACCCAGCGCTAAGAGAATATCCTGGCTAACTTCACAGCCACAATGGACAGAGGTAACAGCAGGTTAACACCAGAAACATTACTCCAAGGACCTGGCTGCAATGCAGAAGAAGTTCAATGACCTGACCAGGGCAACTGAGGTAAGACTCCTAACTCATCTTACCCTACACTTACCTGAGCGCCAATGGAAGGTCATAGGTCACCTGATTGTCTGTAGGCCAGTAGCTGCTTTCCAGGCAAACAAGTGAGAAGTTTACCAGTGGCATGTTAATGAAGCCTGGGAGTTAAAATAGCCTGGGTCTGATCTCTCTAACTCATCTTTCAATTTTGGTTGCCCCTGCCTCTTGTTGAACATACTCCCTTCACATTGATAGCTTTGTAAAGATGAGTGTAAAGCTTTGTAAAGCTCTGCCCTTACAAGCCTATCCCCAAAGCTGATTGTGGTCCCCAAACCTGGTAGCATTTTCTCTTTCTTCTCATGACTGTGTGCAGCTAAAGATCTTTGATGATGAGACAAACCTTGTCCTATAGAATCTGTTATCATTGATCTGATCTCTCTTGGCATTTTACACACAAAACCATGCTTTATGACCCACCTATCTACTGTGTAACTGAAAAGTATAGCCGAGCCATTTTAACGCAGCCAGATCCTTCATTGGATTAATCCTTGTGGCTATGTCAGCATTGTTAGCTTGAAAGTTCTGAGGCACTTTTCATCAACAGTGTAGTACTTTGTTTGTAGTTTGTAGGACTGACTCTGATTTTTTTATGATCTCTGATCTTGTTTAATTTTAGGAACACCATGTATTGCCGATGTAAATATTATATTATTCCACTTTGCATTAACTATTTGCAGTGCTAATGAAGCAAAACACTTAAAAAGTACTGCACTTGTTCCGACTTACATTATCTAATTTGCTCTTAATTAAATGTTGCAGATGAAACAAGAAAATGTGGGGTTTTTTTGCACTTTTGCTGATTTCTATGCTGAGTTTCTTTCCTGGCTTGAGGCACTTTTGCCAACAATGTCATAGAGTCATAGAGTCGTACAGCACAGAAACAGGCCCTTCGTCCCACTGCGTCCATGCCGACCATAATGCCTATCTATACTAATCCCACCTGCCTGCATTAATTCCATATCCCTCTATGCCTTGCTCATTCAAGTACCTGTCCAGATGCCTGTTAAATGTTGCTACTGTTCCTGCCTCCACCACCTCCTTTGGCAGCTCATCCCAGATACCCACTATTCTTTGTGTGAAAAATTTACCCCTTTGATCCCCTTTAAACCTCCTCCCTCTCACCTTAAATCAATGCCCTCTAGTTTTAGTCACCCCTACCAAGGAAAACAGACTCTGGCTATCTACCCTATCTATGCCTCTCATAATTTTATATACCTCTATCATGTCCCCTCTCAGCCTCCTTCGCTCCAGGGAAAACAGACCCAGCCTATCCAATCTCTCTTTGTAGCTCAAGCCCTCCAAACCAGGCAACATCCTTGTGAATCTTTTCTGCACCCTCTCTAGCTTAATCACATCTTTCCTGTATGTCGTCAGTTGATCTGAATTACCTTAACAGCCTCCAATTGAAGTTGGTTCATGTATGAGTTCGAAAATTAAACTGAAAAGATCAAATGACAGGAGACAACTCTGCTGTACACCAGGCGATATTCTAAATTAATCTGCAAATTTATCATTGATTACATTATTCTATCAATTCAATTATTATCTAATGTCTCAGTTGCTTGAGGGTGGAAGCTCCTGGGAAGCTGATGTGGTGAACTGGTCAGCTGCGATCCAATTTTGCAAAGAGGACTGAACCAGGTGCTGTGCCTTCATTTGCACAAGTGGGTCTAACATTAGTTTCAGCCAGCCGACCTCACCAATTTGACATATGGGGTTCTCTCAACGTGGACATGCCCACGTCATATTGGACCCTTCAGTGTCCATTTGTCGGATGAAAAATTAGCATTACGCAATCTAATTTTTAGGCCTGTGATTCTCTTGATTGGACTAAATACAAATCTTGATTGATCTGTTGCACATCAAAGTGTTCTGCCTGAAGGTGAATAAATTCACATGTATTACAGATGACTGTCATTATCAGTTGCCAGCCCATGAAGGGCTGGATTTCTTCGTCCCTGCGGGGCTCCAGGCCAAAAAGATGAGGGGACCTCTGTCTCGGCCTTTCGGAGACCCCACGGTGCAATTTAACGGTGATCAGGCACTTAAGTGTCCCCTTTAAAGACGGGGATCCCGCCTCCAAGAGCTGCCGGCCAATCACAGGGCCGGCAGTGCACTATCATCAGCAGCACCACTGGGAGCGGTGGCCAATGCCGGTACTACAAGAGGACTTGGACTCAGGCCCAACACTGGAGCCCGGACCCAGCGTAAGTGAGGTGAGGTCACTAGGGCCAGACCAATAAGGGGAAGGGGGAGGGTGGACGTTTAATGCAGGGGAGGGGGTTTAACACAGGTGGAGTATTTCCCAGTGGGGCCCTCTGTGGGCCACAGATTGCCCGCAGAGGAGTCCCCACCCCAAGCCCGCAGGGAGGTTGCCTAGTTTTACTAGGAACCTCCCCAGGTGGCAGAAGCCCACCCCCTGCTGCTGGTAAAATCCCAGCAGCGGAGGGAAAAGGCCCTTAAGTAGCTGGTAATAGGTCACTTAAGGGACACAATTGGCCTCTGGGCAGGAAGGCTGTCGTCAGCCTATCCCACCGCCAATTAAGTTCTGGTGCAACGCGATTCTATGGATCCCCCCGCCTCCAAACCCGGCCTCGGGGGGGCCATTAAATTCAGCCCTAAATGCGGGAAGTCCCTCGAGGTGTACGATGCCTTCCCAAATGAGCTTTCTCCATCAAGGATGGTCACAAGCCAGGGACTCCCATGAGTCGATAAGGATGTTTGATCTCTTCAGGGATGCTTTGAGAACATCTCCAAAGCGTTTCCACTGTCCTCCTGGGAGTCTCCGCCATGGATCAAGTTCTGAGTAAAACAACCGCTTTGGGAGTCTGGTGTCTGGCATGCGAACAACATGGTTTTGGGTGATCAGCGCCCCGATGCTGGGAAGGTTGGCTTGGGAGAGGATGCTGCTGTTGGACCATCTTTCTTGCCACTGGATTTGGAGGATCTTAGGGAGGCATCTCTGGCGGTACTTCTCCAGTGCTTTGAGATGCCTGTTGTAGGTTGTCCAAGTCTCCAAAGCATAAAGGAGCACAGGGATCACAGCTGCCCAGTAAACCATAATCTTAGTCTCGGGTTGCGATCCTGATCCTCAAATACTCTCTTCCTCAGTCGTCTGAAGGCTGAGCTGGCACACTGGAGGCAATGATGAACCCTTACCATTTATGTCTGCCTTTGCCGGGAGAAGGCTCCCAAGATATGGAAAATGGTCCACATTTTCCAGGATCACTCCATTGACCTTGATTGAGATTTTGTGCTGTGGGAGATGGTTGGAAGAGGACCTTTGTTTTCCAAGTGTTAGTGAAAGACCAATTTTGTCATATGCTTTGGAAAAGGAGTCGACAATAGCCTGGACATCAGTTTCAGAGTGAGCGTCATCTGTGCTGTTATAATGTAGGAAACATAGCTGTCAAATTATTCACAGCAAGCTCCTACAAACAGCAATGTGATAATGACCAGATAATCTGTTTTAGTGATTTTGGTTGCGGGTTAAGTATTAGGCAAGACACGGGGAGAACTCCCCTGCTCTCCTTTGAAATAATGTCATGGGATCACTTACGTTCACCTGTGAGGGCACCTCTGATAGTGCAGCACCCCCTCAGTACTACACTGGAGTGCCAGCCTCGACTGGGGCTTGAATCCACAACTGTCTGACTCAGAGGCGAGGGTACCAGCAACTGAGCCAACGTTGTCAACAAATATTTAAAGAAGGATCACATTCATGTTGGGATGGGTGTTCGTGCTGCCTGCAATTTAAAAATTGAAGTTGGGTAGATCGGGACACAAGGCCAGTGGGTAAATTCTCTGTTCCATTTTAACTGCACGCCCCCCCCCCCCCCCACTCCAGTTATAGTGGGTATGGTGGAGATGGGGTGTGCGAGAGCGGGTTAGCATTCTCCTCCCTGGTAGATACTATTTCCAGTGATTGCCTCAATGGTGAAAAGGTCCTGGGGCTGGCTGTACTGAATTGGAGAGTGGGAGCCTGTGTGTGGAAGTAAATGTTTGCATTGTGAGCCCAGCGGAAGTATCTGGAGGTGACTTGAATCATTACAGTGGCATCAAGAACTGAAAATCCTGGCCATTGCCCAGCATTTATAAAGCCACATTACGGAGAGTTCTATGAAGAATCTCCAGCTCCAGCTGGCATCAAACTAATAATTCTACAGCATTAAGCAGTTATAAATGGTGAGTAACGATGTCGTTTATAATATCTTGCTAATAGAAGCTGAAGTATTTGTTGTTCATTGAGAATGTGACCAAGTTAATGAGTGGAGAGAAACTGGTATATATTGCATATCATAAATTTCAGAAAATATTTAATATGAAACTTACGGGTAAACTGAAAACGAAGATAAATTGGGGGATGAATCAATTGGATAATATGTAATAAAGATCAATGAAAATGCTAATAGTTTTGCTTGTGCAACTGTGGCAAACAAAGCCTGGGATGTCTCCAACTATAATATTAATGACTGACTGCAATTGTAAATAGAATTTCTCAAGGCAGGTTGCCTGCTTCATGCATATATTAAGGAACACAGGACCCAGGAGATAAAAGAGCTCAATATATGTCATGGTAAAAAGAGAAAGACTTGCATTCATATAGCACCTCTTACAACCTCAGGGCATCCCAGAGTGCCTTACAGCCAATGAGGTACTTTTGAAGTCTGGTCGCTGTTGCATTGTCGAAAAATATGAAGTTCTTTCTTTCTTAAATGTTTTTTTTTTCTGGTATGCCTGATATTTTCCTTCATTTCACTGTCCATGCACAGTAAGTCAGAATCACTAACAGAGACCATGTGGGGAATTTTTATTTTAACCCCATCTCCATCACCAACCCAGAGGCAGGAGATGGAGCAGGGGGTTAAATTGTTAAAAATGTGAAACCCGACCCCAACCTGTCGCAAAGTCGTCTACTTCTGCTTTAACCCCAATGGGTTTGGGGGCTTCCAAGGAACCTGCTCTGGAGAGACAGGTCAGTAAATATAAATGTTTTGGATTTTGCGACATTAATGATGGCGAAGCTATTATTGTTCACCGTCATTACTCCTCTGAAACTGATAACAGCTTCTGGAGTGCACATTTGCATTGTTAAATGTAGAAACTAGAAGCTACTGTCAGTGATTCCATGCTTCCCCAGAGGGTGCGTTGTTGAAGTCCCCCAGACCGGCAATCAAGTAGAAATCATTGAACTGATGAGAACATCTATTCTTTTGCTTTTAGTCTCACTGTAATCACCCTTGAAAAAGTGATATCTTGTTTAGTGAAGTGTAACTGTATGTTTAATGGTGCATTAAGCTCACAATTACTGCTGGACAGCCTCACTGGCCTTGAAAGACTAATTTTGTATTTGTTGAATGTCAAATTTTTCCATTCTGATAAGAAATTTCACATATTTGTAAAATGATTTTTGAAAGCTTGTTTTGGATATTTTAGCTTCTACTTCAATCCCATGTGTATGTTCCAATTATTTACTTCACTATCCATAAAATTAAAATTAAAATGAAGGGATTCAGTGGTTTTTACTTCCTAGTTTAGTGTTTGTGAGAATACTTCCTTTTTTAATTTGTTCATGAGATGTGAGCGTTGCTTGCAATTTATTGTCCATCCTTAATTGCCTTTGAGAAGGTGGTGGTGAGCCGCCTTCTTGAACCATTGTAGTCCATGTGGTGTAGGTACACCCACAGTGCTGTAACAGAGGGGAGTTTCAGGATTTTGACCCAGCAACAGTGAAGGAATGGCAATATAGTTCCAAGTCAGGATGGTGCGTGGCTTGGAGGAGAACTTGCAGGTGGTGATGTTCCCATGCATCTGCTGCCCTTGTTCTTTTATGTGGTGGAGGCTGTAGCTTTGGAAAGTGCTGTTGAAGGAACCTTGGCGAGTTGCTGCAGTGCATCTTGTAGATGGTACACACTGTTGCCACTGTGCGTCGGTGGTGGAGGGAATGCTGTTTAAGATGGTGGATGGGGTGACGATTTGAGCTTCTTGTTGTTCAAGCCGCACCTATCCAGGCAAGTGCAGAGTATTCCATCATACTCTTGACTTTCCTCTGTAGTTGGTGCATAAGCTTTGGGAGGGTCAGGAGGTGAGTTAATCACTGCAGATTTCCCAGTCTCTGACCTGCTGTTGTAGCCACAGCATTTATGTGGCTGGTCCAGTTCAGTTTCTAGTCAATGGTGACCTCCAGGATGTTGATAGTGGAGGATTCAGGGATGGTAATGCCATTGAATATCAAGGGGAGATGGTTAAATTCTCTCTTGTTGGACATGGTCATTGCCTGGCACTTGTGTGGTGTGACTGTTACTTGCCACTTATCAGCCCAAGCTTGGATGTTGTCCAGGTCTTGCTGCATATGGACATGGGCTGCTTCAGTATCGGAGGAGTTGTGAATGGTGCTGAACATTGTACAATCATCAGCGACCATCCCCATTTCTGACCTTATGATGAAGGGAAGGTCATTGATGAAGCAGCTGAAGATGTTTGGGCCTAGGACACTACCCTGAAGAACCCCTGCAGTGATGTCCTGGGACTGAGATGATTGATCTCCAACAACTACAACCACCTTCCTTTGTGCTAGGTATGACTCCAACCAGTGGAGAGTTTTCCTCCTGATTCTCATTGAATCCCGTTTGCTACCCATTCATGGGATGTGGGCATCGCTGGCTAGGCCAGCATTTATTGCCCATCCCTAATTGCCCTTGAGAAGGTGGTGGTGAGCTGCCTTCTTGAACCGCTGCAGTCCATTTGGGGTAGGTATACCCACAGTGCTGTTAGGAAGGGAGTTCCAGGATTTTGACCCAGCAACAGTGAAGGAACGGCGATATAGTTCCAAGTCAAGATGGTGTGTGACTTAGAGGGGAACTTGCAGGTGGTGTTCCCATGTATTTGCTGCCCTTGTCCTTCTAATTGGCAGAGGTCGCAGGTTTGGAAGGTGCTGTCTAAAGAGCCTTGGTGCGTTGCTACAGTGCATCTTGTAGATGGTACACACTGCTGCCACTGTGCGTCAGTGGTGGAGGGAGTGAATGTTTGTAGACGGGGTGCCAATCAAGCGGGCTGCTTTGTCCTCGATGGTATCGAGATTCTTGAGTGTTGTTGGAGCTGCATCCATCCAGGCAAGTGGAGAGTATTCCATCACACTCCTGACTTGTGTCTTGTAGATAGTGGACAGGCTTTGGGGAGTCAGGAGATCAGTTACTCACCATAGGATTCCTAGCCTCTGACCTGCTCTTGTAGCCACGGTATTTATATGGCTACTGCAGTTCAGTTTCTGATCAATGGTAGACCCTAGGAGGTTGATAGTGGGGGATTCAGCGATGGTAATGCCATTAAATGTCAAGTGGAGATGGTTAGATTCTCTCTTGTTGGAGATGGTAATTGCCTGGCACCTGTGTGGCGCGAATGTTACTTGCTACTTATCAGCCCAAGCCTGAATATTGTCCAGATCTTGCTGCATTTCTATACGGATTGCTTCAGTATCTGAGGAGTCACGAATGGTGCTGAACATTGTGCAATCATCAGCGAACATCCCCACTTCTGGCCTTATGATTGAAGGAAGGTCATTGATGAAGCAGCTGAAGATGGTTGGGCCTAGGACACTACCCTGAGGAACTCCTGCATTGATATCCTGGGACTGAGATGACTGACCTCCAACAACCACAACCATCTTCAGTGTGATTGACTGCTTACCCTGCTTATTGACATATTGTTGCTGGAGCCTGGAGATCGCCTTGAACCGGTGCCAGCTTCAAACTGACCCTGGAAAGGGAGAAATCCACGCTACCGAGCACACTAAGTCTTTGTGGGCAGCCTTCTTTGAGTTCGGCTGTGAATGCCGTTTCACCACTGACCACGAAATCCAGCCCATTATGGCAATGACACTCTGTGCCGCAGACTTTGGCAGTTATTCAAATTTAACGGCTGTGGCCTATGTTTCCTGGGGCTCTGGAAATTCAGCAGCTAGCGGGAAGCATGAACTGACTGATCCAGAAGGCAAGTGCTTTTCCAGGACAGTTTGTGGGCCAGGAGGAGCAATAGTCCTTTCCTCCAACGTCAAGCAAATCTACCACATTCTCTCCACCATCCCTGTGATCTCTAGCGCTCCCACCATCTCTCCTCAATCTCTGCTCCCACCATCTCTCCTCCTGCCAACTCTCCTCCCACCATCTCTCCTCCTGCCATCTCTCCTCCTCAATCTCTCCTCCTGCCATCTCTTCTCCCGCCATCTCTCCTCCTGCGATCTTCCCCGTGATCTCTCCGCATGCACTCTCCCCATCACCTGTCCCTCCTTGCTGTCACATTCCCACCTCCGCCCCCCTTCCTCCCTACAACTCCTAATCTTCTCCATTGCCGGGGACCATCCACAGATTGTTGCCTTGAGCCACAGGTTTTCCTGTCTGCCAGCTGACTGCCGGGTGTGAAATGGAGTAAAAAATTCCTAATGCGATTTGTCACCTCCTCCGCCTTGCAATATATTCCCGGGTTTCCCAGCCACTGACACGGGTCCACATTCCCTCCTTGCCTTCCTGCTAATATTCAGGCCCCTGTGCTTCTTTTGCAGATATTATGTCATGATGTGAGTGGTCTTGGGCCGGGGTTGGGGAGATGGGCAGTGTTTATATCAAAGCCGTTAACACTTTCTTTCTCTGCAGATGCTGCCTGACGTGCCAAGTGCTTTCCAATATTTTCTGTCGTTATTGCAGAAATCCTGCAGCTCATCAGTTATCAGGCTGTGACATTCACAAAGTAACCCTATGTAATGAAACAATATAAGCTACTCAGGCTCCAGCAATTAACTAAAGAAGAAACATTGCTTTCATTTAATCTCCAAGAGTAGTGTCTCGGGCTCTGATAAAATAAGTCTGAAAGCTTGTGGCAGTAATGTTTGTTTGTCAAAGAAATGATGCTGCCAGTTCTGTCAGCAGCTGTTAAATAGCAGCCTCAAGGTCAAGACTTTTAGTAAAACTAGAACTCAAACGATTAATTTAATCTATGGGTGTCATGCATCTGTAACAACTGGTAAGTGATAATGTTTGATAAATTAATCATTATACTGGGTAACACCATTTTAGAATATCCTTTCACATACCTTACTGTCATTATATACACTTAGTTTTGGACCTTAAGATAGATCTAAGTTTCTTGTATTTCATTTCTCGTCTCTCAACATTGTTATGCCATACTCTATAACATCTCAAAAATAATTTTACTAGATTGTTGTCAAATTTTGATTGTATTATGTACTGCAGTAAGTTCACAATCTGCACACTCCAGAGACTTGAGCATAAATATCAAGAGTGACACTCCAGTGCAGTACTGAGGGAGCGCTGCACTGTCAGAAAGGGCATCTTTCAGGTGAGAGTGGCAACTGGGTTTGTCCTGCCTAATAAGAATTATACTTGCTAGTCAGCCAGTCTTGCCAACGTGGAAAAATTAACTTTGGCCTTTAGACCTTGGGACACCATTTGGAGAGATTGGGTTGAATTTTATGCAGCCAATGGGGGTCCTGATTCTGGGCGAAAACCCCCCGGCTGTATTTTACAGTGCTCAGACAATTAACTGTCAGGTGACGGGGTCCCTGTCCCTTTAGTGATGTTGGTCCTGCCTCCAAGTGCTGCCAGCCAATCAGAGGGCCAGCAGCTCAGCAGTGCCACTGGGAACAGTGGCCGCTGCTGAAACTGCAGCATTCCCTGGACCATGAGCACCCATGGAGCCTCAGACTGCAGGTAAGTGGGGGCCGGCTCACCAGTGCCAGTCAGGCAGGCCCCCTGCGAGGGGTGGGGGAATGGGTAGTTGAGGGCAGGGGGATGGGTGGTTGGACAGGGGCAGCGTTTGCTGCCAGGGGCCCTCTGTGGGCTACAGATTGCCTACGGAATCTCCCGTACACTCAATAGTTTGAGGGATATTAGTGCTTCTGTCAGGTTTGTTCTTCCACAGATTGTGAACTATGGTGTCCTGTTCCCAGTTGAGACAGAAAGGTGAAGAACTCGTTGATGAGGCTGCTTTCCCTCAAGACTGCAGCACAGCAAGGACATCTTTGAGTACTTGGAAGTTGAAGATTTCAGAAGAACAGGGCAAAGAATATGCAGGTACAGTGAAGTTAGAGCCAAAGCAGTTTTCTCACTTCACAACTTGTCTTTGAGACTCCATTTTCCCTTTGATCTGCTGCTCCTGAGCAGCACAACTGTTTTATACAGCCAATTACCAGAAGGGCAGAGTTCAGGGTGGGAATTTAAGATGGCTGATACAATAATGATTTAGCAAAGCTGAATGTAGCACCAGTGGCAGTTGTGAACAAAATATGGGGCAGGATTTTGCATTTTGGGTCACAACCCGACATGACATTGATTTTGCCTGAATTGGCCAATTCGTGGCCAGAGGGCAGATCACCGTCCAATTAAGGTCAGCAGTCGGGCACTCGAAGCTGGAGGGCCAATAGGAGGTCCTCCAGCCTGGAAGGAGCTGCAGCCTGTTATTGCAGGTAAGGGAGAGAGAGGGTGCCTCCATCTTGAGGTGCCCTCTCAACACTTTTAAATCGTTGAGCTGAAAAATGGCCACAGTTGCTGGGCCACCATTATGGACCCCTCCTGAGGGTGGCCTGCAGCCACAGCTGTAGCCAGGTAGGAGGTTGGGGGCCTCAAAAGCATCCTGGAACAATGTTCCCCCGGTCTGCTGCCAGGTGGCCATCTCCTGATAGGTGCCATGCTCCCGACACCATGGGGGATGGGGGAGGGGGCCACAGGCTGTTGGAAAACTGTGCTGTGTGGAGACTTGCGACCATTCACACTTCTGATAAAATTTTGGGGTGCATTTCAAATGGGTCAGAAACTTGGGTCCCATCCCAAATTCCTGCGTGATAAAGCACCATCATTGCGCCCTCCCCAATCCCAGGAATTTCTGCCCCTCCAAAAGCAATTCTCAACACACAATGCAGTGGTGTGATTTGCAATGCCAAGACAATAACCAACTCAAACAGTATCTGCTACGCACAAGCTAAAATAATCTCTCTGTGTAAAATACTGAGCTTTCCAAGTTCTTTCCCATCCCAAAAAGCAACCACCAAATATGTAATTTCCTCCTATATTGGTGTCATGTTAATTATTTGATCACATGCTGTCATATTTGAGCACGTCTAGAAGTTCTGAGAGAGCTCTTCAGGCTGCTGTTTGTGTACGAGTGTAAGAGCTCCTGAGACAAGAGGCCTTTTCTACTGGAGTAATCTACATTTTCACCTCAATAATGTCGAAAGACATTGAGAAGATAAAAACCTTTTCTTTCCCCTGTTGAATAGCCACAAGTGGAAAAAAGCCAAATGCTAAATTACACATGGCCAATTTTCAAATTGCCTACTTTACTGTCGGGTGTGGGTGCAAAACTCTCTAATTTCAATATTAAGTAGCTGAAGAAATTTACACTTCTAAGTGTACGGCTGCACATTAAGATAAGGACGAGATGGAGTTTCTTCAGCTGGTTCTGCAGGCTTATCGAAATGATTCATCCAGTTTGCAGCACAACATCTGACAAGAATTTTATTAAGACGAGTGTGACCTCTATGGTGTAGGTAAAAAAACTCTGATAAAAATCTTATCACTTAGAGGGCTTCAGGTTACAAATTGAAAATGCTGAGGCATTGTGGCCTTTTGGGAGTTTTAGTACAATGGTGCTGTTAGATTCTGTACATATTTGCAGAATATAACTTCCTCACCACAGTTAACATTCAAAAACACTATCTCAAGCAAAGCTAAAGAGTCCAACATTCCTGCAATGTGGCTTTAAGGCCATTCGAACATAGAACATAGAACAGTACAGCACAGTACAGGCCCTTCGGCCCACGATGTTGTGCTGACCCTTTAACCTACTCTAAGATCAAACTACCTACATACCCTTCATTCTACTATCATCCATGTACCTATCCAAGAGTCGCTTAAATGTCCCTAATGTATCTGCTTCTACTACCACCGCTGGCAGTGCATTCCACGCACCCACCACTCTCTGTGTAAAGAACCTACCTCTGACATCTCCCATAAACCTTCCTCCAATCACCTTAAAATTATGCCCCCTGGTGATATCCCTTTCCGCCCTGGGAAAAAGTCTCTGGCTATCCACTCTATCTATGCCTCTCATCATCTTGTACACCTCTATCAAGTCACCTCTCATCCTTCTTCGCTCCAATGAGAAAGTCCCTAGCTCCCTCAACCTTTCTTCATAAGACATGCCCTCCAGTCCAGGCAGCATCCTGGTAAATCTCCTCTGCACCCTCTCTAAAGCATCCACATCCTTCCTATAATGAGGCGACCAGAACTGAACACAATATTCCAAATGTGGTCTAACCAGGGCTTTATAGAGCTGCAGCATAACCTCGCGGCTCTTAAACTCAATCCCCCTGTTAATGAAAGCCAACACACCATACGCCTTCTTAACAACCCTATCAACTTGGGTGGCAACTTTGAGGGATCTATGGACATGGACCCCAAGATCCCTCAGTTCCTCCACACTGCCAAGAATCCTGTCTTTAAGCCTGTATTCTGCATTCAAATTCGACCTTCCAAAATGAATCACTTCACACTTTTCCAGGTTGAACTCCATCTGTCACTTCTCAGCCCAGCTCTGCATGCTGTCAATGTCCCATTGCAACCTACAACAGCCCTCCACACTGTCCACAACTCCAGCAACCTTTGTGGCATCGGCAAACTTACTAACCCAGCCTTCCACTTCCTCATCCAAGTCATTTATAAAAATCACAAAGAGCAGAGGTCCCAGAACAGATCCCCGCGGAACACCACTGGTCACCGAGCTCCAAGCTGAATACTTTCCATCTACTACCACCCTCTATCTTCTATGGGCCAACCAATTCTGTATCCAGACAGCCAAATTTCCCTGTATCCCATGCCTCCTTACTTTCTGAATGAGCCTACCATGGGGAACCTTATCAAACACCTTGCTAAAATCCATATACACCACATCCACTGCTCTTCCTTCATCAATGTGTTTTGTCACATCTTCAAAGAATTCAATAAGGCTTGTGAGGCATGACCTACCCCTCACAAAGCCATGCTGACTATCGCTGATCAAACTACGCTTTTCCAAATAATCATAAATCCTGTCTCTCAGAATCCTCTCCAATAATTTGCCCACCACCGACGTAAGACTGACTGGTCTGTAATTCCCAGGGTTATCCCTATTCCCTTTCTTGAACTTGGGAATAACATTTGCCACCCTCCAATCATCTGGTACTACTCCAGTGGACAGTGAAGACGCAAAGATCATCGCCAAAGGCGCGGCAATCTCTTCCCTCGCTTCCCGTAATATCCTTGGGTATATCCCGTCTGGCCCCGGGGACTTATCTATCCTCATGTCTTTCAAAATTTCCAGCACATCCTCCTTCTTAACATCAACCTGTTCGAGCATATTAGCCTGTTTCACGCTGTCCTCACAAACGACAAGGTCCCTCTCACTAGTGAATACTGAAGCAAAGTATTCATTAAGGACCTCCCCTACCTCCTCCGACTCCAGGCACAGGTTCCCTCCACTATCCCTGATCAGCCCTACCCTCACTCTGGCCATCCTCTTGTTCCTCACATAAGTGTAGAACGCCTTGGGATTTTCCTTAATCCTACCCGCCAAGACTTTTTCATGTCCCCTTCTAGCTCTCCTAAGTCCATTCTTCAGTTCCTTCCTGGCTACCTTGTAACTCTCTAGAGCCCTTTCTGATCCTTGCTTCCTCAACCTTAAGTAAGCTTCCTTCTTCCTCTTGACTAGCTGTTCCACATCTCTTGTCATCCAAGGTTCCTTCACCCTACCGTCCCTTCCTTGCCTCATCGGGACAAACCTATCCAGCAGTCGCAGCAAGTGCTCCCTAAACAACCTCCACATTTCTGTCGTGCATTTTCCTGAGAACATCTGTTCCCAATTTAAGCTCCCCAGTGCCTGCCTAATAGCATTGTAATTCCCCCTCCCCCAATTAAATATTTTCCCATCCCGTCTGCTCCTATCCCTCTCCATGACTATAGTAAAGGGCAGGGAGTTGTGATCACTATCACCGAAATGCTCTCCCGCCAAGAGATCTGCCACGTGGCCTGGTTCGTTGCCAAGCACCAAATCCAACATAGCCTCCCCTCTAGTCGGCCTATCTACATATTGAGTCAGTAAACCTTCCTGGACACACCTGACAAAATCTGCTCCATCCAAACTATTTGCACTAAGGAGGTTCCAATCAATATTAGGGAAGTTGAAGTCACCCATGACAACAACCCTGTTACTTCTGCACCTTTCCAAAATCTGCCTCCCAATCTGTTCCTGCGTGTCTCTGTTGCTATTGGGGGGTCTATAGAAAACTCCCAACAAAGTGACTGCTCCTTTCCTGTTTCTGACTTCCACCCATAATGACTCAGTAGACAAACCCTCCTCGACGACCTCCCTTTCTGCAGCTGTGATACTATCCCTGATTAGCAATGCCACTCCCCCACCTCTTTTACCTCCCTCCCTATTCCTTTTGAAACATCTAAACCCCAGAACATCCAACATCCATTCCTGCCCCTGTGATATCCAAGTCTCCGTAATGGCCACAACATCGTAGCTCCAAGTACTGATCCATGCTCTAAGTTCATCATCCTTATTCCTGACACTTCTTGTGTTAAAATAGACACACTTCAACCCATCATACTGGCTGCAACTTTGCCCTGTCAACTGTCTAACCTTCCTCACAGACTCTCTGCACTCTGTATCTGCCTGTTCAACAGCTACCCCATCCACTGATCCATAGCTCCGGTTCCCATCCCCCTGCCAAACTAGTTTAAACCCTCCCGAAGAGCTCTAGCAAACCTCCCGCCCAGGATATTGGTGCCCCTCCAGTTCAGATGCAACCCGTCCTTCTTGTACAGGTCCCACCTTCCCCAGAAGGTATCCCAATAATCCACTTATCTGAAGCCCTCCCTCCTACACCAGCTCTGTAGCCACGTATTCAGCTGCACTCGCTCTCTGTTTCTAGCCTCACTAGCACGTGGCACCGGTATCAATCCTGAGATTACTACTCTGCTCGTCCTGCCTTTTAGCTTCCAACCTAACTCCCTATATTCGCTTTTCAGGTCCTCATCCCTTTTCCTAGCTATGTCATTGGTACCGATGTGTACCACGACTTCTGGCTGCTCCCCCTCCCCCTTAAGAATCCTGTAGACTCGATCCGAGACATCCCTGACCCTGACACCCGGGAGGCAACATACCATCCGGGAGTCTCGTTCACGACCACAGAATCTCCTGTCTTTTCCTCTAACCATTGAATCTCCTATCACTATCGCTCTCCTATTCTCCCTCCTTCCCTTCTGAGCCACAGAGCCAGGCTCAGTGCCAGAGACCTGGCCGCTGTGGCTTTCCCCTGGTAGGTCGTCCCCCCCAACCGTATCCAAAATGGTATACTTATTATTGAGGGGAACAGCCACAGGGGATCCCTGCACTGTGCGCCTATTCCCTTTCCCTCCCCTGACGGTTACCCAGCTACCTTTATCATGTAACTTAGGTGTCACTACTTCCCTATAACTGCTCTCTATCACCCCCTCAGCCTCCTGAATGATCCGAAGTTCATCCAGCTCCAGCTCCTGTTCCCTAACGCGGTCTGCGAGGAGCTGGAGTTGGGTGCACTTCTCACAGGTGACGTCAGCAGGGACACAAGTGGTGACCCTTCCCTCCCACATCCTGCAAGAGGAGCATGCAACTGCCCTAGCTTCCATCCCCTCTGCTCTAAATTGACAAAAGAGATTAAAAAATAAATAAATAAATAAAATAAAGGAAAACATTACCTTACCAAACCCTCCACACAAGAGTCCTTTTTTTTGGTTAGAGGAGGAGGATGGGTGGGAGACACTACAGATGTAGTGTTTCGGGTTTAGCCACTGCCCGAATATATAAGTTCACTTACCCAGCAGTCCCCGTGTCCGCCTGAATAGTATTCAAACCATCTCATTAAGCAAACTGATGGCTTAATTGCTATTTGGCATGAGGGCACTATATAGGTTGAAATCGCAGTATATGATATTAATAATCAACATGTTAGTGTATTTAGGAAATAGGAGCAGGAGTGGGCCATTTGGCCCCTCGAGCCTGCTCCGCCATTCAACTAGATTATGGCTGATCTACCTCAACACCATTTTCCCGCACTATCCATATCCCTTGAAAGCTGACCGAGCCGCCACAGCCCTCTGGGGTAGAGAATTCCACAGAGTCACCACCCTCTGAGTGAAGAAATTCCACCTCATCTAAGTTCTAATTGGCCTCCCTTTATTCTGAGACAGTGTCCCCTGGTTCTACATCCCCCCCAGCCAGGGGAAACATCCTTCCTGCATCAACCCTGTCGAGCCCTGTAAGAATTTTGTATGCTTCAACGAGATCACTTCTCACTCTTCTAAACTCGGGAGAATATAGGCCCAGTCTCCTCAATCTCTCCTCATAGGACAATTCTGCCATCCCACGAATCAGTCTGGTGAATCCTTGTTGCACTCCCTCTATGGCAAGTATATCCTTCCTTAGGTAAGGAGACCAAAGCTGTACACAATACTCACCAAGGCTCTGTATAATTGCAGCAAGACTCCTTTATTCCTGTACTCAAATCTTCTTGTAATAAAGGCCAACATACCATTTGCCTTCCTAATTGCTTGCTGCACCTGCATGTTAGCTTTCAGTGACTTACGAACAAGGACACCCAGGTCCCTTTGGACACAACACCTCCCAATCTCTCACCATTTAAGAAATACTCTGCATTTCTGTTATTCCTACTGAAGTGGAAGTATGAATCCACCTGGTTCACTAATGTCCTTTAGGGAAACAAATCTGCCATCCTTACTTGGTTTGACCTACATGTGACTCCAGACCCACAGCAATGTGGTTGACTCTTAAATGCCCTCTGAAATGGCCTAGCAAGCCACTCAGTTCAAGGGTAATTAGGGATGGGCAATAAATGCTGGTCTTACCGGCGATGCCCACATCCCATGAAAGAATAAAAAAGAATTTTAGTCCCCTAATTTAAATAAATGTATTCCTTAGTGGTATTGCCTGTTATCTTTTAACAGGCAAAATAAGTATTAAAAAGTGTTTAGGAATATGTTTATGATTTGCTTGTAAACACACAAAGTAATGACAACAACTGCTTTAAGGTGCATGGTCATGTCTCTTGTGATGTCATTGGTTTTGTTTGCTCTTCCTTCTCTAAGCTTAAGGCCTAGAAATAGAATTGAGCCTGAATCGGAGTGAAATCCCAGTGCAGCGCTGCCCACTGACGCAGGTGGCAGGACCACAGAAGATTGGCTCACCGATCTCATTCGGATAGTACTGGCTTGCCAGTCACGGCATGGAGTGGCAGCAGAATTGACCAGGCCGGAAGCCTGCAGGCAGCCTGTAGAGTGTGGGGAGGGACAGAGGCGATTGGAAAGAGTGGCGGTGTGCGAACAGTAGCTGGGAGTCATCTGTGGTTCTAATATGCATCCCTGAGAAGCACAACTGCTAACCTTAGCTCCACAAGAATGTGAAACTTACCCTTTGGGTGACGGCCTCCAGCGGTCCCTTTAAGGAACATTGGTTTGGCTGCTGAGCGCCTGAGTTGGAACCAATTTGGCAAAGGGGCCTGATACATGCATTAGGCCCCTGATTTGCATATGCATTAGGCCAATGTAACCTAGATGCCGAATGAGGTGCCCTAATCGATGTAGTAGGTGGCACACTTCTGACACAGAATATGCACATGCGTGTGCCACATGCCATATTGGACACTTTTGCCATTTGGCACAAAGGAGGAATTGAAATCGCACAGTGTGCTGTTAACAATCAGCCTGTTTGTCTGAAATTCCTTAGTCCCCTATTTTAAAGGAAAGCATTCTTACTGATATTGCCTAGTGTTTTAACAGGTATAACCATTGTTAAATGCTTATGATTTTGATCACATTGTAATCCGATTTCTAGGGCAAGATGTTTTGACAATAAATTTGATGATGCCAAAGGATCCAAACCTCAGATTCAAATTAAAAACTCCAATTTTGAACCACTAATCGGAGGGACAATATCTTTTTATTATCCTCAGATTAGTCCAAGGTTACTGGTCTGTAAAACAGCAAGCATTCACATTTATTTTACTGAAGATTGACAAATGATCTCCTGGTTCGAAAATCAACATAAATTTACAAAGCTGCACTTTCTGCAGTCACTTTGAAGTCAGGTAAGGCACTTGTAGAAGACCATGTGCAACTGTGCATGCATATAGATTTCACAAATTGCTATTTAGGTTTTTAATTAGATGAACAAACTTATACAATAAAGTGTATATGAGAGTCCCTTCAATTCCAGAGACACACAGTATCAGACAGTGCAAATTAAAAAAATTAATAATCCTGAATAAAGAAGCGCATACTAACTAACAACCAAATAGTTATGATTTTGTTAGGGAATTAATTGATGGAAAATTGCTTCATGAATATTGGATGTTCGCTAATGGTGATCTGTCTTGCCCTCTGAGCAGATCACTGAGTTTGTGTATTTGTATTCAGAGTGTTCTTGCTGTCTTGATTTGATTAAAGTTTCCATTTCTCAATAATTGAGCAGCTAGCCGTGTAACAATGACCTTTCACAGCTGAAGGATTAAGTATTACCCCATTGAGGACTAAATGGAAAGTTTATCGAGTCTAGAAACTTGATTGTAGGATTATTCACCACACAGGCATTAATAGATGTAATTACGATTTAGTTTTGCAGCAAAGGGAATGATTTCAGATTGTGTAAATAAATCATTGATGCAAAAGTTGGTTGAATGTTTTCTGTGTTAGAGAATGAGGGATTAAGGGAGTGGAGATGGAGGTTACCAGGGGCTGGTGCAGCAAAGGGAGTTTCAGTCTTACCAAAAGGGACTGAGCTGTTTATCGGCTGAGCCATTCACACATCCCTTGCATCGCTAGCCGACAGGAGTTGTGCTATCTCTTCTTCCTCTGCTTCTGCCTCACCTTAAGATGCCTGTTCCTCATCTGGTGACATCTCTTCTGGCCCAGCTGCCTCCTGCAGTTCCAATCCTTTCTGGAGAGCGATGTCAAGTTGGATGCAGCAGCGGCCACTGTTACACCTGACAGTCTATTGAAGGGACCTCCTGGAGCTATCAAAATACCTGATGTAGTGCTTCAGGAGTCCTCCCATATGGTGGCCTGGCTATCAATACACCTGATCTGCTCAGGCATGGCAGGGTTTTGAAGAGGTGCCATGGACCATGGCAGAAGAAACATAACCTTTGACTCCAAGCTGTCATCCTCAAGTATTCCTGCTGTAGGCTGGAAAGGTAGGGGGATGGTTAACTGCTGCAAGGTGAATGAACTATTGTAACTATCTGAGAACAGCAAACAGGCTATACATGCAAAGAAAAAAAGAAAGCACTTACATTTATGTAGTGCCTTTCATGACCTCAGGATGTCCCAAAGCTTTTTACCACCAATTAAACAGTTTTGAAGTGTAGTCACAGTTGTAATGCAGAAAACGCAGCAGCCAATTTTCACACAGTAAGATCCACAGACAGAACTGTGACAATGACCGGATAATCTCTTTCAGTGATATTGTTGAGGAATAAAGATTGGATCTCTCGCCTGATCTTCTTCAAACAGTGACATGGGGTATTTTACATCCACCTGAGAAGGCAAATGGGGCCTCGATTTCACATTTCATCTGAAAGATGTTAAGCTGAGGAATAAATACCTTGATTTGGTTTATTCGGTAGTTTTTATGTAATGTGTGTCATAATGGTAGACTACATTCTGCTGAAACTGTGCTTGATGGGGTGGAATAAGTTTAATTTGTCCAAATCATTCTTAGTTGGCACTTCCACGTCCACACTTTGTGCCGATAGCACATTCCCCAGTGCAAGATAGATATCGAAACAATAATAAAGACTTCAATTTTCAAACAGTGACATGTGGCTCTCAAACAAAAGTATTTGTTCATCATTTCTTCTGAAGTGGCCTTGGCTAATGCTTAGTTTATGATTTAGAAACTAAGGGTAACAGTGAAAAATGAGGAGCTGTCTACTGGGTAATAAACAAAATAGGAGAAAAAAGACCTTGATCACCTTTTAGACATTTTCTTTTTATGTGTCTCAGCGTTCAAAATTAATAATATACCAATTATACTGTATTAAAGTTAATAGCAATTAAAATTAAATGTCGCTAGTATCATGGCCCTGCTAATAACTCAATAATTAATCATAACATGTAGATAATAAGCACATTTCCATTTAACAAAACCAGGTTTGGCCAGTAACTTAATTATAATTGAGTATAATAACCTTAATTATGCAATAATTCTTTGAATATTGTGTATTTTATTCTGCCCTTTATAATATTACATGTTCCTTTGATATGTGAACTATTGTAAGACTCACAGGACTACAAGTAATATCCAAAGAACACGTGGGTTTTTATTATAACTGAACTGGAACACATTTATATATGTATATATATATATATATATATATATATATATACTGCTACTACAGGAGCTACACTAACACATGTCTCATTCTACGCACACAACTCCCTGGTCATGTGTGATGCGACATCACATCCTCCGGTGACCTTCACTACAGCCTCTTAAGGTGGTCCCACATCCCACAACATCCCATTTTTTTCCAAAGATCAAAACATATGTACAATATATAATGATGCCACGGTTCAGACTAACTATACATGAATAAAACAAAATGTTATTTACAAGTTAGAAAGTTTAACACTCTCTAAAACATAGAGGAAGTTTGCTTAAATAAAAACAGAAAGTGCTGGAAAAACTCAGCAGGTCTGGCAGCATCTGTGGAGAGAGGAGCAGAGTTAACGTTTCAGTTCTGAAGAAGGGTCACTGACCTGAAACGTTAACTTTGCTTCTCTCTCCACAGATGCTGCCAGACCTGCTGAGTTTTTCCAGCACTTTCTGTTTTTATTTCAGATTTCCAGCATCCACAGTATTTTGCTTTTATTTGAGGAAGTTTGCTTATTCATCCTGATCTTGTATTGTAAACCTGTTCCCAGAGCTGAGCTCATCTTGACAACTCCTAGGAAACTCTGGTGATTCAGAACACTGGTTGGCATGTTGTTCCTCTGTGCTCGTAGCCTCTGTACGTTCATCTTCAGACTTTGTCTTTGAACATGTCTGCAATGTCACAGGGTTGTCACATGTAGTGTTGTTGTACAGCTCTCTGAGTTGACTTCAGTTCCATCTGAGAATCGCACCATTGGGTGTCTGGACCTTGTGCAATCTGGGCTGGTTGCATATCCTAGCAAGCTCCGCAGTATACCAAGTTCCCGACACATGATTGAGGACTCTGTCCTACTCACAATTGAGCTAATTCTGCTCCTGCTGGCCTGTCATACGATGCCTTCATCTTCCTTTGTTTAGACAGAAGTATATCCTTTACTGGGGAAACCTAGAGAGATGATGACTGGGCAGGGTTGTTCTTACCCGCCTTCCAAACATCAACTCTGCAGGTAACGGTAAGCCCATGTCCAATGACGTAGCTCAGAGGTGCAGCATTGCAACCTTGAGATCTTGTCCCATCTGCCTACACTTCAAAATTAGTGATTTGATGGTGGCACCATGCATTCAACCATACCGTTGGACTTTGGATAATGTGGCGATGATGTCATGCGACGGACCCCTCACCTGGCAGACATGTCTTGGAATGGTCTTCCTGCACATTTGGGCCGATTATCGGAGATAATTTCTTCCAGCGTACCAAACAGGCCGAACAGAGAGCTGATGATATCAGAAACCACTGCACTTGACATATCTCGTACTTGGTGAAATAATCCGTAACAAGGAGGAAATCATCACCTTGAACGTGAAATAAATCTGTGCTGATCTTTGTCCATAGATGTGAAGGCGTTTCATGTGGAATCAAGGGTTCCTTCTGTTAATTTAGCTGACAACTTTGACATGCCTCAGAGGATTTCGCAGCCCGAAAGCCGGGATGGTGGGTGGGGTGGGTGTGGGTTCATGGTGGGGGAGGGCGGGGTGGGGTGCGGGGGCAGGGTGGGGGAGGGCGGGGTGGCGGGGTGCGCGAGCCCACTTTGGTGGTCAGAAGGACCCGGGGCCGCATCTTGTCAGCAGCAGCTGGTGGCCCCCTGATTGACTAGCAGCTCTTGGGGGTGGACAGTCGTCCTTAATAGGGATGGCCGCCCAAGCAGCTGTCAATTAATTAACTGCCGCTGACAAGATGTGGCACCGGGTCCCGCTGCGTTCGCCCCCAACTGCGCTTTTAGGCTTGGCAGCAGGACCCTGTCACCAGCACTAAATCTAGCCTGTAATTCCCACCACAAAATAAGGCCCATTTTATTTCTGTGCATGAATAGGTGGGAAACTTGAAGAATTGACTCGTCCTTTGAGAAGTGGGCCTGCTTCCCCAAGTTCCTCTAACTCTGCTTTAATAATATTCAAAATTAAAATGTACACTAAAATCCTTTCTTACAGATGATGATATATCCTGGAAGCATTAATTGTAGGCAGTAATTAAAGGATTGGTGAACAACATGGTGCTGAGCAACAGAGATAGGTTGGATCTATTCACAAGGCATCACTGCTTCATTGAATGTTTTGTCAGCTAGTTTATCAACTAGTATTTCATTTAATGATTAATTGTTTGAGTTATGCAGTGGATAGGATAATTTGTTCACCATTTAATTGTCAAGATTGAGCAATGTATCACCATTTGTTAATAAGTTCCAGAAACCAGTATTTATATTGGTGGAAGGTTATATACAAATGAAATACAGGGATTCTCCTGACCTAGGAATGTTTGGATGATTGACAGCTGCAGTTGGTTACCTGAAAATGGCTGAATGTTTCAACTGCATGTTTTTAATCTCCAATATCCTTTCTCATTTGTTGCTGACTGGCCAATAATCACAAACACTGTACGTTGTCAGAATCAATAGTAATTCACTTTGAATCTACTCGAATGTTTCAAAAGGAGAGATGGGGAACATTAGAAGCCAGAAAATCAATTTTCTGCAGCTCCCGCCTGGCTTCCGATGAAGGTGATTAATGCCCTAGCTTTGTGTGTGATTATATCAAACTGCATAGAATTTACATAGAATTACATCAAATTACATAGGATTATATAGAGTTTGCATAAAATTACATCAAGTTTATGCTCCACACAAGTCTTCTCCAACTCTATTTACTTTACATCCCTTTATCAATATACCCTTCTATTCCTTTCTCCCTTATCTACCTATCTAACTTCCCCTTAAATGTATCTACGCTAGTCGCTTCAACCACTCCATGTGGTTGCAAGTTCCACATTCTAACCACTCTGACTAAAGCAGTTCCTCCCAAATTCCTTATTGGATTTATTAATGAGTATCTCATAGCTAGCATGCCTTTATTTAAACCACTGCAAAAAACCCTTAGCAAATGTAACCACCTCTAAGTCTGCCAAATGATGCTTCACCTCCCGAAGGACGTAGATGAGCTTTCCGGACGTCGATGGTGGGCACTGAGGAAATGGCTTATTACCTGCACCAGATTCCACCTCCCCTCCCCCCCCCCCCTTTACCCCCCTTCCACCCCCCCCCCACCCCCGTCCCCTTCCCTGCTCCACCCTCTCAGCTCACCCCCTCACAACCCCGTCCCAGCCCGCCCCCCCCGCACCATCTTCACCCCGCACCCCCTTCCCCTGCACCCCCCCCCCCACCCCCTCCCTCTACCCCTCCCCCTTGCATCCCCTCCTCCCACCGGCACCATCCTACACCTGTGTAGGGGCCCCAACAACCCCACTGCCTTGTGGGCGTCTCGGGAGAGACCAAGGCTAAGGGAGTAAACCCTAACAGAAAATCCGGAGCGGAACCCCGTAGGCGGTCATGTGTCACCTTTGGCATGTTTCCGGCAGTTCCTGCAGCCATACTGGTGCCAAACGTCGTGTCCTGCACTCCTTTGGACCCCACCAGAAAGGCCGAGAGGGGGGTTTTGACGACTGGGCAACTCTCAACCTCCATAAATTTGCCCAGGCATGCGCCATGGAGAGGTCACTCCATACAAACCACTGACCACCTCCAGGCGCGTATCCATTGTCTCTCGAGATAAGGAGGCCCAAAAGAAGAAAGATCTCATAGCTATGCCCCTAGTTTGGATATTTCCACAAGTGGAAACATCTTCTGCAGGTTTACCCTATCAAACCACTTCAAGACATTTATCAGGTCACCTCTCAGTCTTCTCTATTCTAGGGAAAACTGTCCCCAGCCTGTTCAGTCTTTCTAGATAGTTGTAACCTCTCAGTTTTGGAACATCCCCTGTAAATCTTTTTTAGACTTTCTCCAGTGCTTCTATATCCTTTTTTGTTTGTAATAACAGCACTTTGGGTGAATGTTGCACCCATTTTTATCCATTTATCCATAAAGTACACAAATATTAGAAAACCTATCTTCAGGCTTCATGCGGGATAGTGAGCCTGTGGTTTGTACCTCAAGTTGCGTAATAGAAATGGAGATTAATAATAAAGTTGGCAATCCAAAGTTGCCTCAATAAAGCAAACCTTCTCAGGGAATTTGTTCCGACAGCCGGGATATTGTCTTGGTGACGGGGGTCTTGACCACTGACATAAGTGCTGGCGAAGCCCTACGTTGTCTCCTCTGGGGAAGTCCTGCCAAATCAAGTGCCAATTAGGCACTTAAGTGGACAGTGGTGGGCCTTCCCTGGGATTAACGACCCCAGCAACAGAAGTCCCGCCCTCTTAGAGCTGTCGGCCAATCAGAGGCTGGCAGTTCATTAATAGAGCAGCGCCACCGCTGAGGTGGTGGCTGCTGCCGGTACTGGACTCACCCGAGGCCCTGGAACCAGGTGACAGGTAAGTCACAGTGGGAGGGGTTTTGTGGGGTGGGGGTCGCAGTTGAGGGGGTTGTAGGTGGGTTGGCAGCAAGGGCAGGGGGTGGCTCTCAGCGGGCCCCCCCTTTCGGATGCCGGGTCTCTTGATCAGGCACTAAGTGCCTCTCGCAAGGAAGATCGCACCCCCCCCCACCCTGCACCCCGCCCGGAGCTGCCAAGGAACCTGCACAGGTTTGCTTGGCCTGTTCCCGTGCGGCGACAGGCCCTCCCGCCACTGGGCCAATTCTAGTGATGGCAGGATGAGGCCTTTAACTGGGCATTAATTGCCCAGTTAAGGGCCTCAATTGGGGGTGGGGTGGAAAGGCCGTTCGCAGGCCTTCCTGCCCCGGGCTTAGTTCGGGTGGAGGCAGGAAGGTGGCGGGGCTCCTCCCCCCACCCCGTCACCATCCCGCCTGACTATATGCTCTCCCTACCTCCAAACCTGACGCGGGCGGGGAGAGTGTAAAATCCACCCACCCGCACCCACATGTCAATAAGATTCAACTGTGAAAGGTTAAGCTAGCCAGCTCGTTAGACTGGAAGCTATTTTTTTCAGCTTGAAATGGTCCCAGGTGGAAAGGGAATCAGAAAAGGACAATAGTAACTTTGTGAAACAGCACAATTTATAAGTAGAAACAATGGAAACAAGTACCTGTATGGGCAGAAATATATTTTATGGAAAAATCTACAAAGTGACATTAACCTTTTCAAGTGCCTACAGCTCATAAAGAACTGTCTGGTATTAAAATAAAATGCTAGATTTCACATTAAATATTAACCCTTTACTACTTAATTTAGCTTTAAAAACTTTTGGGAATATTTTTGCTGAAACAACAATTGCCAGTGACATCATTGGAGGTACTGACTGTGCAAGGGAATATATCAGCCATAAAAGGGCTGTCATTGACTGGGGCTGTAATAGCGAGATAGATTAACCAATTGGCTACACCTGGATAAATGTGCGTAATTGATCATAAATATAGGAGGAGATCTGTTACTGTGGATTTCTGTCCATTTAGAACAGCCTCCAGTGTTACGGTCTAGTTTGTACTGGCCTTAGAATTGCCTGCAATCTGCAATTCATTATATAAGGAAAAGGCCTCAACATCATTTGGGCGTACAAATAATTTACCAACATCAACGCTGGTGTAGCACTTTGCATTTAAACCTTTGTTTTCTTGCTTTTTGTTCCCCTGTTTCCACATTATTCCTAAGGAGACTTTATGCCAAGTCTTCTGGTGCTACCATTATGGGAGTGGGTTTCCCATTGAGAATCTCCATCTGCTCATGGGGCTTAATTTTTAGGGTATGCCCGGGCTGGGATCAGAGATGGGTGAGTACTAAAAATAGTGCTGCTGGTTTGCGTGCTGGCTCCCCAGCTCCATCCAGTACCTGGGCCATTTTTACGGAGGCAGGATGGGAGAGGGGCAGCAGGCCTACACACCCACATGTGGCAGGCAGCCGATCCAAGTAATTAAGGCTCTGTTAAGGCCTAGTAACAGAGGCTGACTGGGATTTTCCAGTCAGTTTCCAGGTTTCTGCAGGCGGTGGGGCCCTGTTTAACTACCTGGAGGCAGCCTCTGAGCAGCAGACCAGGGGCCAGATCTCCTGAAAGGCCTAGAGGCCCTCCTCCCCTGCTTGGGTGCAGGTGCAGACCGCCATGTAGAAGGCACCCCTCACCCCCACCCCACCCCCCCCTCCACCCCCAGTGGTGACCTGGCTGAAAAAGCCATTTTTAGTTTAAATTTTTAAAAGTTTGAGAGAGGGCGCCTCCATTTTGAAGCACCCTCTCCCTCACTTACCTTCCACTGCATCCTGCTGCTACTTTGAAGCTGGAAGGCCTCTGATTGCCCCTCCAACTTTGAAAGCCCACCTCCCATCCTGAATTGGATGGTAAGCCCGCCCTCTGGCCATTATATGGCTGCCCTGGGGAAAATCACAATGAATGACAGTTTCCCACACAGCGCAGTCTTCTGACCCACATTTGAGTCTGACAGCAGGGTTCAGAAGCCTGCAAGGTAAATCCTGCCCCATGTTTTTTTGGAGGAAGGAAAGTAATGACTATTATAAAGGACTAACACACCTGCTCATATCATAGAGTCATAGTCATAGAGAGCTACAGCACTGAAACAAACCCTTCAGCCCACTGAGTCTGTGCCATCCATCAACCACCCATTTTATACTAATCCTACATTAATCCCATATTCCCTACCACATCCCCACAATTTTCCTACCACCTACCTACACTAGGGGCAATTTACAATGGCCAATTTACCTATCAACCTGCAAGTCTCTGGCTGTGGGAGGGAACCAGAGCACCCAGCAGAAACCCACACAGTCACAGGGAGAACTTGTAAACTCTATACAGGCAGTACCCAGAACTGAACGTGGGTCACTGGAGCTGCGAGGCTGCAGTGTTAACCACTGCACCACTGTGCTGCCTGTATCCTCCATCTGTATTTACAAGTGAAGGTATACCTTCCTGGCAATGGCCCTGCAGATGGATGTCACATGGTCTGAGTCACCAGAGAGCCAAATGCAGAGCTGTGCCATCTTCTAGAAGCACAGCTGCATGGAACGTGCACCATAGGGTGGGCACACACTGGCACTAGCAGTTAGCTGCACCAAAATCCTCTGCCTCCTTGTATTCAATCGGGACGGTGCCATGGAGTGACTAAGAGGTGTACAGCCGTCCTTACTATTGCTTCACTCAGCACCTCCTCCACTTTGCCAACCATCAAGCAACATCTTGAAATTTGCAGTGCTCAACCGTTTGGCTGCAGACTCAATCCCTGCTTCAATAGGAGTTTAAATATGTTCCCTGCAAGCAAATTTGTTTCTTTACACACTTCTTGTGCTCATTCAGTCTCACTTTTTAGTGATCTTGTTGTTTATTTGATAACGCTCCTGTGAAGTGCGTTGGGAAGTTTTACTAAATTAAAGGCACTATATACAGGCAAGTTGTTGTTATGCTTACTGAGTCCCATCTTTAAGTCTTCTTAAAGTCTTCTCAGTGGGCCCTGGCCCATAAACCCAGCTGATCCAAATTTCACGTTGTGCTATATGAACAAACCTGGTTCTTAACCTGTTCTGGAGGGGAGATTTCTGCCATGGTTCCCTAAAATTGCTGCCGTAACTTCAACAGAAGATCGATGATAACCCTGGAGAAATGGCGTAAATGGGCACTTTCAGCTGTTTCTCAAGGAGGTGTGCCCATCTTCTGGGGTAGATTATGACAGTGGATCACAGGAACCCTGAGAACTCCAGGCACTTGTGTTTTCAGTAGTTTTACAATGTTGAGATACTCTAGCATGATATAACGGGAAACAGTACTGCGTTGCCCTCCATGACACTGCTGTACAGTCTTTATCTTATAAGAAAGAATTTTAAGGTTGTCCCACATTTCTAATGTAGTTGAACTCGAGAGGAATCTTCAGTAATCATGGTAAATTCACATAGATGCCTCAACTACATGCTTTTAATTACATATAGGTACATTCAATCACTATTAAAAGGACTTAGAAGATAATTGGCTTGAAGGGGCGGCACAGTAGCGCAGTGGTTAGCACCGCAGCCTCACAGCTCCAGCGACCCGGGTTCAATTCTGGGTACTGCCTCTGTGGAGTTTGCAAGTTCTCCCTGTGTCTACATGGGTTTCCTCCGGGTGCTCCGGTTTCCTCCCACATGCCAAAGACTTGCAGGTTGATAGGTAAATTGGCCATTATAAATTGTCACTAGTATAGGTAGGTGGTAGGGAAATATAGGGACAGGTGGGGATGTTTGGTAGGAATATGGGATTAGTGGAGGATTAGTATAAATGGGTGGTTGATGGTCGGCACAGACTCGGTGGGCCGAAGGGCCTGTTTCAGTGCTGTATCTCTAAATAAATAAAGGAACCACTCAATAAAAAATACTGTTTGTGATGTTATTGTAGGGATGTTTAATGTGCTTGTATCAAATTTATCTCTACTTTAATGAAGCGGTTGATCTGTTTATTGCCACATTTACAACAGCGGAGAGAGAACTTGCTTCAAACACATCGAGGGGTAATTGTTCCAAGCCCCTGGGCTGTCAGCAAGTTGTCGCACACAGCTAGTGCAGTTTGACAATTCTGGAGTCCTCCTGTGTCCATCTGATAAACTTCCTGACTGACATTTTGACCCGAATGTCATTATATTCCATATCAAAAGATTGAGTGTATTACTGCTGACATAAAGCATTACAGTGTGTATGAAAATGTCAACAACAACAACTTGCATTTATCTAGCACCTTTAATGTAGCAAAACATCCCAAAGCACTTCACTGGAGCATTATCAAACACAATTTGGCACTGACCTACATAATGAGATATTAGGGCAGATGACCAAATGTTTGGTCAAAGAGTTAGGTTTTATGGCCCATCGTAAAGGAGGAGAGAGAGGCAGAGGCGGAGAGGTTTAGGGAGGGAATTCCAGAGCTTAGGGCCTTGGCAGCTGCAAGCACAAGCTCCAATGGTGGAGTGATTAAAATCGGGGATGCTCAAGAGACTAGAATTGGAGGAGCGCAGATATCTTGGAAATTGCAGGGCTGGAGAAGATTACAGAATTAGGGAGGGATGAGGCCATGGAGGATTTAAAAGCAAGGCTTTGTTTAACTGGGAGCCAGTGTAGGTCAATGAGCACAGGGGCAACAGGGGAATGGGATTTGGTGCAAGTTAGGTCATGGGCACCAGAGTTTTGAATGACCTCAAGTTTATGGAACACGGGAGGCTGACCAGGAATGCGTTAGAATAATCAGATCTAGCTGTAGCAAAAGCATGGATGAGGGCTTCAGCAGGAGCTGAGCTCAGACAGGGGCGGAGTCTGTCAATGTTATGGAGATGAAATAGGCGGTCTTAGTGATGGCGTGACTGTGGTTGGAAACTCATCTTAGAGTCAAATATGACACCAAGGTGGCGAACAGTTTGTTTCAGTCTCAGACAGTTGCCAGGGAGAGGGATGGAGTCGGAGGCAAGGAAATGGAGTTTGCGGCAGAGACCAAAGACCGTGGGCTGAAATTTATGGTCCCACTGCCGAAATCGATGGGGGCAAAAACAATGGCAGGCTGCCCGTGCGGGACGCACGTCATGGAGTCGCTGCGATATTAAGCATGGCAGGTCATTTAAATAGCTGGGACGGACCGCCCACTCCCCCCCCCCCACCCAATGATGTGGAGGAGGCGGGCTGTCTGTCCCCGGAAATGGCGTCAGCTGCCTTTGCTGACGTCTTCCCACCACCATGGGATATATCCGAAGCCGCTCATTGACCGGAGATGGGTAGCATATTAACTGGCCTAGTAGCGGCCATTTTATTGGTACCCACCATTACCTTGTACAAAGCAACTACACAAAGTTTACATGCCAAGGTGCTTGTTCTCCTTGTCAGGTGAGGAATTGCTTAGCAAGTCTAGCACAGGCGCTACGTACGGGTCAACACTTTACAACCAATGAAATACTTCTGAAGGGCAATCACTGGTGAATGAAATGGGGGGACACAATTTGCACACAGCAAGCTCCCACAAACAGCAATGTAATAAATGAGCAGAAGATCTGTTTTAGAGACATTGGTTATGAAGAGGGACTTGAACCCACAACAGTTTGGCTCAGAGACAAAAGTATTATCCCTGAGCCACACAAGTAACATAAGTTACTTTTTTCTCCCCCATCAATGATTACCTAGGATACGGTCATGATAATGTTGGGTTTACAGGATTGTTGGCCTGTTTTCGTGCAGTGGGTTGGGAGGTTGGTGAACAGACAACTAACTACCTACTTTGTGGCCTTGCATCAGTTATTTTATTAAATGTCATTTCTGATTGCATTTTCAACCTTTTCGAGTGGTCTGAAACCCTGACTGATGGCACATATCTAAATGTCACTGTGCCTGTTGAAGTGTAATCAGCTGCATTGTTGCATCCTCTGCCATTTCCGGCACCTTCAGCATGATGCCACCACTAAACACGTCTTCCCCTCCCCTGTCAGTATTCCGAAGGGACCGTTCCCTCCGCGACACCCTGGTCCACTCCTCTATCATCCCCGACACTTTGTCTCCTTCCCATGCAATCCCAAGAAGTGTAATACCTGCCCTTTTACCTCCTCACCATCCACCGTCCCAAACACTCCTTCAAGAGAAGCAGTGATTTACTTGGACTTCTTTCAATTTAGTATACTGTATGTGCTGCTCACAGCGTCTCCTCTACTTTGGGCAGAACAAGCACAGATTGGGTGACTACTTTGTGGAACACCTCCGCTCAGTCCATGAGCATGACCCCGAGCTTCCGCTTGCTTGCCATTTTAATTCACCACCGTGCTCTCACGCCCACATTTCTGTCCTTGATCTCCTGCAGTTCCAGTGAAGCTCGAGGGACAGCACCTCATCTTCCAATTAGGCACTTTACAGCCCTCTGGACTCACCAATTTGAGTTCAAGAATTTCAGATCATGACCCCCATTTTGATTGTGTTTTTGTTAAAACCATGTGCTGGTCTTAAACTTGTTTTTGCTTTCAGACAGAGCTGTTCATTATTTTGCCATTAACAGTCTCTCCAGACTAATGTCTAGTCTTTTACTAGAACTATTACCACACCATTTGCCTTTTATTCCATGACATCTTGCCATTTAAATTTCTCCCACCCTCTGCCCTATCACAGGCTTCTTACCCCCTACCTCCTTTTATTTGCTCAAAACCTATTACATTTTAAAAAATATATTCATTCATGGGATGTGGGTGTTGCTGGCTAGACCAGTATTTATTGCCTACCTCTAATTTCCCTTGAGCAGGTGATGAGCTGCCTTCTGGAACTGCTGTAGCAGTTTTGATGTAAGTAGCTTGCTAGGCCATTTCAGTGTCAACCACATTAGTGTGGGTCTGGAGTCACATATAGGCCAGGCAAATTTTTTTCCCTAAAGGACATTAGTAAACCAGATGGGTTTTTACAACAATTGTTTCATGGTCACCATTAGACTAGCTTTTTAATTCCAGATTTATTAATTAAGTTTAAATTTCACTATCTGCTTTGGCAGGATTCAAGCCCATCTCCTCAGGGCATTAGGCTAGTGACACCACCGTCTCCCCATTACATTTCTACCCTTTGCCAGTTCTGATGAAAGGCCTTCGAGCTGAAACATTGGGCTGGACTTTACAGGGGCCTCAGCGTTGGGATCTGTGGCAGGGGGTCATAAGGATTTCCCTGGCTGAGGCCAGCCACAGACTTCGACGCCAGCAGGGCCCATCCCTATCTTGCCGACGCGGTGAGGCCTCGTGGCGCCCCCCCCCCCCCCCCCCCCACCTGCCTCCTCGCCACTCGACGACAGGACCTCAATTTCAATATGTAAAATAATTAACTCACTTACATTAATGAAGTTCCCGTCACCTCCTGATCTGCTGCCACGATCGTCATCCTGGCAGCCAGCACTGACGGGCCTTCAGATGGCCGTCTGGGGAAACAAGGCGAGACACCTGTGGGGAGGGGGGAGGAGGTAAGTTTATCAGTGCGGTGGGTGGGCGGGGGAGTGAGGTCAAATTTACTTAATTGATCTCGGGGTGATGGGAAGGGGTAAAGGTCAAATGTTCTGAACTTTGCCGGGGGGGGGGGGGGGGGGGGGGGGTGGGGTGGGCGGAGAAGGTCATAAATTCAAGGTAAGTATTTCGGAGGGGAAGGGCAGGAATGACATGTAATTCTATGGGGGAGGTGGGAATATTTCTGCAATTATTTTTAATAAGTTCACAAGCACTGTCCCTTTAATAATTTAAACTGTCAGTAAGGGCTCTAAGCCCTTTAAAAATGACACCGGCGCCCGGGACGGCAACATAGAAGCCAGCCCATTAACTCTGTTTCTCTCTCCACAGATGCTGTCAGACCCGCTGAGTATTTCCAGCACTTACTGTTTTTATTTCAGATTTCCAGCATCTGCAGTATTTTGTTTCTATTATAGCTGTATCATTCCACTTTGAAGTAAGAGTACCTTTGCCTTGTTGGGATATGTTACACAAATGTTGTAGCAATTGCTAAGAAAGATTAGGGATACAAGTTCTGTTTTAATTAAGAAGCTGTTTGGTTAAATAACATTTAAACTATGTGATGTATGCCGTTTACACATTCACAATTTACACATTAGAACTGATAACTATAATAACGCCAATTTTCCTTTCCCCTCCTCCATTCCTCCTTCTCCGCACCTCAACTGCACTCGGTCTGAGCTCACCTCAATCCTCAAAGTGTGCTGTGTCGCATCAGTAGCCTCGGCACAATGCACCTCTGTGTAGGCCTGTTTCTGGACTTGTTAGAATGTACAGACCCTTAGCTCTTATGGATATTTGCTAGGCCAATGGACTTTTAGAGGTAAAATAAAGCTGCTGAATGTATCAAGTTTCACTGATAAAAGGAGAAAAAGAACATTCTTTAATTCTTGCTCTGAGGATTTAATGGAAATGGATAACAAACGTCTAGGAGCAAAGACCAAGAACTTTACTAAATTCACCAGCATGCTGTGAGAAGTGTTAAACAGTGCAGATGGGTGAATTTCTTTTGGAAAGCTTGTTGTATTGATAAGATTTGATACATTAACCTCAGTTCTCTATGGTTGATAAAACCAGACAATACAAGCAGCTCAGGTGGCGCCACAGGGGTTATGAAACAAGATATCTGCAGCTGACAGAAGGTCTGCAAGACAGGACACGAATTAATGGGTTTTGCACAATATGTATTGTGACTAAGTAACACGGGGTCTGATAAGGCCAGCCAGCAAATAACAATGGTCAGTAGAGACAGGATGTTTATGTTTGAAAGATTGACAACTCAGACAATGCAAGCTGAATGTTGGGAGGGGCGGGTGGGGAAACTCCCCTCATAGCCTCTGTGTGAAGGGAATTTAACAAAGCAGGACAAGAACAGTGTACAACAGTAACAAAGGGATATCAGGACTCCAGTTGGAAGAGGTAGCCTGGCCCATCATCTCACCTACGTGAACCTACAACCTAAATGGACTGATCATCTGAGGGGTGGTTGTATCTCCTGAAACCTCATTAGTGTACTGCTCAAATTCATATGATGGGAGTTTTGAATCTGTCTTAAGGGCAATAAAATCTTCAAGATGGAACTTGGGTGTCTTGTGTAATTTCTCATAAATCCCAAGTACGTATCAGTAACCTCTAGGCCTCAGGAGAGAGGCCTTACAAAATGCAACTGCTGCCACAGATCTGAAAGGTCGACAGAAATGATACTTGGCCATCATATTCAAGGCCTTCTTCTGCTTGTATCCTAAATGGTATGAAGTAACATTCACCCATCACCCCTGTACTCACTGACCTACAGTGGCTCCCAGTCTGTAAATGCCTCAATTTTAAAATTCTCATTCTTGTTTTTAAATCCCTCCAAGACCTCGCTGCTCTGTAACCTCCTACAGTCATTTCATGTTGACATTTCATGTTGACATCCTATTGCTTTATATTTGATGATCTCCAGGGGTATTGATGTCGATGACCATTCTGTGGACAAGCGCAGGGTTTAAGGTTGACAACCCCTTGTCAAGGATGAAGGTTTTAGTGTGTGTATAGAGAAGAGATGAAGAGGTCAGTTTGTGCAGAGAAAGCCTGCTGCCTGGGTGGCTGAAGGATGTTGTTGGTCAAGTCCGTCTCTGACTTTCAGCATCCTGTGACGCTGTGAGACACACTCTGAGGAGCAATGAATATAGCTCTTGTAACCAGCTCATTAAATAAAATGATTAATTCCTGAATGTGTCAGAACAATGCAAAGGGAATCACCGAGCATCTTACTCTGACACATGCTATAATTATTGTTTTTGTGTGTTTATGCAACAAATTTCATTTTATTTCTACACACTTGCTTCACGCCCATGAAATGATTTGCCAGTCAGTACGGGTAATGCAGTAGTGGGCAGCCCAGCATTAAATAGGATTGCAATGCCAGGAGTATTGATTTCATGGGGATAGCTTGACAAACACTGGTGTGCGACCTGTTTGATCTTTTTCTAGAGGTAAAGCCAATGTAAAAAATATGTTTCATCTGAAATAATGGCATCGCATTTCCTGATATTATATTGCTGGTTAAATAAGTGACAGTGAAAATATTAAACTGTAATTTTCTGTTTTAACGCTACAAACCCCCTCCTCCAATAATCAATCCTACATTTACATCATCCTGCTTCATTCTCTATGAACATTGAACATTGAGATGTTCGGTTCAACAGGTTTGATGTATCAGCAAGTTTTCAGATGCGAGAATCAGAATCCCAATTTATCATTGATAGATTCCCTCAACTCATGGAGATTTAAATATTTATCTCATTGGGGAAAGAATATTTGATAATCATATAATAAAAGCAAAATACTGCGGATGCTGGAAATCTGAAATAAAAACAAGAAATGCTGGAATCACTCAGCAGGTCTGGCAGCATCTGTGGAAAGAGAAGCAGAGTTAACGTTTCGGGTCAGTGACCCTTCTTCGGAACTGACAAATATTAGAAAAGTCACAGATTATAAGCAAGTGAGGTGGGGGTGGGGCAAGAGATAACAAAGGAGAAGGTGTAGATTGGACCAGGCCACATAGCTGACCAAAAGGTCACGGAGCAAAGGCAAACAATATGTTAATGGTGTGTTGAAAGACAAAGCATTAGTACAGATTAGGTGTAAATACACTGAATATTGAACAGCAGCAAGTGCAAACCTGAAAAAAAACAGTGGGTAAGCAAACTGAACAAACTAAGATGAAATGAAATAAATGCAAAAAAAAGATTGTAAAAAATGTAAAAAAGAATGTAAAAACAAGGAAGAAAAAATAACTAAAAATGAAAGTAAAATAGGGGGCTGTCATGCTCTGAAATTATTGAACTCAATGTTCAGTCCGGCAGGCTGTAGTGTGCCTAATCGGTAGATGAGATGCTGTTCCTCGAGCTTGCGTTGATGTTTACTGGAACACTGCAGCAATCCCAGGACAGAGATGTGAGCATGAGAGCAGGGGGGAGTGTTGAAATGGCAAGCAACCGGAAGCTCAGGGTCCTGCTTGCGGACTGAGGGGAGATGTTCCGCAAAGCGGTCACCCAGTCTGCGCTTGGTCTCCCCAATGTAGAGGAGACCACACTGTGAGCAGCGAATACAGTATACTACATTGAAAGAAGTACAAGTAAATTGCTGCTTCACCTGAAAGGAGTGTTTGGGGCCTGGGATAATGAGGAGAGAGGAGGTAAATGGGCAGGTATTACACCTCCTGCGATTGCAGGGGAAGGTGCTCTGGGACGGGGACGAGGCGGTGGGGGTAATGGAGGAGTGGACCAGAGTGTCGCGGAGGGAACGATCCCTTTGGAATGCTGACAGGGGAAGGGAGGGGAAGATGCGACTGGTAGTGGCATCACGCTGGAGGTGGCGAAAATGGCGGAGGATGATCCTTTGGATATGGAGGCTGGTGTGATGAAAAGTGAGGACAAGGGGAACCCTGTCACGGTTCTGGGAGGGAGGGGAAGGGGTGAGGGTAGAGGTGCGGGGAATGGGTCGGACACGGTTGAGGGCCCTGTCAACCACAGTGGGGGGAAATCCTCAGTTGAGGAAAAAGGGGGTCATATCAGAAGCACCGTCATGGAAGGTAGCATCATCAGAGCAGATGCGTCGGAGACGGAGAAACTGGGAGAATGGAATGGAGTCCTTACAGGAGGTAGGGTGTGAAGAAATGTAGTCGAGGTAGCTGTGGGAGTCGGTGGGCTTATAATGGATGTTGGTAGACAACCTATCCCCAGAGATGGAGACAGAGAAGTCGAGGAAGGGAAGGGACGTGTCAGAGATGGACCATGTAAAGGTGAGAGAAGGGTGGAAATTGGAAGCAAAGTTGATAAAGTTTTCTAGTTCGGGGCGGGAGCAGGAAACGGCACCAATACAGTCATCAATGTACCGGATAATCATATGGTAGTTATCAACCATTTTATAATTGCAGATTACCAGCACAGAGAATGTGCCTGGTTTATCTTAATAACATTGGATTACGTCATTGGCACCAGCTGGACCTCATCGTCACAAGGCGAGCCTCTTTAAACAGTGTTCAAATCACACGCAGCTTCCACAGTGTGGACTGCGACACCGACCACTCCCTGGTGTGCAGCAAGGTTAGACTCAAACCAAAGAAGCTGCATCACTCCAAGCAGAAGGGCTGCCCGCGCATCAACACGAGCAGAATTTCTTATCCACAGCTGTTACGCAAGTTTCTAAATTCACTTGAAAAAGCCCTCCAAAACACTCCCACGGGGGATGTAGGGGCCAAGTGGGCCCACATCAGAGACGCCATCTATGACTCAGCAATGACCACCTATGGCAATTGTGTGAAGCGGAATGCAGACTGGTTTCAATCTCACATTGAAGAGCTGGAACCTGTCATAGCTGCTAAGCGCATTGCACTGCTGAACTACAAGAAAGCCCCCAGCGAGGTAACATCCGTAGCACTTAAAGCTGCCAGAAGCGCTGCACAAAGAACAGCCAGGCGCTGCGCAAATGACTACTGGCAACACCTATGCAGTCATATTCAGCTGGCCTCTGACACTGGAAATATCAGAGGGATGTATACAAAGAACAAAGAAAATTACAGCACAGAAACAGGCCCTTCAGCCCTCCAAGCCTACGCCGATCCAGATCCTCTATCTAAACCTGTCGCCTATTTTCTAAGGGTCTGTATCTCTTTACTTCCTGCCCATTCATGTATCTGTCTAGATACATCTTAAAAGACACTATTGTGCCCGCGTCTACCACCTCCGCTGGCAATGCGTTCCAGGCACCCACCACCCTCTGTGTAAAGAACTTTCCACGCATATCCCCCCTAAACTTTTCCCCTTTCACTTTGAACTCGTGTCCCCTAGTAATTGAATCCCCCACTCTGGGAAAAAGCTTCTTGCTATCCAACCTGTCTATACCTCTCATGATTTTGTACACCTCAATCAGGTCCACCCTCAACCTCCGTCTTTCTAATGAAAATAATCCTAATCTACTCAACCTTTCTTCATAGCGAGCGCCCTCCATACCAGGCAACATCCTGGTGAACTTCCTCTGCACCCTCTCCAAAGCATCTACATCCTTTTGGTAATGTGGCAACCAGAACTGCACGCAGTATTCCAAATGTGGCTGAACCAAAGTCTTATACAACTGTAACATGACCTGCCAACCCTTGTACTCAATACCCCGTCCGATGAAGGAAAGCATGCCGTATGCCTTCTTGACCACTTTATTTACCTGCGTTGCCACCTTCAGGGAACAATGGACCTGAACACCCAAATCTCTCTGTACATCAATTTTCCCCAAGACTTTTCCATTTATTGTATAGTTCACTCTTGAATTGGATCTTCCAACATGCATCACCTCGCATTTGCCCTGATTGAACTCCATCTGCCATTTCTCTGCCCAACTCTCCAATCTATCTATATTCTGCTGTATTCTCTGACAGTCCCCTTCACTATCTGCTACTCCACCAATCTTAGTGTCGTCTGCAAACTTGCTAATCAGACCACCTATACTTTCCTCCAAATCATTTATGTATATCACAAACAACAGTGGTCCCAGCACGGATCCCTGTGGAACACCACTGGTTACACGTCTCCATTTTGAGAAACTCCCTTCCACTGCTACTCTCTGTCTCCTGTTGCCCAGCCAGTTCTTTATCCATCTAGCTAGTACACCCTGGACCCCATGCCCCTTCAATTTCTCCGTCAGCCTACCATGGGGAACCTTATCAAACGCCTTACTGAAGTCCATGTATATGACATCTACAGCCCTTCCCTCATCTATCAACTTTGTCACATCCTCAAAGAATTCTATTAAGTTGGTAAGACATGACCTTCCCTGCACAAAACCATGTTGCCTATCACTGATAAGCCCATTTTCTTCCAAATGGGAATAGATCCTATCCCTCAGTATCTTCTCCAGCAGCTTCCCTACCACTGACGTCAGGCTCACTGGTCTATAATTACCTGAATTATCCCTGCTACCCTTCTTAAACAAGGGGACAACATTAGCAAATCTCCAGTCCTCCGGGAGCTCACCCGTGTTTAAGGATGTTGCAAAGATATCTGTTAAGGCCCCAGCTATTTCCTCTCTCGCTTCCCACAGTAACCTGGGATAGATCCCATCCGGACCTGGGGACTTGTCCGCCTTTTAGAATACCCAACACTTCCTCCCTCCTTATGTCGACTTGACCTAGAGTAATCAAACATCTGTCCCTAACTTCAACATCCGTCATGTCCCTCTCCTCGGTGAATACCGATGCAAAGTACTCGTTTAGAATCTCACCCATTTTCTCTGACTCCACGCATAACTTTCCTCCTTTGTCCTTGAGTGGGCCAATCCTTTCTCTAGTTACCCTCTTGCTCCTTATATATGAATAAAAGGCTTTGGGATTTTCCTTAACCCTGTTTGCTATAGATATTTCATGACCCCTTTTAGCCCTCTTAATTCCTCGTTTCAGATTGCGCCTACAATCCCAATATTCTTTCAAAGCTTCGTCTTTCTTCAGCCGCCTACACCTTATGTATGCTTCCTTTTTCCTCTTAGCTAGTCTCACAATTTCACCTGTCATCCATGGTTCCCTAATCTTGCCATTTCTATCCTTCATTTTCACAGGAACATGTCTCTCCTGCACGCTAATCAACCTCTCTTTAAAAGCCTCCCACATATCACATATGGATTTACCTTCAAACAGCTGCTCCCAATCTACATTCCCCAGCTCCTGCCGAATTTTGGTATAGTTGGCCTTCCCCTAATTTAGCACTCTTCATTTAGGACCACTCTCGTCTTTGTCCATGAGTATTCTAAAACTTACGGAATTGTGATCACGATTCCCAAAGTAGTCCCCTACTGAAACTTCAACCACCTGGCCGGGCTCATTCCCCAACACCAGGTCCAGTATGGCCCCATTGTCTCTCGAGACAAGGAGGCCAAAGAAGAAGAAGAGGAATTATGTTTACAAAGATGAGTGAATTTATTAAAGATATTAATTGCTTGTTTGCAACATTTTCAATAAATAAACACAACCAGAAGAACACTGCCAAACATTTTCGCACAATTTTTTGTTTCTAACACAGATTTGTAAGTAAAGCTTGTGAATTTTAGGAATTTGAAACCATACAGATGATAAATATGGTTACATGACTGTGCTACAGATCAGCTAATCCTTCCCAATGCATACATCCTGACTTTAACATATCAGAATTCATTAGATCTTTGCATAAATCGTATAGTATTTGGAAACCAGATCTACCTAAAAATAAAGTTGGTTGTTTAGATGTAATGTTGCTGGAGATTTTGATGCATGTTCCGGGAGAGGTAGGAAGATGTGTCTGAGTTGGCGCTGAGCCTCTGCAAGGTAGAGGTCGGCACGCCAGACAACAACAGCACCACCCTTGTCAGCAGGTTTGATCACAATGTCAGGGTTCGACCTAAGAGAACAGAGTGCAACAAGTTCAGAGGGAGACAGGTTAGAGTGAGTAAGGGAAGCAGAGAAATTAAGACTGCCGCTGTCACGCTAACAGTTCTCAATGAAAAGATCAAGAGAGCGGACAGGGTAAAGCCTGGCTACCCGACCTGAACCTGACCAAACCCGACTACATGTGTTGGGTTCGGGTTGGATTGGGTCTGTATTCCGTGTCCAGCATTCGGGCTGGGGTCGGGTTGGGCTGTACTGTACTGTTTTGTTTCGTATTGTTTCCGTTTTAATCTACGATTTTTTTCTGTTTCAATAATATGCTTGTTATTTTCAGGTCGGGTTCGGCATGAAAAAAATGAAAGGACTGGGGCCCGGGTTGGTTTCGTGTTGGCTGTTGTCGGTTTGGACCCGGGTCGGTTTCATGTTGGCTGTTGTCAGTTCAGACCCGGGTCGGTTTCATGTTGGCTGTTGTCGGTTCGGGCCTTGGTCGGTTTCGTGTTGGCTGTTGTCGGTTCGGACCCGGATCGGTTTCGAGTTGGCTGTTGTCAGTTCGGACCCGGGTCGGTTTCGTGTTGGCTGTCGTCGGTTCGGACCCGGGTCGGTTTCATGTTGGCTGTTGTCGGTTCGGCCCCGGATCGGTTTCGAGTTGGCTGTTGTCAGTTCAGACCCGGGTCGGTTTCGTGTTGGCTGATGTCGGTTCGGACCCGTGTCGGTTTCGAGTTGGCCGTTGTCGGTTCGGACCCTGGTCGGTTTCATGTTGGCTGTCGTCGGTTGGGACACAGGTCAGTTTCGTGTTGGCTGTCGTCGGTTCGGATCCGGGTTGGTTTCATGTTGGCTGTTGTCGGTTCGGCCCCAGGTCAGTTTCGTGTTGGCTGTCGTCGGTTCGGACCCGGGTCGGTTTCGTGTTGGCTGTTGTCAGTTCGGACCCGGGTTGGTTTCGTGTTGGCTGTCGTCGGTTCGGACCCGGGTCGGTTTCATGTTGGCTGTTGTCGGTTCGGCCCCGGATCGGTTTCGAGTTGGCTGTTGTCAGTTCAGACCCGGGTCGGTTTCGTGTTGGCTGATGTCGGTTCGGACCCGTGTCGGTTTCGAGTTGGCCGTTGTCGGTTCGGACCCTGGTCGGTTTCATGTTGGCTGTCGTCGGTTGGGACACAGGTCAGTTTCGTGTTGGCTGTCGTCGGTTCGGATCCGGGTTGGTTTCATGTTGGCTGTTGTCGGTTCGGCCCCAGGTCAGTTTCGTGTTGGCTGTCGTCGGTTCGGACCCGGGTCGGTTTCGTGTTGGCTGTTGTCGGTTCGGCCCCAGGTCAGTTTCGTGTTGGCTGTTGTCGGTTCGGCCCCAGGTCAGTTTCGTGTTGGATGTCGTCGGTTCGGACCCGGGTCGGTTTCATGTTGGCTGTTGTCGGTTCGGACCCGGATCGGTTTCGTGTTGGCTGTCGTCGGTTCGGACCCGGGTCGGTTTCATGTTGGCTGTTGTCGGTTCGGCCCCGGATCGGTTTCGAGTTGGCTGTTGTCAGTTCAGACCCGGGTCGGTTTCGTGTTGGCTGATGTCGGTTCGGACCCGTGTCGGTTTCGAGTTGGCCGTTGTCGGTTCGGACCCTGGTCGGTTTCATGTTGGCTGTCGTCGGTTGGGACACAGGTCAGTTTCGTGTTGGCTGTCGTCGGTTCGGACACAGGTCAGTTTCGTGTTGGCTGTCGTCGGTTCGGATCCGGGTTGGTTTCATGTTGGCTGTCGTCGGTTCGGACCCGGGTCGGTTTCATGTTGGCTGTTGTCGGTTCGGCCCCAGGTCAGTTTCGTGTTGGCTGTCGTCGGTTCGGATCCGGGTTGGTTTCGTGTTGGCTGTCGTCGGTTCGGACCCGGGTCGGTTTCGTGTTAGCTGTCGTCGGTTTGGACCCGGGTCGGTTTCATGTTGGCTGTTGTCGGTTCGGCCCCAGGTCAGTTTCGTGTTGGATGTCGTCGGTTCGGACCCGGGTCGGTTTCATGTTGGCTGTTGTCGGTTCGGACCCGGATCTGTTTCGTGTTGGCTGTCGTCGGTTCGGACCCGGATCGGTTTCATGTTGGCTGTTGTCGGTTCGGACCCGGATCGGTTTCGTGTTGGCGGTCGTCGGTTCGGACCCGGATCGGTTTCGTGTTGGCTGTTGTCGGTTCGGACCCGGGTCGGTTTCGTGTTGGCCGTTGTCGGTTCGGACCCGGATCGGTTTCGTGTTGGCTGTTGTCGGTTCGGGCCTTGGTCGGTTTCAAGTTGGCTGTCGTCGGTTCGGACCCGGGTCGGTTTCATGTTGGCTGTTGTCGGTTCTGACCCGGATCGGTTTCATGTTGGCTGTTGTCGGTTCGGGCCTTGGTCGGTTGCGAGTTGGCTGTCGTCGGTTCGGACCCGGGTCGGTTTCATGTTGGCTGTTGTCGGTTCGGACCCGGGTCGGTTTCATGTTGGCTGTTGTCGGTTCTGACCCGGATCGGTTTCGTGTTGGCTGTCGTCGGTTCGGACCCGGATCGGTTTCGTGTTGGCTGTTGTCGGTTCAGACCCGGATCAGTTTCGTGTTGGCTGTCGTCGGTTCGGACCCGGATCAGTTTCGTGTTGGCTGTCGTCGGTTCGGACCCGGATCGGTTTCATGTTGGCTGTTGTCGATTCGGACCCGGGTCGGTTTCGTGTTGGCTGTTGTCGGTTCGGCCCCAGGTCAGTTTCGTGTTGGATGTCGTCGGTTCGGACCCGGGTCGGTTTCATGTTGGCTGTTGTCGGTTCGGACCTGGATCGGTTTCGTGTTGACTGTTGTCGGTTCGGACCCGGATCGGTTTCGTGTTGGCTGTTGTCGGTTCGGGCCCGGGTCGGTTTCGAGTTGGCTGTTGTCAGTTCGGGCCCGGGTCGGTTTCGAGTTGGCCGTTGTCGGTTCGGACCCGGGTCGGTTTCATGTTGGCTGATGTTGGTTCGGACCCGTGTCGGTTTCGAGTTGGCCGTTGTCGGTTCGGACCCTGGTCGGTTTCATGTTGGCTGTTGTCGGTTCGGGTCCGGGTCGGTTTCGAGTTGGCCGTTGTCGGTTCGGACCCTGGTCGGTTTCATGTTGGCTGATGTCGGTTCGGACCCGGGTCGGTTTCATGTTGGCTGTTGTCGGTTCGGACCCGGGTCATGTTTTAATTTTATACCCGAGCCAGGCTTTAGGACATGATGTGGGTGCCTGGCATGGGGAATGTTCCAGAACTAAGACAAAATAATTCCCATATACTGGTAGTATTTCTGGGTCACACATTTCTATTTTATTGAGTATCTGGTGAGCTGGGGTGGGGCTTCTGTGCATTTGTATCAAAATCAAATACCTGTTCTTTATAAATTTTTTATAATTTTTTTGATAAATATTTCTTTTGTAAATGGACTCATGATATTGTTACATGAAGAAGTGAGGGAGACTTTCTTCCAGATGGACTGCTTGAAGGATGATACCATTTGTACTCAAACTGTAATAGAATCATAGCGTACAGAAGGAGGCCAATCAGCCCATCGTGCCTGTGCTGGTCCTTTGTTCAATTGTACAATCATTTTTTATGAAGAAAACATCCTTGTGTTGTGTTACAGAGGGTCTGTAGAATTTTTAGACACAGGAGGTGGGGCCTCATAAGCAAAAAGGCTGAGAACTCCTGGCTTAGGCCATTAAACATTGGAATTCCCTCCCTAAGCATCTCTGCTCTCTACCTCTATCTCCTCCTCCAAGACGCTCCGCAAAACCTACTTCTTTGACCAGGTTTTTTGATCATCTGTCCTAATATCTCTTCCTGCGGCTCTGCGTCACATTCTGTTTAATGTGCTCCTGCAAAGCATCTTGGGAAGTTTTACTTTGTTAAAGGTGCTAATAAAAGCTAGTTGTTGTTGCTCTGGCTGCTATCCATAAACAGCAGGCAAAGACTTTCACATCAGTCACTGTCCAGCTCTTCTTGAAAGTGCAAAGGATTGACCTTTTTTGGTCTCCTGGTCTTTGCTACCTGCGCCCTGGTCAAAGAATCCCTGGGTGCACACTCCAACGCACACTCCTTTCAGGCACATCTCAAAATAGCTGTTGTTCTGCTGTTGGTGGAGGAACAAAAGTCTATCAACCTCAGATTTAGAATTAGCAATTGATCTAGCATTTGTGGAAGAGAGTTCCAAACCTCTACCACCCCTTGTGTCTAGAAGTATTTTTTAACTTAACTCCTGAAAGGCCTGCCTCTACGTTTTAGGCTATATACCCAAGTCCTAGATTCCCCAACCAGTAGAAATCGTCTCTCTCGAACAACTCCATCAAATCCCCTTAATATTTTGGAAACTTCGATCAAATCACCTCGAAAACTTCAATCAAATCCAGAGTAAAATAAATTCTGCGCTTGCACTTTCTCAAGTGGCAGCACCAGGAGTAATCAGCCCTTGGAAACTCCCAAGATCAGCCAGCACACAAAAAAGGAGAGGTTAAATGACTGTTCTCGTGGAGGGCTGTTTCTCCCATTGTAGCCAAGAGCTGTCACATTATTTTCCTTAGATTCCCTGGTGCTGTTTAAGAATGACCTCTATACACTAAGCATAGGAGGTATAGAAATGCTGCACAGACTGTTTCAGCTCATTGTTCCACTTAGTCACACAGCTTGCTTTCCAGGCCAAAATGCAGCAGGGACATAGCCTGGGTTAAAAATCTGATTAGTTTAAAAATATATTATTGTTGATTTAGCAGTATATAATATCAAGGAAAAATTGAAGAGCGAACTATGAAGTGAATTTTGGAGCACAAGAAATGATTTACAAGGCAGCTTTTATTGCATTAATTATAAGGGTTAAATAGGTTGTCATATTCAAATAAAATACTTATACATATATGACTTTAATTAAGGACTCTAGCATGAACTATTGATATCGAGGTTTTCAGACTATAAGTTAAGTTGATGCTACTAGCTATTAGCTTCATAACACATCTACATTAAAATTACTTTTGATGGAAATCTATTCAAAATAGCTGCTATCTGTCACACAATAAATCCAATTTCTGGTCTTAATTAAGGATAGCCTTTTTTTTGTCTTCTCTTGTGTGTTAGATAGTACAGTTCCATCAACATTAGACATGTTTTAAGCATTTTAAAGACCTGAATCTCATCATATTTAATCTTCTCGCAAAGAAACAGGCTCAGTGATGTAAGTCTTTAATATAAAAATTGTCAAGTCATGCTGCAGCTGTATAGAACCTTAGTTAGGCCACACTTGGAATATTGCGTGCAATTCTGGTCGCCACACTACCTGAAGGACGTGGAGGCTTTGGAGAGGGTACAGAAGAGGTTTACCAGGATGTTGCCTGGTCTGGAGGGCATTAGCTATGAGGAGAGGTTGGATAAACTCGGATTGTTTTCACTGGAACGACGGAGGTGGAGGGGCGACATGATAGAGGTATACAAAGTTATGAGTGGCATGGACAGAGTGGATAGTTAGCAGCTTTTTCCCAGGGTGGAAGAGTCAGTTACCAGGGGACATAGGTTTAAGGTGAGAGGGGCAAAGTTTAGAGGGGATGTGCGAGGCAAGTTCTTTACACAGAAGGTGGTGAGTGCCTGGAACTTGTTGCCGGGGGAGGTGGTGGAAACAGGTACGATAGCGATGTTTAAGAGGCATCTTGACAAATACATGAATAGGATGGGAATAGAGGGATACGGTCCCCGGAAGTGCAGAAGGTTTTAGTTTAGACAGGTGTCAAGATCGGCGTAGGCTTGGAGGGTCGAATGGCCTGTTCCTGTGCTGTACTGTTCTTTGTTCTTTGTTCATGACTCAATTCTTAGGATCATCCTTGCCGGGACTAAAAGGGTTAAATTATGAGGACAGGTTGCATAGCCTAGGCATGTACCCCCTTGAGTACAGAAGATTACTGGGTGATCTATTTGATGTGTTTATGACGATTAAAGGAGTCGATAGGGTAGATACAGAGCAACTATTTCTTCTGGTAGGGAGTCCAGAACAAGGGGGCATAATCTTAAAATTAGAAATAGGCTGTTCATGTCAAGGTGTCGCATGAAGGGTAGTTGAAATATGGAAATCTCCCCCAAATATCATTCGAGGCTAAGTAATGGAAAATTGCAAAACTGAGATTGATTGATTTTTGTTAGACAAGTATTTTAAGAAATATGGAATCTAGTTGGTTAAATGGATATAAGATACAGAACAGCCATGACCTAAATGAATGATAAATCCTGTTCCTATGTTTCTACATTCAGGTGAGTTACTTCCCTTCTTTGTTGCAGGCGATCACTTGGGCTGGTTCCCCTGAGTGCAATTTTGCGATAACATTCACGCCTGTGAGTCAGGATTCAAGTTGCCCCAGGCCCCCACCCTCAAGAGAATTGAACACATAATCCAGACTGACACTTCACTGCAGTACTGAAGGAGTGCTGCACTGTCGGAGGTGCTATCTTTCAGAGGAAACATTAAACTGAGTCCCAGTCTGCCGTCTCACATGGATATAAAAGTTCCCCTGGCACTATTCGAAGAAGTGCAGGATATTTTCATAGTTCCTGAACCACATTTACCCTATAATTATAATCACTAAAAACAGATTGTCTGCTCATTATCTCACTGCTATTTGGGGGAGCTTCCCAGGCATAAATTGTCTGCTGTGTTGTTCCGCACTGCAACAGTGACTTCAGAACAGTACTTTATTAGTTGTGATGTCTGAGATCATGAACGGTACTATATAAATGCAAGCTCTTTCATCAAAGTTCCATCTTGTAGCAGAGATTGGAAACTTCATGAACCTTCCTGCCATTGCTCATGTTTTCAAATTTCCTCTCAGTTCTTGCTCGCCACAATATCACAGCAATTATACTGAGGACTAACTGGTGAACAGAATTGCATAATAATGAGATCTTCATGGCTTCTAAACATTCCTCTAATTCTGCTTCATGTGATATCCGATTCAAAGCCCAGATTCTTTCAATGACAGTTTCCAGTTTATATGGTGTCAGCTATCTAGAAATGATTGCAAGCAGCAATCTAATCAAAGGTTTCAGAATATCCCATGAACTCTTTATAGCCATCCTGTAAATGCTGAAATGACACTGCAACCATGAATTCTCATGTTATCTTGAGCCCTTGAAGTTATTCCCAAGGTACCTATCATTTTCTTTCATAATTTCTACAGCGGAGTTTATTGAACCTATTTATTGCCATCTTGGATTCTTTGTTATGCTAGCTGCAGCTGTTCTTTATTTTTAATATGCTGTGGCAGTCTCTGTATTGAGCTAGCACTGAAAGTTAAAACTCATCGAAACATTGGGATCAGCATTTAGGATCAAAAGGATATTGATTCCTTTTGTTTTGATGGAGTATCCACTGGCTTCAACTGGTACCTTTGGCTGAATGCCAAATTCCTATGAACTTATGGGAGGCAATCCAAAAATGAATCTCTCCCAACACATGGAGTTCTTAAATGATTTCAGAACATATTTTAGGAGACATATTTTACTTTGAGCAAACTCCTTTATCCTCATAGAAATGTTCTCCTTTAAAGCAAATTTGGGAGGTATTATGTGATTTAAAAGCTAGATATCATGGACTTTAGGCCACCTTTCTCTTCTTATAGCGTTTGAATCCATTAAAGATGTTAAACAAGAAATTAATCAATTAAGGATCCAAGCAGCTATTTATGTCAATTTATTCATGACAATGCATCCACCAACCCCAACAGCATAACAATACTGACTACATTGTACTAATAATGTGCTTCAAGCTTCAGCATGAAAACTACATCCCATATTTCACGAACATGACACTTCCATTTGCTGTATCACCCAGTCTAATAGCCCCTTTGAGGCCCACTAAGATGATGTACTGTTGAGGTGTATGCACTGGGAACTGTGTTAGTATAGGATTATTACAGAGGAGGCTTTAATTCCATCCATCTGGATTGGACTTGAAACCAGGACCAAAAGTTAATTTTCTTCTCCACTTTAAATTTCATTGATAATCAGTCTCCAATATATATGGTGTCAGCTATCCAGAAATGATTGCGAGCTGCAATCTCATTAAAGGCTGCAGATGACGTCATGAACTCTTTATAACCATCTTGTAAATGCTGAAATGATACTGCAACCATGGACTCTCATGTTACCTTGAGCACTTGAAGTTATTCCCAAGGTACCTATAATTTTCTTTCTTAATTTCTACTTAGATTAGAATGTAGAGCTCGCTCGCACAAGAAGTCGTTTAATGGATAGTGTAGATGCATTTATCACAAAGCTAGATAAACACCTGAGACAAAAAAAATTAGAAAATTATGCAGATAGGGTTAGATGAAATAGGGTGGGAGGAGGCTTGTGTGCAACACAAACACCAGCACGGACCATTGGGCTGAATGGCCTGTTTCAGTGCTGTACATTCTAGGACATTCTATGTAAAGTATGTTCTCAACACAGGTTGAATTCTCCATGCCACACAAAGCTAAAAGTGAGATAAACAGACAGGCAATAACTCATTTGCTTGCAAAATACACTCACCCATGGAAATTAGAAGAACTTTCTTGATGTTGCACAAAACCTGATGAAACCACATCTTTGGGTCAGACTAAGGTTTCCTGTGATTGACCTCTGCACCTTGATATGGAGGGAGCTTTCTTTGACTGGTTTACACCATTATTTGTTTTGTCAACTATGCTGGGGTAAAAGGGGGCACCATTCAGATTCAGTCAAGGAACTATTGATGGAAGGCTGGTTGCTACTTTCGTATGCCTGACGGCACAGCTATTTATTAAGATTGCCATTAGAAATTCATTAGCTATCTACAGGAGCATTGAATATTTTATGCTCCCTTGAGCACCAGTGACACAATGATCATGAGTAAAACATTCATGTCAATTTTTTGGAAGGAAGCATAACATTAGTGCATATCTAAAGTTATTAAAGAAAAATTATGAATGCATTCTTCTATTTTCAGAGTTTACTTTGAAGTAAGCCAAAGTACGAAAGGCAGTCAAGCTTATTATGGAGATATTCATATACCCACCTGCACTTCCTATTACTCTGCAATATGAAATGGTCACTGATACTACCTGAGCTTTCTTGTCAGGTTTTCTAACTATTACTTACCTTAAAACTTCTCTCTCTTTAGCTGCAACATTTTGTAAGAAATGATAGGAATCTTGTTTAAAATGGGACGACAAAACTGAAACGAACGCGAAGATGAAGAAGTGGTTTGGAATTGTGATCAATTTAATGGAGCCTGGAGATGATGTAAAGGCTAGGAGCAGGACATGGTTGGATTGTTTAAAGCAGGATGAATGGATTTTTTTTTTCTCTTATGGATGAAGATATCATGGAACTAATTGCAGAGGCGAGGACACCAAATGCATTATTTATGATTTGGTAACAGGGCCTGGATCTTCAGGGAAGGCACTGACTGTGACCCACTCACTTTCACATCAGGAGTTTGGAGAAATCAGAGGTTGAATCATGCCACATTCCTGTGGTAGGTCACTTCACAACTAGCTGCAAAGCTGCAAGAGCAAAACACTGCAGACGCTGGAAATCTGAAATAAAGACAGAAAATGCTGGAAATTCTCAGCAGGTCTGGCAGCATCCATGGAGAGAGAGTAACAGAGTTACTGTTTCAGGTCTATGACCTTTCATCAGGTGTCAAGGACCCTGAGGCATTATTTTGCACAGTGGCGCAGTGGTTAGCACCGCAGCCTCACAGCTCCAGGGACCCGGGTTCGATTCCGGGTACTGCCTGTGTGGAGTTTGCAAGTTCTCCCTGTGTCTGTGTGGGTTTTCTCCGGGTGCTCCGGTTTCCTCCCACAAGCCAAAAGACTTGCAGGTTGATAGGTAAATTGGCCATTATAAATTGTCACTAGTATAGGTAGGTGGTAGGGAAATATAGGGACAGGTGGGGATGTTTGGTAGGAATATGGGATTAGTGTAGGATTAGTATAAATGGGTGGTTGATGTTCGGCACAGACTCGGTGGGCCGAAGGGCCTGTTTCAGTGCTGTATCTCTAATCATAATCATAATCATTAACAGGCTGCCGAAGGGGCTGCTGTCCAATTGAGGATGGCAGCCTGCCCCCAGAGCTGCCAGCCCAGTCAGAGGGCTGAGAGATCAGCAGCCCCGGCAGTCCCACTGCTAGTGGTGGCCACTGCTGAGGCTGCAAGATGAAGGAGATGGTGCCACAGTGCCAAGACATCCTCGAAGAGCAGGTAAGTAATTTCTGAACGGCCGCGGCCAGGCAGGCAGGCCCTGGATATGGGGTTGGGGTGGGGAGTGGTGGTCCTGGTGCACCAGTGTTGAGTTAGGTGCAGGAGTGGCCATTGCTACTGAAGGACCCTCCATGCACCATGGTGCATTCATCAAGGATGTTCCCCCACCCCACTGGGAACTGACTGGGCGGCCACCAGGGTTTACCTGATGCCCCTTCCCCTCACGCAGTGGAGGGCCCGCCCAATGTGGGCAAAATGCCTGCAGAGGTGGGAAGTGACCCTTAATTGAGCCTTTAAGTGCCTCAATCGGCTGCCTGATGGGTGGTCACACCGCGGAGATTTCCATCGCTGGCAAATATGCCATGGCGTGTGGAAGATGTTGGGCTCCCCTCCTGATGCTTTTCCTTTGCCATATTGCCAGCCCTCCCATCCTGTCTCCAAAGGGCTGGGAAAATTCAGCCCCTTAACTCTGTTTCTCTCCCCACAGATGCTGCCAGAAATTAGACTAGGCCATTCAGCCCCTTGAGACTGTTGTGCCATTCAATTAGATCATGGCTAATCTGTATTTTACCTCCACTTGCCCACTTTGGTTCCATATCCCTTAATATCCTGACTTAACAAAAATCTATCAATCTCCTTTTTGAAAGTTTCAACTGACCCCCAGCTTCATCAGCTTTCTGGGGGAGAGAGTTGCAATTTTCCACTGCCCTTTGTGTGAAGAAGTGCTTCCTGACATCACCCCTGAACACCTAGCTCTAAAGTTATGGTTACACCCCTTTGTTCTGGACTCCAATTCAGTGCTCAAAGGCCTGGGATAACATAATGCATCTGACTGAAGTCAGCCACAGCCAGAATGACAGAAATACTCTTTGTAGTTAGATTGGTTGTGCTTGGATTTAAATTTTGCCACCCAACAATAAGTACAGAAAAAGTTTAGATTGAGTAGCGGCACAGATGAAGTGGAATGGGTTCTCCACTCCTCATGAAGATGCCATTGAAAAGTAATTAGCTATATGGCAAAGCAATGAACATCCCATGCTCTGTAAAGCATTTTGGTCAGGGTGAGACATTGCTTTCTGCCTTGATATGCCATCCCATTAAGAGTCCATGCCAGTAATAAAAAAACCTCTTGGACATCGGAAAGTAGCTCAGTTGGTGGGGAATAAATAGATGGTAAACTGAGTTGTAATGCTTGTGATTGCACTATGTGAAAGGGCAGTGGAAGCAGATTCAATAGTGGCTTTCAAAAGGCAATTGATATATACTTGAAAAGGAAAAAAATTGCAGGGCTGTGGGGAAAGAGTGGAGGAGTGGGACTAATTGGGGAGGTGTTTCAAAGAGGCAGCACAGGCATGATGGGCCAAGTGGCCTCCTTCTGTGCTGTATGATTCTATTATAGTGGGATCAAAGGTATGAGAAAAGTGACTCCGCATACTCAATTAATATAACAGCAGTACAAAGGATTCAATCACAGTTATTCATCAGTTACTCCCTATCAGATAGGGATGGGCTATGATGATGTGAGGTAGACATCCGTGTAAAGGGTGAGATTTACTTACAATTGCAATTTATATTGTGGGTCTTACGGTAACTATTTCCTTTCCAAAACTGGTCTATATTTCCCACAATTCAAATATAGGTACTTCCTGCGACTAAAACATAGTTTACTCTCCTCCACTTTGTACATCAAGCATTTTAAGTAATTTTGCGCTTACGGTCTAAAAAAGCAAAGATCTATCAAAGTATCATAAGATAAACTATTTTGACTTACGCCATGAGCAGAACAGGCAGATTGTTGCAGCGAGTGATTTATCGTTTAGTCTGCATTGTGTCTGCCTCTGGGATTGTTTAATGAGAACGGCAATACTTGTGCAGCAAACTGCGCGACATGCAGTGATTGTAGAAAGTTATGCGATTACTTGTCGGTTGTTACATTAAGCCCAATTACACCAGGATGCATATTGTAAGCAGGATGTTCGGCGTAATTGACATAGCGGGGATTTCTATAGTGTGGAGCGAGTGCTGCAGCAGTTCAAAAATGAAGCTCTGAAAATATGAAGAAAAGTTCACTTTTTAGAAGCTAAAGTAATTCTAACCAGATTCTGTGACGTATTCCTTGTGTATATAATGTCAAAAAAGAAACTTTTGCATTTTATATAGCACCATTCATAACCTCTGGTAGATTAAAACTAGTACTTTTTGAAGTGGAGTCCTTGTAATGTAGGAAATGCAGCATCCAATTTACACACATCACACAAACAACAATCTGATAATGTCCAGATAATCTGTTTTTAGCAATGTCAGTTGAGAGAGAATTAATGTCCAAGACATCAGGGAGAACTCCTCTAATCTTCTTTGAAATAGTGTGATGGGATCTTTTACATCCACCTGAGGGAACAGACAAGGCCTTGATTGAACATCTCATCGAAAGATGGCACCTGTTGACAGTGCAGCACTCCCTCAGTACTGCACTAAAGTGTCAGCCCAGAATTTGTGCTCAAAGCCTCTGGAGCGGGTCTTGAACTCATGTCCTCTGACTCAGAGACAAGGGCACTAACACTGAGCCATGGCTCACATATAATTATAAGCAAGATCTGGAAATATTCAGCAGGTTTGGCAGCATCTGCGGCGAGAGAAGCAGATTTAACATTTCAGGTCAGTGACCTTTCATCAGAACCAAAATTGTGAGAAGTCTTGCCTGTTAATTATTATGAATGAAGCTCCAATTTGAACTCCCCCATGCCCGGTGAGTACGTGGAGGGTGCTGAGGTTATAATATTGGAAGGGTGGCCCTCCCTGGAGACATGCTGCACGCACAGCCCACACCAATTAAACAAGTGCGTTTTGGACAGCTCGTGAGGTCCTTGCCTACCTGGGGCCTTACTTTGCCAACTCTGGTTGGACGTATTCCGGGAAGTTTCATCAGATGGCCTCCTGCATCCAACCATCCTGCCGAGTCAAACAATGCTTCCTTCCACCATCTTATATTTTTAACTAATAAACAAAACCATTTGAAGAAATTTTGAAAGCACATTTTTTCATGCCTCTCCGATTTTTCTCCTGGGCTGCCTACAGCAGCGTCCCAAGAGCACTCTAATTCCTGGAGATTCCAGGACAATCCAGGAGGGTTTCCAAAGCTACAAAGGCCTTATTGACATCATTCAGACTCCAACAACATGTTAACTGGCAGCAGCGAGGTCGTTGATAGTTGGAATCCCAGTGCAAAGGATAAGCAAGTACAGAAGTGGATTGTTTCCTCACTCACCCTCCTCATCTCTAATAAAACAAGTCAGCTCCAGCAGACTGTCTTTGTAACTTACAGCTGAAGTCTTGGAATCTATGAGGCAGAATTCCCTTCACCCAAACGTATTGGATCACCTTATTGCAACAAGTAGAGAAAAATCAGGTGGGCTTCCTAACAGGTGTGCAATCCTTCCACCTGATTTTCCTCTATTTGCTGCACCCATATAATCCAATATGCCCAGATGCAAATCCAGGAAAATCCACACCCATCCTTTTTGTTCTTTTTTGAACCTTTGTCAACCGATCAATGTCACTGTGAAGGTAAGAAATTAGCTCAGAAAGGGCTAAATTCCCTATGCTATTTGTATGAAATTGGAATGACACATATTAAAGATAATGCTTTTAAGATTTCACTACAGAGAACAAACAGAGAACATCTTTTCCCGGATCCAAATGCAGTTTCACTTGTGATTCATACAAGAATGGGCTCCCACCTAACCTTTTTATGATGGGTCACATCTAAAACATTAACTTGGTTTTTTTTCAGATGTCTGTCACCCTGTGGGTAAATATTCATCTGGCAGATCTATGTGGGGACATTAAAATGTATTTGGGTTGTTGTTCTCTCCTTGCTATTTCTAACAAAATCGTAAACACATTCTAAAAGTACCTGGGCCTTGAAATTTGATTCTACTGAAAATCTCTTGTACTCACTTCCTATTTACCCTCTCATTTCTATCGTAACCTACACACTCTGCATGACACATTGCAGATGCTGTCACCAGTCACTTCTTTCTTCCTGTTCTCCCTTCGCACCACAAGCTAACCCTTGTCCCTCTCTTTTGTTTGAGGTGAAGATGAGGAAACTCCTTGCAGCAGTAGATCTCACCCTCATTAGCATGAGCTCAGATACAGGCACCACACAGATTTTAGAGGCTCGGTCAGATGATGTGTCTTCACGTGGTGAATCACCAGGCACAAGTATGCATGTGCTAGGGCAGGGAAAAAGGGCGTCACAAGTACCAGCTTACTAGAGGGCAAGATCACATGCTTGTGCTGCTGCAGAGGACTCAGATGTTGACTATGAGGGCCCAGTCGACCAAGGAAGATGAATCGACATATACCAGGAAATGGTAGGTGCGCTGGGCAAGCTAACAACAGGTTTGCACATAATGTCGCTGAGCGTGGAGGAGTCTTGTTCCAACTTGTGCCCAGGCTTCTCGTGCAGCAGGGAGAGCATTCTGTCCAAATGGACCTAGTGGTCAGCTTCATCAACATCACAGTGGCGTCATGAAGCCTCTCCCGGCAGCTCTCACAGATGGTTGCCTTGTCTTCGGGAGCCACAATTGACAAGTAATTTCAGAGTGCCCACCCACTGTTCTCAAGCAGAGCCATAGGAATGCTGAGGACCATCCCAGGAGAGTGGCCTTGAAGAGATGGGAAGGGGCCCTGCACTTCTCTCTCAATGACAGCCTGCCTTCTCCCCCACCACCCACTGTGTCAAATCAGATATTTCTCTTGTTCCAGCTTAACATCTCAGGCCTGTTCTCCATATTCTAACACTGTGTCACCCCAGCACATACATTTGTGTAGCTGGTCAGCTAACTGGGAACTTGGCAGTTCTGAAGTCTCTTCCTTCATTATTCATCCCTCTCGGGACCAATGTGTCTGTTTCTAAACCTCCGTCCATCCACTTTGCTGTTCTTAGACTTCCCACATGGGCTCCGGTCAAGCTGCAGCAGGTGACATCTGTTTGCAGCCCATGTTGGATCGGGGAGGTCAACAAGGTTCCCTGCAGCAGGAGGAACACCTACATTTCACCTCCCCCCCGCTCCCCGCCACCCCCCTCTCCCCACCCCAACCCCCGTCCCTGGCAGGGACAGTGAAAAGCAGGCTGAGAGAATACTAGGCTTCACCCACAAGGCAGGCTTCCCTAAGCTGCAAGGTGCCATAGATTGCATCCACATTGCCTTGAGTGCTCTCCATCTCCAGCCTGGCATTATTATTATGGTAAGGAATTCCATTCCCTCAATGTGCAGCTGTGCGACCATAGGCAGCATATCAGGCAGGTTAGTGCCCAGTATCCTGGCAGTAATCATGATTCATCCTGCCCCAGTCCTCTGTGCTGTTGAGAAATGAAATAAGATAAAATCAAATCAGATGAAGGTAACTATTTCTCATGGGTAGCAGCATCAGCAGGGATCTTTTAGCTGATTTAAGATAAGTTCCATGAACATTCATTAGCAGTGAGCAACGACAGTGCAGTAATACTAATTCTCAGCCTCTAACCGTTAACATCATAGTGTAACTTCCATAGTGAAGCAGCCTGGAACAAAGAGACATGATTACAGCTGTGTGTGAAAGAGGAACATTGGGTCAATTAGCTTTATCATCCAAGAGAAAAGATCAAAAGCAGGAGAGAAGCAAGTCTGCTGGGAAACACTCAGCAGCTGTAAAGAGAGAAACTGAGTTAACATTTCAGGTTAATGACCTTTCATCAGGACTGGAAGATGCTGGAGCTGAACAACTTTTAAATAAATACAGAGGCAGGGAAAAGATTGAGAGCAGGCAGGAAAAGAACAAAAGGGAAAGGTTTGTTATTGGGTGGAGCGCAGGTGTGATTAAATGATGAAAGGATAAAAGGAATGATGGGGCAAGACAATAGGGGGTAATAATGGGACAAGTACAGAAACAAAAAGAAAGATTAAGGGTCATGGTCTTCCCACACATAGTAAGCAGGAACTCTGGCTGACTCTTTCCTCGCCCTAGTCCAGGAGAAGCTAACTATAGCTCCTAATGATACTCCAGTTCACATCAACTCAACACAGGAATAGAACCTGGGATCTCATTGGAAGGGTAAATTGACCGGGTAAATGCTGAGAGGCTGTTTTCCTCTGGCTGAAGAGTCAAGAATGGTCTCAGGATAAGGGGTCAGCCATTTAGGAATGAGATGAGGAGAAATCTCTTCACTCAAAGCGTTGTGAATCTTTGGAATTTTCCACCCCACAGAACTGTGGATGTTCAGTCATTGTGTATATTCAGGGCAGAGATCAATAGATTTTTGGATAGTGAGGGAATCAAGCATGTGGAGATAGGGTCGGAAAGTGGAGTTGAAGATCAGCCAATGGCAGAGCAGGCTCGAGGAACTGTTTAACCTCCTCCTGCTCCTGTTTCTTATGTTCTTATTGTTAGGATCTGAAGTTCTGTTAATAGATGATCAAAGAACAAAGAACAAAGACCAGTACAGCACAGGAACAGGCCATTCGGCCCTCCAAGCCTGCGCCAATCCTGATGCCTGCCTAAACTAAAACCTTCTGCACTTCCGGGGTCCGTATCCCTCTATTCCCATCCTATTCATGTATTTGTCAAGATGCCTCTTAAACATCTCTATGGTACCTGCTTCCACCACCTCCCCCGGCAACAAGTTCCAGGCACTCACCACCTTCTGTGTAAAGAACTTGCCTCGCACATCCCCTCTAAACTTTGCCCCTCTCACCTTAAACCTATGTCCCCTAGTAACTGACTCTTCCACCCTGGGAAAAAGCTTCTGACTATCCACTCTGTCCATGCCGCTTATAACTTTGTAAACCTCTATCATGTCGCCCCTCCACCTCCGTCGTTCCAGTGAAAACAATCCGAGTTTATCCAACCACTCCTCATAGCTAATGCCCTCCAGACCAGGCAACATCCTGGTAAACCACTTCTGTACCCTCTCCAAAGCCTCCACGTCCTTCTGGTAGTGTGACGAAATATTCTAAGTGTGGCCTAACTAAAGTTCTGTACAGCTGCAGCATGACTTGCCAATTTTTATACTCTATGCCCCGACCGATGAAGGCAAGCATGCCGTATGCCTTCTTGACTACCACTTTCAGTGACCTGTGGACCTGTACGCCCAGATCTCTCTGCCATTTACTGTATACCTCCCACCTGCATTGGACCTTCCAAAATGCATTACCTCACATTTGTCCGGATTAAACTCCACCTGCCATTTCTCCGCCCAAGTCTCCAACCGATCTATATCCTGCTGTATCCTTTGACAATCCTCATCACTATCCGCAACTCCACCAACCTTTGTGTCATCCGCGAACTTACTAAACAGACCAGCTACATTTTCCTCCAAATCATTTATATATACTACAAAGAGCAAAGGTCCCAGCACTGATCCCTGCGGAACACCACCGGTCACATCCCTCCATTCAGAAAAACACCCATCCACTGCTACCCTCTGTCTTCTATGACCGAGCCAGTTCTGTATCCATCTTGCCAGCTCACCTCTGATCCCATGTGACTTCACCTTTTGTATCAGTCTGCCATGAGGGACTTTGTCAAAGGCTTTACTGAAGTCCATATAGATAACATCCACTGCCCTTCCCTCATCAATCATCTTCATCACTTCCTCAAAAAAAGCAATCAAATCAGTGAGACACGACCTCCCCTTCACAAAACCATGCTGCCTCTCGCTAATAAGTCCATTTGTTTCCAAATGGGAGTAAATCCTGTCCTGAAGAATCCTCTCTAATAATTTCCCTACCACTGACGTAAGGCTCACCGGCCTATAATTTCCTGGATTATCCTTGCTACCATTCTTAAACAAAGGAACAACATTGGCTATTCTCCAGTCCTCTGGGACCTCACCTGTAGCCAATGAGGATGCAAAGATTTCTGTCAAGGCCCCAGCAATTTCTTCCCTTGCCTCCCTCAGTATTCTGGGGTAGATCCCATCAGGCCCTGGGGACCTATCTACCTTAATGCTTTGCAAGATACCCAACACCTCCTCCTTTTTGATAATGAGATGACTGAGACTATCTACACTCCCTTCCCTAGGCTTATCATCCACCAAGTCCTTCTCCTTGGTGAATACTGATGCAAAGTACTCATTTAGTACCTCGCCCATTTCCTCTGGCTCCACACATAGATTCCCTTCTCTGTCCTGAGTGGGCCAACCCTTTTCCTGGTTACTCTCTTGCTCCTTATATACGTATAAAAAGCCTTGGGATTTTCCTTAATCCTGTTTGCCAATGACTTCTCATAACCCCTTTTAGCCCTCCTGACTCCTTGCTTAAGTTCCTTCCTACTGTCTTTATATAAATACCTGGGTAGTTCAAGGTAATAGGGTGTTGGGTGTTAGTTAATTGTATTCAAATGTGTATAGAGAAAGAGCCAGCCAGTACTGGCTGGTGTTGTTAAGAATGGAGAAGTAAGCTCTATGACAAGCAATAAACAGTCTCTCTCTAAGCTTCCTGGTCTTAGTGTCTTCTTCACAAACAGGCTTGGAAGTTCTATAACACTTATCAGCCATGACTGCAGTCAAACTGTTTACAATCAACAAAATTGTGCTGCCTTGAGACAAAGTGAACATTCCAGAGTGATAAAACACACCAAAAACTAAAGTCCAGTCATTAACCTGAAGCCTGAAATGGCAAACCAGCAATTAACCTGCAAATTCTGCAAGATAGCCTCAAGTAGACCTAGTGAGGGGTCCTTCCTGTCAGTTAGCACGACATATTGCTGGGTGAGTTCAGTGCATGATCAATCGTGCACTGGTGCAGACCAAGATTGTAGATGCTTCACGCAAGAAGTGCAGGGCCCTAATTTAAATATCGTAATTGTGACGGGTGCCGGTGACGCCAATGGAGTTGCCTTTAACAATATGGCAGGCCAAGCTCTTCTGGCTGGTAACAAGTGTGTTTTTTTTTATTCATTCATGGGATGTGGGCGTCGCTGGCCAGGCCAGCATTTATTGCCCATCCCTAATTGCCCTTGAGGAGCTGGTGGTGAGCTGCCTTCTTGAACCGCTGCAGTCCATTTGGGGTAGGTAGACCCACAGTGCTGTTAGGAAGGGAGTTCCAGGATTTTGACCCAGCGACAGTGAAGGAACGGCGATATAGTTCCAAGTCAGAATGGTGTGTGACTTGGACGGGAACTTGCAGATGGTGGTGTACCCATGTATTTGCTGCCCTTGTCCTTCTTGTTGGTAGAGGTCGCGGGTTTGGAAGGTGCTGTCTAAGGAGCCTTGGTGCATTGCTACAGTGCATCTTGTAGATGGTACACACTGCTGCTACTGTGCGTCGGTGGTGGTGGGGGTGAATGTTTGTAGATGGGGTGCCAATCAAGCGGGCTGCTTTGTTCTGGATGGTATTGAGCTTCTTGAGTGTTGTTGGAGCTGCACCCATCAAGGCAAGTGGAGAGTATTCCATCACACTCCTGACTTGTGCCTTGTAGATGGTGGACAGGCTTTGGGGAGTCAGGAGGTGAGTTACTCGCCTCAGGATTCCTAGCCTCTGACCTGCTCTTGTAGCTACGGTATTTATATGACTACTCCAGTTCAGTTTCTGGTCAATGGTAACCCCTAGGATGTTGATAGTGGGAGATTCAGCGATGGTAATGCCGTTGAATGTCAAGGGGAGATGGTTAGATTCTCTCTTGTTGGAGATGATCATTGCCTGGCACTTGTGTGGCACGAATGTTACTTGCCACTTATCAGCCCAAGCCTGGATATTGTCCAGGTCTTGCTGCATTTCTACACAGACTGCTTCAGTATCTGAGGAGTCACGAATGGTGCTGAACATTGTGCAATCATCAGCGAACATCCCCACTTCTGACCTTATGATTGAAGGAAGGTCATTGATGAAGCAGCTGAAGATGGTTAGGCCTAGGACACTACCATGAGGAACTCCTGCAGTGATGTCCTTTAGCTCAGATGATTGACCTCCAACAACCACAACCATCTTCCTTTGTGCTAGGTATAACTCCAGCCAGCGGAGGGCTTTCCCCCTGATTCCCATTGACCTCAGTTTTGCTAGGGCTCCTTGATGCCATACTTGGTCAAATGCTGCCTTGATGTCAAGGGCCTGATGGTTATTGGGGGTCTTGTGGTTGTCGGGTTGTCCAGTGGTTACAGATATGGTTGATTGAAGTGGAGGGGAGGAGGGGGGAAGATGTAGGAGTTTGGACCATTAATTCCCATGGTGCATGGTTGATGCAGCACAATGCTGTGGGCTCAGTGTGTGGTGCAGTGCAAGAACTCATTTAGTTTGACTTGATGAACCTCAGTCAGTATACCTCGGCACTTGTTCTCAATGTGACTTACTTCTTCCTCATCCGCCCCCACAGCCAATGGATGTCAGAGACAGCATTCATTCTATTGACTACTTCCTGCCTTGGCAGGAAATTTATTCGGTTTGCTAACACAGGTTATTTTTTATTTAAATATCATTTAAAGGACTGTAACTTCCCCGTTTTCAAAGTGTGTTGGCAATGTTGTACCGTCAAGACTCTTTCATTGGTCAGACATTGAAGTATTTATTTAATTTATTCACTCATGGAATGTGGGCATTGTTTTCCCATCCCTCACTGCCATTGAGAAAGTGATGGTGAGTCAACTTCTTGAACCGCTGCACTCTGTGTGGTGAAGGTACGCTCACAGTGCTGTTAGGTAGGTTAACAGCCAGTAAACAAAATGTTATTCAAAATTATCTTTAGCAATCCATTCTGAATGGTCAGTGCCCACCTACAACAGATAAAATCAAACCACTTCATTTGGTATGGGAGCAGGAATGTTATATGTGACCCTAGGAAAACAACATTTTAACATTGGAACAGAAACATTGATACACAGGCACTGCTAAGATTTAGTAACATGGCTTAGCATTTTATATAGGGAGTGTTGTGACAGTGATTACTTATTACACATTAGCCTTGCACTGGCAAACCTTTGCAGTGGAAATGGAATTTTCTGTTTCTGTCCTGAATTGCAATTTCTAGGTTGCCAGCCATGCAGCAATAAAGGCTGATATGTTTTGATAAACTACTATGGCAACATTATTGAGATTTTACAATTCTGCCCCATTTCTGCTTCTTTCTGCTGAAGGCTGCAACATATAGAGTCATAGAGTCGTACAGCACAGAAACAGGCCCTTCGGCCCACCGCGTCCATGCTGACCATAATGCCTATCTATACTAATCCCACCTGCCTGCATTAATTCCATATCCCTCTATGCCTTGTTCATTCAAGTACCTGTCCAGATGCCTCTTAAACGTTGCTACTGTTCCTGCCTCCAACACCTCCTCTGGCAGCTCATTCCAGATACCCACTATTCTTTGTGTGAAAAATTTACCCCTTTGATCCCCTTTAAACCTACTCCCTCTCACCTTAAATCTATGCCCTCTAGTTTTAGTCACCCCTACCATGGGAAACAGATTCTAGCTATCTACCCTATCTATGCCTCTCATAATTTTATATACCTCTATCATGTCCCCTCTCAGCCTCCTTCGCTCCAGGGAAAACAGCCCCAGCCTATCCAATCTCTCTTTATAACTCAAGCCCTCCAAACCAGGCAACATCCTTGTGAATCTTTTCTGCACCCTCTCTAGCTTAATCACATCTTTCCTGCAGTGCGGCGACCAGAACTGCACACAGTACTCCAAATGCCAGCCGTTCAGTATAAAGGAAAGGAACGGACTTGTATTTATCCAAATAATCTTTACAGAATCACAGTCAATTAATTACTTCTGAAGTGTAGTCACTGTTGTAACTTAGCATACGTGACAGCAAGTTCCCACAAAAAATAATGTGATACTGGCCAGATAATCTGTTTAAGTGATGTAGTTTGAGAGATAAATATTGGCCAGGACACCAGGGAGAACACTCTTGCTCTTTTTCAAAATAGTACCATAAGATCTTTTACACTCACTTGAAAGGGCAGACAGGGCCTCAGCTCCACAGCTCTTCTGAAAGATGGCACCTCCGACGGTGCAGCACTTCCTCAGTACTGCACTGGGAGTGGCAGCCTAGATTTTGTGCTCAAGTTTCTGGAGTGGGATTTGAACCCATGATCTTCAGTGGGATTTCCAATGATCCTAATCATGTTCTTAATGATGTGCAAACACAATTTCCAGTGGCCCCTGGATAGAGTGCAAGTGCAAGAATCTTAGACTTCTTAATCTGTCTTAACAAAAATGTGTTTGTGAATTGTTCAAAGTGTAGAGTAGGAAGCTTTGTGTTCCAATTTCAGAGCTGCTTTCTGTTTTGCGATTTGTGGCTCAGGCCCATTATTTCCTTCTGAGAATTTCTTGGCACTAACCTACTTCTCATATCATCTGTCGTGTCAAACATTAGATGCATTAAACTGCCCTTATCTGTCAGTTTGAGAAATAGTGCGTCTTCATCAATTAGATAAGAATCTATTTCCTGTTCTTTTTTTTAAAACTACTTTTGCCAACTTTTGGAAAATAAAGCCAAGTTTAGGCAGAATTTTATCAAAACTGAATCAAATTTCTAAATGCTGCTGGAACTGCGTTGTGTTTTTTTTTATGTGTCTGTGATGCATTCAGTTTTTTGCTTTTAAATTGAGATTTGCAATAGTTTCTTTGCTCAACAGTTTTTATTGCTGAAAACGAAAAGTGCATCATTAAGAACTAAATTATTCTAGGTAAATAGGATAATAAAGTGCACACAGGCATGGCTATTTAACAGTGCAGGTCTGTGAACACAGACAGCTGGTAGGATTACAAAATTCTGTACTGGAGAGAGGTAATCAATACCAGTATTAAGTACTGTTCAATATGTCAACCACAGAGCTCTGAGATAGTTCTCATTGGCACCAACACTGTGCAAAAACAACAACTTATTTTTACATGGCACCTTTAATATAGTAGTGTCAACTGTGGCTCAGTTGGTAGCTCTCTCATCTCTGAGTCAGAAGATCATGGATTTGGATCCCACTCCAGGACTTAAGCACAAAAATCAAGATTGACACTCCAATGCAGTACTGAGGGAGTGCTTCACTGTCAGAGGTACTGTCTTTCAGATGAGACATTAAACTGAGGCCTGGTAGACTGCCTAAAGTGACTGATGTCAGCTGCTGCACCTTGGAAAGAGCTTGAAGTGAAAAACATGAAGGGATGTCGTCACTTTGACTGCCAGAGGTTGCACAGGTCGGTGACAGCCTCTCCAGAGAAACACAGTCTCCTGATCTTGCTCACCTTGCTTGCAGCAACACTATCTATGCAGCAAAGTATGTTTTCATATCCTAAGGCTCCTATGCTCCTGAGTTGGCCTTTGTTCTTACGTGTACAAATATCAGTCCTGTACATGTTTTATACTGTAAAAGCTGATTCTATGTGAAATGGGGAGTGGTCGCTTTTGTCATAGTATAGGAGTCAACGAGTTTCTCCAGTGAATACAAAAGCAAAATACTGCAGATGCTGGAAATCTGAAACAAAAACAGAAAATGCGGGAAATACTCAGCAGGTCTGGCAGAATCAGCACAGATGCTGCCTGTCCACTGAATACATTGCACACGAGTTCTTTTCCCCCTTGCAATGTTTTGTTACTTTCCAAGAAACTTTTTATTCAATGCTCAGCAATAATGTGAAAAGAAAACTAGATTTGTTTACCCAAGATTTACAAAACAAATCTTTCCAGAACACTTCACATAACCACACTGTGACATATTAAAACTTCACACGTCTGTCACTCTCCATGCAGTTCATGCAGTTTTGTTAATGGCTGCAATTATCTTCAAATGAATTCAGAGAGAAGAACTTCTTTTGCTATCCATTGTCATCCTTTGCCTCATTGAAATGCAGTGAGCTCCTGTCCCCCGAGAGCTAGTGGCACATTGCGCATTTTATCCCATTGCAAGTTCATCGTTAGTTTCTTCACAAGGGTTATCAAACGTATTTATTACACACAAGGTAAACAGATAGAGACCCATCTCCAAAAGACATATTGTCTCCTGCGCATGAAGAGCAATATGTTTTGTCCTCAAATGTAGTCAAAATGTTTGACATGTCAGTGGAATTAAGTAGTTGAGCAAAATTTATCATCTTCATGAGGAAGAAAATTACATTCTAAAAATTTACATCCAGCCCATGTTTTTCCTGTCACACTTATCTATATGTAAATTTCTATGTCATAAACTTGAATGCCTCAAATTTCATATTCATGGGAATGTATGAACAAGAAGCTGGCAAATGTTTGTAACAAAAAAATACAATAGTTACAAGAAAACTATTCAATATAGTAGTATTTTCTGCATCATCTTCTTCTTCTTCTTTGGCCTCCTTATCTCGAGAGACAATGGATAAGCGCCTGGAGGTGGTCAGTGGTTTGTGAAGCAGCGCCTGGAGTGGTTATAAAGGCCAATTCTAGAGTGACAGGCTCTTCCACAGGTGCTGCAGAGAAATTTGTTTGTCGGGGCTGTTACACAGTTGGCTCTCCCCTTGCGCCTCTGTCTTTTTTCCTGCCAACTACTAAGTCTCTTCAACTCGCCACACTTTAGCCCCGTTATGGCTGCCCGCCAGCTCTGGTGAACGCTGGCAACTGACTCCCACGACTTGTGATCAATGTCACAGGATTTCATGTCGTGTTTGCAGACGTCTTTAAAGCGGAGACATGGACGGCCGGTGGGTCTGATACCAGTGGCGAGCTCGCTGTACAATGTGTCTTTGGGGATCCTGCCATCTGCCATGCGGCTCACATGGCCAAGCCATCTCAAGCATCGCTGACTCAGTAGTGTGTATAAGCTGGGGATGTTGGCCGCCTCGAGGAATTCTGTGTTGGAGATATGGTCCTGCCACCTGATGCCAAGTATTCTCCGGAGGCAGCGAAGATGGAACGAATTGAGACGTCGCTCTTGGCTGACATACGTTGTCCAGGCTTCGCTGCCATAGAGCAAGGTACTGAGGACACAGGCTTGATACACTCGGACTTTTGTGTTCCGTGTCAGTGCGCCATTTTCCCACACTCTCTTGGCCAGTCTGGACATAGCAGTGGAAGCCTTTCCCATGTGCTTGTTGATTTCTGCATCTAGAGACAGGTTACTGGTGATAGTTGAGCCTAGGTAGGTGAACTCTTGAACCACTTCCAGAGCGTGGTCGCCAATATTGATGGATGGAGCATTTATGACGTCCTGCCCCATGATGTTCGTTTTCTTGAGGCTGATGGTTAGGCCAAATTCATTGCAGGCAGCCGCAAACCTGTCGATGAGACTCTGCAGGCACTCTTCAGTGTGAGATGTTAAAGCAGCATCGTCAGCAAAGAGGAGTTCCCTGATGAGGACTTTCCGTACTTTAGACTTCGCTCTTAGACGGGCAAGGTTGAACAACCTGCCCCCTGATCTTGTGTGGAGGAAAATTCCTTCTTCAGAGGACTTGAACGCATGTGAAAGCAGCAGGGAGAAGAAAATCCCAAAAAGTGTGGGTGCGAGAACACAGCCCTGTTTCACGCCACTCAGGATAGGAAAGGGCTCTGATGAGGAGCCACCATGTTGAATTGTGCCTTTCATATTGTCATGGAATGAGGTGATGATACTTAGTCGCTTTGGTGGACATCCAATCTTTTCTAGTAGTCTGAAGAGACCACGTCTGCTGACGAGGTCAAAGGCTTTGGTGAGATCAATGAAAGCAATGTAGAGGGGCATCTGTTGTTCACGGCATTTCTCCTGTATCTGACGAAGGGAGAACAGCATGTCAACGGTCGATCTCTCTGCACAAAAGCCACACTGTGCCTCAGGGTAGACGCAGAAGCGGTTAATTTGAAGCCCCATGTAAGAAGCTTCAGACTTCAAGTGGCTTTGCAAACCTGTCACTGTCAACTGAAGAGATTCCAGGAGGTAGCAAGTTTCATTCGTATTTGCGCCAACATTTCCAAAACTTCTAAAAAATATAATCACGCCTAAAATTCTGCAGAGGCCCTCCGGTTTTTACTGGGTTTCCGCTGTTTCTGGGGGGGGAATTTACACCAGAGTGGGAGAAGCAGAATGGCATTTTAGGATCAATTGACAACAATATTGATGAAGATCTTTTGAAGGATGTTTTTATTACTGATTTAAAAATTCATTTTTTCAGGGTTATATCTTTCACATCAAAAACTAGGGGGGAAATAAATGCAACAGCAACAACAACTTATATTTATAAAGCACCTTTAACATAATAAAATGTCCCAAGTCATAGGTGCATTATATAACAAAGTATGACACCGAGCCACATAAGGAGATATTAGGTCAGATGACCAAAAGCTTAGTCAAGGAGGTAGGCTTTAAGGAGTGTCTTAAAGGAGAAAAGCAAGGTCAAGAAGCAGAGAGAGTATTCCAGAGCTTTGGGCCTAGGCAACTGAAGACGGGGCCACCAATGGTGGAACAATTAAAATCGAGGATGTGCAAGAGGCCAGAATTTGATGAGCACAGCTATCTCGTGGAGTTGTGGGACTGGTGGAGATTACAGAGACAGGGAGGGGCAAGGCCTGAGGGGATTTAAATATAAGAATGAGTATCTTAAAATCAAGCCAATGTAGGTCAGCAAGCAGAGGGAAAATCAGCTTTTGCTTTGAACACCACTAACCCTCAAGTGACTAAAAAAGAACAGTGAAGTAAAATGACAACTCACAGATACCAGTTTTATGGGCTTCAATGACAGTTCCAAAGGTTCTAACAGCTGTATGCTCAAAGCAGTTGCCATTCATGATAGGATTTGATTCACTTGGATTCGCAGATGTAGCCAAGTTTAGCAAACGTTCGCTCAACATCTGCTGAGCCAGATGTGGCGCTGAGGATGCCACAAGCAGGACAGCTGAGATTGGGAACTCCAATGCAACTCATTGTCTAAACTTCCACTGTCACGTCCTGGTTATTTGGAGCAACGTGCGTGTGGAGTTCACTTCCTCGCTTTTCTTCCGCCCCAGGCCAGAAATGCAAATAAACATGTGAAAGTACTCCTCTATTTTTCAGACAAGCACAAGCTTTTCTGTTGCCGATATGACAGCACCTTTTAGATTGAGACTTCACTGTTGAATACCTCAACAGCGATATTGTAAGCCACAGTGAGATTCCATTTCTCTGGCTGTCCCTGAGATAAAGACGGGAATTCCCGAGCCAGTCTCTCCTGAGTAGATGATGGCAGAAAGAGTCATTCAATCTGGAATTTGCAGTTTGCTGCTCTGATGCCTAAGCTTAGCTGTAATTTTGAAAGCCAGGTTGCTTGAAAGATCAGTGCTTTTAGAAGGAGGAGAGGTTTCCAGCAGTACAACAACATACAACAACCCATGTGGATGCTTCTCTCCTCCCCCAACCTCCAGCCTGGAATGCACGAAAATGGACTGAGAGCATGTTGATGAGGCCAGAGAGTTACAATTTCCTGGGCCTGATTTCTGGAACAACGAGTGAGTTTCCAAATCACCTCACCTCCCACCCACCCAAAACCCACCTGAAGTTAATATCAGGGTTAGAACATTCCCTGGCATGAGTGCATTCACTATCACTGCACTAGCTAATTTCCAATGTTTTGGAAATAGGAAATGAGATAGAAGTGGTGATGAGTTTTAATTAATTTCAACACCTTACTCTGAGATTCCCATATCTCGGATTCTACTACAGTGTAATGCTGAGATGATGCAGCCTGTTAGCTTTTTGTTCATGTGCTGGAGCATCCAGTTATGTTCTGTAACATATCTTCTTTCAGTTGGTTTCTGCGCACATAGTTGAAATCCCTTTGCACCCGTGGAGCAACTGGGGGAAGAGGCCACGCTGCCTCGAATGAAGCAGTTAACATTCACAGGGAAACATGAGGAATGACTAGTACACCAGCAATTGACTTCCTGTGGCGGGAGAATCTGTCAGGTACGTTTGTGAGCTCAAAACTCCACTCCGATGCTACTGTACATTTTACGTTTTAATTGTTTTTATTCGTTCAGAGGATGTGGGAGTTGCTGGCTATGCCAGCATTTATTGCCCATTCCTAATTGCCCTTGAGAAGGTGGAGGTGAACAGCCTTCTTGAACCGCTGCAGTCCTTGGGATGTAGGTATACCCACAGTGCTGTTAGGGAGGGAGTTCCAGGATTTTGATCCAGCGACAGTGAAGGAACGGCGATATAGTTCCTAGCCAGGATGGTGTGTGGCTTGCAGCGGAACTTGCAGGTGGTGGTGTTCCCATGCATCTGCTGCCCTTGCCCTTCCAGGTGGTAGAGGTTGCGGGTTTGGAAGGTGCTGTCGAAGGGGCCTTGGTGAGTTGCTGCAGTGTATCTTGTAGATGGTACACACTGCTGCCACTGTGGTGGAGGAGGGAGTGAATGTTGAAGATGTTGGATGGGGTGCCAGTCAAGTGGAGTGCTTGTCCTGGATGGCGTCGAGCTTCTTGAGTGTTGTTAGAGCTACACCCATCCAAGCAAGTGGTGAGTATTCCATCGCATTCCTAACGTACCTTGTAGATGTTGGGCAGGCTTTGGGGAGTCAGGAGGTGAATTACTCGCTGCAGAATTCACAGGCTCTGACCTGCTCTTGTAGCCACAGCACTTATATGGCTGGTCCAGTTCAGTTTCTGGTCAATGGTAACCCCCCAGGATGTTGATAGTGGGGGATTCAGCGATGGTAATGCCATTGAACATCAAGGGAGATGGTTAGGTTCTCTCCTGTTTGAGATGGTCATTGCCTGGCACTTACGTGGCGTGAATGTTACTTGCCACTGATCAGCCCAAGCCTGGATGTTGTCCAGCTTTGCTGCATGTGGACACGAGCTGCTTCAGTATCTGAGGAGTCGCGAATGATGCTGAACATTGTGCAATCATAAGCGAACATCCCCACTTCTGACCTTATGATGGAGGGAAGGTCATTGATCAAGCAGCTGAAGATGGTTGGTCCTAGGACTCTACCCTGAGGAACTCCTGCAGTGATGTCCTGGGACTGAGATGATTGGCCTCCAACAACCACAACCATCTTCCTTTGTGCTCGGTATGACTCTAACCAATGGACAATTTTCCCCCTGATTCCCATTGACTCCAGAGGCGAGAATGCTTGCCATGTGCAATGTTTTTTATTTCCAGAAGATGGTAATGCTTTTTTTTGACAGGTTTAAAAGGAAAAGATTGAGTGGAGGTTTACTGTCGGTGATCATAAGAGACGATTGCTTAATGTATTTATTTGATATTCCTCCATCTATCATTTTAATGGGAGGGCATTATCATTTCTTATAACATTACTCTGTAAAGTTGTATTGAAGACTGTACAATGAGTTTTATTTTGATACTTAAAATATCTCTCAGCCTTGCAGGAGAAACAGATTTTGATCTTCTGATTGGAGTGGACCTCCAGCAGGAGAAAAACTGGACAAAAACAAAATACTGTAGATGCTGGAAATCTGAAATAAAAACAGAAAATACTGGAAAATACAGGCATTCTGATGAAAGGTCAGCAACCTGAAATATTAACTCTGTTTCTCTCTCGACATATGCTGCCTGACCTGCTGAGTGAACCTTGGAGATGTACCTTTAGCATCGGACTGACTTCCGGCCTCAAGGCTGATGTTGCAAATTTCTGGGTTTGCTGTAGATGTTTTCTCGAATTCGGTGCTGCAGCCCAAATGATCCTTGCTGGCATCGATAGGTTCCCTCTTGCTGCCTGGGAATGGGCTAGAAACCTACCTTGCACACTTAATGACCCCTTTCCAGCAAACTGCAGACACTAGCTACACTCAGCGAAACCAGACCTTGGCACAGCCTGTTATGAAAATGGTTGATTTACTTACCTTAATATGAAACCAGTAGGAGCAAGAGTGTGGGTCCCTCGACCCACCACCCCACCCTCCACAGTTACCCTTGATCAATGCCACCTACCGCCTCCAATCGCTGTTACCCTAATCCCAACCAGGCTAATGTTCCCCCTTCCCGGCCTTCTAATTCCCAACCCTAGTTGCTCACTTACCTAGCACGGGTTACTCTTCACTGGTTGGCTGCTCGTGCCACGCCAGCTCCATCGAATTGAGGCCCAAGGCCTACTATCAGTGATGCCTCAGGCTTTGCCATTTCGGAGCAGGGAAGGTACCCTGCATTTATTCCCAACTCAAAAATGGGTGCATTTGAATTTCTACCCGCTGTAGTTTTCAGGTTATCCATAAGGCCATATAATTGCTTTTGGTTGCTGCTCTGTTTCCTCAAATCTCACTTCCTCAGAAAGAAGGACAAGCACATTAGCATGAGCAGCAACACTGTGAAGGATAGAAAAGGTCAAAACAATTTTGGAAATTTTCTTGGGAATCTGATGAGGAGGCTTTTTGAAGTACATTTTGAAATTGCCAAAAGTGCACTTAATTATGGATCCAAACCATCGACCTCAGAAAGTTGACAAGACTTTTCTCAATTTACAACTCAGTTAAAAAACTGAGAAGCAACAGATCACATAGCAAGTAAACTAAGTCTAAGTTTAAGTTGAGTCTAGGGCTGAAACCTGGCATCTCTAGAAAAGTTCTGTGCGAATTATCAGCAGAAAGAACAATAGATAATATAAGCATTTGTAAAAAAAATTTCAATGCACAATATGAGTCACTGTGCATCAATTACTGAAAAATATAATCCACAATAAAACGCATGGAGAACGTTACCTTTCTGGTGGCAGTCTCCAGTGGTCTCAAAAGGTCTGCTGGTTTGCCTGATGAGTGCCTGAAGAAACTGACCATAGCAACCATGGCCATCCACAAATGATAGTCACAAAAGGGAATTGGGGGTTGTGGGGTAGGTGTGGGGTCTGAATCAGGCATTAGGCCCTCCGGTTTGCAGCGGAAAAGCCTAACACCCATTGTAGGTGCATACCCTGGATACCTACAGAGGTGCCCTAAACAAAATGGCGGGCGGTGCACTTCTGGTGTGGAGTGAGGCATATTGCACCCTTAGGGCCCTTAGCAACCCAATTTCTAGGCCTTTGAATCCAACAACTGCACTATAAGACAACCGCACAGCACACCGCAGCTCACCACCACCTTCTCAAGGGCAATTAGGGTGGGGCAATATATGCTGGCATAGCCAGTGACACCCACATCCCTTGATGAATTTTTTAAAATGTACTGTGGCGCTATTTTCCAGATTGTGCTACTTCTGTCTTTATGGAACCCTCCTTCCCTCCTCCCCCGTCCCCCCAACCCCACTCCCAAGTCTTTGAAGTTGCAGAGTGACAGAAGTACATCAAAATTGATTTTCATGGAAACTGAGCAGAAACGAGAAAGTGTAAAACAAACTACAGTCATCACAGAGCACTTAGCTCTTTGTGTGCTGCAGTTAACTGCTACTAATGGCTCCCCTCGAACTGAAAATAATGTGTTATGAGGATAGATTGGAGGAGCTGGGATTGTTCTCCTTAGAGAAGAGAAGGTTGAAAGGAGATTTGATAGAGGTGTTCAAAATCATGAGGGGTCTGGATAGAGCGAAACTGTTCTCTTTGTCAGAGGGGTCGACAACCAGAGGACACAGATTTAAGGTGATTGGCAAAAGAACCAAAGGTGACACGAGAGAACTTTTTTTATGCAGCGAGTGTTTAGGATCTGCCATGCATTGCTTGAGAGTGTAGTGGAGGCAGATTCAGTCATGACTTTCAAAGGGGAATTGGTTAAGCATCAGAAGATAAAAAAATAATTGCAGGGTTATAGGAAAAGGGCAGTGAAGTGGGACAAGCTGAACCGGTCTTACAGAGAGCTGGCCTGGAGACAACAGGCCAAATGGCCTCCGATTCTGCTGTAACCATTCTATGAACCTCAGTTATATCACCCCTAACTCTCGGCTTCTCTAAAGTGTCTTACATGCTCAAGTCTCTGCAGTAGGACTTGAACACATGACCTTCAGACTCAGAAGAGACAGAACTACTTATGAGCCACTGTTGACACTGCAAGAATAAATACCTTAGATTTTTACATATAAAGGATGCTGCTAATATCAATAATTACAAGGTGTGTTCCATTATTCAAGGAAATAAGCTCACCAGTTGCTCCAGCAATTTATAGAGCTCGGATCTGTGCATTGGTCTGATGGCAACAATAATACTGTCAAAACTAAAAGGTATTTTTATGAACCACTAAAGAATAGAAATGTTCTTATCTTAGGTCTTAAGTGATAAAGAGTTTTTGAACTCTGTGTGGTCAAGTCAGTTTCTCAGTCAGCAATGCTCATATTACAATGCAAGTCTGTACATCCCCTGTGTGAAATAATAATGGCAGTGGAAGGAGTTTTGTTTAGTTTCAGTTTAGAGATACAGCACTGAAACAGGCCCTTCGGCCCACCGAGGCTGTGCCGACCATCAACCACCCATTTATACTAATCCTACACGAATCCCATATTCCAATAACATCCCCACCTGTCCCTATATATTTCCCTACCACCTACCTATACTAGGGTCAATTTATCATGGCCAATTAACCTATCAACCTGCAAGTCTTTGGCATGTGGGAGGAAACCGGAGCACCCGGAGGAAACCCACGCAGACACAGGGAGAACTTGCAAACTCCGCACAGGCAGTACCCAGAATCGAACCCGGGTCCGAGGAGCTGTGAGGCTGCAGTGCTAACCACTGCACCACTGTGCCGCCCAGTGTTCTGTTGTGTCCATCAAACCATCTCACTGTCCAAATAAAGATGCCACAAGAATAGGACAGACATAACAGAGGGGAAAAAGTGCGGGGGCTGGTGATGGACCAGGAAGGCAGAATAGAACTGGGATTGGAGAGAATGTCAAACAATAAAGAGTGTGATACAAATGCCAAGATTAAAAGTAAGGGAGAGAGGAAGAGAGAGAAATGCTACATATCACCGGAATAACGGAACACATATCATAGTTTTTTTTAATTTATTCGTTCAGGGGATGTGGGCGTCGCTGGCTAGGCCAGCATTTATTGCCCATCGCTAATTGCCCTTGAGAAAATGGTGTTGAGCTGCCTTCTTGAACCACTGCAGTCCTTAGGGTGTAGGTACACCCACAGTGCTGTTAGGAAGGGAGTTCCAGGATTTTGACCCAGCGACAGTGAAGGAACGGCGATATGGTTCCAAGTCAGGATGGGGTGTGACTTGGAGGGGAACTTGCAGGTGGTGATGTTCCCATGCATCTCGGAACACAGGAACATAGGAGCAGGAGTAGGCCATTCAGCTCATCGAGCCTGCTTCACCATTCAATATGATCATGGCTGATCATCCACTTCAATGCCTTTTTCCCACACTATCCTCATATCCCCTTATGTCATTTGTATTTAGAAATCTGTCAATCTCTGCTTTAAACATACTCAATGACTAAGCCACAGCCCTCTGGGGTAGAGAATTCCAAAGATCCACAACAATCTGAGTAAAGAAATTTCTCCTCATCTCTGTCCTAAGTGGCTTCCCCCTTATTTTGAAATTGTGTCCCCTGGTTCTAGACTCCCCAACCAAGAAATTTCTCAGCTGCAACTACCGTGTCTATCCCTTTAAGTATTTTGTAGGTTTCAATGAGGTCACCTCTCATTCTTCGAAGCTCTAGAGAATTCAGGCCCAGTTTCCCCAACCTCTTTTCATCGGACATTCCCGCCATCCTGGGAACAAGTCTGGTGAACCCTTGTTGCACTCCCTCTAAGGCAATAATATCCTTCCTAAGGTAAGGGGACTGAAACTGCACACAGTACTCCAATTACGGTCTAACCAAGGTTCCAAACAATTGAAGCAAAACATCACTACTCCTGTACTCAAATCCTCTTGCGATCGAGGCTAACATACCATTATCCTACTTAATTGCTTGCTGCACCTGCATGTTAGCTTTCAGTGACTTATTGCCAAAGACACCAGGTCCCTTTGTATATCTACACTTTCTAATCTCTTACCATTTAAGAAATATTCTGCACATCTGTTCCTCCTACCAAAGTGGGTAACCTCACATTTTTCCACATTGTATTCCATCTGCCACGTTCTTACCCACTCACTAAGTCCGTTCAAATCTTCTTGAAGCCACTTTGCATCATCCTCACAGCACACATTCCCACTTAGTTTTGTGTCATCCGCGAACTTGGAAATACTACATTTGGTCCCCACATCCAAATCATTGATATATGTTGTGAACAGCTGGGGCCCAATCACTGATCCCTGCGGTACCCCACTACTCACAGCCTGCCAATGCGCAAATGACCCGTTTATTCCTACGCTCTGCTTTCCGCCTGTTAACCAATCCTGAATCCATGCCACTATATTACCTCCTATCCCATGTGCTTTAATTTTGCTAACCAATCTCCTGTGGGGGACTTTATCCAAAGCCTTCTGAAAATCCAAATATACCACATCCACCAACTCCCTTTTATCAATTCTGTTAGTAACATCCTCAAAAAGCTCCAACAGGTTTGTCAAACATGATTTCCCATCAGTTAATCCATGTTGACTATGCCCAATAGATCATTATTTTCCAAGTGTCCATTTATCACATCCTTTAGAACAGATTCTAGCATTTTCCCAACGATTGATGTAAGGCTAACAGGTCTGTAATTCCCTGTTTTCTCTCTCCCTCCCTTCTTAAATAGTGGGATGACATTTGAGACCTTCCAATCTGCAGGAACCATTTCAGAATCTACTAATTTCCTTCAGTTCCTCATTCCCCCTCATCCCTTGGATCTCTAATTCTGGGAGATTTCATGTATCTCAGTGAAGACAGGCACTAAGTAATCATTTAGCTTCTCTGCCATTTCTCTATTCCCCATTATAAATTCTCCTGACTCTGCCTGTAATGCATCCACATTTGTCTTAGCCAAATATTTCCTTTTTATGTACCTGTTAAAGCTTTTATAGTCCATTTTTATTTTATTTTTTTGTTAACTTACAAACATATTCAATTCTCCGTTTCTTTATCAATTTCGTCGTCCTCCTTTGCTGTATTCTAAAATCCTCCCAACCCTCAGGTTTACTACTATTTCTGGCAACTTTATAGGCCTTTTCTTTTAACCTTATACAAACCTTAACTTTCTTTGCTACCCTTGTCCTTCTAGGTGATAGTCACGGGTTTGGAAGGTGCTGTTGAAGGAGCCTTGGTGAGTTGCTGCAGTGCATCTTGTAGATGGTACACACGGCTGCCACTGTGTCAGTTGCGAAGGGGGTGTTGAAGGTGGCGGATAGGGTGCCAATCAAGCTGGCTGCTTTGTCCTGGATGGTGTCAAGCTTCTTGTGTGTTGTTGGAGCTAGACTCATCCAGGCAAGTGGAGAGTATTCCATCACACTCCTGACTTGTGCCTTTAGATGGTGGACAGGCTTTGGGGAGACAGGGGATGAGTTACTCACCACAGAATTCCCAGCCTCTGACCTGCTCTTGTAGCCACAGCATTTATGTGACTGGTCCACTTCAGTTTCTGGTCAATGGTGACTCCCAGGATGTCGATGGTATAATGCAAAAATGATTTTCTAAATTCATCTTAATTATACTATATGGGTTGTCTTGCAAGGTACTTTTTTTTTATTCGTTCATGGGATGTGAGTATTGCTAGTAAGCCATCATTTATTGTCCATCCATAATTGCTCTTGTAAAGGTGGTGATGATCTGCCTTCTTCAACCTTTGCAGTCCATGTGTTGTAGGTATGCCTACAGTTCAGTTAGGGAAGGAGTTCCAGGATTTCGACCCAATGACGATGAAGGAATGGCGATATAGTTCTGAGTCAGGATGATGTGTGACTTGGAGGGGAATTTGCAGGTGGTGGTGTTCCCACGCATCTGCTGCCCTTGTTCTTTCAAATGAGCCGCTACAGATACAATGGGCCAAATGGCCTCCTTTTGTGCTGTGCAATTCTATGATTCATATCCAGCTCAGACTGACAAGGAGAAAGTCTATTCTATTTGCTGGCTATAACGGTCTCACATGAGGTGACTTTGTGCAGTATCAACCCATTGTTAACTTCTTCCATTGCATATTGATTGCCAATTTCACCCAGAGGTTTGGGAAGTTGATAAATGTCACAATGATGCATTTGGGGGCTCTATTCCTGGGCAGGAGATTTACTCTGTATATAATTGTTGTAGGTATTATCTGGGATTGCCTATTGCCAACATTGGGTGCCCAAGCCATTGCCCAAAATGGGAAGATACTGCAACCAGGACTGGATGAAATGCATTCGACGATACTGAGAGAAGTAAGGGTGGCAATTGCAGAGGGATTGACCATAATCCTCCAATCCCCCTTAGATACAGGAGTGGTGCCAGAGAACAGGAGAATTATAAATGTTCAAAAAAGGTTGTAAGGATAAACCCAGCAACTACAGGCCAGTCAGTTTAATCTCGGGCCAAAATTAACAGTCATTTAGACAAATGCGATTAATTAAGGAAAGCCAGCATGGATTTGTTAAGGACAAATTGTGTTTAACTAATTTGATTGAGTTTTTCAATAAAGTAATAGAGAGGGTTGATGAGGATAATACAGTTGATGTCATGTACATGGACCTCCAAAAGGCATTTGAAAAAGTGTCACTTAACAGGCTTGTCAACAAAGTTGAAGCTCATGGAATAAAAAGGACAGTGGAAGCATGGATATGAATTTGACTGAGTGACAGGAAACAGAGACTGAATGGTTGTTTATAGTAGGGTTCCCCAAGGGTCAGTATTAGGACCACTGCTTTTCCTTATCTATATTAATGACCTAAACTTTGGTGTGCAGGGCACAATTTCCAAATTTGCAGATGACACAAAACATGGAAGTAATGTTCACTGCAAGGAGGATAGTGATAGACTTCAAGGGGACATAGGCTAGTGGAATGGGCAGACACGTGGCAGATGAAATTTAACACAGAGAGGTGTGAAGTACTACATTTTAGTAGAAGAACAAGGAAAGGCAATATAGGCAGTGGGAAGGTTAGGGATTTTTTAGATAACATTTTTCACTCTTCTGCATTTTTTGATCACTGCATATCAAGAACATACTTGGCCAAGAGAGGGGCTAGGGGAACCAATGGATCAGGGAAGGCTGAGAGGAGATTTAATTGAGATGTATAACATTATTGACAGTCCTAGATAGAGTGAATAGGAAGGACCTATTCCCCTGAGCAGAGAGGTCAATAACCAAGAGCATAGATTTAAAATAATTGGTTGAATGACTAAAAGGGAATTAAGGAGAATTGTTTTTCACCCAAGGAGTCTGGAGCTTACTACCTGAAAGGGTGATAGAGGCAGAAACTTTCCGCATTTAAAAAGTACTTGGATATAAGGCGATGGACCAAGTGCTGGAGAGTGGGATTGGCTGGCTGGTTAGATTCTCTCTTATTGGAGATAGTCATTGCCTGGCACTTGTGTGGTGAGAATGTTACTTGCCACTTATCAGCCCAAGCCTGAATGTTGCTCAGGTCTTGCTGCATGTGGACACAGACTGCTCCAGTATCCGAGGAATTGTGAATGGAACGGAACATTGTGTAATCATCAGTGAACAGCACCACTTCTGACCTTATGATGGAGAAAAGATCATTGATGAAGCAGCTGAAGATGGTTGGGCCTAGGACACTACCGTGAGGTTGGATATGCACTTGCAGTAACCTATAAAGCTATGGACCAAGTGCTGGAGAGTGGGATTGGCTGGATTGCTCTTTATCAACTGGCAGATACACCATGGAGCAAATGGCCTCCTTCTGTGCTGTATATTTTCTGTATTTCTTCTTTCTATGTTTCTATGTCCCTCAGACACCAGGATGCACAAAGTGTGGATTAGGTTGACTCTTCCCTTTGCAGGAGAGAGAAGGGAGTCAGCTGAGATAAACAGAGCTCCCTGCCCTCCCCTACACTCCACCCTATCTTTGAGCATAGAACATTGGTACATGACTGACTTACCCCAAGAAATAGAAATAAAACTGACAATAAAAACTCTCCTGGTGGTATTAGAAACACATAATATTAAAAGCTAAAATTTTTATTTTTGAATCAGACAAAACAAAAATCCATGAAAAAATTACCAGAACTTTTTAAAAATTCTATGAACACCACATGAATTAAAGAAAATAACAGAAAAATCAGTTCCATCTGAAAGTGCTCATCCTTCCTGTAACCATGGTAGTGGTTGTTGGAGGCCAATCAGGTCCGCCCCAGAACGACACTGCAAGAGTTCCTCAGGGTAGTGTCCTAGGCCCAACCATCTTCAGCTACTTCATCAATGATCTTCTCTCCATCATAAGGTCAGAAGTGGTGCTGTTCGCTGATGATTGCACAATGTTCAGTTCCATTCACGATTTCTCAGATACTGAAGCAGCCCATGCCCACATGCAGCAAGACCTGCACAGCATTCAGGCTTGGGCTGATAAGTGACAAGTAACATTCTCATCACACAAGTGCCAGGCAATGACTATCTCCAACAAGAGAGAATCTAATCATCCCTTCTTGACATTCAGTGGCATTACCATCATCAAATTCCCCCACCATGAAGACTGTGGGGGTTACCATTAACCAGAAACTTTACTGGATTAGCCATATAAATACTGTGGCCACAAGAGCATGTCAGAGGCTGGATATTCTGCGATGAGTAACTTACATCCTGACTTTCCAAAGCCTTTCCACCATCTGCAAGGCACAAGTCACGAGAATGAAGAAATAATGCCCACTTGCCTGGGTGACTGCAGCTCTAACAACACGCAAGAAGTTGACACCATCCAAGGCAAAGCAGCCCACTTGATTGGTGCCTGATCCAGTGCCTTAAATATTCACACATTATCCTGACTTGGAACTATACCACCGTTCCTTCAATGTTGCTGGCTCAAAAACTTGAAACTTCCTACCTAACAGCACTGTAGGATTGTGGAATTTCAGGACATTGGTCTCTATATCAAACCTGATTACTAACCCCTGGGATATTAAAATCTCCATTATCACATTATAGCTTTACATATTACACATTACATAGAAACTACAACATAGAAACGAGGCATTCACAACCTATCGTTATAATTAGTGTAACCTTCTATTTCTATCTCCCTCAAATGCAAAGGATTGAAGTTTGGAACTCTTCTACAAATGGCAATTGATGATCAATTGTTAATCTTAAAACTAAGATTGATAGATTTTTGTTAGCCCAAAGGTATTAAGTAATATGGTGTTATACTCCAGAAAACTAGTTGGTGAAGGATAGAACTGGAGCCAATCTTTACGCACTTTCATATAGATTTAGTTACAGAGAAGCACATTAAAATATGCACCTCCTAACCCGACCACCACAGTTTCAGTCTGTTCCTTATTATCGGGGCTCAAGTGAATCCTCAGTTAATGCCCACCACCTGCATACAATTAATATACAATTAACATCTGGAGAAAAGGCAGGTATATGGAGTTAGGTCACAGATCAGCCATGATCTCACTGAATGGTGAAACAGGCTCAGGCTCAAAGGGATAAATGGCCTAGTCCTGTTCCTATGTTCCTTTTCTAGATGGATTTATTGGTGACTACCTCATGGCCCCTAGTTTCACTTATTCATTTTGTGGGCTGCTTCCAAAATGGAGCTTCTCTTGGTGGACAGGAACAAAGTGAGGATATTAGTTCCTCCAAGCAAACTTTCATTGCTGCAGTACCCTACTCTCTAGTTGTCAGCTGTGGCTCAATTAGTAGCACTCTTGTCTCTCACTCAAGAAGTTGTGGGTTCAAATCCCATGCCAGGGAGTCAAGCAGACAAATACAAGCTGATACCCCAGTGCCATGCTGAGGGAGTGCTGCACAATCAGAAATGTTGTCTGTCAGATGAGATGTTAATCTGAGGCCCTGGCTGTTCTCTCTGCTGGATGTAGAAGATCCCATGGTTCCATGTTGAATGAGAGCTGAGGAGTTATCCCTGGTGTCCTAACCAATAGTCATCCCTCAATCAATATCAGTGAAAGATTATCTGGTCATTATCACATTGCTGTTTGTGGGAACAGTTACTGCACGTCATTGGCTATCAAGTGCTTTGGGACATCTTGAGCTTGTGAAAGCTGCTATATAAACGTACATCTTTCTTTACCTCAAAAACTCTGTCGAACTGCTGAGCTAGTGGTCAATGACAGTTCACAGGTATTTTATTGTCTTAAATACTAATTCTTACTGTGTCTTCCGCTCCTACAGTGGCAAGCAGCAGCCCAGATACACCCCCTCAGGGATGAGGGGCTGCCAACTCAGACCTTTTGAGAACAATAATTTTTGATCTACTACATTATGATGGCCCTGGGAGCTTTAAACAAGGCATGGCATCTCAGCTGTGTGTGCTGTTGGCATATTTTTGCATAAATTGTGCACAGTGCTGAACGTGGTTTCCTAAGGCTGAACACAGCAACTCCCACACCCATTCTCTTTCAGAAGATAATCTCACAGAGAGTAATGAGATGGAATCAATTAGAGGCTGGTGATATGTCAAGCCACCAGTTATTAAAGGGAAGTTAAAACGCATCTTCAAATTTCAGAAACATTAGAGAAAAACATAGAGTAGGAGTGAACTGCTTAAAAAAGAACTACGATTGATCGTATGATAATTCAGTGAAGTTCCTGAAAATCTAATTTCCGAAGATACATGATAAGTGTGAAATATATAGTTACAACCGCTCTGCGCTTATTTAAAATGTGGATTTATTCCTAGGACTATTTGGTAAAGGGCTCTGATACAAAATTTAATAGGAACAAGCTTGACATTAGAGATTTTTCCATAATGCATTTCAGCCATTATGTTGAAAGCTAGTTTGTTCAGGTATCAGAATTAAGATATATGCAAAACCACATTTACAAGGTGCATTTGGTTCAAAGAAAGGGCCTCCTCCCTCATCCCTCATGCCTGTGAGCCTATGTTTGTTTGTTACAATGTTAGATTTACTCTGATTTCACTAAAATTGTAGAGTGGAGAAAAAAAAGTCCTTCTCATCCTTTACAAACTCCCATGGATGCACTTAGCACACGCGTCCAGGAATCATCTTATATGCTCCACACAACATGAGAAAGCTGAGCACCATGGAAAATCAACACTTGTTGTAGTCATTAATTGAAACTCACTGTAATCAGTTTAATCAGCCCTAGATAGGTAGAGGCTCTGAAACGTGTTGGCTTTGCTGGAAAAGTAATTGAAGAGCAGATAAAAAACATTTGGAGTATTTTGTACTAATGACAGCAATTAACAGACTGGGCGGACAACCAAACAGGACTCAGTGGGACCAGCTGAAGGACAACAGAAAAGCAACTTTCATTAACACTGTACATGAAATGCATATTAAACACAAATGACCTGATTTCATATACTTACATGTGAAAAGGGGCTAAAAATAGGGTCCTAGAAGAAGAGCATTTGCACCATTGCTCCCTATGGCTGCATCAAACTGAGGTGACCATGGAAGGTAACGTAAAGTCAGCCCATTCACTTACCTTCCGGGAGCAGAGCAGACCTGTGGGGCGAACGCCAAGAGCAGAGCTGATAAATAGTTTAGAGATACAGCACTGAAACAGGCCCTTCGGCCCACCGAGTCTGTGCCGACCATCAACCACCCATTTATACTAATCCTACACTAATTCCATATTCCTACCACATCGCCACCTGTCCCTATATTTCCCCACCACCTACCTATACTAGGGGCAATTTATAATGGCCAATTAACCTATCAACCAGCAAGTCTTTGGCATGTGGGAGGAAACCGGAGCACCCGGAGGAAACCCACGCAGACACAGGGAGAACTTGCAAACTCCACACAGGCAGTACCCAGAATTGAACCCGGGTCGCTGGAGCTGTGAGGCTGCGGTGCTAACCACTGCACCACTGTGCCGCCCATAGAGCCCGAGGATCACAGCCTAGTCACTTACCTTCTGGGAGCGGATCAGACCTGAGGGGAGAACGCCGAGAGAGGAGCCGATAAATAGAGCCTGAGGATCGCGGCCTGGACACTTAGCTTCCGGGAGCGGACCTGAGGGGAGAACGCCGAGAGAGGAGCCGATAAATAGAGCCCGAGGATCGCGGCCTAGTCACTTACCTTCCGGGAGTGGATCAGACCTGAGGGGAGAACGCCAAGAGAGGAGCCGATAAATAGAGCCTGAGGATCATGGCCTAGATACTTACCTTTCGAGAGCAGAGTGGACCTCGGGGGAGAACGCTGAGAGAGGAGCCGATAAATAGAGCCCGAGAATCGCAGCCTAGACACTTACCTTCTGGAAGCAAAGCGGACCTGAGGGGAGAATGCCAAGAGAGGAGCTGATAAATAGAGCCCGAGGATTGGGGCCAAGTCCTTTCGGGAGCAGAGCGGAGAGCAGTCCAGGCGCACTGGAGTTTTGAAAAAAAACAAAAATATCGGTGACATCACAGGTAAGCTGCAAGGTGATTGGTTGGGTAAATAACAGCTGTTAGTGCCTGTAAATAGCTTTAAAAAATAAGGGGAAAGGTTTTTTTCGAAAAAACCTCAAAACCTACCGTGTAAGTGATAAGGTTAGTACTACTAAAGTGTGTTTTTTTTTTAATTAGTGTAATTTATTAAGGACTTTAGATTGTAGTGGGTAGTGTTTGGAGTAGAACAAGGCCCCTAGCATTATTAGTATTTTTTAATGAAAGGGAGTAACTAAGTAATCTAAAGGTAAGTCATGGCAGGAGAGCTCACACCCATGATATGCTGCTCCTGCGCTATGTGGGAAATCAAGGACACTTCCAGTGTCCCTGATGACCACATGTGCAGGAAGTGTATCCATCTGCAGCTATGGGCTACCTGCATTATGGAGCTGGAGCTGTGGGTGGATTCACTGTGGAGCATCCGCGATGCTGAGATCGTCATGGATAGCACGTTTAGCGAGGTGGTCACACCACAGGCAAATGCTGCAAAGGCAGGAAGGGAATGGGTGACCACCAGGCGGAGTAGAGGAAGGCAGGTAGTGCAGGAGTCCCCTGTGGCCATCACCCTCTCTAACAGATATACCGCTTTGGATATTGTTGGGGGAGACAGCTCAGGGCAAAGCAGTAAAGAGCCAAGTTCATGGCACCATGGTTGGCTCAGCTGCACAGGAAGGGAGGAAGAAGATTGGCAGGGCTATAGTGATAGGGGATTCTATCGTAAGGGGTACAGATAGGCATTTCTGTGGCCGCAAATGTGACTCCAGGATGGTATGTTGCCTCCCTGGTGCTAGGGTCAAGAATGTCACGAAGCGGCTGCAGAACATTCTGAAGGGAGAGTGTGAACAGTCAAAGGTCATGGTACCCAACGCCTGGATGATTTCCGAGTGCCTACCCCACTCTTCAGCTGCATTGCACTTGTGACGCAACCTTCGAATGGTAATGCCCTAATTGGGCAGGAGGCGAGCTCGGAGCCCGATTAGTGGCACCGAGCATCTGCAGGAGGCGGGAGATGCCTGCCTGCCTGGCACCAGAGCCAAAGGCGGGCAGCAGCCATGATGTGGCCTGCCGCTGCCTTGCCGCAGAGAGCAGGCAGCTCCTCAGATGGCCAGCAGAATGAACAGGTGAAGCAATGGTTCCATAATGGAAAGAAAGTGCCCTGTGCTGGGCCTGGCACAAGATCCCCGTGGGCAGAAAAAATTCCTGCCTCAAACAACAAAGTTATTCCCTTACCTGCTGTGAGCTGACAGCCGTGCACTATCGTACACCAGACTGGTCCGGCTTGCTGGATTGTTGTTTGAAAATTGTGGTGCAGACTCTCACCACCCCCAACATTGTTACATCCACAAATAGGACAATGGTGGTGAACGTCAATACAGCCTTATGCTATTTATGTAAGTGACTGTTTCAAACAGCCTTGGTGATATTGCCCGGATTGGCCAGTCTGCAGTGCAACACTGCATTTACTTGGTTCCTCCTGCCTTGTCTGGCAGCAATTACGTACCCCCGTAAGCTCCTAAAAGAGCTTAATGGCCCCTCAACTGGAGGCGAGTGGCTTTCCCCATTCCCTCCCTCCCTCCTGCCCACACATTAAAAATTGCAGACTGTCCCAGAGGCACGGGTTCCGGAGACGACCTCCAGGAGCTTAAATTGCGTCAGCACCGTGTCTCAACCCCGCGGCTCTTTCAAACTCCAGCCCATGGTGTCAATATATTTGAATGGCGAGTTCATTGGGAACGTGTATTCACCAATGCCTGTGCTGAAATTACTTTAAATGGTTGCCTATTATATGTTGGAAATACTCAGCAGGCCAGGCAGTATTTGTGGAGAGAGAAACAGAGTTAGTGATTCAGGTCAATGACCTCGCATCACAGACCTGTTTCAATGTGCCAGTAATGTGCTCCTTTTATAATCTTGGGAAGACATGTGTTTTAATATATATTTTCTTTTAGTTGCAGTTCATGGATTTGACCTGGTGTCAAGAGCCCATGGCTCAAGAAGATACCCCTCCATCAGCAACAGTCTGTCCCGCCTTGGAATTCCAGTAAATAATGGTGGGACTATTGACTATCAGAGAATAAGTGCATCATGGTAGTTTTCAGAGTAACTGGTCTCCACCTGCATATTGTGGTACAATAAACTTGCAATTAATTAAACTGAATTAGGTCTGATTTATAAATGATATAGCATGCTGGAAAACTGTCTGTACAGCCACATGGCTTCCATCAGTGAGACCTTACACTCTTGGGAATCCAGGCACCCTGAAAAGCTTCTCTCCCACTGTTGGTTTAATTCCTTTGGACAGTGGTGAAGTCATTCACCCTGCCAGACAAGGCATGAGGGACCGAGTATATGCAGTGTTGCACTGCAGACTGGCTGATCTGAGCAATATCACCAAGGCTGTTTGAAACAGTCACTTACAAAAACAGCGTAAGGCTGTATTGACTTTCACCACCATTGTGCTATTTGTGGATGTAGCAATGTTTGTAGCACCACAATATCTCTCCGAATGATCCTTAGTTGGCTGTGGATTTGTCTGCTAATTAGACACTGTTTTCTGGGCCTTATTTCAATGGAAAATATGACCATTTTTAACCTTATGCTACATTAAACCCACATCCCCACTCTGTAGTGCCTTCTGGTTGTGACGTCTGGGTTTATCTTGGCTTTGTATAAATTATCCCTGCATTCACTTCATCACTGCATCCTTGTATTCCTCTTCCACGTACGTTATTCTGCTTCAACAACTCTCAGTGCACAATGAGATGGATCACCAAAAATTCACATTAGTTTAAAGAAAATACCTGAAGATTGAAATCTTGATATTCCCTTTAAGGTATTGATTGGATTAAGTCTTCTTTTCTTTCTTTCTTTCTTTTGGGCCTCCTTATCTCGAGAGACAATGGCTACGCGCCTGGAGGTGGTCAGTGGTTTGTGAAGCAGCGCCTGGAGTGGCTATAAAGGCCAATTCTGGAGTGACAGGCTCTTCCACAGGTGCTGCAGAGAAATTTGTTTGTCGGGGCTGTTGCACAGTTGGCTCTCCCCTTGCGCCTCTGTCTTTTTTCCTGCCAACTACTAAGTCTCTTCGACTCGCCACAATTTAGCCCTGTCTTTATGGCTGCCCGCCAGCTCTGGCGAATGCTGGCAACTGACTCCCACGACTTGTGATCAATGTCACACGATTTCATGTCGCGTTTGCAGACGTCTTTATAGCGGAGACATGGACGGCCGGTGGGTCTGATACCAGTGGCGAGCTCGCTGTACAATGTGTCTTTGGGGATCCTGCCATCTTCCATGCGGCTCACATGGCCAAGCCATCTCAAGCGCCGCTGACTCAGTAGTGTGTATAAGCTGGGGGTGTTGGCCGCTTCAAGGACTTCTGTGTTGGAGATATAGTCCTGCCACCTGATGCCAAGTATTCTCCGAAGGCAGCGAAGATGGAATGAATTGAGACGTCGCTCTTGGCTGGCATACGTTGTCCAGGGATTAAGTACTTCTACTAGTATCCATACATAGACTATTCAATGTTCTTAACTTCCTTCAAGCGTCAGTGAAACCAAGGTCACCCCTTGCCTGAGCTAAACAATCATCCATTCAAGATAGAAACTTGTAAACAGCATCTGCGAAAGCATAGTGAAACTGGAAAGACATCTAATTTGTTAGACTTCCAGGAAGGGGGCTAGTGATACTGTTGGGGCTTTTCTGCAGCAAAAGTAGTTAGCTATACATGCTCTATTGAAGGTTCCCCACATATTTGATAATACAAAAGAAAGAGATGAACTTGTATTTATACAGTGCCTTTGATGACCACAAAATATTTCAAAATGCTTTATAGCCAATGAAGTAATTTTGAATTCTAGTCACTGTTGCACGGAAATGCAGCAGCTAATTTGTTCACATCAAAGTCCTCTGTTCCAAGGAAAAAAATTCCAGCCCACCCAATCCTTCCTCAAAGTTAAAAATTCTCCATTCCCGGCAAATATCTTCGTAGATCTCCTCTGTACCCTCCCTAGTGCGATCACATCCTTCCTGTAATGCAGTGACCAGAACTGTATGCAGCACAGTGGCATAGTGATTAGCACCGCAGCCTCACAGCTCCAGCGACCCAGGTTCAATTCTGGGTATTGCCTGTGTGGTGTTTGCAAGTTCTCCCTGTGTCTGCGTGGGTTTCCTCCGGTTTCCTCCCACATGCCAAAAGACGTGCAGGTTGATAGGTTAATTGGCCATTATAAATTGCCCCTAGTATTGGGAGGTGGTAGGGAAATATAGGGACAGATGGGGATGTGGTAGGAATATGGAATTAGTGTAGGATTAGTATAAATGGGTGTTTGATGGTCGGCACAGACTTGGTGGGCCGAAGGGCCTGTTTCAGTGCTGTATCTCTAAAAACTAAAAAAAAACTTTTAAAAAAACTTCACCTGCGGCCCAACTAGTGTTTTATACAGTTCCAGCATAACGTCCCACTTCTTACATTCTATACCTCAGCTAATAAAGGAAAGTATCCTGTATGCTTTCTTAACCACCTTACCTACCTATCCTGCTGCCTTCAGGAATCTCTGGACATGCACTCCAAAGTCCGTTTGCTCTGAGCTTCTGACTTAAAGGTTGGAAGTGCCACCACTAATCCAAGGCTGACAGCTTGATACTGTTCTCTGAAGCTGTATGTGGAGAATGTACAATGCTGATTCTGCTGGTATGAATTGCAGTAAATAAGTAGTTAGCATTTCATCTGAAAGTAGATAACCGTCTTGTTTCTTGTACATTTTTGGAATCATTTGTAATCAAATAAATTGGCTTGGAAAAGTTAAGCTACATAATAACATCGACTAATAACTTTGGATCCCTGACGTGTTCCCGCCTCCGCGCACTATTACTGAGGACGACATCACAGCACTAATGGCTATCCCATTCAGCAGCAGCAGGAAGCAAATTAAGGAAGGTGATGAGGTAAATAGACTACATCTTTCTGCACCATTCCCATTTTCCTGGAGGTGAGCGGGACCCCCACAGTGTGCATGAGCCAGCTAACAGGAGGCAGGTGCACAGCAAGAGGAATCAGCAGCTCCAGCTTTACATGAGATCAGTAAAAAATTGGAAGATAATGGGAAGCATGTTGGGAAGGGTGGTCAGACGCCTGGCACTGCAGCAGTCTCTCTCTTGGAGCCTGCTGCCACTGAGAGTGCTGGGGATTGAGAAAATCATTCTGACCCCTTTCTCTTCACCTCCCTCTCTTTGTTGTGCTCCCTCTTGTACTCCAGTCACTGTAGCTGCCTCCAACTGCAGCCAGAGTGGAGGTTGCCAGCCTCCTTCACAAGCCAGTTCCTGATTGACCCTCCTGCCTCTGCAGACCGCCCACCATCCCTAATTGAATGGTCAACACAGAGGCAGCCTATTAACTGGCTGCCTCCCATAAAATTAAGCTGGCAGGCACATTACTGAAACACGCAGGAAATAGTCCCAACGTCAGGTTCCCAACGCTTTTGGCTAAATTCAGTCCATTGACTCCTTGTCAAACTGAAGAGATGAAAGCCTCATTGCTCCAACACTCAGGGGTCCTGAGGGAGTAAATTTCAATCTGGTCCATAATGGGTATGAGTTTATAACACAAAGCTTCTCATATTTTGGGCAAATTAGCAACCTCATGGCTGCCGCTGGTGGAAATGAATTTAAAAATCCCCCTGTCAGGCTGGTTTTCTTTTCAGCTTGAGCCAGATTAGGGAAAGTTTTTACCCCTCTCGATGCCAGCCTTGGGATTGTTTAATGGTGAATGGGTGACAAAAATGAAACATGTATTCCCCAGGAGGCACCTTCAACTTAATACACATAAAGTTATTAAAAATTATAGAGAGAAAGAGCTTGTGGTCTTATGGAAAATTTCATGGATTAGTTTTTCCCCCTCAGTTGTCTAGGTTACAGAACAAAAATTAACCTCAGCAAGCTGTGCGGCATTACCATATTCATTGGCGTGGAAAGCACAGAGGGAAGGTTAGCCAATTGCTAAGGATGTAAACCATAAACATTTGCCTGTGAATAGAGTCATTATTACAGCCATCACTATGACAAATTATATCAAATAATCCCAGTTATCTTCACAAAAGTCCTGATAGAGCTCAATCCTTGAGGATGAAAGCATTCTAAGCAGCACCTGTCCCTGATATGAAGCTGAAGCAGTATTCCAGACAACCTGAGGATTTATCGGGAATGAAATGAGTTGTAAAAGCATGAAAACAGGTGATAGCAAATTGGCCACATGTTTTTCACCACACATGATTTCTATGTTGGCTGTGGATCAGTGGCAGTACATTTGCCTCTAAGTTTAGAAGGTTGTGGGTTTAAAACCCACTCCAGATGCTTCAACACAAAAGTCTGAGCCCACACTCCAATGTTGTGCAATGTCAAATGGACTGATGATTTGCTAGAGTCCATTTTGCTATTTCATTGAAGTTGAATTTCACCACCCACCCCCCCACTCTATGGACAGGTTTTCCAACTCTACTTTCCCTCAACTTTTTTTTGTATCTCCTCCACAATGCACCATTCCCAAGCTAAAATGGCAGGGTGGTAATCTGTTCAGAAACCTTTGATACTCTGGCATTGAAATTCTACAGGTTTCCTCCCAGCCTCCTGTTATAAACAGCTCCACCTCTACCCTAAGAAATTGTCTAATTAGCCACCTTTACCTGTTTGCACTGTTTCTCAAGTTCCCCTGCTTCCCACTGAAATTATAGTGGGAGACCAGGAGAACATCCATGGATTTTCATGGCCTCCGTAATGAATTGCCAAGGGCTCCCGACTTGGAATATTGAGGAACGCCACATCTACCTCAAGGTCACCAATCTCATGATAAGCATTTTAACAAATATATATTTTTCCATTTTTTCTTTATACAAACTGAAATAGTTCTAATGGAAACAGGGCCAAATTCTTGATATTGGAGGTGAAAGAAACCACAGCTGTGTGTACCAATTACTTGGAAAGCACAATGATTGTGAGTAGAGGCTGATAACTTTGTGGAATCATTGGAGACGGAGATGTAGCTAATATAAGAAAAATTCCATAAATAGAATGAGGCTAATGGAATGGTAATCTTGTTCAATTTTCCTCAACTTTTGTTATTGTTGATAACACAACAGACTGGCAGCCAAAAGAAAACCATCAGATTCAGACAGATTCTGAGAGGAAAAGAGGCTTGCATTTATATAGCTTCTTTCACAAGTTCAGCGCGTCCCAAAGTGCTTTGCAGCAAATTAAATACTTTTGAAGTGTTGTCATTTTTATAATGTTGGAAACACAGCAGCCAATTTGCACACAGCAAGCTCCCACAAATAGATGTCTTGTGTATTAGTGATGTTGTTTTGGGTTAAATATTGGCCAGCACACCAGGGAGAACTCCTCTACTCTTCTTCAAAACAGTGCCTTGGGATCTTTCATATTCACCTGAGAGGGCAGACAGAGCTTTGGCTTAACGTTTCATCCAAAAAGCAGCACCTCTGTCAGTGCAGCACACCCTCAGCACTGCACTGGAAATGTCAGCCTGGATTATCCAGGGAGAATCATGGAATTGTAGATGGAGTTGGGAGATTGAAGCTGTGGTGGTGAAGTTAAGTGCTGGATCTACACAGAGAGCAACATTTAGATGTTGACTTCAAATCCATCAATCTTTGTATTCCCAAAGATGAAGCCAATGTCAGTCTTGCCAGCCAGTGTACAACAGAAGCTCCTCCCTCTTGCTTACTCTACTGCATTAACAGACAGTATATCTAAATAAAGAAGAGATAACATTTACGGGGCAAATGGAAAGAACAGGGGTGTGGGAATAATTGGATAGCTCTACCAAAGAGCCAGCACAGCACACAGGGCTGAATGGTCTCCAATGCGCTGTGTAATCTATGATTCTATATAAATGAACAGGCATCATTAGATTCTTAGCAATCCAAACTGAATACTGCATCATATCAATAAGCCTGCCAGCTTACATTCATCAAGAAAATGGGTGAATCGCTCCACTGGAGCACCATTGAAAACATTGACCATCACTAGACTGTTAGCAAACACTGTCTACTCATACATTCCTTGCTAGTCCAGTCCAACAGATGTTGGAATGATAAATGAAAAGATGTTGAAAACATCACAGAAGCAAATTAGAAACATAAAAATATAGGTGGAAACACTCGGAGCTTTCAGCCAAAAGGTTGAGAGTTCAATGCCCACTCCAAAGACTCGAGCAGTTCTGAGGGAGTGCTGTGCTGTCAGAGGTGAGGCCTTTCCGATCAGATGTTAAACCCTGTATGCCTTCCCAGTTCCCAAAGACTCCACGTCACTATTCAAAGAAGAGCAGTGGTGTTCTCCCACTGTTCTGGTTGATAGTTAACCCTTAACCAATACCTAAAACAGATGATCTGATCAGTTATTTCTTTTGCTGTTTGTGGGACATTGCTGTGCATTTTCTACATTACAAAAGTGACTGCACTTTCAAGTACTTCATTGGTTATAAAGCTCTTTGAGATGTCCTGGTGTCATAAAAGGAGCTATATAAATATTCTTTCATTTTCTCCTAAACTCTAGAATAGTTGTCATAAAGTTTTATATTGAATAGTTAACTGTTTTAGAGAACTAATGCTACTTCATGTGACTGGTGCCCATAGCAGATGCAGGACTTACTTCTACCTGACCACTATGTTTACTGAATGTCATTGAATTAATGATCCAGAGGCCTAGGCTAATGCCCTGGGGACATTGTCCCAGGGCAATGCCCCGGACAGCAGCTGGTGGAATTTAAATTCAATTAATAAATATGGAATTAAACAGCTAGTCCAGTGGTGATCGTGAAACTATTGTCGATTGTTGTAAAAACCCATCTGGTTCACTAATGTCCTTTAGGGAAGGAAATCTGCTGTCCTTTCCTGGTCTGGCCTACATGTGACTCCAGACCCACAGAAATGTGGTTGACTCTTAAACTGCCCTCTGAAATGGCCTAGCAAGTCACTCAGTTGACAAGGGCAATTAGGGATGGACAACAAATGCTGGCCTTGCCAGTGCTGCTCACATCCCATGAAAGAATTAAAAAATGCTTTTTAACATCTACCTCAACTTTACACATAATAAAAACAGAAAATGCTGGAAATACTCAGCAGGTCAGACAGCATCTGTGGAGAGAGAAACAGACTTAACGTTTCAGGTTGATGACCTTTCATCAGAACTGAGAAAAGTTAGAAATGTAATAGGTTTTGAGCAAGTGAAAAGGGGGAAGGTGGGAAGAAGGACAACAGGGAACGTCTGTGATAGGGTGGAGGGCAGAAGAAGTTAACTGACAAAAGGTTTCATAGTGAAAATTTTACACAGTTATTTTTCTCTTGTTAATCCCAGGATCTCATATAATATGATCAAAAATGCTTCAAATGTTGCATACTTCATTCTGTACAGACATAAGAGTTGTGCATCTGACACATTTGTCAGTTTACAATTGCTTAGGACTCCGTGACAGAAGGGATATGAAATTATTATGACTTCAAATTGGACAGAGAGCTGGGGATTTGGTGCTCATTAAAGGAAGAAGATAATGTTTCCTGCTGGTAAGCCTGGAATTCAGTAAAAGTCCTCAAATGATAGATACAGGACACACAATGAATGCAGCATTGTTTCTCTCATCCTGCCACTCAATTTGATTCCATTAACATATTTGAGCTATATATGAATGATTTCAGAAATATATAGCGCAAGATCTCACACAGAATTACTTGAGCTACCAACATCAGAGAGCAGAGGCTGTTCTGTTCTTGTTTCCCTCTCACACCCAACTTCTCAGTCCCAAAAGTCTCTAATTTAAAATTCTCATTCTCTAGGTTAAATCCTTCCATGGCCTTGCCCCTCCCTACCTCTATAACATTCTGCAGCCCTACCATACCCCAGAGCTCTCAGTTCACCAACTCTGGCCTGTTTTGAATCACTCTTCCCTTTCCTCCACCATTAGTACCACGCTATTAGCTGCCTCGGCCCCACATTCTGGAATGCTGCCTAAGTCTCTCTGCCTCTCTGCCTTCCTCTCGTCCTTTAAGAGTTTTCTTAAAATCTACCTCTTGGGCCAGATTTGGCCACCACCTCCTAATAGCTCCTTCAATGAGCATTTTTGTCTGATTCCACCACTATGAAGCAACATTTTTCTACATTAAAGGCAACCTGTAAATGGAAATTGTTATTGTTGGCAGCAGTTATGAGCGGGGATCTTCTTCTTCTTTGTTCTTCTTCTTTCTTCTTTGGCCTCCTTATCTCGAGAGACAATGGGTAAGCGCCTGGAGGTGGTCAGTGGTTTGTGGAGCAGCGCCTGGAGTGGCTATAAAGGCCAATTCTAGAGTGACAGACTCTTCCACAGGTGCTGCAGAAAAAATTGGTTGTTGGGCGTGTTACACAGTTGGCTCTCCCCTTGCGCTTCCGTCTTTTTTCCTGCCAACTGCAAAGTCTCTTCGACTCACCACACTTTAGCCCCGCCTTTATGGCTGCCCGCCAGCTCTGGCGATCGCTGGCAACTGACTCCCACGACTTGTGATCAATGTGACAGGACTTCATGTCGCGTTTGAAGACGTCTTTATAGCGGAGACATGGACGGCCGGTGGGTCTGATACCAGTGGCGAGCTCACTGTACAATGTGCCCTTGGGGATCCTGCCATCTTCCACGCGACTCACATGGCCAAGCCATCTCAAGCGCCGCTGGCTCAGTAAGGTGTATATGCTGGGGATGTTGGCCGCCTCAAGGACTTCTGTGTTGGAGATACGGTCCTGCCACCTGATGCCAAGTATTCTCCGGAGGCAACGAAGATGGAATGAATTGAGACGTAGCTCTTGGCTAACATAAATTGTCCAGGCTTCGCTGCCGTAGAGCAAGGTACTGAGGACACAGTGCGCCATTTGCCCACACTCTCTTGGCCAGTCTGGACATAGCAGTGGAAGCCTTTCCCATGCGCTTGTTGATTTCTGCATCGAGAGACAGGTTACTGGTGATAGTTGAGCCTAGGTAGGTGAACTCTTGAACCACTTCCAGAGCGTGGTCGCCGATATTGATGGATGGAGCATTTCTGACATCCTGTCCCATGATGTTCGTTTTCTTGAGGCTGATGGTTAGGCCAAATTCATTGCAGGCAGCCGCAAACCTGTCGATGAGACTCTGCAGACACTCTTCAGTGTGAGATGTTAATGCAGCATCGTCAGCAAAGAGGAGTTCCCTGATGAGGACTTTCCGTACTTTGGTCTTCGCTTTTAGACGGGCAAGGTTGAATAACCTGCCACCTGATCTTGTGTGGAGGAAAATTCCTTCTTCTGAGGACTTGAATGCATGTGAGAGCAGCAGTGAGAAGAAGATCCCAAACAGTGTAGGTGCGAGAACACAGCCCTGTTTCACTCCACTCAGGATTGGAAAGGGGTCTGATGAGGCGCCGCTATGTTGAATTGTGCCTTTCATATTGTCATGGAATGAGGTGATGATACTTAGTAGCTTTGGTGGACATCCAATCTTTTCTAGTAGTCTGAAGAGACCACGTCTGCTGACGAGGTCAAAGGCTTTGGTGAGATCAACGAAAACAACGTAGAGGGGCATCTGTTGTTCGCGGCATTTCTCCTGTAGCTGATGAAGGGAGAACAGCATGTCAATAGTCGATCTCTCTGCTCGAAAACCACACTGTGCCTGAGGGTAGACACGCTCGGCCAGCTTCTGGAGCCTGTTTAAAGCGACTCGACCAAAGACTTTCCCCACTATGCTGAGCAGGGAGATTCCACGGTAGTTGTTGCAGTCACCGCGGTCACCTTTGTTTTTACAGAGGGTGATGATATTGGCATCGCGCATGTCCTGTGGTACTGCTCCCTCATCCCAGCACAGGCAAAGCAGTACCACAGGACATGCGCGATGCCAATATCATCACTCTGAACAGGGATAAGAAAGTTAAAAGATCTGTTTCCTGAAAACAATTGGAGAATCCAAGGCATCAGCCAGATTTGGAACAACAAAAAGGACACTTGTACATCAAGTTTCCCACATGCCAGCTGAGCATCATGAGCCACGAATGGCAGTAGCTGGGGTTGAGTACAACACACTCAGAGAGCTATCAGTGATATATGGTAGTTGAAGGAAAAGTGTTATGGAGTCAACAGATCAGAAAGGATGATCAATTTATGTAAGCTGTAATTTCCAGCTACATTAACTAACACTTGATTGGACACCATCTTCATAAAAGTATGTTGCAAACCTTTGATTTGGGAGAGAAATTTGGCAGGAGTGTTACATCACTTGCATTCTAATGTCATGTATTAACACAATTTATGGCATCAAACAAGGAGAGGTTTGCCAAATACTTCCATGAAAACAGTGACCCTCTAACATAGTGAAGGTCCAATCAACATCTGGAAGCTATCCCCAGTGACAAATCAATGTGTTTTAGCAATAAGTTTCATCACTGTAGGTTTTTGAGGAACCTATGCAGTTGCTGAGAGTCTCACTCCTTTATCGATTGATGCAAGAGCAATTAAAGTATGAGAATCTAACAGTTTATTGACTAGCTGTCTCAGGAGGGAGGCAGATCTATTTACTAAATATCAATTGAACAACTAACATATCTAAGGAATCCTACATGGACAAATTTGTTCTTTCAGGCCAAATTTATTTCCAGGATGTAACTAATTAATGAGCAATATCTACAGAGAATAGATAACTCAAATCTACTATTAAGTTTAGGTTACAGCAAATTAATTGAGGTCAGAATTTCCAAAGCAACAGAGGAAGAGTCCATCGAGTCTTGGCGAGATGTTGGTGTCTGGTAGATTATCAGGAGAGATGGGCAAGGTAAGCTTATCAATTGCTGAAGCAAAAATAGGGGCCTTACATCAAGTGGTGGGAGTTTGCTGGGATGTGCTACAGGTGGAAACAATTTTGTTCGGGTGGACAGGTAGAATATACAAAGGTTGAGCTATCCACACAACAGAATCAATAAATGGTTTGTCACAAGGTTACAGGGCTAATGATGATGCCAAATTGGTCAAAAACTAGGCAGAGCATGTGCTGAGCACTCCTCTTCATCTAACTCTATCAGCATAACCTTCTATTCTTCTCTCCCTCATGCTTTGCAGCAACTCACCCAGTTTACTTCGATAGCACTTCCCAGCTCTGTGACCTCTAAGACCAAGAAGAAGAAAGGAAAGGTCACGAGAATACCATCACCTCCAAGTTCTCCTCCATGCCACACACCATCTGAATTCAGCACATTCCTTCAGTGATTGCAATTTCAGAAGTGGGGACGCCATGAGAAATGGCAAATTTGAGGGAGAGGGGAGCTGTTGTTGTAGCCGTAGGTGAGAATGTTAATATGAAGCACAAGAACGAGTGGAAAAAGAAGGCAGAGACAGAGAGGTTAGGTGAGTTTCCTGCAACAACAAGAACAACTTGTATTTATATAGCACCTGTAATGTAGTAAAATATCCCAAGGTGCTTCACTGGAGTGATCAAACAAAATCTGACAAGAAGCCACATAGAGAGATATTAGGGCAGATGACCAAGAGCTTGACCAAAGAGGTTCATTTTAAGGAGCATCTTAAAGGAGGAGAGCGAAGTAGAGAGACAGAGGCATTTAGGGAGGGAATTCCAGAGCTTAGGGCCCAAGCAGCTGATGGCATGGCCACCAATGGTGGAGCAATTAACATTGAGGATGCTTAAGAGGCCAGAATTGGAGGAATGCTGATAGCTCAGGGTTGTATGGCTGGAGGAGGTCAAAGAAGTAAGGAGGGGTGAGGCAATGGAGGGATTTGAAAACAAGGATGAGAATTCCAAAATCAAGGCATTGTTTACCCGGGGCGGGATGGGACAATAATACAGAGGTGGAAATAGGGGGCCTCAGTGATGGCTCGGACAGTTTAGCTGTGGGTAGAAGTCATTAAGGATCAAAAGTTGCTCCAGTGCAGAGGGTAAGCGAGGAGAAATGGGAGGAGATTGCAGTGAGGCATTAGAAAAAAGCAGTAATATTTGTTAGATATTATACTACATGCATCGCAGGTTTGTGGTTCTAGATTAATTATTAGGAATTATTTTGGGCCCATTTTAAAAACATAACTTTATGAACAGAAAGACCATTAGGCTCCACAAACTGTGCCCTTTAAATTGATCGACCCCACCTAAACACTTTCTCACTGTATCCTTTACTCCCTTTTCTCTCGAAAACACGGCCTTCTCTCACTGGATTCCCTGGTTATCTATTCCATGGATTAAAAAGTTGCTCCTGATCCCTTCCTACTTTCTTTCCACAGTGAAAACTTTGTCGGGACCAATTCTCTTAATTTCCTTTGTAATGGTTAAAAAATTCAATAGGGCCATCTCAAAGTCTTCTCTTTTCCAAAGAAATCATGCGCAATTTCTTTAACCTGTCCTCAAAACTTAAACTGTGACAATGGCACACTACCGGATCACTGAAGAAACTGGTCACCGGAAATAAAAGATGGAAGATGATTTGAATTCAACAATTTCCTCTTAGTTTTGTCAAAAATGTCTCACTCCATTTGAAGCTGGTGCTTTTACACAATGTTTGACTCATTACATGCTTTATTTTGTGGCTTTCATAGTTACTAATATGTTGGCAGTGTCCTTTGTACCTGTTACTATATCAGTAACTATGTGAATAGCCACTTTAAAATCTATAGTGAGTGAAACTTTGGTTTGAAAGAACAGATTGGCATCTTCACAACAATTACTGTGAATACATCAGTGTGCAAAACATTACTCAAAACACCAGCTCCTTTCTGTGTAAAAAAGGGAGGTGGATGTCATGGTTACTGATATCTCCTGGAACACATTTTTATTCACCTTTGGGGGTCAGGGGAATTTCCAGAATGCTTTTGTATTTGAATTGGCCTGGTTTTTTTTATTAATCTGTTTCTTTTTGCCTCTCCTCAGGGATTACAAAGATGATGGTTGGTGGAAGCATTCATGGTCCATGACGCTCACCTCAGCATGAGCTGAGTTTCCGACCCCATCATCGCAATACTTCCACCAGGATATTCCTAGTCTTGTATTCACATGGCTCTATGGTATTACCTCTCCCTATCTTTGTAATCTTCTCCAGCTTGACAAACCTCTGAGATTTCTGCATTCCTCCAACTCTGGCCTCTTGTGCCTCCATCGTTAGTGGTTGTGCCTTAAGCTGTCTAGACCCTAAACTCTGTAATTCCTCCCTAAATCTTCCTGCTGCTGTCTCCTCCTTGAAAATCTATCTCCTTGACAAATCTTTGAGGTAACACAGCCAGCCTGACTTGGTGCTGTGGGTCAAGTGGTAGCACTCTTACCTCTGAGTCTAGAAGACAGTGGGTTCAAATCCCACTCTGGGAACACAAAGATCAAAAGCTGATACTCCATTGCAGTACAGAGGGAGTGCTACACTGTTGGCAGTGCAGACTTTCAGATGACAGGCTGAAGTGAAGCCCTATCTGCACTCTCAGGTGGATGTAAAGTATTCTATGGTGTTATTTTGAAGAAAAGCAGGGAGGTTATCCCCAGTGTCCTGTCCAATATTTATCCCTCAATCAACATCATAAAAACAGTTTCTCTGGTCATTATCACATTGCTGTTTGTGGGAGCTTGCTGTGTGCAAATTGGCTGCCATGTTTCCTACATTACAACAGTAACTGCACTTCAAAAAGTACTTACAGTAATTAAAGGCACAGAAAGAGGCCATTCAGCCCATTGTGTCCATGCCGGGTCTCCATGCAGCTATCCCATCAGTCCCACTCTCCTGCTTGATCCCCTTAGCTCTGCAAGTCTATTTCCTTCAAGTGGCCATCCAACTTCCTCTTGAAGTCATTGATTGTCTCCACTTCCACCACCCTGTGGGCAGCGAGTTCCAGGTCATTACCTCATATTCCCCCTGCATCTTTTGCCCAAAATGTTCAATCCGTGCCCCCTAGTCTTTGTACCATTAGTTAATGGGAACAGCTTTTCCTTGTCTAACTTACCTAAGCTTGGTTGTAAAGCACTTTAGAAAGTTCTTTGGTTGAGAAAGGTGCCATAGTTCTTTAGAAACTGGATCTGTGGCTAAGTGATGGAGTAGCGTAACTCCAAATCCTCGTTTCATTGTTGATGGAATGCAGATGGGGCAGATGAGATGACAGTGGGGGGAGGTGGTCGTTGTCACTCCAGGTCACTCATCCCATGATACAGTACTGTAGCATGCCTAATAAAAAAACCTCCAGGCCAATTCAAATACAAAAGCATTCTGGAAATTCCTCTGACCCCCAAAGGTGAATAAAAATGTGTTCCAGGAGATATCAGTAACCATGAGGTGCATCTCCTAAAATCCCGCCTCCCTTTTTTACATTGAAAGGAGCTGGTGTTTTGAGTAATGTTTTGCGCACTGATGTGTTCACAGTAATTGTCACGAAAATGCCAATCTGTTCTCTTAAACCAATGTTTCACTCACTGTAGATTTTAAAGTGGCTGTTCATAGTCACTGATGCAGTAACAGGCACAAAGGACACTGCCGCCATTTTAGTAACTATGAAAGCCACTAAATAAAGCATGTAATGAGTCAAACATTATGTAAAAGCACCAGCTTCAATTGGAGTGAGACATTTTAGACAAAACTAAATGGAAATTGTTGAATTCAAATCATCTTCCATCTTTTATTTCTGGTGACTAATTTCCCCAGCGACCCACAGCAATGTGGTTGCTTCTTAACTGCCCCAGAAATAGCCTAGCAAGCCAGTCAGTGGTTAAGAGTAATTAGGGATGGGTGACAAATGCTGGCTTTGCCAGTGACACCCACACTCCATGAAATAATTTTTAACAAGTAGGTGGCAGAGAAAGAAAACTCAAAGGCACAGTTGCTGTCACTGGCAGCCCTATGGTGTGTGTTAACTGCACATAATCTGTTTTAGTGAAGTTGGTTGAGAGATCAATATTAACCAGGAGGAATCCACTGCTCTTCTTCATGCGATCATTTACATCCACCTGAGAGGGCAGATAGGACTTTGGTTTAACGTTTCATCTGAAAGACAGCACCTCCAGCAGTGCATCACTCCTTCAGTACTGCACTAGAGTGCCAGCCTAGATTTTGTGCACAAGTCCCAGAAGTGGGACTGTGAACTCATGACCTTCTGACTCAAAGGTGAGCGATCTACCACTGAGCCACAGCTGGCACCATCCCAATATTTATTACAGCCTCCATTTTCAATGCATTTTTGTTACGCTTTTTATATCACCTCTAAACGGCTTGATCTATTCAAATTGTCCTTGGGAAGTAGCCCTTTAAGGATTGCTTGCATGGAATCCCCCTCCCAGTAAGGTCCCAGTGTCAAGCACAATATTGGTCTGTGGTCTCTGCATCGCTTAATGATTTTAGAGGTATGTGAAACAGTGTTGACTTCACACTGAGATGGTGTGTTTGCGGCCATCCATCATTCCAGTAGAGTGTAAAGCAAGTGACAAATTCTCATCCTGCTGAAGAGGGCACTGATAAATATATAGTAAATTAAATCTTTAATGCAGAGAGAAGTTCTTTTGTTCCTAAGATCAGAAAGTTCTGCTTGAAATGCTGAAATAGTTTATGCTATTTCATGGTCATGGTTCAGATGCTTTAACGTGTGATTGAGCTGCAGAAATCCATTTGCACCTCATTTCAATCAGCTATTAGCAATATTTTGAAACCTACTGTTGACATTTAAAATGTTCATGGCATTAATGAGGCCATTCGGCCCATCGTGTCCATGCTGGTTCTCTGCAAGAGCAACTCATAATCTCACTCACCCACCTTTTCCCATAGCTCTGTAAATCTTTTCCCTTCAGGTGCTTATCTAATTCTCTTTTGAAGGTCCCGATTGAATCTGCCTCCACCACGCTCAGTGTATTCTATATTATATATTCTATATTATAAGGCAGTGCATTCCAGATTCTAAACACTTGTTGTATAGTAAAGCTTTTCTTCATGTTGCCATTGGCTCTTTTGCCAATCACCTTAAAGTGGTGTCCTCTGGTTCTTGACCCTTCCACCAATTGGAACAGTGTCTCCTATCTACTCTGTCCAGACCCCTCATGATTTTGAACATCTCTATCAAATCCCCTCTCTTCTCTAAGGCGAACAACCCCAGCTTCCCCAAACTGTCCACATAACTGAAGTCCCTCATCCCTGGAATCATTCTCGTAAATCTTCTCTGCACCCTCTCTAAAGCCTTCACATCCTTCCTAAATTGTGGTGCCCAGAATTGGACACATTACTCCAGTTGAGGCTGAACCAGTGTTTTATAACGGTTCTTGATAACCTCCTTGCTTTTGTATTCTATGCCACTATTTATAAAGCCCAGGATCCCATGTGCCTTTTTAAATAGTTTCTCAACCTGCCCTGCCACCTTTAACAATTTGTGCACATATACTTCCAGGTCTCTCTCTTCTTAGAAATCGTTCCCTTTATTTTAAATTGCATCTCCTCGTTCTTCCTACCAAAATTTATCACTTCACAGGTCTTGGCACTAAATTTAAACTTCAGTTGTCCCAAAGCACCTAGAAATCTACATTTCACAATATTGCTTTGGGCTTAAGGTACAAATGCAGCAACCAGAAGCTATTTAGAGAGTTGGCCTAAACTAATATGACAAAGTAGAATTATTATTAAAATCAAAAGTGCAATAAAGACCAGCTGTGTGTATTTGGAGGCTAAACTAATAATGCATTATAAGGGATGCATTGTATGGTTTCACTGAGAGAGGGAATGCAAATATAGGTGGTACATAAAATTGCTTTCGAAGGATATTCTACATTGTTTCTCTAAATATGCCATAAATAGTATACATGTAAGGTTTTGGATAAAATGTTGGAAATTCTGATACTGTAAAAAGTGCAACTTAAAAATAATCCCAGTGTTACAACCAGATGAGAAGGGTTCTCAGGCTCCCATTTTGCCCCTTCTCTGGTTTGACCACAACAGGGTTTATCCTTTTTAACACAGTGATTGAACTTACCACCTCAGTGAGCTCTTGCTCCTGTTCCTCCAATATAATTACAAATGAACCAATCAGATAGGTTTTCTAGAGTTTAAACAAGAAAGATGTAAGTTTATTATCCTTATCAGTCTAAACCGGTTAAAATTATTAAAATACGCGACGCATCCATGCCCACATTCACACAAGAGCCACACATACACATAAATAGATTACAGAGGGAAAAACCGAGTTGGGAAATTGGAGTAGAGTCCATAATAAATGGAATTGAAATACTATTCAGTAGTTTCAGAGTCTTTACTTGAAATTGTAGTCCTAAAGTCCTCGCTGGGCCATGTGTACGGTTGTAGACTTACTTCTATCCTAGTTGTTAGTTGTTGGGGTCTGTAGACTTGGCTTGACCAGCTGCAGCTTGAGACTTCTCTGGATCCCTACTGGAGAGAGGGAGAGAGGAGAGAGAGAGCTGTTCCCTTGATCACTTTCAGTTACTGTCTGCTTTCTGAGTCATCACTCACAATCCCCCTGAGTTGCACAAGCAGCCACATGATATGACCATCTCTTTGTGTTTTCATGAGGTTCTTCTGGAATTTTCCTTGAAATTCAAGGCACTCCCCTCAGGCTGCCCAGACATACTTGGTGGGGTGTGGGGGGGGAGGGATGGCGGGCGGGGGGTTGGCTCTTTAAAAGTCAATGGGTGTCAATGGCTTTTGACGACTACATTGATAAGGCTATCTCAGGTAATTGAATCATAGAGCACCCCATTGTTCTGACTAGGCTAAATCAATCATGTTTGTCTCCAGTCTAATCCTTTGGTGTTTTAAATGCAAATGTCTGTGATCATTTTGGCTGCTAGCTGTTCTTTTTAAAAGGTTATTTGTAACAATTTCCAGCAAAAGTCTCAGGCAAAGTTCCAATCAATGAAATTAATATTTCCCATTTGGGCATGTGGTGTTTTCAAAACACCAGTTATATTTTCTGATCATATCTCTGGTAAGAGTGTTAACTGTTACTCTTTACACCTCCTCCACGGTCCTGAGGGAGAGAGTTACTATGTCTAATAACATTTTAGAGTAGATATTTTTAAAGACAAAAGGTGGCACAAACTAACAACCATTAATAGGCAAAATTGATTTGGCTCCAGATCATTGGAAGAACTGTGTTGTCATTGGATTATAAAGAGCAAAATACTACAGATGCTGAAAATCTGAAATGAAAACTAATTAAAGGTCTAGGGCCTGGATCTTGAGTCAGCAGTGAAGTTAACGTGCTCGCCACTGACCTCGAGGAAAGCTGGCCACAAAGGTCTAGCGACCTCTGTGGCATGGATTTCACCTTTCCCAATGTTTGTTTCAATCTGTCGCCAAGTAATGGGAATATTCAGGTGTCCAGCAAGAATGATATGATCAAGCAGGGTAAGCAGCCAATCACATTGAAGTATTCTCAGAGACAGCAAACCAGGAAGTAAAATGCACTAAATATCCTTCACTTTTTAATATCATTTTAGAGAGTGAAATAAGTGATTTGGGACATACAGGTAGGGTTAAGGTAGAAGCTGAAATACCATAAACTTTAAAAAGGGGAGTTTTTTATTTTAAAATGTATGGAATTTTTTTTATCATAGCAGAGAAATGTAATATTCTACAAATATAAGATTAGTTTTTCAGGGTCAAAGAGATTTTTCAGCAGTAATTCTGAACTTAGTACATTTGTTAAAAACCCAATTACACCTAATTGAACAAGGTGTAACTTTTTCTCGGGTTTTTACAGCAAGACTAATTGAGAAAAAAGGCACGTTCTTGTCAGTTCAGTGATTTCTAATTGCAGATTGCAGAGATTTTAACAGCACACCCTATGGGGAAGCATAGAATCACTGACAGCAACTTCTGAATTTCTGCATTTAACTGCACATGTGCAGTTTAATATGATAATATGTGCATAAAATGCTATCAGTTTCAGAAGAGTAGTGACAAAAAATGTTGACATTTTGCCATTGTTACTAACACAAAATTCAGGCCATTGAAACTGTTCAGCCAACTTGTAAATGAATGATAATACGGACAATGCATTCTGATAAGTAGCTGTGTAAAGTCACTGCAGACCAAAGTGCCAAATGTGAGCGAGGTGATGAATTAAATGCCAAACAGAATAATTACCTTGAATTGTTATCTCATCCAAATATCAACCCATGACACCTTTCTTTAAAGAAAGTTTATTAATTTGGCTCCTTCTATGAGGTACGCCCCCAGTAGCTTCAGCAATTCTGATGGAAGACTGTTAATGCTCATGTTGGAACCCTTGAGATGCTCATGGCTAGTGTCCTCTGGGAGATTCACCCGAAGAGGGTCTGTCTGCAGACTGTAACAATTTGGCTGATACTGGGGCAGGCTGGCCAAGCTCATGTTGCTGTTTAAATAGTGTATTGGTAAACATAGCTTAACAGAGACAATGGTAAATTTCAGGAAGCATTTGACTGATACTAGGCTAGAAATTCCTATTGTATCCTCTGGGGGCAGATGTGAGGTGCAGCAGGAATTCTACTGGGCTCACACCTGATACTATCCAAAATCTTAGGGTCAGGGACGTTAGCAGGTGCTTGCGCCATTTTCAGCACAACCACTTGAATTTATATAATGCCTTTAACATAGTAACATGTCGCAAGGCACTTCACAGGAGCAATTATCATACAAAAATTTGACACCAGGGCAATTAAAGAGATATTAAAATGCTTGGTCAGGGAGGTAGGCCTTAAGGAGTGGGTTAAAGGAGGAGAGACAGGTAGAGAGGTGTAAGTCCTAGGCGGGTATGACCACCTGTAGTGGAGTGAAATCAGGGAAGCTCAAGAGGACAGAATTGTAATAGTGCAGAGACGTCGAAGGCTTGTAGGTCTGGAGGAGGTTAAAGAGGTAGGGAGAGGGAGGAGCAATGTAGGATTTCACTCTGGCACCTTACCACGATCTCAGTGGGTTGGCCATAGTCGGTAAACAATTTTGTACCAGCCAGTTTTTGAATGCCATCAGAAACATGGCACAATCAAGTGTAGAGTGACTGATTGCAGTAAGGAAACCAGCTTCTTACATTATAAATGGCCCCACTTCTGCCAGGATTACGTCCTAGCGAGCAAATATGCTTGCTTTATACAAGCACACTGTGCAGTGGAACAGATGGAAACTATAGAGTATGAGGGCATCGCAATGGTCCTGGACCTTTTTGCCCTCAAGGAAGAGGGCAATCAGGAGACATGTCTGTTCCCATTTTGAGTGGATAAAGGAGTGGAATCCACACCAACTTCTGCCCCCACCAATCCAGATAACGGTGTCTGTGTGTCCCTGGGATCCATGAATCTCAGTTCTGCTATTTATTCCAGTAAAACTGCAGTGAAAGCAGAAAAAGCTGTTGGAAACAAATGTCTGAATTTTGTGCTCACAACAGGATTTGGCAGTTAGATTAAAATTTTTCAGGACAAGTTACGACTTGTGCTTTCTATATCAACAATATTTGAAAACACTTGTCTGATTGGATTGATGCCAGGAATGTTACTGAGTTAGAACTTCAATAAAAACTACTGAAGTATCAAGCTAAGCTCCCAGCTACGTGAGTAGGAATCATCTTGCTTGTAAAAAGAAAGGAATTGCATTTTTACAATACCTTTCACAACCATCCGCATACCCCAATATGCTTTACAGCCAATTGAGAACATTTGGAGGGTAGTCACTGTTGTAATATTGGAAACACGGCAACCAATTTACGCACAGCAAGCTCCCACAACAGCAATAAAATAAGTGATCAGATAGTTTGTTTTAGTTATGGTGGTTGAGGGATAAATATTGGTCAGGAAATGGGAAGAACTCCATTGGGATCCTCAGTTTAACATCTCATCTGAAAGATAGCACCTCCAAGAATACAGCATTCCATAAGTAGTGCACTGAAGTATCAGCTTACACTTGGTACTGAAGTCTCCTGGTGCGGGATTGTGAATCCACCATCTTTTGACTCAGAGGCAAGAGTGCTACCCACAGGACCATGGCTGAATGAGCTCCAAGCTGAGTCATATAACCCAATGTGGGACATGTAGGAAAGATCCACCATTGATGAATGTGTCTGGGAGATAGTGAGTACATGATGCATGTCACCTAGCATTAGCCTAAGTTGTGTCCTTGAAGGTCAGATAAAGAACACAGCACTAGCTCACAGTAAATCTTGTGTAGCATTTGAAGACTGTGTTATTATCCTTCGTTGTCTTTTTTATTTAGAGATACAGCACTGAAACAGGCCCTTCGGCCCACCGAGTCTGTGCCGACCAAGAACCACCCATTTATACTAACCCTACAGTAATCCCATATTCCCTACCACCTACCTACACTAGGGGCAATTTACAATGGCCAATTTACCTATCACCTACAAGCCTTTGGCGGTGGGAGGAAACCAGAGCACCTGGCGAAAACCCACACGGTCACAGGGAGAACTTGCAAACTCCGCATAGGCAGTACCCAGAATTGAACCCGGGTCCCTGGAGCTGTGAGGCTGCGGTGCTAACCACTGCGCCACTGTGTCTTCTTAGGCCTTGCTGCAGTATTTGACACAGTGGACAATCTCATCCTCCTGCATTAGCCAGTTCTGTGGGAGCGCTCTTGCATTGTTCCACTCAGCCTCTCTTTCCCGTCTCCATGCTTTTGTCACTGCTATATTGATCCAACATCCTCCTTTCTGCTCTCCATCCTCCTCAAATTCCACCTTTTCCAAAACACAGCTGTCTATATCCTCTCCCATATTAAGTCACATTTGCCCATCCACCCCTTGCTCATTCACATACCGTGTCCCCATTGATAGTAAATTTAAACTACTGCCTCTTGTCTTCAAGTAGCATAGTGGTTATCTTACTGGACCAGTAATCCAAAAGCCTAATCTAATAAATCCTGTAATGTGAGTTTACATCCCACAATGGTAGCTAAGGAATGTAAATTCAAATAAATCTGGAATAAAAAGCTAGTATCACCAATGGTGTCCATGAAACTACTGGATTGTCTTAAAAACCCACTTGGTTCACTAATGTCCTTCAGGGAGGCAAATCTTTTGTCCTTACCAGATCTGGCCTATATGTAAGTACTGTAATGTAGTTGACTCCTAACTGCCCTCTCTAATGGCCTACCAAGCCACCTTCTCAAGGACACTTAAGAGATGGGTAATCAATGCTGGCCTTGTCAGTGAAACCCATGTCCTGTGAAATTTTGTTTGTAAATCCTGCATGGTGTTGCCCCACTCTGACTGTCACTTTGAGTATCCCCAACTCTGACAGAACATTCAGCTGTCTCTGTGACTTCCTCCCTAAATCCATCCCCAGCTCTACTTCTCTTTCTTACTTTAAAAGTTTGCTCAAAAATCTACCTGGATGACTGAGTTTTCTGTCGTCCCTCCTACTCTCTCCCTCCATGGCTCAGTGCACATTTCTTCTTCTCGGGTCATTAACACCAGGTGAAAAATGGGCAACAGAACAGCTGTTTGCACACACAGTACACAGCTGGAAATCCCCTGTAACACAGTTTACATAGCTGGAAATCCCCCTGTACACTGTTTACAAAGCTGGAAATCCCCCTGTAGAGAGTTTACAACAGCTGCCATGGGATACCAATCAGGAATGTTGGGTGATTTTCCCTCTCCCTAGCCAGAAGTCCTGAGACCAGTTGTACCAGCTCTGCTGTCAACTTAGCAGTGAGCAGGTGATCTGACATAAATCAAGAATCAAACATAGGTGATATGTGAGCTGTGGCTCAGTTGGTATCACTCTTGTCTCTGAGTCAGCAGGTTCAAGTTCCACTCCAGGACTTCTGAACACAGAAATCAACAGTGACTACACTTCATTAGCTTTAAGCGCTTTGAGTTAGCCGATGGTTGTGAAAAGTGCTGTATAAATGCAAATCTTTTTATGGGACCTTCTGAACTTGTGTGGCTAAGATCCAGACTGTCCAGTGTATTCACCAATTAAGTCTTGGCAACTGGTCAGGATGTCTTCATAAATCAGGAGCATATGTCCAATATTAACTAATCACCTCTAATTTGTATCCTGACAGTGAAAACACTGGGCGGCACAGTGGTGCAGTGGTTAGCACTGCAACCTCACAGCTCCAGCGACCCGGGTTCAATTCTGGGTACTGCCTGTGTGGAGTTTGCAAGTTCTCCCTGTGTCTGCGTGGGTTTCCTCCGGGTGCTCTGGTTTCCTCCCACATGCCAAAGACTTGCAGGTTGATAGGTAAATTGGCCATTAGAAATTGCCCCTAGTATAGGTAGGTGGTAGGGAAATATAGGGACAGGTGGGGATGTGGTAGGAATATGGAATTAGTGTAGGATTAGTATAAATGGGTGGTTGATGGTCGGCACAGACTCGGTGGGCCGAAGGGCCTGTTTCAGTGCTGTATCTCTAAAAAAAAAAGATTCTCTTATAAATTAACCATTTCTGCATTTCAATCTATGCCTGTCCTGCTGAATATTTAACAATGGCTTCAGTGCTGCCTATCTCCTTTCCAAAATATACTGAGCTCATGAAACCTGGAAGTTCTAATATTGGAGTCCAGGGTCCCTAGTTCGAAAGTTGAAAGTCTAACCATAATTCTTCTTCCAATTCCCTTACTGCATTGCACAAGTTGTCAACCTTAATGGGATTGCCGGAGATAGAATTCTGTGGCTGTGCTGCATTCTGTCTGAAAGGAAGGGAAAAGGGAGTTTAAAAAAAGATGAGGATCATTTCCAACAAAGAGAACAGCACCTTTGTCAGTCAATCACACAACAGCAAAAGGAAAAAAAATAACTTATATAATGCTTTTGGCTGAAAGGGGAATCAGGCAGCTGAGACTGAATCAAGGAGGAAATATATAAAGAAATTACTTTTCATGTCCCTTTGTACCGAGATAAGTGTAAACAGGTTTCTTTTGAAGAAAGTCACAAAAAAGCCTTGAGTCAGCCTTTTAAATAAAATTCAAATCAATGCAGAACAAATTCTTTTACTTATTTCTTGATCTAAAAATAAAGAGCATATCACTCCAGGCAGCCTTATCGAATGTTCAACTATATTACAATTACAATAGAGCCAGTCAAGCACCTTCCAGCTTACTCTGCTGGAAAGAGTATTAACCTTACTTATATAAGCATTTAAACTTACCCCAGTTTAAAGGTGGTTGCTTTCATGTAAAACATAAGAAGGTTTTCCTACATTGCAACAGCCACTACTCTTCCAAAAAGTAGTTAATTGGTTGTGTAGCAGAAGGTGCTGGGCTCATGGTTCAGAAGAGCTGGGGCATGCGCCAAAACCTGGTAGGAGCGAGTAGCCATGGTACACCATAAACTGAGCATGTGGGAGCAGCGCTCTCTCTCTATTGTGGGCAAGAACCTGGTCATCAGGTGTGAGGTGCTCACATTGTTGCTGTATGTGGCGCAGGTCTAGCCCATACCCCACTTCTGTGCCATGGCAGTCACCCGAGCCATTTTCCACTTTATCTGGAGATGCACAATGGACCGGGTCTGGAGGAACACGATGTTCAAACCTCTGGATAAAGGCAGAAAAACGTACCCAATGTTGCCCTCATCCTGATGACCCCCTTCATGTGCGGCTGTATCAAGCTGGGCATAGAGCCCCAGTATACAAACACCAAGTGTCACTACATGCTGAAGTTCTATCTGTCCCCAGTGTTGCGAAGGGTGGGTCTGGCCCCATTGCCGCGGAACGCTCCATCCAGTTGGACTGTGCCGTACCACCTATCCTTCGTGGAAAAGTTTGTGCAGAGAAACACCTTTGACCACCAATCCATCAGGCAGTGGTCTGCACGGAATGTCCTCAAGGCCCTACGGGAAAAGGAGATGGTGGATCCTGTCAGATGGTTCCCTGAGCAGACTGCCAAAGTCATTTGGCAGAGTGCCTCATCACCAGAACTTTCAAACAAGCACCAAGACATAGCTTGGTTGGGGGTGAGAAGGCCCCTCCCTATCAGGTCCTTCCTGCACACCCAGAATCTCACCGCCTCCGCATGCTGCCCTCAAGGTGGCTGTGGTGGGGCAGAGACAGTTGCCCACCTCCTTCTGGATTGTGCCTTTGCAAAGCAGGTGTGGAAAGAGATGCAGTGGTTTTTGTCGAGGTTCATCCCAAGCAGCTCTGTAACACAGGAGTCTGTGCTCTACGGTCTTTTCCCAGGGACACACACCGAGATAAACATCATCTGCTGCTGGAGGACCATCAATTCGGTGAAAGACGCTCTTTGGTCTGCCCGAAACTTGCTAGTCTTCCAGCGCAAAGAGTTGTCCACGACCGAGTGGTGCAGACTGGCACATTTCAAGGTCCCGGACAACGTGCTGAGAAATGCACTAAAGCTTGGGGCAGCCATTGCAAAGGCTCAATAGGGAAAGACCACTGTGTAAGGTCTTCTCATCATAGTGAACTAAGGGGCTGGACCCATGGGAAACCCCTTGGGCTGTATACACCAAATATGGGTTTGCTGTAAAATGTACATGGCATGTAAAATGGAATGGAAGGGTTGTGAGACAACTCGCTCCTGTATTGATTTCCTTCGCACTTTCTGGAATGTCAATTTGGTGCTGTTTTGAACTGTTTTGTAATGTATTTTTTACAGAATTTTATGAATAAAGTATAATTTTGGAAAAAAACAAGTTGTGTAGCACTTTGGGATGCTCCGTAATTGTGAAAGGCGTCTTGTAAATTCAAATTCCTCTTTCTTTTTTTCAAAAATGTTTGAAAACTTGTTCAGATTCAAGAGGGGAAAAGAGTCAAGTCAAGCACAAATAGTACAATCAGCTTTAAGGATCATTATTGTGCTCAAGAAAATGAAGAGTGTCAGCTTTGGGTAGTGGAAAATCCTGCCCAAAGTTTTCAATCATTATGAAGGACTGCTGGCTCAGGTATAGAGCAGCTGTCTTTCAGCTTCCTTTACTCTGTCCTGATTTCCTTCCAGCACTCCATACTGCACCAAATGCCAATTTTTGTCACTTCCTCCAGTCACCATCCTGATGGCCTATCTGAACAAGATTGTCAATCTTCATAAAATGTTACAGCATAGGAACATGCCACTTGGCCGATCAAATCTCCGTGACCCTTTACTCCAAGAGCCAGACAGATTTAATCCCACTTTCCTACACACTCCCCATAGTTTTTAATAGCCCTCTTTTTCAAGCAATGGTCTAATTTCCTTTTAGAAGAATTTACAAACTCTGCTTCAACAATAACCTGTGCCAGAGAAGTGTGCATTCTAGTCATGTGTAAAGAAGTTTTATTCTAAGCTCCCCTTTTAAGATGTTGCATGTAGGGAATCAAATAACCCCTTCAGGTAAATGAAAGCAGCTAATTGGGTATTCAAGCATTTTAGGATGCATTATTTATTCCACTGTACAAAGGTTTTCCAAAAATATTGAAATAACTATAGATTCACCACTGCAAAGAGATACTAATTTCAATTCACCAATAATTTCCTGTGAAAGGCCAGAAGGCTACAAACTAAATTTTTCCTTTTTATCTTTTAGGTCGAAGCTCATTAAGCCATTTATAGGACTGAGAAGAATAGAAATTTCTTCACTTAAAGGATTGTGGATCTTTGGAATTCTCTGTCCCAGCGGACTGTGGATTATCAGTCATTGACTATATTCAAGACTGAGATTGATAGATTTTTGGCCGCGAAGGGAATGAAGGAATATGGGTGGAAAAGTGGAGATGAAATAGAAGATCCATCATGATCATATTGAATGGCAGAGCAGGCTCGAGGGGCTGAATGGCCTACTCCTGCTCCTGTTTATGTTCTTATATAACTTTCCCCTAGGAGAGCATCGCTATGACTAAATGAAATCTGGTGAGAGGAGATGAACATATTTTATTTGAAAACTGTTCGTCAATTTAAAGTCAATCTAAAAGTAATTTGTCTTAGTATTATGCAAACTCAAAGCCTACCAGCTGTGCTAAACTATAATCCGTGGTACTTAATCATCTTATTTAAGATAAACACTCATTATTGCAATAAGTATTCATGTGCTTCACTTTTTGGTAGTCCAGCTCAATGGCCATTTAATGGAGCATGTGACAGAGGAATAGACTGCAAGGGGATCAAAAGGCTGCTTTCCTAGGCAGTGATGGAGCATTGTCATCCCTGAAAGTAATTACTAGGTCAGTAAAGGGAGGACGGTGCAATAGTACTGATAATGTCAGTTACTATTCTTTTGAAAATGTATCTAAAGTTTTAATTAGATGCAAACATCAAAAATCACATTGCACTAATTCACTCAGTACATGCTGGAACAGACACTTCTTCAGATAGCCAAGAAAACAAGCTTAAACTGAGAGAAAGAAAATACAGAGAGTGAAAAAAGGGGAAAAGGAGACATTTACAAGAAGAGAGAATCTTTATATTTTATTAGCAACACCACAGAAGATCACGATATGTATGTCTATTTATATATTAAAAATATTACATCTGTGTGCAATTCCCGTCTGTAAAGTTATTTCCAATTGTCATATTTTTGTCAGACTTTTGTTTCAAATTGCTCCATTATAAACTTCTGTCAATATTTATAATGATAACTGTACATGTAAACTTGTCACACTGTAATTACAGCCTCCTGCCAGTGGTGGCTCTGTAAGACCTCAGTTTGCATCTCCCAGTTCCTCAGTCTATATTGGAAAGAAATTCCTATGCTCCCGTCAATCCTGCTTCCCAAAGAGGCATAGGTTTTATTATTTAAGTATAAATAGAAATAGAAGATGAAGTATGACATAAAAATAAAAACAGAATATATGATTTTAAAATGAGAAGTTCATGTTCTGGTAGAATTATCCCCTCCCTCTAATCTTCCTTCACTTGCAGACGACACCTGGATTCTCTGGGTAGAATTCCACAGTACTTGATTGGTATATGAAAAGTCTTGCATATACAGTGCATTTCCTGTAAAGGTCACACTTACTTCCTGCAACAATTTTCCCAGTACACTCAGTTGATTATACCCCTATTTTTATAAATAGCCTATTCTCCGGCTCACTATAAGAAACACCACAGCACATACTGGTAATCTATATAAATTATTGCGTATGCGTACACTTCCTGTGTCACACTTCTGACTTTCCTCACTATGACCAGTCCTGAGACCAGAGTCCTAGTAACAACAACTTGTAATTTAGCATGGGTCTCGAACTTGATCTTGAGTCTCTAACTCACCATAATAAAAATTCTTGTTCTTGACTGTTACCAGGTGGCAGCTTAAATTAAGCACACTTTTAGCACTTTAAAAATAATTATTGCTTTTGAAAAAACTTAAAGACAGTTTACTGGACAAGATTGGAATTCCGGGAGTGAGCACGGAGTCCCAGGACTCACAGTGAGATCAAAGGTTAGGTTCTGTTGTGATGGGTGTGCAGATGGCAGTGATGTAGCAGATTACTGAAACTTGAAGATAATATATACATAGTCATATCTATTACAAATAATAGAACTTTCCTCAGGTGAGTGAAACACTTTTCAGCATTGAGTTAACTGCCATCTTGGCTCTTCTAGCTCCTGATAAAGGCTTGCCTAAGTTAATAAGATATTAAGTTACCAAAATCTTTATGATCAGATGAGTCATCAAAGCCTAACCCATCATTTCCCTGTCCTCCTTATTTTAAAAACATAATATTTGAAATGCTAATTTACTAAATCCAAACAAAAATGATGAGCCAACTCAGACCAGTATTTGCCTCAAGTTTTACTCCATAATAACAGTGTGCAATGATAGCCTTTTATTCTGAACACAAAATCCATACCACTGAAATATGTGAAAAGACACTAAATGAATAGCTTCTAGCTGGTTCTCACTTTGTTTCCCAGTATCGTCAAGTTACAGTTAATGTTCGAGTTAAGATATGTCGCTGCTTTGATAAGCAATATAATGGCTACGCCTGTGTGCAAAAATAATAGTTTTTCAGAGGAGAGTAGTTAATTTTCCATTTAAGATATTATTTGATGAAGACAGACCTTTATGGGAGAAAAAGGTGACCAAAGAAAGTTCTCAGGCTCGGTATGTGTTTTATAAATTGATAACTGGGTGAGGCTGTGAATTTTTTTTTGGATATTGTTTAATAAATAATTTATCTTTCTTTAAGTCCTACAAGAAAAACCTGTCAGTTTGTCTGTTTATTTGACCACTAAAACACTCAGGGGCCAAAACAATATTCTCTAAAAAAAAATACTGGCTGGAATTTTACGTTGGGCTGGAGGCCCTCCCCACTGGCCAAAATATCGGGGAGAGGCGACCTCCGCCAGGCCTGAAAGTCATGCCATGATTTTATATGGCCTAGGCCCTTAATTTGCCTCAGGCGAGACCTCCACTCCTCCGAGGCAGGAAATCTCGCCTCCAAGAGCTGCCGGTTAATCAGCGGGCCAGCAGTTCTCAGTTCCAGCAGTGCTACGTGGAGCAGTGACCACTACTAGGACTGCACTCAGTCAGAAGAGCAAGAGGGCCACTGGCCCCGGAATGAAGGCAAATGCGTGGGGCCTCGCTGGGGACAATCGGCCGGGCCCTGGTGAGCCGAGGGGGGGGGTCGGTTGGGGTGGGGAGGAAATGTAGTGCAGTGGGGGCAACTTGTGTACTGGGGGGGCCCTCTGTGGGGCACAGGGTGCTCGATCAGGAGGGTCCCTGCCACTCCCCCCAGCCTGCAAGGAGGCTGTCAAGTTTTACTGGGCGGCCTCCTGGGGGTCCTGAGCTGCCCGCCCACTGCTGACACTATACCAGATGCGGAGGCTGGGGGAGGCCCTTAAATAGCAGTGAATTGGCCACTTAAGGGCCTTAATTGGCCTGGGACAGGTGGTCTGTTTCTCGTCACTGCCGCCGCTTGTAAGATTGCAGTGGGGGCAGGAAGGTGATGGAAACGCCCCCCGCCGACCCCACCACCTCCAGCCCACTCCTGCAGGGGCTGTAAAATTCCGGCCACTGTTTACGGTCAGTTGAGAGGTGAAAAGTGCAAGTTATTCACACCATCTCCCGCCGTCTGTAACAATTGAGTGAATGAAAACATTTTCACAGCCATATTAGATCATGAAACATGTGAACAATGCGGTCACCTGAAATGTATTGCAAATTTCTATTTCGGTGGTTGCCAAGAACAAATGGGCCATATGAAGAATGACATAGATTGGGACCTGAATATTGAAGGATACATGGCATTTAGGAAGGACAGGAAGCTAGGGAAACGTGGAGGGGTAGTTCTGTTAATTAATGATGGTATTAGCGCAATAGAGAGGGATGACATAAGTTCAGGAGATCAGGATGTAGAAGCAGCTTTGGAAGAGATGAGAAATCATAAAGGCAAGAAGTCACTTGTGGGAGTGGTGTACAGGCCACCTAACATTAACCACACTGTAGGATGGGGTATAATGGAAGAAATAATAGCAGCTTGTCAGAAAGGTACAGCAATAATTATGGGGGATTTTAAGTTACATATAGACTGGAGAAATCAGATGGGCAGAGGTAGCCTAGATGAGGAGTACATATAACGTTTTCGAGATAATTTCTTGGAACAATACGTTCTGGAGCCAACCAGAGAGCAGGCTAGACTAGACCTGGTATTGAGCAATGAGATAGGATTAATTAATGACTTCATAGTTTAGGCGCCCCTAGGTAACAGCGATCATAATATGATTGAATTTTACATTCAGTTTGAGGGAGAGAAGAGTGGTTCCAAGACCAGTATTTTAAACGTAAGTAAGGGCAATTATGAGGGTATGAAAGCAGAGCTAGCTAAAGTGAATTGGCAAATCAGGTTAAGGGATAGGTCAATAGAGATGCAGTGGCAGACATTTAAGGGGATATTTCAGAAGACAGAGAATAGATACATTTCAACGAGAAAGACAAATTCCAAGGATGGGACCTGACATCTGTGGTTAACTAAAACAATTAAAGTTAGTACCAAACCTAAATAAAAAGCCTATAATTGTGCAAAGATGGGAGGCAGGTCAGAAGATTGGACAGAATAAACATGACAGCAAAGAATGACTAAAAGATTGATAAGGAAGGTAAAATTAGAGTACGAGAGAAAGCTAGATAGAAATATAAAGACAGATAGTTAGAGTTTCTATAGATATTTTAAAAAGAAAAGAGTTAACAAAGTGAGCGTTGATCCTATAAAAAGTGAGCCTGGGGAATTAATAAGGGATAATAAGGAGATGGCAGATTAATTGAACAGATATTTTGCATCGGTCCTCAATATTGAGGATACAAGTAACATCCCAGTATTAGCTGTAAGTCAGCAAATGGAAGGGTGGGGGGAACTCAAGAAAATTACAATCACCAGGGAAGTGGCACTGAACAAATTGTTGGAGCTGTGGGCTGACAAGTCCCTGGGGCCTGATGGACTTCATCCTAGGGTGTTAAAAGAAGTGGTTAGTGAGATAGTTGATACGTTAGTTTTAATTTTCCAAAATTCCCGAGATTCAGGGAAGGTTTGATTTGATTGGAAAATAGTGAATGTAACTCCTTTATTCAAAAATGGAGGGAGACAGAAAGCAGGAAACTACAGGCCAGTTAGCTTAACATCTGTCTTAGGGAAAATGTTAGAAGATATTATTAAAGATGTATAGCAGGGCATTTAGAAAAATTCAAGGTAATCAGGCAGAGTCAAAATGGTTTTGTGAAAGGGAAATCATGTTTAACCAATTTACTGGAGCTCTTTGAGGGAGTTACATGTGCTGTGGATAAAAGGGAACCGTTGGATGCATTGTACTTAGATTTCCAAAAGGCATTTGATAAGGTGCCACATCAAACGTTATTGCAGAAAATAAAAACTCATGGTGTAGGGGTAACATATTGGCATGGATAGAAGATTGATTAGCTAACAGGAAACAGAGAGTAGGCCTAAATGGGTCATTTTCTGGTTGGCAAGATGTAACAAGTGGTGTGCCACAGAGATCAGTGTTGCGGCTTCAACTTTTTACAATTTATATAACTGACGTAGATGATGGGACCGAAGGTATGGATGCTAAATTTGCTGATTACACAAAGATAGGTAGGAAAGTAGGTTGTGAAGAGGACATAAGGAGGCTACAGAGGGATATAGATAGGTTAAGTGAGTGGGCAAAGACCTGTCAAATGGAGTATAATGTTGGAAAATGTGAAATTGTCCACTTTGGCAAGAAGAATAAAAAAGAAGCATATTATCTAAATGGTGAGAGATTGCAGAGCTCTGAGATGCAGAGGGATCTGGGTGTCTGTGTGCATGAATCACAAAAGGTTAGTATGCAGGTACAGCACGTAATTAGAAAAGCTAATAGAATGTTATTGTTTATCGCGAGGGGAATTGAATACAAAAGTAGGGAGGTTATGCTTCAGCTATACAGGGCATTGGTGAGACCACATCTGGAGTACTGTGTACTGTACTGGTCTCCTTATTTAAGGAAAGATGTAAATTTGTTGCAGGCAGTACAGAGGAGGTTTACTAGACTAATATCTGAATGGGTGGGCTGCCTTACGAGGAAAGATTGGACAGGCTAGGCTTATATCCACTGGAATTTAGAAGAGTAAGAGGCGACTTGACTGAAACATAAAAGATCCTGAGGGGTCTTGACAGGATGGATGTGGAAAGAATGTTTTCCCTTGTGGGAGAATCTCGAACTAGGGGTCACTGTTTCAAAATAAGGGGTCGCCCATTTAAGACAGAAATAAGGAGAATTTTTTTCTCTCAGAGGGTCGTGAGTCTTTGGAATTCTCTTCCTCAAAAGGCGGTGGAAGCAGAGCTTTGAATATTTTTAAGGCAGAGGTAGATAGATTCTTGATAAGCAAGGGGGTGAAAGATTATCGGGGGTAGGTGGAAATGTGGAGTAATCAGTTCAGCCATGAACTTATTGAATGGCGGAGCATGCTCGAGGGGTCGAGTGGCCTACTCCTGCTCCTAATTCGTATGTTCGTATATCAAATTGATCTATGGTTTAGAATTTTTAGTCATCAGTTGTGGTAAATGGTATTACGTGTTAGTTTTATATTTATATTAGTCAAGCAATGTCTCAATTTAAAAATTCTCATTCTTGTTTTCACATCCCTCCATGGCCTCACCCCTCGTATCTCATAACCTCCTTCAGCTCTACAGCCCCCTAGATCTCTGCACTTACTTAATTCTGTCCTCTTGAACATTCCTGATTTTAATCGCTCCACCATTGGTGATTGTTCCTTCAGCTGCCTAGATCCTAAGCTCTGGAATTCCCTCCCTAAACCATCCCTCCTCTCTCCCTCTCTTTCGTCCTTTAAGATGCTCCTTAAATCCTACCTCTTTGACCAAGCTTTTGGTCATATATCTCCTCAAGTGGCTCAGGGTCAAATGTTGCTCCATAATGCTCCTGTAAAGCACCTTGGAATGTTGTATTCTGTTAAAAGCACTATATAAGTGCAAATCGCTGTTGTCATTAGTTGTGGTACTTTTTGATTGCAGTCTGTAGCGGTCGGTTCATAGGGAGCATTGTTTGTTTAATAGGTTTACATAAACCTCAACTTTTTAAATTTCCTTTATTAATAGGTATAAATTGTGACTAAATTCAGCAACATACTAAAGATCCAGAAGGAGGTCATCTTGCTATCTTCATAGCTAAGTGTGGTACAGGACAAGAAGGATCTGAAAGGACAACCACTGGTTTACTGTTATGGTTTAATGGAAGGCATGGTAAACCACTGCCAAAATGTGTAAATGCTGTATCGGTGGAGAAATTGAGCAGGCAAGAGGACAGAGAACATTGGGCCTGATTATGCAATTAAGAATACCCATCCTTTGGATGTATATGTGGATATTCCCTGTCCTATGATTGTCTCCAGCCAATGATATCACACCAAAATGGTCACCAAGCTACTCAGAGATGAAAGAGGCATAGGCACAGGTTATTTATTTTCTTCAGTAATTTTCACAACAATTTGCATAGTTCCAAGAGTGATTGTAACCAATTCCTTTGGCCTGGCAATCCATCGAGATTATTGTCACAGAAGGAAGTATCACATGTTAGTTAAAGGAGTTGAGATGGTAGTGTTTTGCACTGCACCTAGTTTAGTTAGTATCCTGTGTGCAAGTGTATGTATGTACGCGCGTGTGTGGGTGTGCACATGCGTGTGTCCATGTGTGTGCACAGAGGTGCATAATCTCAGAATAATAGTGAAAATAAACTTTTCTTTTGTGGGAAAAAGAGCAGCAGAAACACAAGTCACTTCTTATGAAAAGAAATTGTATTTGACCTCTTCACATGAATTGTCCTCCATGTATTATTATGTGCTGGAGAGAACCTCCCACAACATACAATCAGAAGTGAGCTCGACGATGATCCAATGCTGAGGGCAGCTGCTCGAGCCAACAATCCACCACCACCTCTGCCAGCCAACAACCGATGTCCTCACTTATGAGAGAGCCTGCAAGGTTAAGATAGGGTTCATAAGCCATCTGCGAACCCACAGATAACATTGACATCTCACTTCCACCCAATCATCTGCAAGGAAGAATCATCCTCGACACGAGGTATTGCCAATGAGGATGACTATTATCCATTTCAGAATTTGCTAAAGTATTGAATCAGTATTTTCTGTCTGTTGATGAGTGCTGGGCATCAGCCTCTGCCACAGGTTTCACAAATCAGAGTCCAGTTATTTAAATCACTGCTGCATCATGGCTTTGCGATAATTGGAACAGTTTGAGCAGTAATTGAATGTCAGGGTCTCTGCTAGGAGAGGAAAAACTCGTAAATACATGATAAGGATTTGCTGCCCGAACAGAGGTTCTGCAAAAGACATTTCCACAGGTGCCGATTTCAATTTTGGAGGTGTTTAGAATGAATACGATAAAAGGTTTTTGGAGATCACATAGACAAAAAGATTAATAGCTTTTACATTGTTGGAAATCAAGCTCACACAATGCAAATTGCCACACAACATGAAAGTCAATGGGAAGAAGATTGAAGAGTTTCGTTTTATTTTCCTTGATCACACATTGCTTAATGGATTCCTCTCCATGTTATTTACAGACCAGCACACCGGAAGTTAAACCACCAGTGAGTTTCATTTGCTTTTAGTGCATTGATTATGTGTTAATTGACTTGGTTTTATTTTTCTAAACTCATATTCATTGCAGCAAATGGCAAGAACACAGAGGTTCATGGAGCTTAAATGTTTTAGAACCAGTTAATAGCCAATCAGCAGAAAATGTTGAATCACCCATTAATTTATTAAAAAGGCACATAAGTGCTATTAAGAATACCCTGAATTATTGATAGGGAGATGTAAATTGGATCACTGTTGGAGGGAGTAAGGATTAGAAAGGCCTGCTTTACTGATCAGGCTCCATGGCATTAAAAAGAACTTTTGCTTTTACAAAGTATCTTTGACATCCTCAGTACGTCCCACTTTGCATCAATGCAGAAATTGCAGTGTAACTGCACATTGCATGATTTTGCTTTGAAGTTTTAAATTAGAATAATAATGAGGAATTTGAACGTTATGGTTACAGTGATTAGCAATGTAATGGCCATGTGCTGATTTCCACTGGCTGGAGGATCAATAAAACAGATTTATGATAATTGGTGAAAGAAGCAGGGAGGAGATGAGAAGAACTTTGTTTTGTGCAGCAAGTTGTTACAAGTTGGAATACACTACCTGAAAAGGCAGTGGAAGCTGCTTCAATAGTAACTTTCAAAAGGAATTGGATAATGGCTTAAATAGGGGAAAGTTATATGGCTGTGCAGAAAGGGCAGGGGAGTGGGATCAATTGGATAGATCTTTCTAAGAGCTGGCACAGACATGCTGGGCCGAATGGCCTCCTTTTGATTCTAGAGGACAGCTGAGATTGAGATCTCCGTGGCCAGGGGATCAAGACTGCACCCACCACTTCCTGCTGCCATGCGTTGATCCTTCATTATACGTTATTAGGTCTCAACGGTTTAGCAACTTGTTTACCACATCTTCTCACCACTAACTATTTGATTTATAACTTTCGTTAATATAACTCCCTGGAGTTAGTGATATGGAGTAAATAATGGTCCTTGTCTCCACTTAAAGGGCAAAAAGATTAAACAGTTCATTATTCACAAATACTTTTGGAAGAAATGCTTTATCAAAATCAGTTCAGCACTCTGAAATGCTTTACAAATGACAAAATATCGATCAATGGCATTATTTCTAATTAATAGTTTTCCATAACTATTAGCAACCGTACATTAAATACTATTCGGTATGCACTGATTATAACATATCTTTAATCTAACCCCTTGTTTTTCATCACATTAGTTTTTTTTCCCAAAAATGACTGATTCTCCTGTGATGTCACTCGCAAGAAGGCAACTCTGGCAGTCGGGCCTGCATCAGGTCAAAGGCAACAGGAAGATCTGAAGCTGATTTGCACACACACAATGCAATTTGTGAGGCACACTGCTCACCAATGTACGCACAGAGGCCCCCAAAAAAAGCAGGTCCAAATCATGGTGCTTCTTATCATCGTTCATAGAAAAATGGGACTGTCCATCCAAAGCACTTGATTGAACCAAGAGGCCAGCACTGTTTCCAAGTGATGGATTGATGGAGGTTGGAGTCCTGAAGGGTGAGGGGTGAAAGGTGCTGGAGGTGCTTGACCAGGAGAGAGATGTTGAGCCTTAAGTTGTTTTTTGCCCTTGATGCTGTTCAACACTGCCACAGTCATTTACACTGAACTTGCATTAGGGCAGACTGGAGGAAATATTGGGAGCAAAGACAGAGATGAGGACTGTTAGTTCCAAGAATGCAGCAAAACTTAAGCCCCAGGCCTCTGAAAAATGGTAGGCCTCATGCAAAACTTGATTGATTTCCAACAGGAGTTGGGTAATCTGGATATGTTTAGGTATTTTGTTAATTATTTAAGTTGGCTTTGTTATAAATTGTTTTTGTTGTCTTCAAATTGTTAAAGCCTCTTGTTTTTTGGACTGGAGGAATGTAAACAGTATGGTTTCCCAGGGCTCGGTACTAGGACTATTGCCTTTCTTGATATATATATCAATGACCTAGACTTGGGTGGCACAGTGGCGCAGTGGTTAACACCGCAACCTCACAGATCCAGCAACCTGGGTTCGGTTCTGGGTACTGCCTGTGCAGAGTTTGCAAGTTCTCCCTGTGATTGTGTGGGTTTCCGCCGGGTGCTCCGGTTTCCTCCCACAGCCAAACACTTGCAGGTTGATAGGTAAATTGGCCATTGTAAATTGCCCCTAGTGTAGGTAGGTGGTAGGAGAATTGTGAGGATGTGGTAGGGAATATAGGATTAATGTATGATTAGTATAAAATGGGTGGTTGATGGTTGGCACAGACTCAGTGGGCCAAAGGGCCTGTTTCAGTGCTGTATCTCTCTATGACTTGGGGTGTGTAGGGCACAATTTCAAAAATTGCAGATGACACAAAAACTTGGAAGTATTGTGAACTGTGAGGAGGATAGTGATTGACTTCAAAAGGACATAGATAGGCTGGTGGAATGGGCAGAAACATGGCAGATGAAATTTATTGCAGAGAAATGTGAAGTGCTACATTTTGGTAGGAAGAATGAGGAGAGGCAATATAAAATAAAGAGCACAATGTTCAAGCCAGTACAGGATCTGGGAGTATATGTGCACAAATCATTGAAGGTGGCAGGGCAGGTTGAGAAAGTGGTTAAAAAGGCACATGGGATCCTGAGCTTTATAAATAGAAGCATAGGGCTGAATTTTACAGCCACACCGACATCGGGGGTCATGGCGGGGGGGGGGGGGGGGGTGGTGGGGTGGGGGGCCAGAAAATGCCTCTGGCAGAGGCTAGCCATGAGCCTCGACGCCGGGAAAGCCCAGCCCCATACTGTCGGCGGTGGCGAGGCCTCGTGGCATCCCCCCCACCGCTCGGTGACGGGAGCCAAATCTAAATCTTTAAATAAATGTAAATTAATGAATGAATGACCTACCCAGTCCTGCTGTCTGTTCCCGAGCGATATTGGTGCCGGTGGCCGGCACTCCTGTGCCTTTGTGTCCCCGTCTGGTGGAGAGGGGGAGCAGATAAGTTTTGCAGTGCGTGAGGTGGGGGAGCGGGGTCAAACTGATCCAATTGATTTAGGAGATGGTGGGAAGGGGTAAAGGTTAAAGTTTATAAACATTTGGGGGCTGTGGAAGGTCAGGTGAGCAGGGGAAAAGTATTGGGGGGGAAGAAAAGGGCATGTAGTTCATTATTAGTTATTGGGGGGGTGAGAGAGGGGTAAACTAAATGCTTTTTAAAAATGTTTCCAATGTTTCTCTTTAAAAATTTAAATAAAAAATTAAATGGAAGGGCTTGAAGCCCTTTAAAAATGGCGTCAGCGTCTGCGTAAAGGCTGCTGAGGCCATTGCCGGGGACAGACCGCCCACCCCCTCCACGTCATCGGGGGAGCGGTCCACCCCCGCCCATTTAAATGAGCCACCGCATGCAGCCCATTGAGTACAAAAGCAAGGGAGTTATTGTGAACTTTTATAAAACTCTGATACGGCCTCAACTGGCGTATTGTGTCCAATTATGGGCCTCCCACTTTAGGAAGGATGTGCTTTAGACAGGGTGCAGTAAAGATTTATAAGAATGGTTCCAAGGATGAGGGACTGCAGTTACATGGATAGATTGGAGAAGCTGAGGTTGTTCTCCTTAGAGAAGAAAAGATTGAGAGGAGATTTGATCGAAGTGTTCAAAATCAGGAGGGGTCTAAACAGAGTAGACAGAACCTGCTCCCATTGGCGGAAAAGTCAAGAACCAAGGACATTGATTAATGGTGATTAGCAAAAGAAGCAACAGCGACATAAGGAAACACTTTATTTTTTATACAGCAAGTGGTTAGGATCTGGAATGCACTGCCTGAGAGTGTGATGAAGGCAAATTCAATGGTGGCTTTCAAAAGGGAAATGGATAATTAGCTGAAGAGAATGCATTTGCAGAGCTATGGAGAATGGGCAGGGGAGTGGGACTAGCAGCATTGCTCTTGCAGACAGCCAGCACAGACGCAACGTTCTGAATGACCTCCTTCTGTGTTGTAACCATTCTATGATTTCTATTCTATGAAACAACACAGTTGCCAAAAGAAGTGTACAAAAGGGCAAGTTGATTATATCTTCCAATGTTGTAACATTTTCTCTGACAGGCCTCTTGTCCTCGTTTTCCCAATGTGCCCTCTTCATAGGTAGAGTGTCCCAGTCACAGAGCACATCTGTGAAATCAGACTTGAAATTTCATCCTGGGGTCTAAAAGGTACAAACAATCTACCAAACAGAGTGCTTGTAAAATTAGGAAACATATTCACAAAGGAGCCCAGAACTTCCACCCTTTTATGGGACAGAAATATATCATCATGACAGTGGAGGGGAAGAACATTGTAACAGAACCCATATCCAGCAGGATTCTGCCCCTAACGTAATCCCAATGGTAACTTGATGATGAGAGGTGGAGCTGGGGGTGAGAGTGGGGGGGGTGAGTGTTGGTGGATGCCTCTACTCCCACCTTGTTCTGTGGGAATTTTTGGGGATTATTTAAAAGGATGCTGGGCTCCATTGACAATCCAACCAGTAACGCCACCTATAAGCCCAGGAGGAAACAGGCACACTCACTATATATGGGCACCATAATGCTATGTTCAAATGCCAGTCATAGAATTATACAACTCAGCAGGAGGCCATTCAGCCCCTCTTGTCCATGCTGGCTCTTTGAAATATTTATGTAATTACTTCAATATCTCAGCTCTTTCCCCCAAAGACCTGCAATTTTTCCCCTTCAAGTATTTATCTAATTGTCTTCTGACAGGTATTATTGAATCCATTTCCAGCACACGTTCAGGCAATGCATTCCAGATCTTAACAACTTGCAGTGTGAAGAAATTTTTGAGGGGCAAATTTGACAGCTTCCCAAAATACGTATGACATCAGCAGAGTGACCAAACCTCCTGCCTAAAGCCAGTATTCAGAAGTATCCTGTTAGTGGAACATACCACTTGTGTTTCTACTACATAGTAACAGCATGAAATGGCTAGCTTCACCTGTTGCTCAAATTTTTGAGATACCTTACCCTCCAGAGTAATTTGAGGTAGACTGGGCACTTTTCAGGTCTGAAAGTGATGGCCTTAGAACTGTTTTCAGGTGTGAGACTCCTTTGACTGCCAGAGAGAGAGTCGGGTACAGTTTTTATTTCCAAAGGTGGATCTACCTGCGAAAGGCAAAGGATGCACTTAATGCATTTTTCCTCATTCTAGATAGAAACGTGAGTGCCAAGAAAACATGTTATGCCAAATGAAGATTTTGATTCATCAGTTAGAAACTTACATTAAAAAGAAGGAAAGCTGGAATATTGCAGTCAACTTTTACAAAGACTTTCTCATAGCTAAAAAATGGCTGCCACCATTTGCATTTGAAAACTTGCACATTCCAAGGCATCAAAAGTGGAGACACATGTCTGATTAGCCTGTACCCAAAACAATGGCTCACCCTATTAATTGAACTACCTGAGATTGCTTTCATTAGCAAGATATTCAAAGCCATCCTGGGGCATTAACATTGAAAGAGCGAACCCCTCCAGGGGAAAACATTGGCACCATGAGGCTTGAGAGATGGAAATTTCTAAACTTGAATCTCATTAGAAGGTAACAGAGAATACACTGAGGCAGTCATGTGATCGTCTGTCCATCTCTGTGAAAGCGGGGAGTTTTCCTTGGACAAGCCAGAAACGTAATCTGTGCAGAAGCCAGAAGGGCTGTCTCTCTCTCTCTCCCTCCCTCTCCCTCTCCAGAGGGCCTGGTGGGGTGTGCGAAGCCTAGCTGCCAGCTGCTAGATCCAAGACAAAGACACTGAAAAGGAAGGCATCTGCTCAACTGTCTCCAAGAACACAGAACTTCAGGACCACAAATTCAACTGGAAGACCATTAAAGCTACCAGACCACATAGGAACATAGGATATAGGAGCAGGAGTAGGCCATTCGGCACCTCGAGCCTGCTCCGCCATTCAACTAGATCATGACTGATGATCTACCTCAATGCCATTTTCCCGCAATATCCCCATATCCCTTTAATATCAAGAAATCTATTGAACTCTGTCTTGAACATACTCAATGACTGAGACTCCACAACTCTCCGAGGTAGAGAATTCCACAGATTCACCACCCTCTGAATGAGAAATTCCTCCTCTTCCCAGTCCTAAACCACAGACTGTATTATTTTTATTTGTTCTGGACTCTAATCCAACAATCTATTCCTTAATTCTATTCCACAAATCTGTAATCTATTTGTGTGTTTGTGATTCTCACATCTGTGTGTGCATGAAAGTGTAATGTTATTTTATTATTTTTATTTAGATCGTTTAGATTTTTAAGTATAATAAACTTTTGTTTAAACTCAAGAAAACCTGTCCGATTGGTTCTTTTGTGATCACAACAAAGGTAAAAGGTAAAACATGCATTGTACTTGTAAGCACATCCACTGTTTAAAAAGGAATAAACCCTCTTGCAGTCAAATAAGAGGAAGGACAAGAGGGGAGCCTTGTGACCCCTCCTCACCTGATCGTAACATGAAGGAGACAGGGATAGAAAGATATGTCCAAAGGGTTAGATGAAGGAAGGTGGGAGGAGGCTTGAATGGAGCATAAACAACAGCATGGGCCAATTGGGCTGAATGGACAGTCTTTATGTTGTAAATACTATGTAACACTATATAATATGTGAAGTGATTTATTACTTTAACCCATTATAGGGACTAAACCAAATCAGGAGTACATCCCTATGAATCTCCCTTAATTAAGTTCAAACCAGGCAAACTTTTATAGACACTTATTTGGGTCCAAAGAATTGAACTAGTATTCCCTCAAAGAAAGAAAACTAACAGAGAATATTACCATCTTTCGGATAGCCTATTTTTAAATAATTATGGCTAAGTCATAAATATCCCAGATACCTTCCGGGAGCGGAGCGGAGAGGAGCGGACCTGAGGAGAGAACGCCGAGCGAGGAAAGAGGATAAATTGAGCCCGAGGATCGAGGCCCAGTCACTTACCTTCTGGCAGTGGAGCAAAGAGGAGCAGACCTGTGGGGAGAATGCCGAGCGAGAGAAGAGGATAAATTGAGCCCGAGGATTAAGGCCCAGTCACTTACCTTCCAGGAGCGGAGCGGAGAGCAGTCCAGGCGTGACGGAGTTTTAAAAAAAAAAGTCAACAGTGACAGCACAGGAAAGCTGCAAGGTGTTTGGTTGGTGAGTAACAGCTGTTAGTGCCTGGAAATAGCTTTAAAAAATCAGGGGAAAGTTCTTTTTCTTTAAACCTACCGTGTAAGTGATAAGGTTAGTACTACTAAAGTGTGTTTTTTTTAAATTAGTGTAATTTATTAAGGACTTTAGATTGTGGTCGTGGTACATGTCAGTACCAACGACATAGGTAGTAAAAGGGATGAGGTCCTGCAACATGAATTTAAGGAGTTAGATGCTAAGTTAAAAAGCAGGACCTCAAAGGTTGGAATCTCAGCCACATGTTAGCAAGTATAGGAACAGGAGAATAGACCAGATGAATGCGTGGCTGGAGAAATGGTGCAGAAGGAAGGGATTTAGATTCCTGGGACATCAGGACCGGTTCTGGGGAAGGTGGGACCTGTACAAGTGGGACAGGTTACATCCAGGCAGGACTAGAACCGATGTCCTCGCAGGGGCGTTTGCTAGTGCTGTTAGAGAGGATTTAAACTAGAATGGCAGGGGGAATGGAACCTGAGTGGGGAGACTGAGGAGGAGGAAACAAGGATAGAAACGAAAGACAGGAAACAAAGAGACAAAAGTGGAAGGCATAGAGATCAAGGGCAAGAAACAAATAGGACCATAGTGCAAAATAATGCTAAGATGACTAATAATGTTAAAAAGACAAGCTTAAAGGCATTATGTCTCAATGCATGGCTGCAAGGTGACCAAGGATGGGAACTGAACATCCAAGGGTATTCAATATTTAGGAAGGATGGCAAAAAAGGAAAGGAGGTGGAGTAGCGTTGTTAGTAAAAGAGGAAATCAATACAATAGTGAGGAAGGATATTAGCTCAGAGAATCCTGATGTGGAATCTGTATGAGTGGAGCTAAGAAACACCAAGGGGCAGAAAACGTTGGTGGGGGTTGTATATAGACCCCAAAACAAAATGGTGATGTAGAGGATGGCATTAAACAGGAAATTAGAGATGCATGCAATAAGGGTGCAACTGTAATTATGGTGATTTTAATCTACATAGAGATCGGGCAAACCAAACTAGCAATAATGCTACAGAGGAGGAATTCCTGGAGTGCGTACGTAATGGTTTTCTGGACCAATACATTGAGGAACCAACTAGATAACAGGCAATCCTAGACTGGGTGTTGTGTAATGAGAAAGGATTAGTTAACAATCTTGTTGTGTGGGGTCCCTTGGGGAAGAACAACCATAACATGATAGAATTCTTCATTAAGATGGACAGTGAGAGATCTGATTCCGAGACTAGGGTCCTGAATCTAAATAAAGGAAACTATGAAGAAATGAGACGCAAGTTGGCTATGATAGATTAGGGAACGTTACTTAAAGGGTTGACAGTGGATAGGCAAAGGCTAGCATTTAAAGAACGCATGGATGAATTACAACAATTGTTCATTCCTGGCTGGTGCAGAAATAAAACAGGAAGGATGGCTCAACCATGGCTTACAAAAGAAATTAGGGATAGTATTAGATCCAAGCAGGAGAAATATAAAATGGCCAGCACAAGCAGCAAACTTGAGTGTAAGAACAAGAAATGCTGGAACCACTCAGCGGGTCTGGCAGCATCTGTGAAAAGAGAAGCAGAGTTAACGTTTCGGGTCAGTGACCCTTCTTCGGAACTGACAAATATTAGGAAACTTGAGGATTGGGAGCAGTTTAGAATTCAGCAAAGGAGGACCAAAGGGATTGATTAAGAAAGGGAAAATAGAGTATGAGAGTAAGTTTGCAGAGAACATAAAAACTGACTAAAAGCTTCTATAGATATGTGAAGAGAAAAAGATTGGTGAAGACAAATGTGGGTCCCTTACAGTCAGAAACTGGGGAATCTATAATGGGGAACAAAGAAATGGCAGACCAATTAAATACATACTTTGGTTCTGTCTTCACAAAGGAGGACACAAATTACCTCCCTGAAATGTTGGGGAACATAGGGTCTAGTGAGAAGGAGGAACTGTTTGAAATCAGTAATAGTAGGGAAATGGTGTTAGGGAAATTGATGGTATTGAAGGCTGATAAATCCCCAGGGCCTGATAATCTACATCCCAGAGTACTTAAGGAAGTGGCCCCAGAAATAGTAGATGCATTGCTGGTCATTTTTCAAAATTCTATAGACTCTGGAACAGTTCCAATGGATTGGAGGGTAGCTAATGTAACCCCACTATTTAAAAAAGGAGCTAGAGAGAAAGCAGGGAATTATAGACCAGTTAGCCTGACATCAATAGGGGGGAAAATGCTAGAGTCCATTATAAAAGATGTAATAGCAGAGCACTTGGAAAACAATGACAGGATCGGACAACGTCAATATGGATTTACGAAAGGGAAATCACGCTTGACAAATCTACTGGAACTAGTAGAATAGATAAGGGAGAACCAGTGGATGTGGTGTATTTGGACTTTCAGAAGGCTTTCAACAAGGTCCCACATAAGAGATTAGCATGCAAAATTGAAGCACATGGAATTGGGGGTAAGGTACTGATAGAGAACTAGCTGACAGACAGGAGACAAAGAGTAGGAATAAAAGGATCTTTTTCCGAGTGGCAGGCAGTGACTAGTGGGGTACTGCAGGGATCAGTGCTAGGACCCCAGCTATTCACAATATAGATTAATGATATAGATGAGGGAATTAAATGTAATATATCCAAGTTTGCAGATGACGCAAAACTGGGTTGGAGTGTGAGCTGTGAGGAGGATGCATAGAAACTCCAGTGTGATTTCCAGTACCTTGCTCTACGGCAGCGACCCTGGACAACGTATGCCAGCCAAGAGCGACGTCTCAATTCATTCCATCTTCGCTGCCTTCGGAGAATACTTGGCATCAGGTGGCAGAACTATATCTCCAACACAGAAGTCCTTGAAGCGGCCAACACCCCCAGCTTATACACACTACTGAGTCAGCAGCGCTTGAGATGGCTTGGCCATGTGAGCCGCATGGAAGATGGCAGGATCCCCAAAGACACATTGTACAGCGAGCTCGCCACTGGTATCAGACCCACCGGCCGTCCATGTCTCCGCTATAAAGACGTCTGCAAACGCGACATGAAATCGTGTGACATTGATCACAAGTCGTGGGAGTCAGTTGCCAGCATTCGCCAGAGCTGGCGGGCAGCCATAAAGACAGGGCTAAATTGTGGCGAGTCGAAGAGACTTAGTAGTTGGCAGGAAAAAAAAGACAGAGGCGCAAGGGGAGAGCCAACTGTGCAACAGCCCCGACAAACAAATTTCTCTGCAGCACCTGTGGAAGAGCCTGTCAATCCAGAATTGGCCTTTATAGCCACTCCAGGCGCTGCTTCACAAACCACTGACCACGTCCAGGCGCTTATCCATTGTCTCTCGAGATAAGGAGGCCCAAAAGAAAGAAAGAAAAAAAAAGAAAAAGAAATATAGATGAGGGAATTAAATGTAATATATCCAAGTTTGCAGATGACGCAAAGCTGGGTTGGAGTGTGAGCTGTGAGGAGGATGCAGAGAAACGCCAGTGTGATTTGGATAGGTTGAGTGAGTGGGCAAATACATGGCAGATGCAGTATAATGAGGCTAAATGTGAGGTTATCCACTTTGGTGGCAAAAACAGAAAGGCAGATTATTATCTGATCGGCGATAGATTGGGAAATGGGGAGGTGCAGCGAGACCTGGGTGTCTTTGTGCACCAGTCGCTGAAAGTAAGCGTGCAGGTAAAACAGGCAGTTAAGAAGACAAATGGTATGTTGGCCTTCATAGCGAGAGAATTTGAGTACAGGAGCAAGGATGTCTTGCTGCAATTATACAAGGCCTTGGTGAGACCTCATCTGGAGCATTGTGTGCAGTTTTGGTCTCCTTATCTGAGGAAGGATGTTCTTGCTATGGAGGGAGTGCAGTGAAGGTTCAACGCACTGATTCCTGGGATGGCAGGACTGATGTATGAAGAGAGATTGGGTCAATTAGGCTTATATGTGCCTAATATAAGAGGTTAGAAGAATGAGAGGGGATCGCATAGAAACATACAAAATTCTAACAGGACTGGGCAGACTAGATGCAGGAAGGATGTTCCCAATGGCGGGGGAGTCCAGGACCAGGAGTTACAGTCTTAGGATAAGGGGTAAGCCATATAGGACTGAGATGAGGAGAGATTTCTTCACCCAGAGAGTGGTGAACCTGTGGAATTCTCTACCACGGAAAGCAGTTGAGGCCAAATCATTAGATACATTCAAGAAAGAGTTAGATATAGTTCTTAGGGCTAATGGGATCAAGGGATACGGGGAGAAAGTGGGAACAGGTTACTGAGTTTGGATGATCAGCCACGATTGTATTGAATGGTGGAGCAGGCTCGAACGGCCGAATGGCCTATTTCTGCGCCTATTTTTCTGTGTATTGGGAAATTCTCTTCAATACGTATCTCTCCACTCAAAGAGACACAGAGAGGGGGTTCTTGTAGTTGTATACAGAATTCTATATCAAAGTTACATTAAATTCCCCAAGTAAGCTCCTGCCTAACAAGACAAAACACTCTCGGTTAAGAGCAGAATTCTCTTGTCAAGCAGTCAGCTGTTCTTACCATAGGTCAGGAAGTATTGATGAGGAATTTCAACATCACTGATTTTCTGATTCAAAACTCTCACATTTACACTGTTTCTAATCTATGAACTCATCATTTGGAACGTAGATGTTACCTTTCTGTGTGTGTTTTTCCTGCTTTCGTTATCCATATATGGCAATATTACTTATTCCCAATTATGGTAATATCATTAGCTACTTATTCCCAATTAATTACATACTCAGAATTTCCTTCTCATGAAGTTGTGAGTTTTTAAAATGTTGGTAGTGTTTTATAGCAATGCTAAGACTTAACTTTATAAATATGTTTTATACTTAAAAGATTTTTAACTAAATTTGTGCAGTAACTGTTTTTTCCTTTTTGGGTTAAATTGGGTTTATGTGGCAACTGTGTTTTGTAGGTAACATTCCATTTTGTGATTGATCATCAGTGATGATTCTTTGATGGTACTTTGTACCATCTCTAAATCAGTCTGTCTATATCATTAATCTTATCAACTAATTAGGATTACAGTTATCAGTGGGGAAGATGTATAGCCTCTCTCATTTAACTTAAAAGGTGTTTCTGCTACACATTCCTTTGTAACAGGGATGTTCATGGATTTTTAACTTTGCCCTTAAAGGGAATTTCAGTGAGTCTTGAAAACTGATCATTTATTCAATCTTTAATTCTAAAAGGTTTAATGTATTAATTATATCTAAATTCTACCTATTTAAGCCTATTATACCTATATTTCATCATATATGTACCAAGGGAACCTGCATTCCCTTTGATCATACTTATTGTCTCTTGGCTGATTTCAAAGTCAGCACATCCCATACCAGAGCAAGACACTGACATTTGGCCCCTTCTCTGAAATTTCTCTTTAATTAAGCACTCTAAGCAGTCACTAACTTGCCCTCGAATTGTCATTGCATTAGCCCTTAGAATGTATGATGTGATCGACTTGACAAGGCTGGTGAAATCTGTGGATAAGAACCCTACATGTGATGTGATTGCTGATGTCTTATCACAGAGTTCTAGATTAGATAACAAGCAGAATTTAATTTAGTTAGTTGGACAAGAAAATAGAAAAGATAGCTTTTGAAAATCTACAACACAGACATTTCAACTCTCTGAAATACAGGGCAACATTGTAAACACTTCCCTCAGGTTTTAAAAGGAAATTGGTGTTTCTCTGGTTTGTTCGAATGTCAGGGTGGTTAAACATGAGGAATAATTGAATTTGCTCTTCTCAGAGGCAGCAGATTCAGCAAAGAACAGCAAACACAATCGCACAGATCATTGTTCGTTGTGTATCGCGCGTATTCACGAATGGACCTAAGGCTGCTACTTTCGGACCTGAACAGTGCCCAGTCTACCTCAAATTACCCTGGAAGAGTAAGGTATCTCAAAATTTTGGGCAGCAAGTGAGCTGATTTCACACTGCTACTATGCAGTAGCAACACAAGTGGTATTTTCCACTAACAAGATGCTGCCATCAAGCCAAAACGATGTTCTCCCTACCACACAATGAGTAATGTGGTACATGAATACCAGTGTTAGTGCGATGCCGGATACATATGTCATATGTCGCAAGAACTGGCAGATCGTATCCAGCAGCACATCACTTCGGCTGTTCACAAAAGGGAGAGTACTGACTGTTCTCAACCAGCCCATACTTGCAAAACTCAGAACACAAAGTCTAACATTAGATGTGATTGCGCAATTGGACAGCACTTACTGACCAATCCCGAGTGTGCTAAAAATTACACTCACAACCAATTTAAAATTATAAGTTGGGCTCGCAATGTGACTTACTTAGGCTTGCTAGAAGCTACATATATTTAAATGCAGGAACCTGTCCTCTGCAGGCAAAAGGAACATGCCCAGGTGTTGCCCCTTTTTTGAATTAGACAAAAGCGTGGGGGACAATAGTTTCCTGGTGCATTCTCCATGGCAACACCTCGACCAATCAGAGTCGACTTGCCTACAAATCAGCACTCTTTTCTCACACAGTATAAATTGTTGCTCCCTTTGAAATTTGACATTCTTGCATCTGTTTTATTTATTAATTGAATTTAAATCCCATCAGCTGCCGTGGTTGGATTTGAACCAGTGTTCCCAGTGCATTAGCCTGGGCCTCTTGATCACTAGCTCAGTGACATTACCACTATGCCACCATCTCCCCCATAGGAACTTAGGTACAGGAGAAGGCCATTCGGCCCCTCGGGCTGCTCCACCATTCAATTAGATCATGCCTGTAATCTATTTCATAACCTTTCTCTGGCAAAGTTAGTTGGAGTACTGTGTACGGTTCGGGTCATCACACTATAGGAAGGATGTGATTGCACTGGAGAGGGTGCAGAGGAGATTCATCAGGATGTTGCCTGGGCTGGAGCATTTCAGCTATGAAGAGAGACTGGATAGGCTTGGGTTGTTTTTCTTAGAGCAGAGAAGGCTGAGGGGGGACCTGATTGAGGTATACAAAATCATGAGGGACATTGATAGGATAGATAGGAAGAAACTTTTTCCCTTAGAGGAGGTGTCAATAACCAGGGGACATAGATTTAATGTAAAGGGCAGGAGGTTTAGAGGGGATTTGAGGAAAACATTTTTTTCACCCAGAGGGTGGTTGGAATCTGGAACACACTACCTGAAGGGGTGGTAGAGGCAAGAAACCTCACAACATTTAAGAAGTATTTACATGAGCACTTGAAATGCCATAGCATACAAGGCTACGGGCCAAGTGCTGGAAAATGGGATTAGGATAGATAGGTGCTTGATGGCCGGCACAGACGCGATGGGCTGAAGGGTCTGTTTCTGTGCTGTGTAACTCTATGACTCAATGACCATCGCCTGTTTTGCTCTACTATCCGAAACCAATTTCATCCTGATGCTGTTAGCTGTTAGTTGTTACAATCTTCTGTTTACGCCACCTTTAGAAAGTCTGGATAAGTCACTCTCCAATAGCAGCAGTCTCTCAATTTCTGTTTTCAATTATTGATTCACAAGATGTGGGCGTCACTGGCAAGGCCAACATTTATTACTCATCCCTAATTGCAGTTGAGAAGGTGCTGGTGAGCCGCCTTCTTGAATACAACTGAGTAGCTTGCTATGTCATTTCCGAGGGCAGTTAAGAGTCAACCACATTGCTGTGGATCGAGAGCCATATATATATAGGCCAGACCCTAACCTGCAGGATTTTAGTGAACCAAACCGGTTTGAATGACAACCCAGTAGTTTCATGGTCACCATTACTGATACTAGCTTTTTATTCCAGATTTATTTAAGTAACTGAATTTAAATTCCTCAGCTGCTGTGGTGGGATTTGAACTCATTTCTCTAGATTATTAGTTTAGGCCTCTAGATTACTGGTCCAACATAACTACTATGTTACTGTACCTCCAATGAGTTTTTAATGTGAGCAGTCTCTTGTTAAGTTTCATCATGTTAAAATCTTGGCAGATTTCAAGTGGCAAACAATTTCCTCGGTGCTGCTCCTGCTCCGACAGCTCCAAGCTCACCGGACATGTGGCAAAAATCCCCGCCTGTGTATAAACTGAGCTTCTGTCACACTTCCACCGGAATAATCCTGGAAGCCAGAGCAACTCTAAACAACTGTAGCCAATAGAATTTCCTGACTTTTTGTCTTTCACTATACGTGTTTGCGCAATTCCGCCATTCTGATCGCCTACTTCACTCATTCAACCTTATGGTCACTTTAAAGAGCACCACTCAGGCTGGGGATGAGTACTTCCACAAGGGACTGGTCGGATGGACCACTGGTTCGTTTCCTGTCTGTCACTGCCTTATGTGTGTATTAGATCTTACACCAAAATTGTACTATTTTATAGTTCACCACTGTTTTAATCCAGCATTTTAGTTCTGTATCCAAAGAGAATTCCAGGGAACGCTTCTATTAACCGGAACTATCCTTTGAAGAGTCCATCTTTATAAACCGATGAGTTAGTAATCCAGGCTGACAGTCCAGTTCAGTACTGAGGGAGTGCTGCATTGTTGGAGGTGCTGTCTTTCAGCTGAGATGTTAAACCGAGGGCCTCATCTGTCCTCTGTAAAAGATCCTATGGCACTGTGTCCTGGCCAATATTTATCCCTCAACCAACATCACTAAAAAATAGGTTATTTGTTCATTATTGCATTGCTGTATGTGGGATCTTGCTGTGTACAAATTTGCTGCCATGTTTCCTACAGTACAACACTTCAATAGTATTTCATTGGCTGCAAAATGCTTTGTGACATCCTGAGGTAGTGAATAGTGCTGTATAAATGCACTTCTTTATTTCTCCAAGAAACTATAGGCATTTGATCCAGTGATAACTTTCAGACTCGACAGGAGTATGCAATAGCAACCTCGCTACTTGTTGTAATTGACTTCAGTAGAAAATAGAGTTGGTTGGGTTATAAAAGAGGCAGCTGATCCGCTCCTGTCAGTTTCACGCCAGGAGGGTGAGGTTAGAATGGCTCTATAGATCTCCGTGCCATCTCTACTGTTTGTAACCAATGAATTACCTAATACTACCTCAAGCCGATGCCTAGCTAAGGTGCCAAATCAATAACTTTAAATGACTCACAGTGTTTATTAAACAATTAAAATGAAGTCAATTAAAGTTAATATTTACAAATTATATAACATATACAGCACAGAAACAGGCCATTTGTTCCATCCAGCCCATGCTGACATTTATGCTCTACTTGACCCTCCTCCCATCCTTTCTCATCTAACCCGATCAGCATAGTCCTCTATCCCCTTCTCCCTCATGTGCTTATCTAGCCTCCCCTTAAATGCATCTACACTATCTGCCTCAACTAATGTAGTGACTTCCACATTCTCACCACTCCCTGAGTAAAGAAGTTTCTTCTGAACTCCTGATTTGATTTCTTGGTGACTATCTTATTAATGACCTCTAGTTTTGCTCTTCCCCACAAGTGGAAACACTGTCTTTGTGTCTATTCTATCAAAATCTCTCATAATTTTAATGGTTAGAAACATAACCACTACACTAGTGTACTATGTGCACTTCTAGTATTCAGAAGCTCAGGTGAAATTGCAACAATCTCAGTAGCATAGGAATGATAATCCTGCATGGAGTATTCGATTACTTCCATCTATACACCCCTAAAGCTTTCAATCATCAAGGTTCTCCCACTCAGCCACCGTAACACCAGTGGAAGAATATTTACTTGGGTTTCTTTGGCTCATCCACACGGTGCTACAGCAGACGAATGGGAGAACTCATGTAGCCATTCACTGCTGAATCTTTAGCCAGTGTTTTTTGAAGGCGTTCATTGATATAGCACTGGCTGCTTTTGCTTTCCCTGCACTGTTCTATAGTGAGAGAAATCATAACATCCCTGCTCTTATATTCTATGCCTCGTCTAATAAAGGCAAGTATCCTATATGCCTTCCTAACCACCTTAACTTTCTGTGCTGCTGCCTTCAGTGATCTATGGACAAGTACACCAAGGTCCCTCTGATCTTCTGTACTTCCTAGGGTCCTACCATCCATTGTATATTCCCTTGCCTTGTTAGTCCTCCCAAAATGCATCACCTCACACTTCTCAGGATTAAATTCCATTTGTCACTGCTCCACCCATCTTACCAGCCCATCTATATCATTCTGTAATTTAAGGCATTCCTCCTCACTATTTACGACACCACCAATTTTCATGTCATCTGCGAATTTACTGATCATACCTCCTATATTCACGTCTAAAGCATTAATGTACACTACAAACAGCAAGGGTCTCAGCACCAATCCCTGCGGTACACCACTTGTGACAGGCTTCCACTCACAAAAACAACCCTCGACCATCACCCTATGCCTCCTGCCACTAAGTGAATGAGCAATTATCAACTGCTACAGACCAAAACCAATTTGCCCACTCCTCATGCTTATTATTACCTATAGTTTGAGCTTGTAATTTATAACTTGATTATGTAGGAATGTTGATATCGAAGCTTCTGTCTGGACTTTGACAAAAGGAGACATCAGAAATAAACTGAGGTATGAGCCGAATTCCTGCTAAATTTTTTTGGAGTAGTTGGGCAATTTGCTTAAGTGCATGGCCCTTTAAATTTTTTTGCACAGCTGCACAGGCGTGATGACTTGTGCGCAGCCTGTGCAGAAACTTCAGGGTTGCTGCAAAGATTAGAGGGAACATTGGTCAGAATTTTGAATTGTGAAGTAGGCATAAATTGTTCAATTATTTGTGCATGTTACGACACAGTGAGGAAGGTGTCTTGGGGTCCCTCTCAGCCTTCACCTGGTCTTACCGTAACAGGGTTTAATTTTAAACACACCGTGTTTTTAGCTCCCCCTTGGTGAATCCTCGTTCATTGCTTTCAAATTATAAGGCAAAGAAACCAGCACAAACAGGTTTTCTTAAGCTTAAATAAGAAAAGTTGAAATTTATTGAACTTGAACTTAAACTCTAATTCTATTGATGCCTACAGATACATGACGCGTCCACGCTTGCATGCATACGCAATACACACATGCAGATAGAGACAGAAAAGAGCAGAAGGAAAATAAAGTGGATAAATTTGAGGCAATATCTGAAGAGTTTTTGTTACGGTTCTTCGAACTCACTGTAGAGTTCTTGATTGTAGGTAGATCTTGCTTTTTGTTGGGGCCCAGTATTCCTCTTAAACCTTGTTCGCTATAGGAGACTTTTCTCTCCTGGGGTTCATGTGTCTTCAGTGGATTCAGAGGCTTGTGAGAAAGAGATGGGAGCAGACAGGAGAGATCTTCTCAGTCCAGGAACAAACAGTCTTTCTCAGTTCAAACTCTATGGCCAGTTCAAAAGAAAACCCTGGAACAGCCAATTAGTCATGTGATCAGCCCTTGTGGATTTTATCCTCCTTAGCAGGCCCTGGAATGTGCTTCATCACCTTCGAAGTCTGTTAGTATGTAAATGTTTTCCAGCCACGGCTGATCTGTTTAACAAGTCATTTCCTCGCTCCAACAACAGTTAAAAATCAATGTTCATGACAAAATTAATGTGCCTCATTCTTGGCAGGTGGGGGCCTAGCATGATAGTGCATGTGACCTATTATGAAACAATGCAGAATTTTTACTTGCACTAATGTGGCCAATAAGGTTGAGGTTGATAGACTATGACTCTGCTTTGCTTGAAATAAAAGTGTGCAAGATTCACCTGCAGTTAAAGATAGCACGTGTACCAGTTTGAAACAATTATTGACAAAATCATAATCAATGGTCCGGAGTCCTATTCATGGAATGGCTTTTCACTGCTGGTGTGTAGAATTGTTAAATACAGTAAGGCCACGGGTTTGTGTTTGACAGAAAAATGAGCCCTAAAATTCCATGGGCCGTAATCCCAACGGTTATACCGGGATCATGCCTGTTGGTGCCCTCCACTGCTGCCTTAATGCTCACAGTGGGGCCCACATGCCATGATGACCATGATGGTGCCACTGAGCCAGACATTGCACAGCACATAACATAAAGCACAGCACCTGCTCCAAACACCAGCACAGATGAGAACTCTGGACAATGCAGTAGTCCTCTGCTGCTGGGCACTCCCTCAAAATGGCCAGAGATCTGCATGGAAGGAAATGATGCAGCAATGAAGCTGATTCCACAACAATTGTGTAGGCAGATGAGACAGATTGTTATAGATTGGAGCCCAAGGTCTCTAGAATCCCAGGCAAAATACTTGGCATGGAAGGCGAGTCTGAACTTCGGACCTCAACGTGAAGGGGAGTGGGGGCTCCAATGAAGAGGGCCCTGTGTCGGTCACTCCCTCCATGTTGCTCTGCAGCTTAATTGAATAGTGATGCAGCATTGCACAGGGGGAGAAGGTGGCATAGTCATAATTTCACTGAGCTAGTAATGTAGAGGCCCAGGCTAATACCCAGGGGACAACCTGACACCACAGCAGCTGGTGGAATTTCAATTCAATTAATTAATAAAAAATCTGGAATTGAAAGCTAGTATCAGTAATGGTGCCATGAATCTATCATCAATTGTCATAAAATCTCACCTGGTTCACTAATGCCCTTGAGAGAAGGAAATCTGCCATCCTTACCTGGTCTGACCTACATGTGACTCCATACCCACAGTAACGTGGTTGACTCTTAACTGCCCTCTAAAATGGTCTAGGTGTCAAGGGCAATTAGGGATGGGCAACAAATTCTGGCCTTGCCAGTGATGCCCACATCCTATGCATAAAAAAAAATAGAGGGTGTGGATTCCCCCACAATGTACAGGTTTCCTGGTACACTCTTCAATGATTGCATTGAAATGCTGATGCTGAGCTAATACATTGCATTTGTAGCAAGGCACTGCAAGATCCCAATCCATGGGTTCCTGTCAGCAGGTTGTGCATGGTCCAGTTCCACGTGCACCCCCTTACTGATGCTTAAATGTTCCCTTCTGCAATATGCTAACTGCCTGCACCCACAGTTCCTGACTGTGTGCCATTGCTTTCCGCTGTACGAGGGCATGATGCAGGGTGCATTGAAATATTTGGCTGAGTCACCAGGATCTCTGTTCCCTCCTTCTCTAGGATACCTAGAGCAGCAAGAGATTACAAAGCTTAACTGCAAGACAACCCTTGGGCTGCAGGCTTTATATGGCAAGACTTTGTAGTGCATTGATACAGCACATTCCAGTTGTAACATCAAATCAGCTGTCCTGAAAAAATGTCAATCACTTACAGCCAAAAAACAAAAAAAAGACACATTCACCAAACTATCAGAATTTCAGATTTGTAAGTCACGCTGCATTTATAGTGCATTCAGGAATAACCATCTCCAATTTACACTATGCACTTTGTACTCTGTTCCACTATCATTTCTGTTGAGACTTTGATTCCCCCCCACTTCAATGTGTAAGTGATGCATCCTTGCAAGTAAAGATTCGTTTCTGTCAATTCTTTGTCTCACAGCAACCATTTCACATTTTATATCTAACCAGAATAGCGCTGCTAAATACATCTAATTCATTACTCAATACTATTCAATAGAAGCCTTTTCTTCAGCTGTAGGCAGGTGACAAAGTAATTGGCTTCCTCGCCAATTTTCTCAATCAATTTGGCAACCCTTCTGTCCACAGGCATTATTACCACCAATCATGAATCATTAGAATAGTATCCATTCTAGTCATGACCCATTGCTCACTTCTTGTAGAGAATGCTCTTGATAAAGAACTTTGCATTAAATTCATCACGACTCAGAATGAAACTCCCCAGTAAAGTGGTTAAATCTCAACCTCTTGGGTAGACATCATTGATAAATTATAATTGTTCACTTTGTAAAATGCTGTGAAGAAATCACAACCTCTGCTCAGTATAAGAAAGTAACTATTTACCACTTGGCACTTGTTCTTTGTTGCCTAGCTGATTAATTCTTGCGCTGTTGATAATGTCTCAGATTACAGAACAGAGTCATAGAATGAAAAAGCATAGAAGGAGGCCATTCGGCCCATTGTGCATGTGCCGGCTCTGTGAAAGTTGTCCAATTAGTCCCATTCCCCTGCTCTTTCTCGGTAGCCCTGCAAATTTTTCCTATTTAAATATATACCTGATTCTCCTTTAAAAGTTACTGCTGAATCCGCTTCCACTGCCCTTTCAGACAGTGCATTCCAGATTAGTATCCAACTTCCATGTAATGTCTTCAAGAGGGAGCTTCAAGCCCAAGTCCTCTGCAGTTACTGTCTTAACAATTGCCTATGTGGGGCAGCTTGTGATATTCCAGCCACCTTGATATTCTAGACATCCAAGTTCAGTGCTGTGTTCAAGGGACTTCGGCTTGAAGATAATATCCACTGTGAGGTTGACATAGTGTTGAACAAGCTGGTGTAGTTTGGGGGCCTGTCTCCCAGCAATTATTCCATCTTATGTGTAAGGCTGAATCAATTGACACTGCAACACTCGGGGGGCACTTCCCACATATGTGCAGTGCAGTATCTGTGATATGCTCAGCAACATCTTAGGCAGCTGCCTGTACCAAAGATGGTGCCGATAATCACAGCATCCTCCATTCGCAGAGAATTACACAATTACAGAGATAATCAAAGAGAGAAAGAGAGACTTTGGGGCGAGAGAACAGGGGGAGGGGGGGGGGTGGGGGGGGGGGAGAGAGAGAGGGAGAATAATTGGGTGGCACAGCTGCTTGCTGTTTGAAAATAAAGGCAAAATACTGCAGATGCTGGAAATCTGAAACAAAAACAGTAAGTGCTGGAAATACTCAGCAGGTCTGGCAGCATCTGTGGAGAGAGAAGCAGAGTTAACGGTTCAGGTCAGTGACCTTTCATCAGAATTGGCAAAGGTAAGAAAAGTATTAGGTTTTAAGCAAGTGATGGGGGTGGGGGGTGGGGTGGGTGGTGGTGGTGGTGGTAATGAAGAGAACAAAAGGGAAGGTATGTAATAGGGCAGAGGCAGGAGAGATTAAATAACAAAGACGTAATGGAACAAAGGCAAAGCAAGTGTTAAGGGTTGTGGTGAAAGACAAAGCATTAGTCCAGAGAGAGAGTTAATGGCAGAAAAACGAGCAGCTCAGTCCAAAAGCACAACATGAAAAACAGGCACATGGTTAAAACATAAAATAATTTTATAAAAGAAATAAAATATTAAAAAATTAAAAAAGGCCGATCATGCTCTGAAATTGTTGAACTCAATGTTGAGTCCGCAAGGCTGTAGGGTGTCTAATTGAAAGCTCGAGGAGCAGCACCTCATCTTCCAATTAGGCACTCTACAGCCTTATGGACTCAACATTGAGTTCAACAATTTCAAAGCATGATTGGCCTTTTGTTTTTATTTATTTCTTTTTTTTTAAATTGTCTTATTTTATTTTATGTTTTAACCATGTGCCTGTTTTTCATGTTGTGCTTTTGGACAGAGCTACTCATTATTCTGCCATTAGCACTCTCTCTTTGGACTAATGCTTTGTCTTTCACCACTACCATTAACACTCTCTTTGCCTTTGGCCCATTACGTCCTTGATATTTAATCTCTCCTGCTCTCTGCCCTATCACACACCTTCCCTTTTGTTCTCTTCACCATCACCACCACCACTTCCGCTTCCCCCCCCCCCCCCACCTCACTTGCTTAAAACCTAAAACCTAAAATTTTTTTTACCTTTGCCAGTTCTGATGAAAGGTCACTGACCTGAAACGTTAACTCTGCTTCTCTCTCCGCAGATGCTGCCTGACTTGCTGAGTATTTCCAGCACCTTCTGAAATTACTCCTGACACCATTTTGATGATGTCACCACCTTCTTTGCACACGTGTAAGTAAAACCTCACGTCAGTGTGAGGAGTTAGCACTTTTGTAACAAATCTGCCTCACAAGTCAGTCTTTGTGCATTGGCCAAAGGAAGACTTTCTGTTGCGTTTCCATGAGCTCTGGAGGAAAACTGTTTGGATGTACCACAAACTTTTGTTTACACCATTTAACCTGCATAGAAATTGCTGTGGTTGAAGAGAGACAAGAAGGAACAGAGTGTCTTTTACCCTGTATTAATGAATTAGTCCCAATGAAGTCCATCCAAGCAAAAGTTAGCTTCCACCAGAATCATAGAACCATAGAAATATTACGACACAGAAGGAGGCCATTCAACCCATCATGTCTGCGACAGCCGAAAAATGTAGCCACCCAATCTAATCCCATCTTCCAGCACCTGGTCCATAGCCTTGCAGGTTACAGCACTTCAGGTGCATGTACCCTCAAGTACTGATGTACATGAACCACAATTGGGACAGATGCCTCTCTATCTTGCAGTTGATATTTTCAAGATTCCATCTTGAACCACACAGAGCCATAATACGACACCTGGGGACACCCACTATCATATCCCACTGAAGTGCACCAGATCCCAGTAGAATCTGTGCAGAATGACGCCACGGGGCAGTAATTCCTTCAGGCCCATTTTGGGGCCTGAAATGGGCAGCACATATGAAGGCCTCAGGTCTCATTAATGCTATTTGGGCGAGCTGCCTGTGGATGTCGTGACAGGCTGCTCCCCTTGCTGGAATTAATCCACAAAGAAGTGGTGCAGGGGGTGAGTGAAGCAGCAACAGGTTTCGGGGGGGTGGGGGGGGGGGGGGTGGTGGGGAAGAGGAAAAATCTGGAGTAATGTGAAATTGTGGAAGCACTCGTGCTTCTCCTGGCTCCAATGCAATGATTTTTATTTTACATTTTGTTATCAAATGGAAACTCAACAGACTGATATTAAAAGATTCCAAAATCTTAATCCATCTGGAAAGCACTGGCTGAAAGCATGGTCAAAACAGATGCAATAGAAACTTTTAAAAGGGATACATATAAGGATAAAAACTGTAGGGCGTTGGGGAAAGAGCAGAAGAGTGAGGCTAATTGGATAGATTTTTCAAGGAGCTGGCACAGGCACGATGGACCGAATGGCTTCCTTCTGTGCTGTGCAATTCTGTGTTAACCCATTTATTAATATAGTGGAATTGGATAAAAACACTTTAAAAGTTTGCATGATAACATTGTTCACTATAATTTTCACTATGGAGCAGTATTTGCTTTTAAAGGTGAGATGCATTTAAATTGGATCGACTTTAAACCAAAATAAGTTGGACAGCTTGAAAATGATTTAAATTTCCACTCCTCAATAGAGCTGACCAGGAATGTAGACAGAACAACTCTATTGAAATGTGAGGTGCAGTACATATTTGGAAAATTAAATGGTGTTTTTGCAACTGGAAGGCTGTTTCCAGTGGCGTTCCGCAGGGCTCAGAACTGGGTCCCCTGCTTTTTGTGGTATAAATTAACAACTTGGATGTAAATATAGGGAGAATGATCAAGAAATTTGAAGATTACATAAAAATTGGCCGCATTGGTTAAAGCGAGGAGGATAGCTGTAGACTGCAGGAAGATATCAATGAACTGGTCAGGTGCGCAGAAAAGTGGCAAATGGAATTTAACCCAGAGAAGTGTCAAGATGTACAAAATTGTGAGGCGCCTGGATAGAGTGGATGAGAAGGGCCTATTTACCTTAGCAGAGGGATCAGTGACTAGGGGGCATAGATTTAAAGTGATTAGTTGAAGGATTAGAGGGGAGATGAAGAAAGTTTTTTCACCTGAAGGGTGGTGGGGTCTGGATCTCACTGCCTGAAAAGGGTGGTAGAGGCAGAAACCCTCAACTCATTTAAAAGGTGTCTGGATATGCACCTAAAGTGCCATAACCTGCAGGACTATAGACCAAATGCTGGAAAGTGGGATTAGGCTGGGTGGCTCTTTTTTTTTCAGCCAGTGTAGATGTGATGGGTTAAGTTGCCTCTTTCTGTGCCATAAACTTTCTATGATTTTATCAATCTACATTAGGGTTTGAGATCTCACCGTAAGCATAGTATAATTACATTGTTGCATTTGGATCAAACATGGAACATCTGTAATTATGGGCGAGTTTAATCTGCATATAGATTGGGCAAATCAAATTAGTCACAATACCTTAGAGGAGGAATTCTTGGAGTGTATACGGGATGGTTTTCTGCACCAATACATTGAGGAACCAACTAGAGAACAGGCCATCCTAGACTGGGTATTGTGTAATGAGAGAGGAATAATTGACAATCTAGTGGTGCGAGACCCCTTGGAGATGAGCGACCATAATATGATAGAATTCCTCATCAAGATGGAGAGTGACATAGTTGATTCTGAGACTAGGGTCCTGAATCTTAGTAAAGGAAACTATGAAGGTATGAGGCGCAAGTTGGCTATGACGGATTGAGAAACGTTACTTAAAGGGATGACGGTGATAGACAATGGCAAACATTTAAAGAGCGCATGGATGAACTGCAACAATTGTTTATCCCTGTCTGGTGCAAAAGTAAAATGGGAAAGTAGCCAAACCATGGCTTACAAGGGATATTAGGGATAGCATTAGATCCAAGGAAGAGGCATATAAATCTGCCAGAAAAAACAACAGACCTGAGGATTGGGAGCAGTTTAGAATTCAGCAAAGGAGGACCAAGGGATTGATTAAGAAGAGGAAAATAGAGTACAAGAGCAAGCTTGCAGGGAACATAAAAACTGACTGAAAAAGTTTCTCTAGCTATCTGAAGAGAAAAAGATTGGTGAAGACAAATGTAGGTCCCTTACAGTCAGGAACAGGGGAATTTATTATGGGGAACAAAGAAATGGCTGACCAACTAATTGCATACTTTGGTTCTGTCTTCACAAAGGAGGACACAAATATCATACCAGAAATGTTGGGGAACACAGGGCTGAGTGAGGGAGAGGAACTGAAGTAAATCAGTATTAGTAGAGAAATGGTGTTGGGGAAATTGATGGGACGGAAGGCCGATAAATCCCCAGGGCCTGATGGTATGCATCCCAGAGTACTTAAGGAAGTGGCCCTAGAAATAGTGGATGCATTGGTAGTCATCTTCCAAGATTCTATAGATCTGGAACAGTTCCTACAGATTGGAGGGTAGCTAATGTAACCCCACTATTTAAAAAGGGAGGTAGAGAGAAAGCAGGGAATTATAGACCAGTCAGCCTGACGTCGGTAGTGGGGAAAATTCTAGAGTCCATTATCAAAGATTCTATAGCAGAGCACTTAGAGAACAGTGGTAGAATCGGGCAGAGTCAGCACGGATTTATGAAAGGGAAATTATGCTTGACAAATCTACTAGAATTCTTCGAGGATGTAACTAATAGAGCTGATGAGGGGGAGCCAGTGGATGTGGTTTATTTGGACTTTCAGAAGGCTTTCGACAAAGTCCCACATAAGAGATTAGCATTTAAATATAAAGCAGATGGGATTGGGGGTAGTGTATTGCGATGGATAGAAAATTGGTTGGCAGACAGGAAACAAAGAGTAGGGATAAATGGGTCTTCTTCCCAATGGCAGGCAGTGACTAGTTGGGTACTGCAGGGATCGGTGCTAGGACCCCAGCTATTGACAATATATATTAATGATTTAGATGAGGAAACTAAATGTAATATCTCCAAATTTGCTGATGACACAAAATTGGGTGGGAGGGTGAGTTGTGAGGAGGATGCAGAGAGGCTTCAGGGTGATTTGGACAAGTTGAGTGAGAGTGGGCTAATGCATGGCAGATGCAGTATAATGTGGATAAATGTGAGGTAGCAAAAACAGAAAGGCAGATGATTATCTGAATGGCTATAAACTGAGAGAGGGGAATATGCAGCGAGACCTGGGTGTTCTCGTACACCAGTCGCTGAAGGTAAACATGCAGGTGCAACAGGTGATAAAAAAGACAAATGGTATGTTGGCCTTCATAGTGAGAGGATTTGAGTACAGGAGCAGGGATGTCTTGCTGCAATTATACAGAGCCTTGGTGAGGCCACACCTGGAATATTGTGTGTAGTTTTGATCTCCTTATCTGAGGAAGGATGTTCTTGCTATAGAGGGATTGCAGCGAAGGTTTACCAGACCGATTCCAGGGATGGCAGGACTGATGTATGAGGAAAGATTGAGTCGGTTAGGATTATATTCGCTGGAGTTCAGAAGAGTGAGGGGGGATCTCATAGAAACCTATAAAATTCTAACAGGACTTGACAGGGTAGATGCAGGAAGGATGTTCCCGATGGTGGGGGAGTTCAGAACCAGGGGTCATAGTCTAAGGATATGGGGTAAACCTTTCAAGACTGAGATGAGGAGAAATGTCTTCACCCAGAGAGTGGTGAGCCTGTGGAATTCGCTACCACAGAAATCAATTGAGGCCAAAACATTGTATGTTTTCAAGAAGGAGTTAGATATCGCTCTTGGGTCTAAACGGATCACAGGGTATGGGGAGAAAGCAGGAACAGGTTATTGAGTTGGATGATCAGCCATGATCATAATGAATGGCGGAGCAGGCTCGAAGGGCCAAATGGCCTACCCCTCCTCCTATTTTCTATGTTTCTATGGAACATTTCTCAATGAGAACTGAATTCATAAAATAAAATAGAAAAGCCATTGGAGAAAAATCTATGAGGTGGAGAGACAGAGACCTCACTGGCCCACCAGGTAATCAGCTTGATTATGAGGTTAGTCCCTGAATCCGAGTATTTTACCTTCATAGTGTTTGATCTCCTTCCCTAGTCCTACAGTGTATAATCCAACTGATAACCTGGTGGGCTGGATCCTGATCCCTCTCTTATCCCTCTGCATCAATTATTGGCTATTTTCCTTTCATCTTTCAGACATCTTCTTCGTTCAGATTTTGCTCAACCTCTGTCTCAAACTTATGACTTCGAATCTGTGAGAAAGGTCCTCCCTGCTTTACCTCCATTGTGAATCCTGCCTTTCCTTTCTATGTGAAATGATAATGGGTATATTTGTACTCTGATGACTCAAAATGTTTGCTTCAATGAATATTAGTGGTCATTGGATAGACATATGGATGAAAATGGAATAGTGTAGGTCAGATGGTTTCACAGGTCAGCGCAACATCGAGGGCCGAAGGGCCTGTACTGCGCTGTAATGTTCTAATTCTAATTAACAATCTCCCATTTTGCTTTGGACCATGAACTGCTAAAAATAACTAAATCTCATTAAGTACATTATAAAGAATTAAAAAGGTTAAATACTCAAAGTTACATTTTATATTTATATATTTATTTATATATTTTTATATTTATATTTGTGATATTTATCCCTAACTTGATTCACACAAAAGCAAGTGCATTGTAATGCGATAGGTTTAAATTGTAATGACTGATAAAATCTATCAGCAAGGCATGCAGTAAATTCCAAAAGTTCTGAGTTCAACATCAGTTAATAAATAATAATGTTACAATTAATATCCGGGTGAGACCCCAGCAATTTTAACCTATTCTGCCAGTCGGGAAACTGACGGGATTGGGTGCAGTGTTGGTTTTGTGCCCTGCCTAATTTTACTCTTCATTGAAGTTAATGAGTAATGTTGGGCAGAGTGTAAAATCAACGTTCCCCATGATCCTGGGGGTTTCACGCCTGGCACGTTAGGCTAAGATTGTCCCCAATATGTGCAGAAAAAATTCAATGATTACAAAGATTCCCAGTTCAAAATTTCTGGAACTATTAAGAATTCTAAACAGTAGGCATCAACAAAAAAAAAAATCTGTACATTGGAGCTAAATACTGTCAAACAAGATATTTTGGAAGAAACCATATTCTCTCATAACCCCATGCTAAATACTTTGGGATACCAAAAAATGCTGGTACCAATATATACCAATTCAGTGCTGTAATTTAGTGTTAATGAATGTTCTTGATTTTATCTGTCTCCGCTTAATGTGGCTCGTCCACTTTTACCTGAAGACATTTCACAGAATATTAGTGATGTATAAAAGAAAGACTAGATAGTTATGTAAGGCCTTTCACAACCTCAATATGCCCCACAGCCAATCGAATAATTTTGAAGTGTGGTAAAAAAAGGCAGCCAATTTGCACACAGCAAGATCCCACAAACAGCGATGAAATGAATGACTAGTTCACCATTTGCTCGGTGATGTTGGTAGTGGGATAATTATTGACAAGCACACTGGGGAGAACTCCCCTCACTTCATAGGATCATAAAATGATACAGCACAAAAGACGGACCTTCGGTCCATCGTGCCTCTACTTTGAATGGGATCCAGGGGATCTATGTCAACATCTGCTCTGAAACAGGAAGAAAGTGGCAGCAAGAGAAGAGGTCTGGAGAGTGCCGTGGAAACCACCTATCAGCACGAAGGGAAGGGTTGCTGGCACACAGAGGTGGTGTGTGGCAAGGACTTGCATGTGGTGGTGGGGGGGGGGGGTGGTGGGGATAGTTGCAGGGGGAGAGGAGAGAGACCAGGGCAGCATTGGCCCAGAGTCACCTTGTAGGTCCCAGAGAAATACTCCAGACCCCACTAAGGAAAGCATTTTATTTACCTTGGAGGGGCTTCGCTGCCTTCCAACGAGGTGTTACTAAGCTGCAGCGAGTGTCCTATTCAGTTATGGAGTTAAAATGCCATTGGGTATTGATGCAATTGGACCCTGATTGGCATCTGTGCACGAGGTTTCCACGTGACTCCAACTTAACTGCTCGCCCACTCCATTCCAACCATGTGGGGCAAGTTAAAACTCCCACCACCCCCACCCCACTAGATGACCAGCAGAAACCTCACAGACTTTCACTGTCAATTCGTCTCTGCAAATGAACTACCCGCAATTTCCTTAGGAGTTCTTCTGGTCTCCCACCAAAACCTCTGTGGAAATCCTGGAGAAGAGGCAGAGATGGTTATTTTCACTGTTTCTCTGAGATTTGCTCTGACCTTTCGTGAAGAAGCTCAGGAAATCCCCATCAATGGGTGGTTGATGGTCGGCACAGATTCAGTGGGCCGAAGGGCCTGTTTCAGTGCTGTATCTCTCTAAAATATTCTACGTAAACCTATTCTACTTTTCAGTTAAAATCTTCTGTTCCTCTCAAAACAATCTCTGTCATGTTGAAAATACATAGCTTTCCACTGTATTCCCCTCAATACGTGCTGGTTTTAGATTCCCTATGTCTCGCTTATTGATAAATATAGGAGGAGTGGAGGAGGAAATAAATTCACCAGGGTTTCTACTCCTGATCATTACCCAATGACCCTTCTGTTAGAAATTGAGAGGTGATTTGAACTGTTCCTGCTCAGTAGAAACTGGGTGGGTGGGCGAGCCTCTAAAATCACCCAGGTTACTTACCTGCCCCAGAGGTGCCAGGTATTGACAGTTCCTGCTTTTAAACTGTTCACTGCAGCAAAGGCACCCGGCCAAAGCCACCGGAATCCTTTTCTACATACACAAAATTGGATCCCAATGACATCATTGGGACCCGACTGCAATTTTAACTTGCTAGCCTGAGCAGGGAAGTGCACTGAGTTTCTTAAATGGTCAACCTGGCGGGGAAAAGGGTCGAGCCAGAAGATGCCAAATCTTTTTAACTTTATCTAGTGTTCCTAGTGCAGCCAGAGGAGAAGGAGTACTCCTCCAGACTTCTCAAGGAAAGCTTAGGCTTTAGGCCATTTCCCTGCCACACTCTTACCCCTCACCCCCGATATGGATCTCAAGACCCCTGCGGGAAGCGCCCCATAGCTGTTCCCACCACCTATTTGGTCTTGGGCAGTGGTCTCTGTCACATCTCAGGCTGAAAGAATCACACTTGAAGTCACAGATTTAAATTTAACAAAGATTTAGCAAGTGTTTAATAAAGACTTCTGTTCACGGCTGCTACATATGCCATCTGACCTTACAACAACCCCCAGGTCAGCTGTTTTGCCAAAGCAAAGAGATACTTTCAGTTTCTCTTCCAAGTACCATATAGTCTCTAACATTCAAGCCCACACATACAATCATGACAGCCTCCAGGTCACACAACTTTCAAGAGGGTTGACACCAATTTCCCGCCCGGAACGTGTGGAAAGTCTCCAGCCAGAACTTAAATGAGGCTTTGGGGAGTTAAAATACAGCAGGCCTTAATTCATACACCATTAGTCGCCATCCAAAAACTGACCCAGAGTTAAAATCAGAGGCTGCAATTCTAGTGAATTTAGAATTGCGCCTAACTGTCATTCAAGCAGATGACACAAAACTGGGTGGGAGGGTGAGTTGTGAGGAGGATGCAGAGAGGCTTCAGGGTGATTTGGACAAGTTGAATAAGTGGGCTAATGCATGGCAGATGCTGTATAATGTGGACAAATGTGAGGTTTATCCGCTTTGGTAGCAAAAACAGGGAGGCAGATTATCAAAACGGCTATAAATTGAGAGCAGGGAATATGCAGCGAGACCTGGGTGTTCTCGTACACCAGTCGCTGAAGGTAAACATGCAGGTGCAACAGGCGGTATAAAAGGCAAATGGTATGTTGGCCTTCATAGCGAGAGGATTCGAGTACATAAGCAGGGATGTCTTGCTGCAATTATACAGGGCCTTGGTGAGGCCACACCTGGAATATTGTGCGCAGTTTTGGTCTCCTTATCTGAGGAGGATGTTCTTGCTATAGAGCGAGTGCAGCAAAGGTTTACCAGACTGATTCCTGGGATGGTGGAATGAGGAGAGATTGAGTCGGTTGGGATTATATTCGCAGGAGTTTAGAAGAGTGAGGGGGGATGTCATAGAAACGTATAAAATTCTAACAGGACTTGACAGGGCAGATGCAGGAAGGATGTTCCCGATGGTGGGGGAGTCCAGAACCAGGGGTCATAGTCTAAGGACACGGGGTAAACCTTTCAGGATTGAGATGAGGAGAAATTTCTTCACCCAGAGAGTGGTGAACTTACGGAATTCGCTACCACAGAAAGCAGTTGAGGCCAAAACATTGTATGCTTTCAAGAAGGAGTTAGATATAGCTCTTGGGTTTAAAGGGATCAAAAGATATGGGGCGAAAGTGGGAAGGTTACTGAGTCGGACAATCAGCCATGATCATAATGAATGGCGGAGCAGTCTGGAAGGGCCGAATGGCCTACTCCTGCTCCTATTTTCTATGTTTCTATGTGTCTATGTTTCTAAGCTCTATGGTTGAATGTCTAATAAACACTCATTGCCCAGACTTATCCAGGCAAGAGTTGTATCCTTTGGGAAAAGAATGGTAAGTATTGAAAGTCAGAGAAGGATAAAATAACTAGAAAGAGAGAATATTTCACTGACTGTATATTTTAAATTTGATTCTAATAACAATACAATGTGAAGAGGAAGAGTAGGCCTACCATAAAAAATAGAATAGAATCATAGAATAGAATGGTTACAGTACAGAAGGAGGTCATTCAGCCCATCGTGTCCATAAAATGTAGTAAGTTATAAATTGTTACAGGACTGGATGATGCAGTAACAACTTTTCATTTATTACTGAGTTCCAATCCATTGCAGAGAGGATTATGGTCACCTCTGTCTCTGGTGAAAAGATTCAGCAACATTGCTCCTTTAAAAATATATCAAGCATTGGTATTGAGTTATGATTGACATTTTATTGTTTTTTCCATAATTTGGGCGTCAATCAATCTGGAGGCAATGACAATGAGGTTTCACTTTGATTAGATTTTCTGGTTCATAGATTCATTATGTTTCAAGCAGTAGGAGCATTGCCTTTTTCTAGATTGATTTACTTCTTAAATGCTTGTGCCAGTATAATTTCATTATGGTGACTTTAAAATGACCTTATTGTATGACTTGATGCCTTCATTTTAGATCCTAGCCTCTCAGGGCTGATCTTTCATTGCTGCACAAGAAGCAGTCAGTGGGAACCACAGAGAGCAAAATGGATGTGTTGGCTGTAGCTAATTATTGATGTATTCAAGGAGAATATAACTGCAACATGCAGTCTCCTACAATTTGTACTCAGAGCTGGTGCACGGAACTCCAAATACATTATTGAGCAGTTGCTCATCAAATATTTACTACCCTGCAACCAGGGACTGCAGGTTCTATTAACTGAAAAAAACTTGGCAGTGTAAATTCAAAAAAAAATTGATCTCAAGGTCCTTTGAATAAAAAATTTTGTACAAATTTGCACAGTGCATGTATTGCCAAAGGATGAATGGTTATTATCATCAATAATTTGCATTTATGTAATGCCATTAACATAAGAGAAGTGTCTCAAGGTGCTTCAGATGAGCTGAGGTAGGGAAGAGGATGTACACAGTCTCCAAGATAGAGAGCATGTGGGGTTAGAGGCTCAGCTAAGGGTCAAACAGGACACTGAGGCTGTGAACAGTCTGATACAGCCTGAGACAGTGACTACAGAAGGGTTTGGACCTGGTGGTATGAATAAGGTGGTGGCAGTGATCAACGACGGTGATTTGTTCTTTCCAATGTTTAGTGGGAAGATCTGACTCATCCAGAACTTGGTTAATGTGCAAATCAGGCTTCTGATGACATCATCAAGGCCTGACTGTTACTTTTACTTGGGGTCTGAGTGGGAGAACAGTGGTGGCTTCCCAGAAGCCAACGCCATGGAACAGAAGCCAAGGCCAGGGAACAGAAGCCAAGGCCAGAGGGAGCCTGTCCACTAAGGCAATTTTTAAAACTTTTTTGTAAAGTTCCTTATCAGTTATGAGGATCAGGAATGCCCCTCTGGGCCCCACAGGGAAACCTAGAGTCCCTCCTGCCCTAGGCCTCCTACCTCTCTCAATCGCAATTTCCCTCCCTGAGATCTCCGATGCACTTGCCTTGCACATGACCTGTCTCTGTCGGTGGGCTGAGCTGCGTGATTTCAAACGGTAGGCAGCTTCTTCACTGAGTCAGTGAGCGGCACACCAAATAGGCCCTGCCATTAAAATCGGCCAAACCTCCCTGCAGCCGGTTGAGGCCAGGCCAGCTGCTCACTGGGCCATTTTTCCATTTGGGAGATAAAATTGACCCCAATGTATCAACTGTCAGACAGGTACAGTTAAGACGACTTTTGGACCTTGTGGGATGAACAAGCCAGCTTTGAAATTGATGGCTTTCCACCAGTCCGTTATGAGTGGAATTTTACAACTGCATTTACCCAGATAGTGACTCGCTGTCAGCTGTCACTCAGTTGGTAGTACTCCTGCCTCTAAGTTACAGGTTCTGGGTTTAAGTCCTGCTCCAGGACTTGAGCCCAACAGTCAAGGCTGGCACTCCAGTGCAGTACTGAGGGTGTGCTGCACTGGTGGAGGTGCTGTCTCTCAGATGAGACATTAAACCTAGGCCTGGTCCGCCCCCTCAGATGGACGTAAAGGTCCAATAGCATTCTTTCGAAGAAGGGCGTGGGAGTTTTCCTGGTGTCCTGGCCAATATTTATCCCTCAATTAACATTATAAAAACAGATTATCTGGTCATTGCCCCTTTGCTGTTTGTCAGAGTTTTGCTATGTGCAAATTGGCTGCCATGTTCCCTGCATTAAGACAGTAACTACTCTTTAAATGTATTTAATTGGCTGTAAATGTTCTGTTGGTTGTGAATGATGCGATGTAAATGCAAGTCTCTTTTTGTTAATCTCACAGCGGGAGGTGCTTGTGTGGATGGAGCGTTTCCTTTTCGAGATTGAAGAAGGTAAAAATGCCAAATACACTCATCGTCCTTGAAAATCACTCAGCAGTCAGTTCGAGCTTGAGATCACGGGCTGGATTTTAAGAGCAGGCAAGCTCAAAAAACGGCGGCCCGCCTGCATGGGTCACATGCCAAAGAGACGCTGCGATCCTAAGCGATGCAGCTCATTTAAATAGCCGGGGCGGCCCACCCCCCCCCCCAATCATATGGACGGGGCGAGCTGTCCGTCCCCAGCAATGGAATCAGCTGCCTGTGCACAGGATTGTCGCCATTTTTAAAGGGCAGCCAGCCCTGCCAGCATATTTAAATCTTTAAAGAAAGATCCCCCAAAGTAAAATAAATAAATTTCTTATGCCCCTTGCCCACCCTCCCAAAAGCAATTACATTAACTATTTGCCCTTCTCCCACCCCCACAAAATCAATTACCTTTTACATTTGACGCCTGACACCATTGCTAGGGACGGACCGCCCACCCCCTCCACATCATCAGGAGGGCGAGTTGGGCGCTCCGCCCTGGCCATTTAAATGAGCTGCCATGCTGAATAGCGCAGCGGCTCCGCGACGTGCGGTCCGCACGGCCGGACCGCCATTTTTGAAGGGCGGTGAGCTTATAAATTCCAGCCATATGACATCATTCAAAATTAGATTGGTTAGTTGAATGAAGGAATAGTGGGTTAAGGAATAGGAGAGAAGGGAGACTAAATGTGATCCGAACTATTTGCTCACGTGGAGGGTAAATGATAACCCGGACTGTTGGGCCAAATGGCCTGCTTTCATGTTGCAAAATACTGTGTTCAAATAGGCAACGGAGAAACAGATTTGTCTTTCAGAAACTAAAAAACTCTTTGAGTCCTCAAGAGGGTTAAACAAACCATTTTGTTCAGTTTATAAAGTAACCCATTAGCATAGGCTAACCGCTACAGTCATGTAACATGTTACGAGAGATTAGTTCATTCCTTTGCCAGTTTTCATTGTGATGTTCCACGGATCTCAGTCAGAAGTAGCTTATGAGCAATGCACCAGATGTTCTTTTACAATGTGCCTGGTATTTTCAGAGTGTTTTAACACACGAATAATCTGAACACAAGAAATAAGTGCAGGAGTAGACCATATGGCCCATCAAGCCTGTTCTGCCATTCAATACGATCATGGCTGATCTTAGGCATCAACTCTACTTACCGCCCGCTTGCCATATCTCTTGATTCCCTGAGAGACCAAAGCTCTGTCTATCCCAGTCTTAAATGGATTCAACGATGGAGCATCCACAACCCTCTGGGGTAGAGAATTCCAAAGATTCACAACCCTTTGAGTGAAGTAATTTCTCCTCATCGCAGTCCTAAACGAACGACCCCTTATCCTGAGACTGTGCCTCCATGTTTTAGATTCCCCAACCAGTGGAAATAATCTCTGAGTGTCCACCCTATCCAGCCCCTTCAGAATCTTGTATGTTTCAATAAGATTGCCTTTCATTCTTCTAAACTCCAGAAAATATAGGCCCAATTTTATTTATTCGTTCGGGGGATGTGGGCATGGCAGGCTAGGCCAGCATTTATTGCCCATCCCTAATTGCTCTTGGGAAGGTGGTGGTGAGCTGCCTTCTTGAACTACTACAGTCCTTACTCAGCCTCCCATCATAGGACTACCCCCTCATCCCAGGGACCAATTTAGTGAACCTTCGCTGCACTGCCTCCAATGTAAGTATATGCTTTCTTAAATGTGGTAACCAAAACTGCACACAATGCTCCAGATGTGGTCTCACCAAAACCCTGTACAATTGTAGCAGGATTTCGTTTTTCCTGTACTCCAAACCCCTTTCAATAAAGGCCAACTTGCCATTTGCCTTTCTAATTGCTTGCTGTACCTGCATGTTAACTTTCTGCGTTCCTTGTACAAGCACACCCAAGTCTCTTTGAATATTGATACTTACAAGATGCACACCTTTTAAAAAAAAATTCTGCTTTTCTATTCTTACGAACAAAGTGAATAACTTCACACTTCCCTACATTATACTCCATCTGCCATCTTGTTGCCCACTCACTTAACCTGTCTATATCTCTTTGCAGCCTCTGTGTCCTCCCCACAGCTTACCTTTCCACCTACCTTTGTATCATCAGAAAACTTAGATACATTACTTTCTGTCGCTTCATCTAAGTCATTAATATAGATTGTAAATTTTTTTTTATTTTAGAGATGCAGCACTGAAACAGGCCCTTCGGCCCACCGAGTCTGTGCTGACCAACAACCACCCATTTATACTAACCCTACAGTAATCCCATATTCCCTATCACCTCCCTACACTAGGAGCAATTTACAATGGCCAATTTACCTATCACCTGCAAGTCTTTGGCTGTGGGAGGAAACCGGAGCACCCGGCGAAAACCCAGATGGTCACAGGGAGAACTTGCAAACTCTGCACAGGTAGTACCCAGAATCGAACCCAGGTCCCTGGAGCTGTGAGGCTGCGGTGCTAACTACTGCGCCACTGTGCCGCCCCAAATTTAAATTCCACCAGCTGCCATGGTGGGATTTGAACCCATGTACCAGGGCATTAGCCTGAGCCTCTGGTTTACTAGTTCAGTGACATTACCCCCATGCCACCATCTCCCCCTGAGATCCCAGCACTGATCCTTGCGGCACTCATTATTTACTGCCTGCCAACTTGAAAATGCCCCGTTTATGCCCACTCTTTGCTTGGCTTCACATAGTTATCAGAGGCACCAGAATTTCTATCTTTGAACCACTATTGCAGATGGGTATCAAGACAAATACAAAGCTGAGGAGAGCTGCCAGATCTCATCAATGTCTTTCTACATTGTTTAAACATTGCTTACATTGTTTAATACTGGCTTCTCATGTCATTATCTTTGAAGTGTTTCAGCTCTCAAGAAATTCCTTTTTGTTCTGTATCTCGGAGCTGACTTGCTACATCCATGATAGGTTCTTGTTAAGACATTGTGACAGTGCCCTTTCTCTTTTTATTCCCCAAAATATACTTTATTCATAAAAATCTGTAAAAAAAAATTACAAAACAGTTCAAAACAGCACCAAGTTGACATTCCAAAAAGTGTAAAGGAGACCAGTTTTCTTCAATACAGGAGTGAGTTGCCTCACAACCCTTCCATTCCATTTTACATGCCATGTACATTTTACAGCAAACCCATATTTGGTGTATACAGCCCGAGGGGTTTCCCATGGGTCCAGCCCCTCAGTTCACTTTGGTGGGACAACCTTACACAGTGGTCTTTCCCCATTGAGCCTTTGTGGTGGCTGTCCCAAGCTTTAGTGCGTCCCTCAGCACGTAGTCCTGGACCTTGGAAAGTGCCAGTCTGCAACATTCGGTCGTGGACAACTCTTTTCGCTGGAAGACCAGTAAGTTTCAATCAGACCAAAGAGCATCTTTCACCGAATTGATGGTCCTCCATCAGCAGTTAATGTTTATCTCGGTGTGCGTCCCTGGGAACAGCCTGTAAAGCACAGACTCCTGTGTTACAGATCTGCTTGGGAGGAACCTCGACAAAAACCACTGCATCTTTCCACACCTGCTTTGCAAAAATACATTCCAGAAGGACGTGGGCTACACTCTCCTCCCCACTGCAGTCACCGCGTGGGCAGCATGCAGAGTGGGGGGGTGAGAGTCCAGGCGTGCAAGAAGGATCTGACGGGGAGGGCCCTTCTCACCACCAGCCAAGCTACGTCTTGGTGCTTGTTTGAAAGTTCTGGTGATGAGGCATTCTGCAAATAACTTTGGCAGTCTGCTTGGGGAACCATCCGACATGCCTGATGGATTGGTGGTCAAATGTGTTTTCCCACAGAAACTTTCCCACAAAGGATAGGTAGTACGGCACAGTCCAACTGGATGGAGCGTTCCGCGGCAATGTGACCAGGCCCATCCTTCGCAACTCCGGGGACAGATAGAACCTCAGCACATAGTGACACTTGGTGTTTACGTACTGGGGCTCTACACACAGCCTGATGCAGCTGCACATGAAAGTGGTCATCAGGATGAGGGCGACGTTGGGTACATTTTTCCCGCCCTTATCCAGAGGTTTGAACATCGTGTCCCTCTGAACTCGATCCATTTTGGATCTCCAGAGAAAGCAGAAAATGGCTCGGGTGACCTCCACAGCACAGAAGTGGGGTATGGGCCAGACCTGCACCACATACAGCAACAACGTGAGCACCTTGAACCTGATGTCTAGGTTCTTACTAACAATGGAGAGAGATCGCTGCTCCCATATGCTCAGCTTGTGTTGTACCCTGGCTACTCGCTCCTTCCAGGTTTTGGTGCACGCCCCGGCCCTTCTGAACCATATCCCCAGCACCTTCAGGTAGTCTGACCTGACAATGAAGGGGACAAAGGATCGGTCAGCCCAGTTCCCAAAGAACATAGCCTCATTCTTGCCGTGGTTAACTTTGGCTCCCGAGGCCAGTTCGAACTGGTCGCAGATGCTCATCAATCTGCGAACGGACAGCGGATTTCTTTCAGCAGACAGCCCTTTCTCCTTTGATATTTATATTCCACCTTTCACACTCTGCAAGACAAATTACAGCTGCTTTCAGCAGCCACTCATCTCTCTGCTCTCCCTTCACACTAAAAGCTAACTCTCATGCTACTCTTTGATTTCAGGTGCTGGAGTCGTTGCATAGGTAATAAATTGCTGAACAGATTTATTAAACAATAAATGGATAAGTGTACAGTAGTAATAGCACATTGTAAATTTACAACAGTTAGAAAGCTCAATAATCCTTTCTTGGAACATGGAATAATGTTTTTAAAAAACAGTTATCTAATATCTTACACTACACTATAAACATGACTAGACACAAGTTCTCTGAATATTAATTTTTGCTTAGCCTTTGGCTGACGACTATCCACTGAGTTTTTTTTCCCTCTGTCTCCAGCTCTGATTGTCTCTGTCCCTCTGGACAAGCAAAATTTAATTGTCTTTCACACTCAAAAAGTGTTGCTTCGGGATAATTTGTAAGTTGCACACCTTTACTAGAGAAAGGCAATCTGTCCCAGAGGGTCTCATTTAGGGTCCATTGGGAGGAGGGGGTGGAGGATTTTAGAGATTCCTTCTCGACTGATCTTTTGGCTGGCAGATGTCACTAATGGGCCTTTGCTGGTACAATATAAACGACTCCATCTCCAGGCGTAGGGAAGAGAGTCTCTGGCTTGGGGATAGGATGGACCAGCTTCTACTCTGCCACACTTATACTGCAGAATAGTTTCTTGGAAATTTGATGTCAACATATTTTAGGTTGCTCTTTCTTTGTGTGTTCAAGAAGGTAATATATGTAAATGCAGTGGGATTGAACTTTTAGCATTCAGTGTCAGTATCAAGCAATCCCATATCAGGCATGGAACCAGGTGCAGAGTATACCTCCCGACAAATCATAACCTCAGAATAGTGATCCCACTGTCTCAGGGATGAATTTTTCCACTTCTTACCACAGCCATCCTTAATGACACTGCCTTGCATAGAGAATGGCTAAAGATGGAACTGGAGTATTCTATTTGCATCCAGAGTTTGTACAAACCGTATTGGTATTGCCAGTGGAAAAAGTGTTGCAGCATACTGGTAGCAGTGGGAGGGTGATGGTGTAGCACAGGGGTCGGCAACCTTCATAACAAGAAAAGCCATTTTTTAAAATTTAGTTAGAAACACAATATTTGAAGAGCCGCAATGCTGTTACGCAAATGCCAATAATAATGAAAAACAAGAGAGAGGTATTTCAACAACATTTTAAAGGTTTTTACAAAAAAGTTGTAAATTGAATGATACTTTCTCACAAGTACAATGTTAATAAAAGCTTAAAAAAGATGAAACAAGCTAATTAATTAGTATCAAAATGGGGTTGATCGATCAGAATTGAAAGCTGCACATGAATCCTTAGTGATCCGCATACGGTTCCGGTGTGGCAGGTTACAGAGCCCTGGTGTAATGCATTGGAGCAGCAACACAGGGCTTATCGCCCACTCTCTGAGTTCCTATCTCTGCCACAGCACAATGTGCTGCCAGTCAGTGACCCCATGAGAGGAAAGGTGGAGCAAATTGAAGGATTACTTTTGTTAAACTGCCCTAGGTTTCATCATTAGGTGAGAGTCCCTGATCACTTTCTGAGGGCTTTTATAATCTAAAGGTAAAACTACGACCAGCTAAAATTTAGCATAAAGGTGTCAAGCCGTGGCTCAGTGGTAGCACTCACTCCCCTATACCAAAATTTTGTGGGCTTAAGTCCCACTCCAGAGACTTCACCATACAATCGCAGCTGGTCTACAGGGTAGTACTGAGGGAGTGCTGCACAGTGTTTGGTGCAATGTTAAGCTTAGGCCTTAACTACCCTCTCAGGTGGATGTTAATTATCCCATGGCCCCATTCGAAGAAGATAGGGGAATTTTCCCAGTGACCTGGCCAATATTTATTCTACAATCAATACCTAAAATAGATCTATATATTCATTTAATCACTGTTTCTAGGAGCTTGCTGCCTGTAAAGTGGCTGCTGCATTTCCTATATTACAACAGTGACTGCACTTCAAAAGAACCTAAATGGTTGGAAAGTGCTTTGGTATGTCTTGACATTGTGAAAGGTGCTATATGAATGCAAACCTATCTGTCTGCTTTCTATGATACAAGACAAGCAAGCCAATATGTTCCTATTTTTTCTGTAATGCAGTACAAGCTTCTTGGGAGTTAAGTTAGCCATGAGAAGGGTGTGATCAGCCATGCCCTCACCTCAGCTCAGTGAATAATCAGTGCCTTGCCGCTATCTGTTCTGTCTAACATGCACTGACAAGTTACGACAGGTGGTCATGAAGACCTGAAGCCAGCACATTAAATACATAAGAGTCACTAAGGGGGAAAGTTAACTAACATAGGCCTTCGCACTCTGGATGGTGGGAATGGTTATATAACACAGTCCAACACTTCCACAAAATTCTGAGCAACTCATGCGGAACATTGTTAAACTCCCTTGTGCAATGTCCTGTCATCATTACTGACTGATCTGGACTGACAGAGTAAAAATTGCTTCATGGTGGCATGTCACTTTGATGTTGTTTCATCTCCACAACGTACCTATACCTGTCACACTGTGTGTACTTTATACCAATCCCATCAATCTTAATGGCATTATTGGCATCAGATAAGCCAGTTAAGATCAATATTTGAAGGAACATCCCAAAACAAACCGATCCATTATTTTTCCAGGTGTTGAGTCAGCCAGACTGGTAATATGTGAACTTCAATCCAACGCGGTATTTCCTAGAGCAGGGTTCTACAAGCCCTTGTACCTGAAGAGCCTTTTGCCTAAAACATAAAACGATTGGGAGCTGCAAGACAAAAGTTTGGCATTTCTAAACCAAATTGCCAAGTGTCTCCAGTAGAATTCATAATTTACATATATAATAAATAAAATGTGTTAAATTTATGTATCAATAGAAAAAAGCAAATTTGAAATAGACCTAACTCTGAATTATCACATTTCTTGACTTTACTATAATTTTGTCAGTAAAGTCATCTTTAAAACAAATTTTAACTTAAGATGCGTAGAATAAAGACAATTTTGATTGTAGTGATAAAAAGTAGCTTCTAATAACACATGCAGAATAATTTATCATCTCAGCTATATTAGAAACAATACTAGTCACCACCATAAAACCTGTTCCTTGTATCAAAGGCATCATCTATAACCTTGGTGTAGCTATACCACTTGAACAGGTTTATTTAGAGAACAATGATGTTTTACATTAAAATAATCATTTTAAAGTGCAGCATAATGATTAGCTAATCCCCACAATGCAAACGCAGCTCTTACTTTTCTTGACTTACTTTTTTTGGCTTTTTTCATGATAATGAGATCCAACTGGAAAAGGTTGGCCAATGAGATCTCAAAGATGTACATGTAGTTCTGGAGCCATAGGTTGCAGACCCCTGTCCTAGAGGGAATAACATGCTAAACTGGTGACTGCGGTATTTTCCTGATTTATAGGACAGTTTGAAAGGATGGTGATTTGCATAAAATCAAGTCTCACCCACTGTGGACCTGTTCCTATTTCCTGAAACTTGCTGTGTGCTGCAGCACCTGAGTGCTGCAGGCAAAAAGTATGTCAAATGCTAATGCTGACAGCATGGAGGAGTCTGCTTCCAGCCCATGTGGAGTCTCTCCCGGTTAAAAACCACATCAGGATTGATATGACGTCATCAGGCCCCTATTTTAACATATGCATGGGGTACCCACCTCTTTCCAGCAATGCATTTCCGATATCAATCAGTGCACAGCCAAAATAGCCGTTGGACCAGTGTGCAGCGGGAACGGAGTAGCAAGTTGATTTTCCCAATTTTAACCATTCGCCTGTTCCATTCCCGCCGAATGAGTTGGCTTAAAATCAGGGCTTGTTCCGAAGCCGATATGGTGCCAAGTACATTCTGATAAAGGAATTCTCTTGGATGTTGCATGCAACATTTGAAATTGCTGGTAGCTTTTTAACGCCACATGACAGCAATGGAGATCTAAAACCACCCTTAAGTGAAGGAGAATATGAAATGATTTAAACCAGGGAATTAACAGTTGGATACATGCTTACGGCAGAAAACGGCATGAAAATTAGACTGAGACAGAAAAGTAAGGCAAACTGATTGGTCCATTGGAAGCAATACCTCTGGCCTATTTCTGAAGGCTTTAAAAGTCTTTCAGGTACTTTCCAATTTTTTTTTTACAGCTTGAAAAACTTTGGAGAATAATTTTCAGCAGGAGCATTTAATTCTGTTCGAGAAAGCTGAATTTTAATATCGACATCAAGGTAAAGGATCTCGGTGGTGATTCAATGTTAGGTTTTTACCTGAATAAGGCCATATTAATCACAACATACCTTCATGATTTCCATTACCAGGTTTAGATGACATGCAGGGCAATAAAGGAAATACAGAAGTTAGTGGCGAACAATTTCTCTGCACATTATCATTGCAATCGTAGGCATAACACATTACTAAAGAGGAACACCAAACATATGATGCCACACTTCTCAACATGCCCACATCTTCCCTGCTTATTGGTAGCTAAATTTCTAAAAGGCGTCCTTCAATAGGTGTTAGGCCTCTAATTAAGATATTCAGGGGTCCTGATGTCTGAATAACATCAGCCCAGGAGGCCTTAAAAAAGGGTCCCAGTAGGACCAAGGCCTGTGCAGATTGGACTCAGACCATCCTACTGCTAAACTGATATACTTTGCACATATTTTATTCCCTGAAAAATGGGCACAACATGTACAAATTTCTATACACGATGTTTAAAGCACTGCAGCAGTTTAAAGCAGCACATAGCAGTCGAGAAAATATTGGAAAATGCAACAGCCTCGGGGGTGTCAGAAGCTGTAAAGGCTCCCCAATTGTTGGACACATCCTTGGAGGTTCAATTGATAGAAGTGAAGGGCAAAAGGGCAAAACTGTTGGGCAATGAGGATAGGAAACCTCTTGGAGGCAGTGTGTAATGCAACCTCCAAAACCCCAAGAACTTTCACACCTCCTTGGGGAGGTTCAGTTATGTCACAAGAGTAGCTAAAGTAAGTCAAGGGCACTAGGTACCAAGGCACCTTACAGGAATTTCCTTGGAGCTGTTCCTGCTCCCTCACTGTAACTTCACTGGAAGTTTGGTGAAAACCCTGTTCATGTACGTAAGTGGGATTTCCATTTGAAGTTATGTTGGGAGAGCAGGAGAAGCCCCAAAGAAAATCATCCCCTATTTATTTCAGTGTGCTGCACTGTTAGGATGCTGTCTTTCAAATGAGACATTAAACTACCCTCTCAGGCACATATAAAATATCTCTTGGTTTTTGAAGAAGAGCAGGAGAGTTGTGCTAGTCAACATTCCTGATCAACATTCATCTCGAAACTAACATCACCAAATCAGGGGGAAAACACTCCGCTGGTTGGAGTCGTACCTAGCGCAAAGGAAGATGGTTGTAGTTGTTGCAGGTCCATCATCTCAGTCCCAGGACATCACTGCAGGAGTTCCTCAGGGTAGTGTCCTAAGCCCAACCATCTTCAGCTGCTTAATTAATGACCTTCCATCAATCATAAGCTCAGAAGTGGGGATGTTCGCTGATGATTGCACAATGTCAGCACCCTTCGCAACTTCTCAGATACTTTTTTTTTCATTCATGGGATGTGGGCGTCACTGGCCAGGCCAGCATTTATTGCCCATCCCTAATTGCCCTTGAGAAGGCACTGGTGAGTGGCCTTCTTGAACCACTGCAGTCCATGTGGGGTAGGTACACCGACAGTGCTGTTAGGAAGGGAGTTCCAGGTTTTTGACCCAGTGACAGTGAAGGAACGACGATATAGTTCTAAGTCAGGATGGTGTGTGACTTGGAGGGGAACTTGCAGGTAGTGGTGTTCCCATGCAACTGCTGCCCTTGTCTTTCTAGGAGGTAGCGGTCGCAAGTTTGGAAAGTGCTGTCGAAGGAGACTTGGTGCGTTGCTGCAGTGCATCTTGTAGATGGTACACACTGCTGCCACTGTGCATCAGTGGTGGAGGGAGTGAATGTTTGTAGATGGGGGGCCAATCAAGAGGGTGTCTTTGTCCTGGATGGTGTCGAGCTTCTTGAGTGTTGTTGGAGCTACACCCATCCAGGCAAGTGGAGAGTATTCCATCACACTCCTGACTTGTGCCTTGTAGATGGTGGGCAGGCTTTGGGGAGCCAAGAGGTGAGTTACTCACCGCAGGATTCATAGCCTCTGACCTGCTCATGTAGCCATGGTATTTATATGGCTACTCCAGTTCAGTTTCTGTTCAATGGTAGCCCCTAGGATGTTGATAGTGGGGGATTCAGCGATGGTAATGCTGTTGAATGTCAAGGGGAGATGGTTAGATTCTCTCTTGTTGGAGATGGTCATTGCCTGGCACTTGTGTGGCGCGAATGTTACTTGTCACTTATCAGCCCATTGTGGAGGGTGGGGGGATTGTAAAGATTTTTAAATATCAGTGCAATCTCTTATCCCTCAATTAGATGGTAATAAATTCCAAGCAATCCAGAATCATGTCTAGTCAGCCTCTGGAAGCTCACTGAGTGATCCTATTTATGATTACATTTCTATAAATTTCCATGTATTTACATATTTTGTGTAACTCTGTGACAGATTCCTCCTGTAATTATTACTCAATGATTCTATGTCCCACAGAATGCAATCAGTCCTTTAGTTAATCTTTCACAGTTTAGAAATTCTATCTATCTACATCTAAACAACACAAGGGACACTCTGAAGTTTTTCTTTCCACAAGGATCCTTTATAAGCAGATTAAGCTGTTACACTGAATCCTGATTAAACATTAACATCGAATGCTCAGCATTGAGTGCAGGAGAGCTTTGTGCTCAAGTTCTGCTTCACTGAGTCACTGGTACTTATTAAATGATTTTGTTCGCAATATTGGGTTAGACTAAAGAAAGATATTGATTGTACAAGGCTCACATTGATGCTACATTAATCACATAGAAGTTACAGCACAGAAACAGGCCATTCGGCCCAACATGTCTATGCTCCACATGAGCCTTCTCCTACCCTACTTCAATTAACCCTACCAGCACTTGGATTCACAGCAGAGTTGTTCAGTGGTCTGCATTATTCAAGAGAATCAGAGGGAGCAACTGCAAAGACTTCAAGGAGATGTTGGTATGTGGAGAAAATTACTTCCATATTAAATGCGCCTCCCCATTCTTGTACTCCAGGGCTGCAAAATTTGGCTCCGCAGTACCTGTAGTTTCAGTCACGCGTACGCATACACTTTGCAGCAGATCTCATCTAGGTGAGGGCACTAACATGAAGGTTAGGAGCGTGCGCACAAGTATGCAGAGTAGGCAGATCATGGCGTCAGTTAGCGTGTAATGCTGATTTGACACAGCGCTGCCACTTTCGGCCTCACTGCTCCAGCTAATGTTCTCTCTTAAAAGCGCACAGTTGAAGATGCATTCAGCAGCATGGTGGAGGACCCACCCACTGCCGCCAGTGCTATTTAAAGGGATCATCATATGCTCGAACCTGGCACAATCCCAATGCAAAGAAATTCAGGGCCATGTCACCTTCACAGCCACTGGCACAGCCGTCCTCACCCTACTCTGAGGCTGCAAGTCTGGTTGTAAGAGGTGGCAGAGTTCTGTGAACACCCCCTTTGTAAAGCACAGACAATGCACACACCGCTCCTGGTTGAGGTGGAGGTAAGGGAAGTGTTCCGGAAAGACCCTAGATAGATGCAGCCTCCTGTCGAGAATCCTTCTCCCCCTCCTCCTTCTCCCTCGACGAGGGAGGTTAGTTGCTGATTAATCTCTGCTGGCTCTGTTTAGGCTTGTAGAAGTGCTGGGTGTTTTGAAGAGTTCATTAAAGTTGGTGATGTCTGTAGGAAGCGGTGCTGCATGTGGAGAAGGCCTTGGTTGTGACTGCAGGAGTTCTGGTCAGACCACTTACTCCCAGTCATGGGGGTATAGTTATAATTCCCCTTGGGCTGCAACATGAGAGGGAGATGGAGCAGAGGCAGCAAAAAGGACAAGCTTCTCGTCGAGGGAGAAGGAGGAGGGGGAGAAGGATTCTCGACAGGAGGCTGCATCTATCTAGGGTCTTTTCGGAACACTTCCCTTACCTCCACCTCAACCAGGAGCGGTGTGTGCATTGTCTGTGCTTTACAAAGGGGGTGTTCACAGAACTCTGCCACCTCTTACAACCAGACTCGCAGCCTCAGAGTAGGGTGAGGACGGCTGTGCCAGTGGCTGTGAAGGTGACATGGCCCTGAATTTCTTCGCATTGGGATCGTGCCAGGTTCGAGCATATGGCATATTTATCATCTCCCAGTTTGCCATCCATTGGTGCATCTGAGAGATGTTGGAGGCTCCGTATGCCAGGAGAGAGGATTTCATTGTCTTCTCTCTGCAAGAGAGAAACAGATGGAGCATGCACGTGGTTTTGCCAGGATAGTGAGCTTCCTCATTGTGCAGGATGCCTTTGACTGCACACACATGGCTTTGCGGGTGCCACATCTCAATGTTGAGATGTACTACAAAGGTTACACTCACTATGCAGTTGATGTGTGACCTTGCTCAGCACATGATGCTGGTGAATGCCCATTATCCTGGCAGCAGTCATGACGTGTTCATTCTGCCGGGTATCAAGGGATATCTGCTTTACCCCTGCCTCTACTCTGCAATCCAACCACACCCAACCAGCAAGCTCACAATGAGAGCCATACTGCCACACAAAACAGCATAGAACAGACCACTGGGTGCTGAAGCAATGGGCAGCATTTTCCTGCCCACTGAATGGAGGCTGGCAGCCAATTTATATAATTAAAGGCCTTATTAAGGGTGATTTTCCTGGGCATTTTGGCAGCAGTAGAGTGCCCCCCCCCCAAACCACCGCATGCGGGAGGCTGCCAGCTTCATGGAGGTAGCCTCACTGCGGCCATCCGGTGGGCTGTTGCTGGAGATACCGTGTCCCAAAGAGGGGCGCATGTGGGCAGGTGAGGGGTCCCTCTCGATCCCCGACCTGCCTCTGCAGCACTCACCTCTCTCGGTGTGGCTGCCAAGGCTACTGAGCTGCTGGTCCTCTGATTGGGGGCTGGCAGCATTGACATTCCGCCCACCGTCCTTAATTGGACAACAAGTCTGGAGAAAGCCTAATTGCTGAGCCAGTCTCGTTGCCGGCAACTGTGGGCTCAGGACCACCCCCCCCCCCCACCCCCAACTTTGTCCTAAAGCCTGTGGTAAAATCCTGCCCAATGGTTCCACTGCCTGGAGCACTCTAGAGGACCCCTCCAGTATCCCGATTTGGTGTTCTACTGTATTCTCCACAACCTGGCCATCATGAGGGCACAGCGCTTGCCACCAGGGATATAGCGAGCAGCTCAGGAGGAAGAGGAAGGGAGGAGGCAGCCAGCCTCGTTCTGGCCGGGCTGTCCATGATCACTTTGTTCAATTACAGTTCCTACGATCACAATCACAAACCCCCATGTCGAACAATGCCATCCCTCCATTACTGACCGTCACGCTTGGCCACAGTGGCTGAAACAGTGGAGGAGACAGCAGATGGTCTCGCAGTATTCCATTATATTTCTCTTATAAATACACCTCCGAGCAGCAACGTAAATCAATGCATTCCTTCATCTCAATTCAAAACTCTCAACATGAGAATTTTCTAGAGACCAGGGAAATTTAATGCCGCCTCCCCTGGTAGAAGCTGTGTGATTATATCTTCAAAAATACAATTCACTCTTTGCTCTTCAGCAGTTACTTGTGTTGAAATATTTCTAAAGGATTAGTGTGAATAAAACAAATGAACCATAGAGATTTTTTTTTAACCTTGCTTTATCAACATAAACTGACATGTCTGAGTTGGACATGGGCAGGAAAGCAAGTCTGTCTGAAATAAATTCATCAATCATTAATGTTTGGCTTAATAAATATATATAAAATGCTGATTAATGTCAGTAATCTACTAAGACAGTATTGAGTTGACCTAATGGATATCGTTGACTAGCCTTGGGTGTCCTTATGGGACACTCCTAATTTCAGTAGAAAATGACTTACACACACACACACAATTCTCCTTCATGTGGGTACATTTATTTAACAAGCATCTACCACCATTCAGTAACCAAGGAAGTAAAGCACTCGCAACATTCAAAAGACACTCCTTTTCATCTCACCATTCTACCAGCAAATGTATTAAAAGGTTAAAGTTCATGATACTTAACGTGAATATGAGTATTGAGGTCACATGCCCAATGACAGATTTGATTATTCGTTTTTTATTGATTAATCAGGATTGCAATTGGCCGTACCCGGATTCCCAAATAGCCAACATTTGGCTAAGTGGAATTTTGTGTTGAATAACTGACCAGCTGCAGCCTCAGATAAGAACTTTGTTGCAAACTGGGCACTGCATTGTGAATTAGAGTCCAGATGGGGCAGGATGATGGACTGTTGGGGTGGAGGTTGCAGTCAGTAACAGCTGCTCAGGTGCTGATCTCAACCTGGTCATTGTGAAAAAGCATCAATGGGAGGGCATGCACCTCCCACAGACAGACAGTGAAGCCCATCCCTGGCTGTCCTAGGGTAGCTCCCAGCTTAAAGTGACAGAGCTGCCTCCCTGCCTGCTCCCTCAGCTGTCGTCGTTGGAGACCAACTCATTCCGCTAAAAGCAAATTCTACGATCCAACAATTCCGGTCAAAGCTTTTTTTAAAAAAAACTTACAACTTTTTCATTGAAGTTAAATGGGGACTCATCAGATACTTGTTTTTAATTTGTTTTTTATCCATTCTCAGGATGTGGGCGTCCCTGGCAAGGCCAGCATTTATTGCTCATCCCTAATTGCACTTGAGAATGTGGTGGTGAGCCGCAATCCCTATGGTGAAGCTACTCCCACAGTGTTCCAGGAATTTGACCCAGTGACAATGAAGGAATGATGCTTTATGTCCAAGTCAGGGTGGTGTGTGAGTAAGTTGAAGAGGAACTTGCAGGTGGTGGTTTTCCTTTGTGCCTGCTGCCCTTGTCCTTCTAGGGGGTAGAGGTCACGGGTTTGAACATCTCATCATGCCAGGGACTGGTGCCTACATTTCCTCTTTGTTCATTGTCTATTGTCAGGCTTCAGATGGTGAGTTTCGTAAAAGTAATAGAAAACCGATGAGGAAGTTACTGCATTGTTTTTCACAAGCTTTCAAGATAATATATAATTGAACACAGTTAATCAAATGAATTGATCTTATTTCCATTGCTAATTCCAACCAGCAGCATGCTAACAAATTAAAAGATACCAGGAGTTGGATAGTGTTTCTGAAACCAGCAGCTTCATTCACCTGAAAGTTATAAAATTAGAATAATGAAATGTTAATCGCAGATCAATGCATAGAAATGTGTTTGAGCTGGTGGGCTAGTGCAAGCTTGGTAAAGGGAACAATCCCTATTTTTCTGCCTACATCAATATGACGGATGATTCCCTTGCAGCCGGTAATCAGCACACACTTCCTGCCTGTCATATTGGAACCTTAGGTGCCCATTTAACGCCTGAAAACCAGATAGTGTCATCAAATTTCTAGTGTTGAGTGTTTCTCTGAACTAAATGTCCCACCACTGCAGATTATTTAAATTCAGCTACAAATGCTCCTAGTACCCAATCTTGCTGGTAGGTATCTTGGTCTGATCCAACCCATGAATCTGTTTAAACTACATCAAAAACCAACAGTAAACCACTATTAATGAGGGAGTAGATACCACTGATGAAGCAATAACATTATGCAGTCATTTGTGGGCTTTAGTGCTGAAGACACCCATGTTGCGTAATGCAGGGAAGTTGGTTCTAATATTAAATGAATGTAGGAAATATTATAGGCCGTATTTTCAAAGTAGAGGCGGAAAACAGAAATTGGGCCTGGTTTTGGGTCTGAAACCTGCCTCCTCTGGGAAGCTGATTCAGATTGCAGTTTTCAAGTGGGAAAGCTTTTGTTGGTATGGAGACTGGTTTCCTGTCGACTTAGAGCTAGTGGGATTGAAAGTGACAGTGGGTCGAATTGACTGTGGGGCTCATACAGACTCCCACGGCAGTCATCACTGAGGCTGGTTGTTGTCCTGAGGGAGACATTTGCCTTCCACAGCGCCAGAGGGAAGTGAGATGCCACAGGGGACCTGGAGGGCTGGCACTAGGGGTAGGGCAAACCTTTGCTTCAATATTGCCCACCTGGATCTAATGTTGGAGGCTATGAGGGAGAGGAGGAGGTCCTCTTTCCAGAGAGTGGCAGGAGGAGACCACCTCGTTGTGCAGCGTTTAGTGTTATCCCTCTCTGCCCCTTCTTCCTCCTCCTTTCTTACCTCCTGCTCCTCCCATGATGAGCTGTCTCCTTCCAAGGCCTCACTGTCCTCAAGGTCCACACCTCTCTAGACAGCCATGTTATGGAGAGCAAAGTAGACCACCATAATGACCGAGACCCTTGCAGGAGTGTATTGGAGGGCACCACCCGACCAATCCAGACACCAGAATCGCATCTTCAGAAAGCCGGTGGCCTGCTCAATGGTTGGCCTGCTGAGTAGGTGGTGTTGGCTGTTTTGCCTCTGTGCCTCTGTCTGGGATTCCTGTAGAGGGGTCAGTAGCCATGTCGTCAAGTGATTTCCATTGTCCCCTTGGATCCATCCACTCACTTTAGGAGATGGAGTGAAGTGCTGAGGCAGCCTGGACTGGCAGAGGATGAAGGAGTCATGGCAGCTACCAGGAAGGTAAGTGCACACATAGAGCAAGCTCCTGTTATGGTTGTGGACCAGTTGCATGTTAGAGTGGAGACCTTTCCTACTGATGGATCTCACTGGCCAGTCACTGGATTCCTTGATGGCCACATGGGCACAAGCGATGATGTCCTGCACCTGGGAGAATCCAATGATGGAGGTTGAACCCAATGCCCTCTGTGCCTGCGCAGGCCCATTTGTGTCAAAGTGGCTGCAGTCCCTGCCCTCCTGAAAAGGGCATCTGTCACCTGATGGCCTAATGAGATGCCGACTGCAAGATGCCGCCTATGTCCGCAGCTGATCCCTGGAATGACCTGGTTGCATAGAAGTTCGGGGCGACATAGCCCTTGACAGCTGCAGGTGACTGCCATGGGGGCCGTGAGGCCTCTGGTCACTGTGGATCAGAGCACACAGGTCAGAGGCCATCTGCTTGGATAGGTGCACTGGCACGCAGTCATTTGCAAGTAGCTGACTCTTGGGCAGTGCATCTGATGTCTTAGGTAGTGCCTTCCTCCCCTTACAGCCCCCTGCTGTGCTCCTCTGGCCTCCTGCTGTTCTGAAGGTTGCATTTGATGCAACTCATTCTGACTGCTCTGTCCATTGTCAGTGTTGCCTGCTCCCATCTCAACTCCCTCAGCTGGGCTTTGTTCATTCACCAGGCCTTCCCCTACCAACCCCAGTTGCCCCAGCGATACCAGCGGTCTCACGTCCCTCTCCGGCGTCCCTCTCCGGATTCCTGTCACTCTCCACTGAGAAATGCAACTCTTTCAGCTGCAGCAATAGTTACTCTGAGGCACATCTGAAGCTGCTGAGCTTTATTTGCTGCCTCTGCTTTATTTTAATCAGCCCTTCCCATAGCCTTCATGGCCCTCCACACTGTTCACATCTACACATCCCTGTCGTGTTGCCCCCCCTTCCCCCTCCCCCCCCCATGGCATCTTTCCCATTCCCAGCCTTTAGTTTGTGAACTGATACTGACAAACCTGTTAATGAGCTCTTTAATGAGCTCAACAGGCAATTAATTGGACACATGTGCCTGACCTCCCTCCCTCCCTGCTGGCTGCACTTTAAAAATAGCATCGTGTTCCGGAGAGGGGCGACCCAGTGTCGACCTCGGAAAACCACCCCCAGAGGACTTTGAAAATTCAGCCCAAATGTCAGAATGGTCCGCTGCATGTGTAGGGTTTAATAAATACTCCCGCTGACTTTAATTCCTGTCATATCCAGCATCTTCGCTGTTCTTTTTAGTTATTTATCTTTTGCTCATCATTATTCCTGAGGTTAACAGTCTGGTTATTTCATTGCACCTTTACATTTACATATCTTTCTCCCTCCATCTGATCTGTTTATTTCTAACGTGGCATCATTACAGTCCTAATAGACATGTTTATCACCCTCTCTCTCTTTCTCATCTCTCTCTCTCATCTTCTCCAATCGATTCTTTCCAAAGAGCCATTCGCAAATTTAGCCCTGCTCTATATCAGAGGGCGGGGGCTCGGTTAGCTCAGTTGGCTAGAGTGTGATACAGCAAGATGCTAACAGTGTGGGTTCAATCCCCATACTGGCTGTGCTAGTCCATGGACACCTGCCTCCTCGCCTTACCCCACACTTGAGGTGCCTCTCAAGTTGTACATTACCTCTCTAATGGAGAGAGATTCCTTTGGGACTACGGCCAGAACAATATCAGAGGCTGAGAAGGATTGCAGCTTGTCAATGGAGGGAAATGATCAACCTCATTGTTCCCAATACCTGCTGAGTGCACACATCAGGAAACTGTACACCCCAGCTAGTGCTTTCCAATGTCTTCATTTAAACAGGTGGAAAACTATTGATTGTTGCTGTGCAATTTCACAGTCAATCTTCTCAGAGCACTGCCAAGTGGAAAATCTCCCCAATAACACTAATGTTGAGATACTGCCCTTTTCGTGCCACATCAGCGCCTTCAACCTTTTGGAATTTTATTCATTGGTAACAGAAATAAAAATCGTTGGGGATGCATGACGGGCTGCTGACACGCTAACACCTGTTTCATACAATTGCACAAAGTCAACATTACCCCATTGGCTCTAAGCAACCATTAAAAGTGTTTCCTGGTGAGAATTATCTCTTGCTGTAAGGGAAGATACTGCTTTAAGTTTGAAAGCTGTAGCCTTGCAAACAGTGTGAAATTCAGCAGAAGAAGCTTCTTGCGGATTCCTTTGGTGGTTTGTTTGTTTGTTTCACTGACCTGGCAGGGTAAAGTGAGGCAGCACAGGTTGGCTTCCAAGAATGCCAAAACAGTAAAAAAAAAATGAAGGCCCTGGCATTCGCCGCTGGGTAGGGAGGGTGTATAATTGTGCCCGGGCAAAGGGAGCGGATTTCAAATAGTTTTAGGAAAAAAATATCTTTTCGTTGTGGGGAACCAGGCCACAAACCCGATCTGGTGGGTCCCACCTCCCTACACCTGTTTCTTCTGCTAGTCTGACCCTACCAAAGGCTGGGTTAGTGGGAACTCCTGACGTAGGGAGCCCCCTTCCCAAACTTACACCTTCCTCTCCCCCCGCCTCCCCACCCCCACCACTTACACTGAGAGCCTATTTCTGGGCAGGTGAAGGCTCCACCTCTCACATAGCCACCTCAGACCGTACCGTGCGAGACCCGAGCCCAAAGCCTCCGAGTCCCAACCTGATTTTCAGCCCTTCCGGGAGACCTCAGCCGGGGTGCGTCAGAAGAACCATGGAATTCTGGGGCTGGGATGTGAACTTTGTTGGATTTGTTCATAAATTGTTAACCAAGACCCTCCTCAGAAGTGAAGCATTGATGACCAGGGTTACATTTTCAGCTGGCGGAAAGGACTCGCAAAATGGCAGCTACATAAATTACTCACAAATTGAACATAAGCTCATCCTGGTTTATAGTGTGTGATTATTTTGTCAGTTCACCTTTCGCACAGTCATTAAGATGCTCCTTAAAAACTACCTCTTTGGCAAGGCTTTTGGTCACCTCTCTTTATGGGGCTCAATGTTAACTTATGCTTTGATAGCCACTCCTGCATTATTGAATGGCAGGGCAGGCTTGAGGGGCCGAATGGCCTACTCCTGCTCCTATTTCTTATGTTCTTATGCGGCACACCTTAGGATATTTTACTATGTTAAAGATGCTACATAAATGCAAGTTGTTGTTGGTTGTGCAATCATTTTGAAATGAAGTTTAATTCGCCATCTGGAAACTTTTGCCGCACACCAGTAGTGGCGAAGCAGTGTTAGTTTTTGATGGATTTGTAGCAGATCTGAAGTAGATTTTTGTTGGGGGGAGGGGAGAAGGGGTCCGTACATAAAGGCAATTTGTTATTTATGAGTTTTATTTGCATAATTTATTCAAATGTTCCATTCCACTCAATCTGCAGAATTGCACCATTTAACGCTCTACAAACAATGCATTGTAATAAATTTGTCTCAGTTTTAATCTGAATTTCTATTTCAGTCATTTCCTGGCACTATTGACCAAAAGCTTTGTTTCAGTTGGCGATATGGGCATGGCTGACAGTCTGAAATCTATTTGCGTTAAGACACTGATTGTCAGCGTGACAGGAATTAGTGCAAACAGGCAGATGTTCCCTGACTTCTGGAAAATTGTAAAAGCTGGTACTCATCTCAGCATTTCCAGTTATTTAAGTGTTAATAGGTCTCTGTGATTTTGCAATATTTAGATTTCTAAAATATCAGGCAGGCAGAAAATTACAACACATTCAACAACCTCAGGGCATCCCAAAGCTTTTGTTTTTTACAGCCAATTAAGTATTTTTGAAGAAGTGTAGTCACAGAAGTGTAGTTCGACAGCACCTTCCAAACCCGTGACCTCTACCACCTCGAAGGACAAGAGCAGCAGAAGTCACACACCATCCTGACTTGGAACTATATTGCCGTTCCTTCACTGTCGCTGGGTAAAAATCCTGGAACTCCCTTCCTAACAGCACTGTGGGTGTACCTACCTCACATGGTCTGCAGTGGTTCCAGAAGGCAGCTCACCACCACCTTCTCAATGACAATTAGGGATGGGCAATAAATGCTGGCCTGGCCAATGACGCCCACATCCCATGAATGAATAAAAAAAAACTATTGTAATGTAAGAATGGCAGCAGCCAGATTGTGCACAGCAAGCTCCCACAAATAGCACTGAGATAACAACCAGATAATCTGTTTTAGCAATATTGCTTAAGGGATAAATATCGGTCAAGACACCAGGGATAACTTCCCTGTTCTTCTCGGAAATAGCACCATGGGATCTTTTATCTCCACCTGAGAAGGTAAACATAACCTTGGTTTAACATCCAATACTTTGCAAAGCTATTATATTAATCATTCAACAATAGCAGCTCCTTTAACAAATGTAAGGCAAATCTAATAACACTATCTTCTTACACCAAAATACTTAGAGAAAACCCCTCCTATCTTACAGTGTTTGCAACTATTTTGGCAAAACATTTATCATGCACCCATTAATCTGCTGTCATTCATGTCTTAATTTACTATTAACTGAAGTAGTTAGTGATTGCTTGAAAGAGTTTTTCCTGCCCTTAAATAAGCTATTGACTTCTAAGCATTAAATGCATGGTTCCGCTGCCACGGTTATCTTGTGCAAAAATTGGAACACAGCTAAAAGATCAAAGAAGCCACATTTCCCAGAGCCAGAAGTCAGCTTAATTCGTTTGGAGGTGCTAAACGGTACGTCATCAATCTCCAGGATTTCCACAGATCTTCCAACAAAGTTACAGTGAACGAGCAGGAGAACCACTGTGGAAATTCAACCCTAAGAGTTGCATTTTAGGAATTGCTGCTAATCCTCCAAACCCTGAAAAGGAAGCAAGGCTTTCCATGGAGACAGTATCGAAGAGCAGACGATTCCAATGAGCAGTCCTGGATGACAGGCAGCAAAGGACAGAGGGACAGACTGCTGGGCCTCCATGGGAGGAATCCCAAAGAGGTCGAGTACCACCTCTCTCACCCTCGGGACTGCAGATCGGTGAAGGATAAAGTTCAATAATCTGGCAAGGGCTGTCAAGGTAACAGACCGACTGACCATTGTCCCTTTTCGTCCTTGGGCACTACAAGCAGGCAAAAAGCTATTCACTCTCTGAAAGCAATAACTGCACAAGTGACCCATTGTACAGCACAATGGTTAAGGGGGATCTTACAATCTGTGTTGCCATCTCCACTAACTACAATTATCTGCATGCAGCATTTTAAATCCCCTTCCTCCATTTTAACAGTGCCACACCAGAAGATCGATTGCATCTGTAGTTTGACGCCACCTGGGAGACATCCCTCAAGTGTGAGTCCCCAGCTGCTTTACTCAAAGTTGTTGTAGAGGAAGCTTGTGCACAATGCCCATGAGAAACAGCAGACCAAGGGACAGCAGAAAACTTACTCCCGATGAGGAATTGGTCATGTCGCTATTGGGGAGATACCTACTTGTGCTGTGGGTGATGGTGAGATTGATGGGACAGTGCTGGCAGCAGGTTAGTGAGTGCATGTAGATAGTTGCCATGGTACCCCGTGAAGTAGCTTGCAACCAGAAGCATCCACACCCTTCTCTGTCTCCTTAATCCCATGGGATTATATTCACTGTCCTTGTCTTACACCTCCTTTTCTGTCAGTCTATCACAGTAACAAAGAGCAGAGTGTGCTGGAGAGGAGGAAGATGATGACACAGAGAAGGAGGAAAGCTCTCTCTTTCTGGTGAACTAAGATGTTGATGATAACGATGATAATGTTAAGGAAGAGGATGCTGTGTATAAGACCACATGGGATTACCAGAGCAAGATCCTGCCCCAAATTCACTTACTCCAACCCCTTCCATACTATCCCTCATGCCAGTTACACTTTCACTCCCTCATGCCACCTCAGATTGTTTTTTTGACTGCACCACCCAAACCCACAATTGATACCATCTAGAAAGACAAGGGCAGCAGATGCATGGGAACACCACCACCTGCAAGTTTCCCTCCAAACCGCACACCATCCTGACTTGGAACTATATTGCCGTTCCTTCACTGTCACTGGGTCAAAGACCAGGAACTCCCTCCCTAACAGCACTGTGGGTGTACCTACACCAGATTGACTGCAGCAGTTCAAGAGGGCAGCTCACCATCACCTTCTCAAGGGCAATTAGGGATGGGCAACAAATGCTGGCCTGGCCAGCGATGCCCACATCCTATGATTGAATGAAATAGTGTTAGTAAGGAGCTGACACTGCTTTCTCCCAGGTAGTAATGAGGTGGGATGAGGAGAGCAGAGTCTTCAATATCCCTTTGAACCACCAGAAAACAGCTCCAGCCTTTGGCACGAGTGCAACCAACTGACGCACAACAGTCACATTTATAAAGGCATGTTCGTCACAAGTGGTCATAACCCTGACAACGTTTAATCACAAGGCATTTCTGCAATTACTAATACTTAATATGATATGCTGTGTGCTTTTCTGTTCTGCAAATGAGGCAGGATTGTAGGGCTCCAACTAGATGAATCTCTAGTACCACCAGTTAAAAAACTCGAGGTACTAGATTACTTGGATTAACTCTGAGTGGGAAGTACCACTGAGGGAAGTATTATTACCACAGAGCTGATTATTAATTGAATCAGCATCAGTGTAATTATCTCTTAAATGATACCAGAATCTGAAAACAGGAAATGGATACAAGGGACATAGCCCATAGTCTCTCGTCCCCTGGGCACACAATCTCTTATGTGAGGCAAAGAAAAGAGAGAAAACACCAGAAGCCAATTTAAGAAAAATTCTGGGATGTTCTTCTCGGCCTCCCACACCTGCCCATTCCTCAACAAAGGCAAGTAATTTCTGGGAAACTGCAGTAAGTCATCGAGCTCCCTATTCCCATCTACTCTCTAACTCATCCGTTACAACACTGAGACCAAGTCACACATTCCAGCTATTCAGATGCTGACCGAGGCTGCTGGGTATTTTCAGTATTTTCTATTTTTATTCCAGATTTCCAGTATTTGCTACAAAAGCAAATAATCTGCTGCTGTTGGAAATCTAGAAAGAAGCCCAGAAAATGCCGGAAAACACCCAGCAGTTCTGGCAGCATCTGTGAAGAGATAGAGTTAAACGTTTCAGCTTGATGACTTTTCATCCAAACTGCCTGACCTGCTGGTGAGTGTTTTCCAGCATTTTCTGTTTCTATTCCAGTTGTAGATTTTTTGTGACAGATTTTAAGGCAGTTCAATACTGACACCTGCTGGACACAGACACAAGATTCAAGCTGATAACTGGTAAAATGAAGCCAAATAAATGAATGGGTTAATTTTGCAGGTCTTTTATCCTCTTGGTAAAGGTATCAAGATGTCTGAAAGAAATAGAGAGTGACAAAGATGGCCTTTTTTATTTTTAGATCAGACATCAGGCCAAGATAAATTAGAAGAAGAAGAACTTGCATTTATATAGCACCTTTCACAACCTCAGGATGCCCCAAAGCGCTATCCAGCCAATGATGTACTTTTGAAGTGTGGTCATTGTTCTAATGTGGGAAACACCAGCTAAGTTATGCACAGGAAGGTCCATGACCTACAATGTGATAATGACCAGATGTTTATTTTTGTTGATGTTGGTTGGAGGATAACTTTTGGCCAGGACACCAGGGAGAACTCCTCTGCTCTTCTTCGAAATAGGGCCATGGGTTCTTTTATATCCACCTGAGAGGTCAGATGGGGTCTGGATTTAATATTTCATCCAAAAGGCAGCATTTCCAGCAGAACAGCACTCCCTCAGTGCTGCACCCGAGTGTCAGCCTTGATGATGTGCTCAGGTCTTTGGGGTGGGACTTAAATCCACAACCTTCGACCTCAGGTGCAAGATTGTTATCAACCGAGCCAAGGCTAACACCAAACTACAGCAAGAAAGGGAAAAGATACCCATTCCAGACACAAAAAAGCCCTGTCAGACAAACATAATGGGAGTCATAATCAAATGTCGTCAATCCCAGCAGGAACGGGAGCATACTGACTTCAGTCATTGGTGACCTGGGGTGGGGGTGTGTTGCATGGAGCAGTCTTGTCCAATCAATTTTTAAGCCACTTCATGGACTCCCAGGCTGCCTGTAACTTTTGCAGCCTGGATGAGACTGTGTTCCCTGTTTTCACCGAGTGTGAGAGGTTGCAACCCCTGTTCCATTATTTGAAGGGGCTTCTCCTCAACCTCTGGCTCCACTTCAGTCCCACGTTTCTCATCTTCAGTCACCCGGTGCTGAGGAGGGGAGTGGACCTCCTCGTGGGTCAACTCCTGGGCCTGGCCAAGGTGGCCATCCCTTGGGGAGGAAGCACGCAGTGTCCACAGGTACACTTGAGATTTTCCACAGCCGAAGGGCACCACAGGGACTGGAGTGTGCAGTGGATACAGGGAATAATATTATTATTTAATTTGCTAAGCCCTTTCAGGAGTGAAATTAGGAAATACTTCTACAAACAAAAGACGGTAGAGGTTTGGAACTCTCTTCTACAAACGGCAATTGATGCTAGATCAATTGTTAATTTTAAATCTGAGATTGATAGATTTTTGTTAACCAAAGCTATTAAGGGATTTGGGGCAAAGGCGGGTGTATGGAGTTAGGTCACAGATCAGCCATGATCTCACTGAATGGTGAAATAGGCTCGAGGGCTAAATGGCTTACTTCTGTTCCTATGTTCTTTTGTTTTCTTTATGTTTTGGGCTTTATCAGTTGAGCCCCTCTAAACGGGGCTCTTTTATTAGATTTGTTTGTGTTGATGACACTGAGGCAAATATCCATATGGGATAACAGAAAAAGCATAAAGACTTTAACATTATATACCCTCTAAAAGCAATCATCTCTGCTTTCTAATCAGGTCAAAGCTGTTTATACTCTGCCTTAAGTCATTGCTCTGAGTTTATACCTCTGTGACTGTTAGCCAAATAGCTGAGAATCGATGTGTAAATAGTTAATAAACCTTTGGATTCCTACAGGTCAAGTCGTCAGACTGCACGTTTGTTTTTTCAAGCACCAAGGGGATTAGAAAATAAGTAACAACAGTCGCTGTGGGAACCTTATAGGGATATGGTTCCTTGGTTACCACGTTAACTCCCTGTAGTGGTGAGAGTTGCAAAATAAGGCCCCACCTTACTGCGTAAGAAAGAGACACAAACAGGAGCAGAGAGAAAAATACAATAACTCCAGCCAGCGTGTTCATAACAATTATACCTGTAAACATCTTCAGGAATTACATTTTAACTAACCATATGGAGCCAGCACTTGGCAACGACCAATGGATCAACATGAATGGTTTAATTGTGTGCAGTTCATTCTTTATGAGGGTCATACCTTTTGTCCTATGCTTCCATAAATTTCACTCTAGATCCGTCCATGCTCACATTACTGCCATCAAAAGAAGTTGTGGTCAACTCACACCAAGGCCTAATACCCTCCTTTGGCTGGCTGGGAGCTGCTAAGGGGCAAGAGGTACTGCCCGATAACACATCCCACTGGAAGATTACCAATTGTGCCCTGTGGGCTAACAACTGGAACTCCGGCCAGTGCGGCTCAGATCTAGAATTTGGGGTTGAATCAGTGATTTTTTTTATCACCTCATTTCCCTTCACCCACCCCTGCCACTTCTGGACATTCTGATGAAAGGTATTCAACATTAAGAGGGCTCCATTTACAAACATGTCCATTGGCAAATCACCCAACACCATCTTAGCACAGGTCACAGATCAGAAAACCTTACAGAGGAAAATAACAACAATGAGGTTTTTGCATTTCTCATAATAAATGCTCTAATTGCAATTTATTTATAAAGAGAAGGATTTTTTATTTCATTGTATCTTTATAAACAGGAATGAACCATCAAAGCTCAGCCCTCTGATACCCTAAGTCTTCCATCACATTATTCTGCTCTACTCTCTTCAAATGAAAGGGAGGAAATCACTAACGGTCGATCTTCCTGCATCACCCATTTCCTGGGTCCGTTTATCATTCATTTCATTCTTAAGCCACAGCTTTCTGATAACATGTGGAGCTATTCTCGGGCCTGTATTAATACCACTTGCTTTGTGCTGAATGTTAGTCTAGTTGGTAATGCTACTCAATACTACTGGACCACACTCAAAACGTCAGATTAAATACTGCAGTAAAGTTGATGAGGAACCTCAATTAAATCAATTCTGGGAGAGGAGACATCAGTTAAATAAACCAGGCTGCTAAGCAGCAGTGTTATAAGTGATGTTTGAAATGGTCACACTCCACATCCATTCTGTCACTCCAACATTTTGTCAGATATATCAAGTGTAGTTTTCAGGTGATGTGGCAGGGACTAATTTGCCCAGAACATGCAGACATAACCCAGTTCCCATTTTAAAGTCATGCATTCTGTCCTTGTTTTTGCATGTTCATAAAAAATTCCTCCATCCACATTTATAATGCAAGTTTCCTATGTAAACTTGTCACACTGTAATTACAGTCTCTCACAAGTGGTGGCACTACAGTGAGTTTTTAAAATATATCATACAGAAGTTTATCAGCTTAAAATGTGGAAATGTTATCGCAAAGCATGTCTGATCTACAAAGTACATACGATACAAGTGCATTTTATGTCCATTCAGTGTTAAACAAACTGTTCCAAAAATGTCACATTCCAGGACAGTATAAAGAGTGAAAAGCTCCACACTGAGTCACCTCAAAGTCTGTGGATTTTTAATTCTGAAATGCCCACAGTTTACATGCACTGAGTAAAAGATGGCAGGATAAGGAGTAATGGGGAAAAAAACTATTCACCGAGTCATGAAAGAAAACATAATCATCTAAATGTGGGTCTCTAAGTACCTTCTTCATATTAATAACAAGCAAAGTTTGATTTGGAGGGCAGTCACTATAATATGTTATTGCAGGATTGAGTCTGTGGCTTTCAAAGCAGTCAGGCTCCTCCCATTCTACAGCTGTAATTAATGCAGTGATCCAGCTAAGCAACTAGAACAGGATGTGTGATTTGATGAAGGTATACTTTCCAGAGTAGGGTTGGGCAGAGCCGAACTGCAAAGAGTCAGTCTGAATTCTGCCACACAACTCTCAGAGAGAAAAACAAATCAAAGGGGAACAGAGGGAGGAGATTGATGATTCTAACTAAAAGCAAGTAAGGAATGTGCAAGGTAAGATATTGTGTAGGTTTTGAGTTGTACTTAATGCAATTTTAATCATTTGGCTAATGGTTCATCAGGTGAAACGGCAAAATCAGGAAACAAGTAAAAATCACTTCTGAGACTGTGAATCAAAAGTTCTCTTTTGTTTTTAAAAAGTGAATTGGTGCAGACTCTTTAATGCATTTAATGCACGACTCTTTAATGCATTAATGTCACCAAAAAGAAAAATTCTTGAAGAGGAAATTAAATGAATGTAGGACAATGTTCGAGGAATAAATGTGATGTCATTTTTAAGATCTTTCTTTTGTGGATATGGGTAACTTAGTGTTAATATATCCATAGAAATGTAGACGCTCAAATTACTTCAAGGCTTTATTTTGCACATGAGGCCTATGTTTTTAGGTAAACTACTTCCTGGTCAGTCATGAAACACAGTTGTGGATTTCCCCAGTACCTACTCAGGTATCACAGTGATTTATATTTCTATTAACAACAATGGTGACAACTCAATAACACAACAGACAGGCTAGTCATCTAGTAAATGTGAAAATCAGCTCCATTGATTTAATAAACATAGTACCTTGGAGTCTACAGGAATTAAAGATTAATCTCCTGGAAACTGTTGTAAGCAACCCAGGAGAAAAGGCATTGAGACATAAAAGAAACTGTGTTTCCTTGCCAATTTTCTTTCAACACTTCCACCTATTAGTTCCAAGAATACTGCAGATGGGGAAAAGAAAAACTGTTTAACTGAGCCGGGCAGTTGAAACTGGAGGTCATGTAAAGAAACCACCAGGAATATGTCCAACCAGAGTTGGCAGCTCTAATAGCACCTGTATTTGTCTCTCGGAAACATGTGATAATGCATTACTTTAATGTGCAGCAACAGTTAGTAAAGTAAACACAGCAGAAATATTCCATGACAATAATGAGCTGAAAGATAAATAAACTGAGGGCAGAACATTGGCCGGAAAAACTCCCTGCTCTTGCACAGTGTCATGGGATTGGGGTCTTTAATATTCACCTGAACAGACAGGGCCTTTTGTTTAACATTTCACCCGAAGGACATTAACAATGCAGCACTGCCTCAGTACTGCATGAACATCTCAGCATAGATTATATGTTTAACGTCCAGACAGTTTTGAACCCAGATCTTCTAGTTTACAAGTAGGTCTGCATCGGTGCAGACTCGTTGGGCCGAAGGGCTTCTTCTGCACTGTATTATTCTGTGATTCTGTGACTTCAAGCAACTAAACCAGATATTTGTAATGGTGTATAGATACTGCTCTTTCTTGTCAAAGAAAAATTGCGAAGTTGCTTCATAGTGTCAGGGCCAAGGTCACAACACAGCTGTTATGGGGTTTGGACTTTTAAAAAAAAATTCCCCCTGTCATTTTGTAGTAGGTAGTCCATTTTAGATTGAAATACTCGAAATACAAAATGGGGAGATATGTAAAATTGGCTAGTGATTTGCTGTCACCCCTTTTTGTGTGGTATCGATGATGGGTGAGTTACATTCCACACCTGTAGTTGGCAGCTGATTTTACCAATAGTTGAAAATACTATTTTAATTTGCCACGACAGCAGGATAAAGTTGCCGAAAACATTCCTTCCTGCTGAAGATCCTCTAGAATGCTGAAGGGAAGTGTCTGCAACTGAAGCATCTTGATATTTGCTCCAATTCTAGCTGTCAATAATCAGTAGACAATCTAACCACAATGTAGGTCAAATGAAGCATTTCCCTCAACTAATTATTGGTTTTTTGAAAAAAAAGGCTTATTCTCAGAGACATTAAGACAATGGCTGCCATCTTTGGTTTGGAAACCCAGTTATGAAATCCATTTTTTTTAAATTAGGTGTGGGTGTCATTGGCTAAGCCAGCATTTGTTGCCCGTCCCTAATTACTAGGCCATTTCGGAGAGCATTTTAAGAGTCAACCACATTGCTGTGCAGCTGGAGTCACATGTAGGCCAGATCAGGTAAGGACAGCAGATTTCCTTCCCAAAAGGACATTAGTGAATCAGATCGGTTTGGAGCAACAATCAGCAATAGTTTCATCATTAGAATTTTAATTCCAGATTTATTAATTGAATTCAAATTTCAACATCTGCGGTGGGATTTGAACCTATGTCCCCAGAGCATTAGCCTGGGCTCTAGATTGCTAGTTCAGTGACATTACCACGGTGCCACCACCTCCCCTCAATCTAGAAGTAGTCGTGACAGGGCCACTTTCCTATATTTATTACAATTACTGTTTGAAATATAAGGAGCAGTCATAAAAGCTTATACTAGCCCAGTGCATGAAATTGCTTTCACTACCAATAAATTTCCAGTAAATAGATTCTACTCAGCTGCATAATTCACACTAGTTTCAAAGTTCCAGCAAATGTTCACAGGGAAGGAGTGCAAAATTATCTAGCCTCAATATTGTGTTAAGGGGGCCAGAACAATTGCTTTTATATCGCACGGAGCCCAGGCTAGATATGGAAGAGGTCGACATAAACACAAAGTGAGAAATTGGAAAAAGAGATTTATTTTTGAGACTGTCACGTGCAGGAGGCTGGCAGCATTAATATGGCACTTAATCCAATATAAAAGGCATCCTTATTTACTCAGGCTGTAGCTCAGAGCAAAACTCTGTTACTTTATAAATTTGTTTAAGATGTGAGACTTGCAGAAATGTAATTCGGCAGTGCATTGACCATCAGGATTAGAAATACAACACTCCACTACCAGGAATATGCACATTTCCACCAGTACACAACTATGGGACTGAATAGATGCCTGTCACAGAAAGGAGTCAGGTGATTACTCAAGAGCAATGAGCATGCCCGCCGAACCAGTGCTAACAGAAAAACAGCTGCACTGAAGAACTCACTCCCTTCCAGCTGCTGACATCAGCTTTGACACACAACAATCTCGAGATGGATACATAGTGATGCACACACTGCTGAAGTGTTCTGCCCAAGACCCTTTCCATACCAAGCTAGAAAACTAGTAAAGCTGACCAATTGCTTCAAAACAAGCTGGCAAAGCCCTCCAGGCAAAGCTGATGGGGCCCTGCCACAGTCCTGAATATTAGCCTTATGACATATGAAGATAAGGAGTGATATTGAAAGTGCAGCAGGACATGGGTTTGTCATGACTTAGTTGCAGGTTTAACCAGCATTTGATTATTTTCTGTAACTTTCGGCTGTGGATTTAGAAGTGAATTGAATGGGGCTTTTGAAGGTGTAAGATTTATTATCTGAGGGAGCCTTGAATTTCCTTCCTAATCCTAACACCGTCCTCAGAAAATGTTACTATTTGATACTCTAGTTGGAGGTTTACGGCTTCTGCAGTTCCAGCCCACCAACTTTTGACCTTTGTTTTTAATGGGCCAGTTTATGAGCACAGAAGCAGAAACCCGAGGACTTTGAGCTGAAACATTTTATGATACGCATCTACAGTAATGCTAACTGGCACTGCATTGTAAGCTAACTAGACAAAAGTGGCTTACTGTTGCATCTGTCCCTATTCTGGTCCTCCATGGTAAAGCCTGGCTCCCTGACCCATGCCTGTCCAAACCTGACTACATGTGTCGAGGTCGGATCGGGTCTGTATTCTGCGTCCAACATTCGGGCTCAAGATGGGTTGGGCTGGACTGTACTGTTTTGTTTTGTGTTGTTTTCATTTTAATCTACTATTTTTTCTGTTTCAATAATATTATTTTCGGGTCGGGTCGGGCATGAGAAAAAAATTAAAAGACTCGGGTTCGGGTCGGCTATTGTCGGGTCAGGCCCGGGTCGGGTTTTAATTTTATACCCAAGCCAGGTTTTACTTCATGGCAACTGAGAGGCAGGTGGAAGGTTACCCAAATTGAGGTGTGCAGATTTAATTACTTTAAACAACTATTTTTTATTTTTAGGTAAGCTTAAGCAGGATAAAGGTGAGTCGATATCAACCAAACAAGGCCTCAGAAGAACCTAACAGAACACAAATAGACGAACCTGTCTCTTTGTTTTTTTTAGATGTTGATCAGCCTGCTGTGCATTTCCAACATTTTCTCATTTTAAATCTGTAAAGCACCAAGCTAGAAATTCCAGTTAGTGATAATGGGGAACACTTAATGCATCGTGTTCTATCTGTCAAGAAAGGCTGAAGCGGCTGAGGGGTGACATGATAGAGGCCTTCAAAATAATGAAGGGGTTCGATAGGGTAGATGTAAAGAAGATGTTTCCACTTGAAGAGCCCAAAACTAGGGGCCATAAATAAGAGTCATGAATAAAAATAAATCTTTTTCCCAGAGAGTGGTTAGAATGTGGAACTTGCTATCGCATGGAATAGTTGGGGCGAGCAGTATCGATGACTTTAAGGAGAAGCTAAATGGATACAAGAGGGAGAAAGAAATAGAAGGATATGCTGATAAGGTGAGACGAAGTAAGGTGGGAGGAGGCTTGTGTGGAGCATAAACACCAGCATAGACTAGTTGGACCAAATGGTCTGTTTCTGCGCAGTCAAACTATATGTCGTATGTGTATGGCATTCCTCGGTCCATTGTTTTAATGAAAGCGTTAACCCATTTAACATAAATCAGTGGAGCTGGTTGGTTCTGCCAAACTCCAACTGACTGATTTTTGACGTTGGCATATGGGTTGTAACACTGGCTGTCAATGTAAAAAGCCTTTATTTCATTAAATGGACAGGCACACCTGAGTCCCAGTTGGTCTAAACTGAGAGTGCATGATCCAAATCTTCCGCCCTCCTGTCAAAACATGGTGGTAGCATCCTGAAAATGGTGGGCAATGACCCACCACCCTGTTACCGCCATCACTGTGGTCACAGTGATCTCCCGGGGTCCAGGGCTGTGAGACTGAGCAGCCCCCCTGAGTCAAGCTGTAGGCCCATTTAAGAGGAAGTTTAGGGTCCTTGTGACGTTTATAGACTGAACTGACATGATGCAAGAGGAGGATGTAGCCAGAAAAAGTAGACATGTAATTCTCACCTCTGACCTGCAGCAAGGTTATAGGGATGGGGCATGTGGGGTAACCTGCTGCTGGGGTCTCTTCTCCCCAGTGCTGCATTTGTGCTCGACCCATTCTCCAATTCCAAGGTGAGCCATCAATCTGCGAATGCTCAAACAATGCCTGGAATAGTTTGTTCGATGTAAGGAGCCAGCTCACTCATTTAAATAGAAACAAAACAAATTGAGGTTTGGAACAGTTTCTGTGCCAGCTTGACAGCATTGAATTCCAGTCATTTGGCAACTCAGTTTACCCACAGGGAAGATGTGAAAGGTAAAGCTCCTAATGTCATTGAACGTATGTGTTAGTAAAACTGGGTCAATGAATTAGCCTCAGTCCCAATATGCACCCAACATATCACACAAATCAGCAGCTATCATACCAAAGTTCATAGATGCTGATTCCTTTTGAAGCTCCTTGCTGAACCTTTCTAAGTTGTAAGGTAGTAGATTTATCTTTTTCAACAAAAAGCAACCATGTCAATAATCTGGTCCAAACTACACTTTATTAGAAAATTTCCTTTTACACACCTTGCAAATCATGTTGTTCTTAAGGTGGGGACTGGAAACGGTTCAAACTAAACCTTCCACTGCAGTGACATTAGGAAGATTTTATGTGGTTGTAAATTGATATACTTGGCATCACTTGATCTGTATTTAGAGTGAACTTTGACTAGGCTGTTAACTGCGTACATTTTTATGGAACTCTTTAGTTGGAACTTTGCCATTGCACTGTGGGCATTTTCACAGATCCTGCTCCTTACAGTGAATTCCACTCACCATGTGGGTTATTACAAATAAATCCCTCAACAATGGATCAGGAACGCCCTTATACTGGGGTTTGGACTGAGCGGGATGACACAGTGAGGTTATTGGACTTGTCAATCATTGCTGGAGGAATTTCCTGAAGATAGCAGCGAGGCATGGCTGGTGAAAGCTATCAGACACTGGGAGCTTTTCAGTGTCACCACAATAATTAAAACCAGACCTTTTTTTTCTCACGTAAGAGGCCATTCAGTCCAGCCTACCTGTACCAAAACGACAGGTGCTGGAAATCTGATTTGAAAACATAAAATGCTGGAAACCAAACAAGTTGGGCATCATCTGTAAAAAGAAATGACAGGTTAACATTTCATATGTCACCTGGGAGTAATAACCAAAATGTTGACCTGTCTTTTCTCTTTACAGACACTGATTGACCTTCTTTGCGTTTCTATTATTTTCTGCTTTTGTGCCAGCTCCCCTCACCAGAATTATCTGTTTTCATTCTTTTCCCCTATATTTCTTCAAGTGCCGATCTAATTCCTCAGTCCTGATTGACTTTAGTATTGAATTGGTATCACTTTACATTGCATTAGTAGTAGCAAATGCGAGGTTAGTTACTACCTGCATAAAAATAAAGGACAGTATTATGTTTTCATTGTGGACTTATTTAATAGAACTGACCAAAACAAAAATAAAAAAGCAATAATGTGTTGCGTGTCCAAACAGGTCTTTTTGAACAGATGGAAAGAGGTGAAAATTGTTTCCCCATGTTAGTAAGCTAAATAATGCCTGCTTGATTCCTTTCAGCGTGTGGCAATTTTCTGCCCTTATTCATTTAGTGCGAACAGCACAGGTTGGGATTTTGCCAGAATTAAGATTCTGACAAACACAAAAATAGTGGCCTCCTAATTTCCATAGACTAAAACTGTGGTTGGCCACAGAGCTTGGAAGACAGGTAAATACTGGTATTAATGCAACCTAGTACAGCTAACGCCCTAGGACCCAGAGAAAGCTACAGACCTATTCTAGGACTGCCAACCATCCTGGATTACATAGAATTTTACAGCACAGAAGCATGCCATCCGCGCAATTGGTCTATGCCGGTGTTTATGCTCCACACCAGCCTCCTCCCACCTTACTTCATCTAATACTATCAACATAATCTTCTGTTCCTTTCTCCCTCATGTACTTACCTAGCTTCCCCTTACCAGCATCTATGCTGTTCTCCTCAACACTCCTTGCGGTAGCACATTCCAAACTCTAACCGTTCTTTGAGTAAAGAAGTTTCTCCTGAATTCCTTATTGGATTTACTGGTAATTATCTTATTAATGATCCTAGTTTTGGACTCCAACACATGTTGAAGTCTCTTTTCTACATCTAGCCTATTAAACCCCTTCATAATTTTAAAAATCTCCATCAGGTCACCTCTCAGTTTTCTCTTTTCTGAAAACTAGAACTCCAGCCTGTTCAATCTTTCCTGATAACTGTACACTCTCAGTTCTGGTATCATCACTGTAAATCTTTTCAACACTTCCTTCAGTGCTTACATATCCTTTCTGTAATATGGAGACTAGAACTGTGCACAGGGCTCTGATACCCAATATTCTACACAGGTTTGTTTGGGAGTCTGGCAGAATGGAGGATCGGTCTCCTGAGCACTGCTGTTGCTAAGCTAGGAGTAAAGTTACTTCACATTCCTGATTTCTGCCTGTGTGCACTCGCACCTCTCACGGGTTAGGGACAGGCCTGCATTGCAGCCAGCGAGTTCTCAGTAATAATTAATTCAGTTCATCGACTTGCTGCTCTAAACATGATTCTGCAGCTTAATGGTAGTTCCTTTACCCAGAATGCACTATGAGCTAGAACATGCCCTATCCATTCAGAGGAAATGGGCCACACAAGAAGCTCTGTATCTGCTGAATTTAGTAAATTGTTTTCCTTTGTTCAACGGGTACTTGTTGACAGAGAATTGGAATTCAGTCGACACCTTCCATTTCAAAGAACAAAAATCCACTGCGAATACTTATAATACCACAGAAAAAAGTTAAAATTCAAGAATTTCAAAAGTGTAGAGGAACATTTTAATTCGCTCTTGGAAAAAGGAGGCAAAGGGCAGGATTTTGCCTTTTGGGTTGGGAGCTCGATGTTGGGGCCAAATGGGGGTCACAACCCCGAACCGTGTGGAAAACAGTCTCTCAGCGGTGATTTTCCCTGAATTGGCCAAAGGGCACGTTCGCTGTCCCATAGGAGGCCCTCCAGCACAGAAGAAGCAGCAGGTTGCCTTATCCATTTTGAGGTGACCTCTCTCCAACTCTTTCGACTTTCAAAGAAAAAAAATGCCCTCAGCAGCCGGGCCACCATAGTGGAAGGGGAACCCCTCTACAGGGTGGCCTGCAGCTGAAGCCAGGCAGGCGGGGAGGGCTTCAAAGTCTTCCTGGAGTGCTGCCACCCCCCACCCCACCCCACCTCATGCCGCCACTCTGTCACCAGGAGACCACCTCCAGGCAGCTGGCCTAGTTCCTGATGCCTCCAGGGGAAAATTCCAGTCGACCTCTGACAATAGGCCTTTAAACAGCTTTAGTTGGCTACTGGCCGCTTGCGGGCGGGCCGCAGGTAGCCCAGCCACCACCGTCCCCAATCTCACCTTCTTTGAAATGGCCCAGGGGCAAGATGTGCCAGCAAACTGGCATGCCAGCTGCAATGTGAATTTTCATGCCCACCTATTACCATTCTTTGCACCCCCTCGGAAGCTAAAATCCTGCCCAAAGTTTCTCTTCAAGAGGCTGCTAATGGTTTCAATGGGCAGATGAGCATTTAGGAAATGTCAGACTGTTGTATTTAGTGCTGTGATATCTGAATGTTAAAGCTGAAAGTCTTTGATCTGAGCTCTCATCTGCTGGCACAGTGTCCGCCGTAAGAGAAGTCGATGTGGGAGCAAAAATCCCTACCTCTGAAAGTGCTTTTCTGTCAAAGTTTGATTGGCAATTTACCAGGCAGTTTTCCACTTTTAGAAATCGGGATGTTTATTTTACGCTAACAGTTAATACAGATGCTATCTGCTGCCATTTCTGCTGGGAGAGTTTGGTCAAAATTATCGGATTTACTGCAGCCTTACAAGCAAAAATCTGGCCAATAACATTCACTTTGCTCTTCTCAATTAATGGTCACAGAGAATGGTTCCAGGGATAAGGGACTTCAGTTATGTGGATAGATTGGAGAAGCTGGGGCTGTTCTCTTTGGAGAAATGAAGGTTGAGAGGAGATTTGATAGAGGTGTTCAAAATCATGGGGTTTCTATACATACGAACTTACGAATTAGGAGCAGGAGTAGGCCACTCGGCCCTTCAAGCCTGCTCTGCCATTCAATAAGCTCATGGCTGAACTGATTACTCCACATTACCACCTACTCCCAATAACCTTCCACCCCCTTGCTTATCAAGAATCTATCAACCTCTCTGCCTTAAAAATATTCAAAGACTCTGCTTCCACCACCTTTTGAGGAAGAGAATTCCAAAGACTCACGACCCTCTGAGAGAAAAAAATTCTCCTTATTTCTGTCTTAAATGGGCGACCCCTTATTTTTAAACAGTGACCCCTAGTTCGAGATTCTCCCACAAAGGGAAACATCCTTTCCACATCCACCCGGTCAAGACCCCTCAGGATCTTTTATGTTTCAATCAAGTTGCCTCTTACTCTTCTAAATTCCAGCGGATACAAGCCTAGCCTGTCCAATCTTTCCTCGGAAGACAGCCCACCCATTCCTGGTATTAGTCTAGTAAACCTTCTCTGTACTGCCTCCAACAAATTTACATCTCCTTAAATGAGGAGACCAGTACTGTACACAGTACTCCAGATGTGGTCTCACCAGTGCCCTGTATAGCTGAAGCATAACCTCCCTACTTTTGTATTAAATTCCCCTCGCGATAAACAATAACATTCTATTAGCTTTCCTAATTACGTGCTGTACCTGCATACTAATCTTTTGCGATTCATGCACTAGGACACCCAGATCCCTCTGCATCTCAGAGCTCTGCAATCTCTCACCATTTAGATAATATGCTTTTTTATTTTTCCTGCCAAAGTGGACAATTTCACACTTTCCAACATTATACTCCATTTGCCAGATCTTTGCCCACTCACTGAACCTGTCTATATCCCTTTGTAGCCTCCTTATGTCCTCTTCATAAGTTAATTTCCTACCTATCTTTGTGTAAATTTAGCAACCATACCTTCGGTCCCTTCATCTAAGTCATTTATATAAATTGTAAAACATTGAGGCTCCAGCACCAATCCCTATGGCACACCACTCGTTACATCTTGCCAACCAGAAAAAATATTTTAAAAAAGACAAAGTAGATAAAGAGAAACTGTTCCCATTGGCAGAAGGGTCAAGAACCAGAAGACGCCGATTCAAGGTGATTGGCAAAAGAACCAAAACCAACGTGAGGGAAAAACTTCTTTATGCAGCGAGTGGTTAGGATCAGGAATGCACTGCCTGAGAGTGCGGTGGAAGTAGATTCAATCATGGCTTTCAAAAGAGAATTGGATGAACACTTGGAGAGAAAATTTGCAGGGAATAGGGAAAGGACAAGGGAGTGAGACTAGCTGAGTTGCTTTAGCAGAGAGCCAGCACAGACACAATGGGCTGAATGGACTCCTTCTGTGCTGTTACCATCCTGTGATTCTATAATGGTAATGTAATGGCCAAGAATGTTACTCCTGCTCTGAATTTCAGGAAACAAGTTAAACAACACATTGAAATTGCACAGACCCATTGACAATGCTTTTTCTCTGATTTGGAAAGATAATTCTATTATCTCAGGTTTGGACCCCATGTATTAACTCTGTGTAATCAGGTGAGCTATGAATTCATTAGCAAAGAGTAAACTACAAGTTGTACAAAGTGTCCGTATCATTTACTCCTGTATGTTTCATTGGAAAACAAGTTGTGGGGTAATAACATTTTCAGACTGTGGGCACATATCATGTGATCAGATGTCATATAGCCATACATTACATGATCATACCTCCAGCAACTCTGTGTTTGCTAGTTGCAAGACTTCTTGTTGTGCAGGTGGATTTTTTTGCAGTGATCTACTTATTTATTTAAATAAATATCATCGGTGCAGTGTTGGGAAAATTAAACTACCATTTAGCAGGTCAACTTTGGAAGGGGGCTGAGGAGACATTCACACTAAACAGTACTATCAACATGAAATGGTTTCACTTTACATTGATTTCTTTTGTTTCAAAAATATAAGGTACATACAGTGTAATTCAAATGGTACAATACAGATCATTTACAGTGAAATACAATGCATGGCCTTCCACTAACAGCACAGACTACATTTACATTCACATTATAATACAATCAACAGCTTCCTTACACATTCAGTCCGCTGGGTTTTTTTTTTACAACTGTTCCAGCCCCTCGATGTACTGTGGCCTTTCCTCATTGAGCCTTGGAGTTTAGAAGAATGAGAGGTGATCTCATTGAAGCATACACATTTATTACAGGACTCGACAGGGTGGATGCAGGAAGGATGTTTCCCCTGGCTGGGGATGTCTAGAACCAAGGGACACAGTCTCAGAATAAGATGTAGGTCATTTAGGACTGAGATGAGGAAGAATTTCTTCACTCAGAGGGTGGTGAATCCTTGGAATTCTCTACCCCAGAGGGCTGTGGAGGCTCGATCATTGAGTATATTGAAGACAGCGATCGATAGATTTCGGGATATTACAGATGTCAAGGGATATAGGGATAGTGTGGGAAAATGGCGTTGAGGTAGAAGATCAGCCATGATCTAGTTGAATGGCAGAGCAGGCTCGAGGGGCTGAATGGCCTACACATGCTCCTATTTCCTATGTTCCTATGTACATGCAAATGAACAATTCTATATGTAAGTATCTGACATAGACCTGATGATTTGACTGTGATCAAGCTAAATGTTTATTGTACCTGCTTGAGGATATTGCATAGGTATATGTCATTGCTCATCACTTCCAGTCCTATTATATCCCCATATCTTGTGCTTATCTTAAAACTCTCAATTTATTAAAAAGAATATTTTAGTAAATTCATCAAATCTTTCGCAGTAAGGTTTATGTTGAAGTTTTTCCTGCACAATATGAATTTTAGTGACACAATCATTCCATAAGGCAAAGGGTAAGAAATGGCATTGTATGTAATTATATCCTTTGCAGATTCTTTTCACTTGGCATATGATCAAGTTGGAAATGATGAATTCTGTTCTGTATTTCGCAGTTGATGTTATTTGCTGACTGACGCAGAGAAAAAGGCAGCACATCTGAGCGGTTTCGGAATAGCCAGTGGTAAAGATGGCTGACCAGGATTTGGGAACTCAGATTGAAGCGCAATTTAATGATGTTGTGAGGAGACTACAGAGCAAGCAGCTTTTTCAGTCGAACTGGGATATCGCCACTTTTGCCATTTTCTTTATTTTTATTGGTAAGATGCCAAAGGGCAACAAAGTTTATTCATTTTTAAACTGTTCAGTTCACTGTACTTACAGAACAGTTGTAAATGATAAAGTACTTGCTTTAGGAATGTAGGAACAGGATGAGGCCATTCAGCCCCATGGATGATCTGTATCTTAACTCAATAAAGATCCTTCTTTTGGTTATTGGTTTATACTGCAAATAACGATGGCACTCTTTTAAAAGTTCTCTTAAATTAGAACTAAATTGAAGTGTCGGATCTCTGTAATTTCTAAATACTGCATTTTCTGTGTTTTATTCATCTTTTCAGGCACCACAATTATTGCTATCCTAATGATTACCCTCACAGGCAGTGCTGGTATTTGTATTTTTTGTCCATTCTCCACTTGGGGAGAGAGGCTTTACTGCTGTTCTCTCCCTGGTGGGTCCAAACAATGAAATCATTGCTTGAGGATGCCAAAGATGTGTCCATTGTTGATTGTCTGGGCCTCATTGCACTTCTCCTGAGCTGTCGTCCCCTGGTAATGGACATCATGAGGCACAGGGCATATGTCACGTTTCCCCCAAGTGCCAGTCCTAGAGTCGTCTTGACCATTCAAAAAAACCGGCACTGTTGGCGGTGGCAGAATGAATGAAAGGAGGTGCCAAATAAGTGTGGCAGATATTATTGGAATGGTTGTCTTTTCAAATGGTGCTATGTTCCAGCTAAGGGCCATTTATATGCAGTCAATGATGCCCTGCACTTAAGGGCACCCTGCCACATGGTGCTCTTTCTTGCTGCTGATTGCTATCCACAGGAAATGTGGTGAAATGCTGGGCACAGCAAGCCGCACATTAATCACCTGGCATTGCCTGAAAGGAACCTGCTGCATAAAAGGTCAAAGCAGCTGTAACCTTGACAGGCACTGCCTAAGCCATTCCCGTGCTGGGGCTGGTGCCAAATCTGGCTGAAGATCTGCCTAGAGTTTAATGCTGGTACCCTTTTGGGTATCCCAGTTGGCAATATCAGACTTCTTCAAACAGGAAAGGGTAAGAAATCCTGTCTTAGTAAGGGGGTGTCTGAATGAAAGGCTGAATTTTATAAGCCCGCCGTGGCTGCATCCACTTGCCCTGGTCAGTTTCCTGGCTGAAACTGACAGCTAGTTAGCCAGTGGGAGTGAAATGTCAGAATGAAGGAACAATTTCCAGCACTCAGCTAAAGTGATCCAAGGGTTAGTGAGCCTATAGTAGTGGATATCTAAACTTTCCTTTTGGGGCATGGAGGAGCAGTCGTGCAAAATATTATTCCCTTTTCCCTGATTTATTTCTACATTCCTAGAGAAGGTGACTTGTCCTATGTCAGTTAATTCATAAAAGTGAAATATAGGTATCCATGCTGTACTGGAAAGTTACCATTGACTGTTCAGAACATTGGAAGTAAATCACAGGGCATCAGAATTGATCGTAGTGTCTGTTGAACTTTGCGATCTTACAATGTATTGGTATATTTTTCAAAATAAAATGGGAACTTATTAGACTAAACAACAAAGTATTAAGATCCACTTCAAATTTGGTGTGTAGCATTTTGGAGGTAATTACATAAACGTTATATTACTTTGGCTAATTCATGAGATCCACTGCATAATAATTGTCTTGAACGGTATTAGTTTAGTGATAACCCCGACAGCAGTGTGATGGAAATAATGCCCCAAGAATCCTTCCTGTTGGCATCCCACTTGGTAAATGATTGTGCTGTGACTGCATATTTGAAAATTTCCCTGAATGTTGGGTTAATGACAGTATCTGCTTATCTAAATTCCTCACAACCAGCCAGTAATGTCAGAAAAGTTTCCCTTTTAAAGAATTTTATTAATAAAACAGGCAAAAAATCTAATGCTGACAGTCCCCCTTTAACTTGTGGTCAGTAAAAATGTACTGCTGTAATCCTTTAAAAAGTGTGTTTTTGAAAACTGCTTCAGTTACCAAGTGTCTTGACAACATGAGATGATATAAAATGAGAGAGAGTGCCATTCAACCTGTCAAATCCACTCCTTCTACCATTGTATGTAATTTACACTAATTTCTTTGTTTCCCTGAACAGGTGCGGTGTTGGTTCTGATTCTTTTGGTCCTGATTCGCTGTTGCTGGGGTTGCTGCTGCCCTTCCTCGCCAAGCAAGAAGGTGCGCGTGTTTTTAAACCCTCCAGTTTCCACTTTTTCTCCTGTAACTACCCCTAACAATAATCTATCAATTTGTACATTTCCATTGACGAACATTAATGGTGGGTGAGGAGGACAATTTGAGGCTTTTCCTTGCAATTAGAAGCTTTACAGGTTATTGTGAGAAGTAACATAATCTGGTCACTATCAGCTATGGTTCTAATGGTACAAAACCATCATTGTAATGCAAACATTCAACATCTGCTCCAATTCACAGTGACACACAAAGATATACTGTTAATCTGCTCTCAACTATGCTGTAACAACACCAATTGGAGTTGTGTTTTCCCCAGAAGTAAACACGGTAGGAGAGTTACCTTGAGCCTCTATTATTTACAGTGACTTTGCCAGAAATTAGATACACCCCATCAACTTCATCAAGAAAAGTCTGTGGTGCAGGAGACTTTTGACCAGAAATAGTCCTCCCTTCTGGAAATATCTTGGATTTCAACCTTCATTGTTCAAGTAAAAGCATTACTGAAGCGTACCCAACAAATTCTGTGCATCCAGCATTAATCTCATAGATAAAAAGGTCAATAATTGTTACACTAGGAAACCGAGAATGCAGTTACCTGGTGTTCCTGTCCTCCAATAACTCCTCACTCCAACTCCAGGGACCTGAATTACTGATTAATCATTTAATGGCAACAGCAAGGGCAGTCCTAATTAGAAGAACTATTTCTATTAATAGGGAGAGAAGCAGAGTTAATGGCCGGACTTTTACCTGTCCGGGCAGATCTGTGGTCCCGGATGGGGAAGCGGGTGCTGAAGCCGCTGCCACCGCGATCGAGCGCTAAGTGATCAATTAGTGTCTCGCTGGCAGATTTTTTAATCGAAAAGGTGCCACGGGCGGGAAGGTCAGCGTTGGCGGGGGTGGGAAAAAGCCGAAAGAAAGTGCTGTCAGCACCTTTAGTGGCTCGGAGAAGGCTGCTTGCTTCACAGAGGATGGTGGATGGAGCAAGAGTGCAATAGCAGACAAATACTAGGCTGAGGGGAGCAGGAGCTGTCATAGAGAGATACAGCACTGATACAGGCCCATCGAGTCTGTGCCGACCGACAACCACCCATTTATACTAATCCTACATTAATCCCATATTCCCTAACACATCCCCACAATTCTCCTACCACCTACCTACACTAAGGGCAATTTACAATGGCCAATTTACCTATCAACCTGCAAGTCTTTGGCTGTGGGAGGAAACCGGAGCACCCGGCAGAAACCTACGCAGTCACAGGGAGAACTTGCAAACTCCGCCTTGTCACTCAGATGCCAGGCTGAGGGGAGTCGGAGCTGTCCTCTCACTCAAAGAGGTGACCCACCGTCATTTTCCATAAAGCTACCTGAGACATTGGAGGACCAGAACCTGCTTGCAGCAATAGCAGAGAGCGCTAACTGCAGGCCCAAAGGTTCACCGATGACTTGCTGCATGTCCTCCTCCAGGCGGCTGAGGCAAGGTGGGAGGTCCACATCCCACCAGACAGAAGGAGGAGGCCTTCCCACGTCACCAAGAAGGCCTGAATGGAGGTTGCTGAGGTCAGCAGCCGGGGTGTAGTCAGAAGGACATGGATACAATACCGCAAGCGGGTCAACGACCTTCTCCGCTCTGCCAGGGTTATGGGAATACCTCAGTCCTCATTCTGTTGTACTCATATGGGTGGGTAACCAGGTGCTGATGCTGCAAATTTGAAGCCATCCATCTGGAGTGAATGGCTGCGTCCCTGTCATGGACTGTATGTTGGGCACATCTGAGCTGCACAATGGTCGAGAATGTGCCAACCGTACACTTGAATGGCAATGGTCCGAGAGGCAGCATGCAGCACAAAGGATGAGCGGGTGCTCCTTCAAGCCAAGTAACTTAAATGATTGCCATGTGTCTGCACAGGAGAAGAGAGCCCAGAATGCCCGTGAGAAGGCAGGACTTGTGACAGTGTGCCAAATCTAGCATTTCACATCACTGTGGAGGAGGAGGCATTGCTCCTTGCTGGGGAGGACTGTAGGGCACCACCTGAGCGATCTAAACACCTGAATCTAATTTTCAGAAGACCAGTGTCATCAGTGGGTAACCCATGTCGCCAATTATCCATCTTTGCAGGCATTCAGGAGGGCTGAATAGTGCTGGCACCTGGGAGTTCTGGAGAATGAATGCATTGACTACTTCCAGGATAACAAGCACACACCTTTATGGTGGTCACAGACAATTTTCACATTCATTGAGTGGAACCTCTTTTGATTAATGAATTTGACTGACCTGTAGGTGCTCTAATGGCCAAATGGGTGCAGTCAATTACACCTTGGATCATGGGGAACCCAGCAATGGCGCTGAAGCCTCTGGCTCTCTCTGCCTGACTGGTGGAGTCCGTCCAGAACTTGATGAACTGGTTGGCACGTCTGAATATGGCATCAGTTACCACCTTAATGCAGTGATGTGCTGATGACTCAGACTCTGCGCATATCTCCTGATGAAGTCTGGAAGGAGCCTGATGCATAGAAGTTCAGCGTGACTGTTCGCTTCAGTGCGACTGGCATTAGATGGCCACCCACGCGGTTGGAAGCGACCTCTGCTGCCAGCATCTCTCTCAGAGGTGTGACAGTCTCCTGTGACAAGCGCAGTCTTCCTCAGCATTGGCACTCTGACATTTGTAGAAAGCTCAAATGTGGGCAGTAAACCCTGCCTGCTGGGTAGGCTCGTCTCTTGACAGGTGGTTGCACCCGGGCCACTCTGTCACCTTCTCCCCCTCCCCCATTACGAGGCTGCACTGTGCCAACAGGTTGTTGGTTCCCCTGGCCAGTTGTCCTCCTGTCCCTCCTTGGGGTGTAGTCCTCCTCATTAGATGAGCCCCCTCCAGAATGGACAATTCCCATTGATGCTGTGTTCCAGAGATGCAATTAGTTCAGGTATTACCAGCCTACTATAAGGACAGGCACACACAACTCCCTCCCCTTCACCCAATAAATCAATACTGCTGTGGCCCGACCAGGAGTGACTAACATTCAGATGACCCCTGCTGAACCAGCAGAAACAACCCTAAACTTAAAAGTCACGCAAAGAAATATCAATGAACCAAAGAAAAGTACCTCCAACTTCTTCATAGAGACACTGCCTGCCACTCTTTTAAAGCTGCCAGGTTCCCGACACCTCCTTCAACTCGCTTCACTGCCATAAAATTTGACAGCCAGCGTAAAATGGCTGTCAAATGATTTATTAATGACCTCAATTGGCCTTTAATTAACGCTAAGCAGATGGCGAGCAACACCTCAATCTCTCCTGCCCTATCACACACCACCTCTTTTATTCTTTTCCCCACTACCCCTCACCACCACCACCACCACCACCCCACTTTCACTTGTTTAAAACCTATAACATTTCTAACTTTTGCCAGTTCTGATGAAAGGCCACAGACCTGAAACATTAACTCTACTTCTCTGTCCGCAGATGCTGTCTGACCTGCTGAGTATTTCCAGCATTTTCAGTTTTTACTTCAGTTTTCCAGCATCGGCAGTATTGTGCTTTTATTTCTAATAATGTTTGTTTGGCTCTATGACAGGGATTGGTTCCGAATCAGTTTAGCTCATTCCATCAATGGGTTCTCAAACATCTTTTGGCACAACAGCAAAGCTCAAGCCAACCTTGAGCTTTCAATTGATAGTTTGAAATCCAAATTACAACTTCAAAATCAAGCGTTATTATTTTTTGTTTTACAAACTCATAATAGTTTGACTTGTGTATAGATGTCTTATTCCATTTCTCAGCTTTTTATTTATGGCAGAAGTTGATTTCACTGCATTGTCTCTTGGTTTATTTTCTGCTAAGCTGCCCATTCAAATCAGACCATGCTAACAATATGTAATTTTCAGTTAGAGATACTCGTAGTTTTGTAATGTGATATGTTAGTGTTAGCATTATTTCTAGGCTACAAAACAAACTGAAATAAGGAATGGGATACCGTAACCTCAAAGGAGCATCATTTAACTGAAAAAAAGAGATTTAAATATCTTATGAACAGCATAACCAACAAATCAAGAATAAAGGCATTTTAAATAGTACGTAATGATCAGTCTGATATGCATGGCTATTTTCTTTTCTAGCCTGGAAAGCACAAGGTGGGTGTTGACAACCTGGCATTGGAACCTTAGAACCTGGATCGGACTTTCAAACAGAGACCAGATCAATTAGTAATCTTCTTCAATGCAGAAATGAGTTTGTCGTGAATCTTGTGTAAATCTTCAACCAATGCATCTTAGTTAATTTGACAGGCATCTTTTCTGAATCACATCCAAATATGAAGTCTATCATCTTTACCAGCCTTGCATCAGTTTGGTAATAAAAGTTTAACTTTTTTTATTTGCACAGTTCTCACTTATTGGAATCTATCCTTTGCAATTTTAATCATATGAAACAATACAAAATCAGCCATTTTACTTTTAATGAATTCTGCTTTTTAAAGTAAATCAGCTTGGTTGATGAGTAGCATGGAACTTTTCAGCTGAAAATCATTGTGACATGAAAGAGGAGATTGTGTTTTAATCTGTTCCACAGTGGTCAAACCCATTAACTATTCTTAAAGCACTGCTAGCTCATAGCAATGTCATTGCCTAGAAAGATACCATATGGTACAGACCTATACCCATACATCCAAGTTTGGAACACTCAAATGTGTGACATTAAACTTTGTTGCATTGTGCCATTAAAGCGCACAGTGCAGGTAAGTTAAAAGTAGGACAAGACTTTGGGATTCTGACGTGTGCTGCTTGTGTACAGTTCACTGGTACAGGGAAATCACAAGAGCATCACAGTGTAGGTCACAACTAACTACCACAAATTTTAACACTATTCAAAATTTGTACACAATTTTCCTTGTGTGTGCAAACAATGTCACTAATGGTCATTTTGACACTCAGATTTCATCAGCTGATCTCTTGTCACAGTTCAATTTGTGCAAGTTTAGTCACTTCAATGAAACCTTCACTTTCTATTTTATGGGCATAAACCTAACTGAGGTGTAAGATTATAACTAATAGGCTACTTTCACCCTAGCCAAGCACTAACTTGTTAAAATGCATCGTTTGATTTTTGATCACATTGAAGTAGAGATATTGACCAGAAAAAAGGTAGCTGTCCCTTTTGAACATCTGCATTAACCCAAGATAAACTTGTCGCTATGAGCTGCAACATTTCCCCTTTCGCTGGCCAAATCTGGTCCTGAAGAAACTCTGGCTAGAGCATTGTGTTTGTGATGAAATTAATTAAGAGTCTAACACTATTTGGGGTCCATGCACTATCAAGCAGGTGACTTGCTCCGAAATCTTCACCAGTGCCTGAACAACCAGCTCAAGGTTATGCAAGATCCTGAAGATGACTTGCTCATTTTTATTTTTTAAAAGGAAGCAGCTATCCGTGATCTTTCTTAACTTGGGGAGTGGGGGGGGTGGGGGAAATTGCAGATGTGTACAGCATGTTGGTACTCGTGGATTTTATTTCTGAATGTTAGTTTTGTTAATTACTGCTAAATTCTTGTTTTGCTGAAATTTTAATTAAAGTGCATTCTTTTAATTTACTATATGTGCGAAAGTAAACTGATGTCTCACATATTGCGGTTTGTGTGCAGTTTGTTCAAACTAAATTGTGTTAACATCTGTAGCGTAACTTGTTCAATATCAGAAAGTTAATGTCTCCGCATAAATTGACATGTTTTAGCCAAACTGCAGGAACATGTTGATGGAACCATTTCTTATAGCTGATTTCATAAATTCTTCTAAAGCTGTATACTTCACAGTAAAATAATTTTTGGAATAAATGTTTTAGTGGCAAGAATCCAACTAGCTGCCTTAAAGTAATTGTCATTGCAAAATTCACATTTAGCATGTTTGTAAATCAGTAAGTACTAATATACAATGTAGTTGATTTACTAAAATAAAAGCAAAATACTGCGGATGCTGGAAATCTGAAACAAAAACAAGAAATGCTGGAATCACTCAGCAGGTCTGGCAGCATCTGTGGAAAGAGAAGCAGAGTTAACGTTTCGGGTCAGTGACCCTTCTTCGGAACCCCGAGTTCCGAAGAAGGGTCACTGACCCGAAACGTTAACTCTGCTTCTCTTTCCACAGATGCTGCCAGACCTGCTGAGTGATTCCAGCATTTCTTGTTTTTGTGTAGCTGATTTACTATATTGTTTCCTATAATACTTTCACAGTACCCATTCTTGGTCACAATGCAGAATAACACAACCCTACAGCCACATAAAAGCAGTCATAAATCCAGTTAAACTGCATCTATGCAGTGTGTTACATTACACACATCTAGAATATGAACATTCCTTGCATAATTAGGCTGAAAGATTTTAAACACAATTCCTAATTTTCAATACAATTTATGCTTGCTTTTTTATAGCAAAGAAATCAATTTAAAAATTAGGGAGGATAATTAGGTTAATTAATTTGGAGAGAGTAAAATGGGGAAAATGTGATCACAAAATGAATACAGATGAGGGAGACTATGCAGCATAGAACGTTAGTCATGTTATGCAGTCAGATCCACTGTTTCAATGTGGTTTTGCACCAAGACCAGAGTTAATACCTTATTTTAAAATCACTGGTTGTTAAGGGAATAGGACTAAAGATCTGCTCGGGTCTGCAAATGAAACCCGACCCAAGCCTGAGTCCTTTCATTTTTTCCCTTGCCCAACCCAACCACCAGAATAAAGTTGATTATATTAAAGAGGTTGTGCTCTACCTTCGATGGAATTGCTCACTGCAGACTAGCGTGGAGTATTTCCCGCCCTAGCTGTCACTATGTCCGACCCGACCCCGAATGCTGGCCCGGGAAGAGCGACCCAACCTGAACCCGACAAGTTGTCAGGTTCGGGCCAGGTAGCTATGCTCTAGCTAGGACCCCTGCTAAAAGGGATATATTTGGGGAAGCATTGTCAAAGTTGAGTTGTGGAGCCAAAGATTTGCAGGTTTATAGGTAAATTGGCCATTGTAAAAATTGCCCCTAGTGCAGGTAGGTGGTAGGAGAATTGAGGGAAGGTGAGAGGGATTAATGTAGGATTAGTATAAATGGGTGGTTGATGGTCGGCACAGACTCGTTGGACCGAAGGGCCTGTTTCGGTGCTGTATCTATGACTCTTATGGTTTGTCACAAAAAGCAGCCTTTACTGTCAGTCCAGGATTCTGGGAGACTTGTTCTGACTGCTACCTGGTTTGAGGACCACCAGATGGCAATAGAGATCCTAGAACTTCATTAGGTAGTACATGTGGACTCGAAGAGTTGTAATTGCAGATTCTTCAGCCTTCTTCAGGTGGGTGGAGATCTGTACAGTGCACAGCAAAGCAAAATGGGCTGATCTGTCAACCATTTTAACTGTGCTTGTAATCCTTGCATGCCACTGCAAAATGCGAGTACTACGCATCTGGAACTACAAAGTGGAAAAAAAACTAATCTTATATTTTCTTTTATTAAAGGCTATTTCTCCCACTCCTTTCAATTTGCCTTATTCAAGGTAAATTTTTATCAGACCACAGAAGAGACACAAGTAACATTTTTCTAAAGATGTAGCCTATGCACGATAACAAAGATTAAACTAACTAGGCTGCATAATTTTAGAAATTCTTAGGTTTCAAAATGGGAATTGTAGGAGATCAAATCAATGTTGCAAAATCTAGAATCCACAGTTTTTCCTGATCATTCAACATACCAAAACTACCGTTGTATATTCCAGACTGAATGTTGCTATCCCAACCCAGAAAATCGTGTAACATCACATTAACGTGATTTTGAAATAAGGTTTCAAATACTTAAGAGGTATTGATACTGGCCTTAACACACTCCTTAGCCACCCATTCCCCCACCAACTGCATTAATGGCTTGTTTTCAATCCCATCAGCTACTCCTCTAGTAATTCACACAATTCTCCTTCTGTCGTGCTGCACAGACTAGGATCTGGAGTGTTGCTGGCAAAAGTTACCATTCCACCACAAAAAAAAATTAGAGCTCTTTCATTGACAATCATATTTTGAAGAATTGCTAAGTGTGTGTAAATGGAATCAAATTTCACGTTAAACAACCATATAATTCTTTGAGATCAATACTTTATTACAGATACAATCTGAATGATTTGTTTGGTCCACATTATACTCTAAATAATTTAAACAATCCACGTTAAATATAACTGGTCTCTGTCACATCGATAGCAGACATCAAAACATCAGTACATTTTGTTTAAGAGGTTGATCGAAGGAATAACGGAATAAAATATATTTAACATACTGTATTCATATTACATGATATTGGAAGACATCACAGTTTTTTTTAATAGCTTATGTGGCACATGCTTATTTATTCTGCCTTACTTCACTCATGAGTTTGAACTTTGAATAAAAGTTAATTGATCTATTCTCACCTATTCCACTATGCATGTTGCTTTGTTCATAAGTACAACTTGTAACTTCAATACATGTTACAATGAACGGCTTTACAAGTAACAAGATTCCAGTCAGAACATCTTATACAGAAAACTATGTAGCTACAAGACTCAATGTACTCCAGCTGGGCTCTGATGCTTTTTAAACTGGAAAACTTGTTCCTTCTCACCTCCACTGTGTTAATAAAACTTGCAGGAAACTGAAGGACTAACCTCTCCTCCAGTAAAAAAAAAAGGCAAGTTGCATGCAAGATTTCCACAAACGCAACATGCTGCAAAAAGGCAGGACATCTGAGCTGGTTAGTAATCTGTTGAAATCTGTGAGTAAAATAGGAGGACATTTGAAAATGCTCTGCTTACACACTCCAGATTTTGTGCAAATCAAGGAAATCAACTGCTCGGAGTGCTTTGAGCCATCCTATACGAGCACACTGGCTAAAGTCAGCAACAATGTAATAAGCACAAGACTCTCAAATGTTGCTTTTTATTCCTAAAAATCACCCAAAAAACTTCTTGAAGGCAACAGCTATACAAAGAAGTGTAGGTTTGAACATTTTAGAACAGACTCAACAGATACCAGATATTGAAAATAAAGCAGTTTAAGAAGGATTAACTTACTCGTGGAAAAGTTATGACAGTTTGAACAATGCTCAACTTGATCAGTGTTGAATATATAATCACAGTATTGTTAGTGAAATATTTTTCAAATTGTGTCCCTTACACATGCACTACTTAGAAATGACCTACAATATTTACAAAATAGAGGTCAAAACAATATTACACCTCACTGTCATATTTCATTCAGAATAAATGGGATTGATTTTTGGATATTCTCAGTTCTCAACTGAAGACACACCAAAAGGGGGTTTTTCTTTGTACTGGATTCTGCCACAGGAATAGGGGGAACAGGAGATGCATAACAAGAGCCGTGTGTGGGAAGTTTCAAAGAAAAAAAATCAATGCCTTCTAGATACTAGGATCTATCGAAATATAATACTTGGGTCCCGAATATAGCTCCGTTGTGAATGGGAGTTTCAAAATTATCACTTCCAGTATCCACACTTTGCAAAGTGCTGAAAAATCAGTGTCTTTCTTTGCCAATGTGAACAAATAAAGAACTATGACAAGTATCCAAATATCATACAAACGTACAACTGAAATATGAACACGTTAATGTTAACACACAAACTGTTAAGAGTTAACACATACGCTATCCACATTTTATTCAGAGGAGTTACGCAAATATACATTATTTATGTCCTGCATTAGGGAGATTCATCTGACTGTTCAAGATCCCCTTATATGTACTCCACTGTGAAACTTATCCAACATCATGAACCATATCCTTTTGGACTAACAGAACAGATTACATTTCCAACGAAACGCAAGGATTCGCTTTTCAGGAATACATGTGTTAAATACATTTCCCCTGTTCATTATTAATGATGTGCACAAATTATTTTTTTTTACATTAGTTATGCAGTTTAAATTCCAATATTTTAGTGTCAAATAGTTATAGTGTTCGTATCTATAAGACTCCAGATAAACACATACCCAACATAACTGACCAAAACCCTTGTTAGATACTCAAACTACATAAAAGGCTTCCAATCAGATTTTTAGCACTGCACATCTAGTCAATAATCTACAAAATTTATAGCACACCTCAGAAGTCCAATATGTGGGAAAGGTAAGTTTGGTTCAGTGTTTTTCATCTTTGTTCATTCTTAGTTGCTGAATCATTAAAAAAAAGACAAATACATGATCTCCAGTTCAGAAATCCTGATGCAAGAGTAATCTAGACTCAGGCACAAGATTTCTTGGGAAAGCAATCATGAACTTAGGATCAATTAATTCGTGACCAGCACAAAGTATATTAAATTACTGTGGCAAACTGCACAAGTCTGATCTGTTTAAACTTAAACATGACTACACTTCAACCTTTCCATTTCTTCCTGATAAAGGAATTTCTGGGGTCCCAAAAATATATTGTAATTCAAGAATGTTTGGCTGGTCCACCAAGAGGTATAAATGTATAGTTTTCTTTTATTTCCCTGTTAAACAGGTTGAAAACATTAGCTTCAGTGCTCAACATTAAGCTCCCAAAGAGGTAATTTTCCCTACTTTATTACACACAGTCTGCAAATTCAAAATGATCAAAAGTGCACAATGCAAAATCTGTGTAATTCTATAGAAATCATTGCTTCTACTTCAACACATTTGCTATATCTTTTTTTCAAGCAGCCATAAACCACATTGTCATCCATTAAAACCTAAAGTTTTGACACAAACATCTATAAAAAGGTTAAAAATTTTGACTGCATTTGATTTTGTGACTCATTTCCAAATATTGCCAGACCAAGCTCCACAAGGGATATTAAAACACATGACAAGTATCAAGGGCAGGTGAGCAAAGTGCACCATGTGTAACTTATCAATCAATTTCTAAACACAGAAAAGTGAATATTGCCCAAAATATTCAGGGACAGCGTTTACAGTAGACAGACTGGGAGCTGTCGTAGGAGGTGGGTACAAAGTGCAGACTGATCTTCATTTACTCTATTGCTCAGGATCAGTAGGGTTTGAAGTTCCAGTAACTGGAAAACACAGAAATCTGTAAAGACAAATAAAACAATATCCAATAGAAAAATGATTCGAATACAGTAGAGTACTTCTTCCAAATTTTCAAAAATACACGTTTTATCATTGGAATTAAAACGAGTTAAAATTTCCTTCAATGATGCTTTTCCCCTAATTGTCAATTTTAATACAAATACATAAAATTAACTATAGCTTCTCATTGTGATGAATGTAACTATTAAAACAGCGAAAACAGCACATTCTGCCACAGGCTCCAACTAAACTCTTAACTATTAACAGCTTCGTGTTTTATTTAAGGCAATATTTTTGGATGATTTTAATTAATTTATGCAATTTTTCCACATCCAAATTTATTAAAAACATCAATTTTCTCAATTTGACCAAAAGGTTTCGCGCTCAATTTCAAATGGGCTGAAAATGACAGAACACTCAGCCCAGATGGATTGCACACTTGGGACATCAAAAGAAGTTTCTGATGAAATCTGTAACACCCTAGTAGTAATTTTTAGGGATTTACTGCAGACAGCATAGCAGTTCAGATACTTGGAAGTTTGTTAGAGCCGAATTAGCAAAAGCAGAGTGTTAATCTAGCTGCTGGCTCTCTGCCTGACAGGAAGCATCACAGAATGGAGAATCCTAAGGAGGAGCAAAAATGGGGGTTAGGGAGGACAGAGATTGTACGCATCTGAATGTATCTGACTAAAGAACACCTTTCCCATCAGGAAGAATCTACCTGCTCAATTTGGCAGCCCAGAAATTGCCCAGTGAAATCTGTCCACTATTGATAGCCATTCTAATCAAAGAGCAGCATTTTATTACAATAACTTATTAATAGTTCTGCAAAGTCAGTCATGAATACTAAGTAGCTAATTGTGAAGAGGACATAACACAATGTAAAACAACATACTTTTGGTTATCAGACAGATTAAAGAAAACAGACCATACCTTATCCTTCAGCTGCTGACAAAGCTGTAGTGCGATAGTAAAGAAAACAAGTGTGTCATTGAGCCAGGGGACTACACATTCCACTTTGTGCACATGGCTAACTTCAAATTTCTGGTTATTAATCTCACTGTAATGCAGAATGACAAAAACACACTTTGAAATTATTTCTTGCTAAAATCATATTGTCTTTTCAGCCAAGAAAGAACTTCTTGCTGCATGCTTCGGTGCTACTATTAAGAAAGCTGATGTGATGGCTCCCTCGTTCTATATTAGATTGGTAGCCTATCCTGGAATTTCAAATCAGAGCCTAGCTGGGAATGAACTACTAGAACAAAGGGGAGAGCTGTTGAAGAGTACAAGATTTCTGTCTTTTCATGGCATTTCCTCCCCTTTCTTTATATGTCAATGGGATGCACGCCATCCGCAGACAAGAGGACAGGTGAAACCTCATGCATCTCCACTGCAGACAAGCACCTCTGATAGCTAACTTTGGCAGCACATCTAAGATATGAACCTCAACATGTAGACAAGTAAGGTTGCAAACTCTGTGCCTCTTTTTAAATGAGGAGTTTTAGCTTAGATGGGCGATGCTCCTATAACAGAGAGTAGCGTATTCACAGCAGCGATGTATTACTGAATTTGTTTCACGAGTGCAACTGTCAAAATACATCTTGTTGCACGAAGTCATCTCAATAATGCAATGCTAGTACTCAGAAAAATGGATAGAATTGTGTAATCTGATCCTAGGAAAGATCCAGGAAAGTCATGTAATAATGTAATTATTATTCAGTCAGCACAAATCAGTGGCCCCAATAGTATTCTGCCATCGGAGCACTGGTTTACAGTGGTTTACTATGTTCACCACATGATTCTGTGACTTTGCAATTATTCTGGAGACTGCATTCTGCAATTCCATTAATCTTACAATTGAACATGCAAATTAGTGGCCTTGTCTATTATATGCACATATTTTTAAAAACTAAATCAAAATAATTATGAAGCATTTTCAGAGATCCTAGATATCCATTAGAAATATGAAGTTGCAAATCAACTAAGGCACGAGAGCAGCAAAACAAAATTAAAATGCTATGAAATCGTTGTAAAGGCATGTGGGAATACTAATGTAGATCTAATAAACCTATAAAATAACATCAATTACTTTACCAAGTGTCTTTTAAAACATCATGCATTTGTAATTTGTTTGATGAAAAAGCAATACATTCGGATCTACTGCTATTTCAAACGGCAATTTCTTTTGTCCTTTACTCAAATTTCAGGACATTTTTAATATACATTTTCTGTGATATCCATAAAGTGGGGTTGAAAAAAAAAATCCTCAATCATTGCAAAATACCTGGGGAGAACAAACAAATGATATGGAAATCATTCAAAAAGCAATAAAATGCCTTGGGAAGGGGACACCAAATGCAACACATATGCAATAAATACACACAAACTCTCCGGCTCCCACTGCTCCTTTCACTGAAATTTAAACGTTCCACATTCAAAATATGCATAGTATCACTTTTGCTGATGTTGGCTGTGTCAAAATTTAATTTAAAACATACAACAGGTCCGAAAGGACTGTTGGTTATTAGATACTTCCTGCCTTCTAACCTTCACCTAGGAAATTTCATGCTAAACCAGTTTTTCAGTCATAATCAAACTGATGCATCCATTTCCCATGTGTAGAAACTCAGAGGGGCACTTACAACATGGATCCTGGGTTGTGCAGCACAGAGCTTCCTGCAGGTTTGAAGTTCTGTAAGGTGAAAGGCAAAGATAAAGAGAAGACAGTCCAAAAACAACAGAAGAACTTTATATATCATAGGACTTCCCAATATTTATTTTCTTACTATGAAGGATGTCAGCACCAGCCGGTAACACTCTAATTCTTTCAAAACTACCCAAAGCTTTTATAGTTTTATACCTGACATTATCACTTGACAACCAAGGTCGGGAAAAAAAGTTTCCAATATCTACCTATTTTGGAAGTCCTAGTTTGAATGGAACATGATCTCACATGACACAGACAGAGAAGCAAACAGGAAGGGCAGAATGATACTGTCTGCCATGATAACACTGATAAAGCTCACTGTCTCAAGATCAAATAATGTAGACACCTAAATTACAGAATTACTTTTTTATCCTTCATCTCCTACTGGGCCAGTGTGAATTTGCATGATCCTATATAAATGACACAGAATATGACTACAGTCATAAAAATACAGGAAGAAGGGTAGATCATACAGCCTTTACTTGCCTTTGTTCCATACCCCCTGATATCTTTACCTAACAAAAAAAAAAAAATCAACCACAGTCTTGAAAATTTCAATTTACCCAGTAGGGTGAGAGTTCCAAATTCACACTACCCATTATGTGGAAAAAGTGATTCCTCATTTCACTCTAAAATGACCTGGTTCTAATTTTAAGATTATGTCCCCTTGTTCTGAATTCCGCTACCGGATTAAATAGTTTCTCTGCATCTATTCTATCGGATTCCTTTATCATTTTAAACAACTCCATTAGATAATGAACAACCTTCTAACCTCAAGGGAACACAAGTTTATGCAATCTATCCTGAATTTAACCTCTGTGCTGCAGCCTCTTTAAGGCCATAAAAACAAATGCAATATTTCAGATGGGGTCTGACCAAAGCTCTATCCAACAGAAGAATCACTTCCTCCCCTTTGTATTCACAACATCCCCCCAACACCCCACACCAAGGTATCCAAAGTGGGTAATCTCACATTGAACGCCATCGGCTATAGTTTTACCTATTCACTTAGTCTGTTCACATCCCTATTTGACTTCCTGCTCACATCCACACAACTTACTGTACCTCCTAACTTAATGTACCTCCTAACTTAATGTCATCTGCAAACTTGGACACACAACTCTATTCCTTCATCCAAAGTGGTTGACTTCACATTCCCTCCCATTAAACTGCAACAGCCATATTTTTATCCACTCTCTCATTCTGACAATGTCCCCATATAACTCCCTGCTCTCATCTACATAAGTTACTCTGCCTCCTACTTTGTCATTTGCAAACTTGGATGTACGACTCTATTCCTTCATCCGAGCCATTGATATACTCGTAAAGACGAGGCCCCAGTACAGGTCCCTGGGGAATACGACTTGTCACATTCTGATAATCAGAGAACCTTCCCTCTATCCATACTCTAACGCATACCTCTCAACCAGTTACCAACCCATGTTACAGGATTACCTCCAATTTCACGCTCTTTCATTTGTGCTAACATCTTATGTGGAACCTTATTAACTGCCTTCTGGAAGTCCATATAAACAACATACACAGACACGCTTCTATCCATGTTGGTAAACTCAACAACTTCAGCCAGATTAGTTTGACGTGGCAACATCGGGTACAACAGATGCTGGTGTGATCACTCAACTACTCACATAAAAAGTCATGCAGTACTTTCAGTAAATCTTTGTTTCTATAGTTCTTTAACCTCTTACAGTTACAAGATTCTGTTTGAAGAGAAAGAACCAGTCTAATCCAGAGAAAAGCCACAAGGAACTGCCCTAAAACACTGATTATTCGCTTAGTTTGTTTTCCCTTCTTTTCACTAAAGACTTAGAACATGATTAGAAAATGCTCCTTCCCCTTAAGGAACCTATAGTGTAACTGCAGGCTGAGACTACTCCGTTTCATGTTAAACCCAAGATGTCAAGAGAATGAGCTGATCCAGACTGTGGACAACTTCACCGACAGTCTCACTATCACTCTATGACAGAATCTTGAAGACTAATCCTCACCAGGGCCAAATACAACTTGGTAATTTTTAACCTTATAAAACACAATTTTAGTTATACATCCTAACATTTTATTTGTTTTCACTACATATGAACACTGAGCTAAGATTCTATCTATCAAATAGCCTGAAGTTTCTTTCCTGCTATTACCTCAGGCACATTTTCCCTTCTACTGTATCTCATCATATAATTATTCATGTTAAACTCCATCTGTCAGCTTTCCGCCCACCGAGTTACCCTGTGCATTTCTAATTGCACCACTGCATCCAATTTCTTGCCGGTATTAGATGTTTTACTGGGCTTAAAAGTGGATAGATCCCCAGACCCAGATGAGATGTATCCCAGGCTGTTATGTGAGATAAGGGAGCAGATAGCAGGGGCTCTGACACAAATTTTCAGATCCTCTCCGGCCACGGGAGAGGTGCCAGAGGACTGGAGGACAGCGAATGTGTTACCATTATTCAGGAAGGGTAGCAGGGATAAACCAGGTAATTACAGTCGGTGAGTCTAACATCAGTGGTTGGGAAACTATTGGAAAAAATTATGAGGGACAGGATTAATCTCCACTTTGAGAGGCAGGGATTAATCAGGGATAGTCAGCATGGCTTTGACAGGGGAAGAATGTGTCTAACTTGATTGAATTCTTTGAGGAGGTGACTAAATGTGTAGATGAGGGTCAAGCAGTTGATGTAGTCTACATGGACTTCAGTAAGGCTTTTGATAAGGTCCCGCATGGTAAGAGCCCATGGGATCCAGGGCAATTTGGCAAATTGGATCCAAAATTGGCTTAGTGGCAGGAAACAGAGGGTAATGGTCGAGGGTTGTTTTTGCAAGTGGAAGCCTGTGATCAGTGGTGTATCACAGGGATCGGTGCTGCGACCCTTGCTGTTTGTAGTATACATTAATGATTTAGACAAGAATATAGGAGGTATGATCAGTAAGTTCGCAGATGACACGAAAATTGGTGGTGTCATAAATAGTGAAGAGGAAAGCATTAGATTACAGGACGATATAGATAGGCTGTTAAGATGGGCGGAGCAGTGGCAAATGGAATTTAATCCTGAGAAATGTGAGGTGATGCATTTTGGGAGGATTAACAAGGCAAGGGAATATACAATGGATGGTAGGATCCTAGGAAGTACAGAAGGTCAGAGGGACCTTGGTGTACTTGTCCATAGATCACTGAAGGCAGCAGCACAGGTAGATAAGATGGGTTAGGAAGGCATATGGGATACTTGCCTTTATTAGCCGAGGCACAGAATACAAGAGCAGTGAGGTTATGATGGAGCTGTATAAAATGCTAGTTAGGCCACAGCTGGAGTACTGTGTACAGTTCTGGGCACCACACTATAGGAAGGATCTGATTGCACTGGAGAGGGTGCAAAGGAGATTCACCAGGATGTCACCTGGGCTGGAGCATTTCAGCTATGAAGAGAAACTGAAAAGGCTAGAGTTGTTTTCCTTAGAGCAGAGAAGGCTGAGGGGGGGACATGATTGAGATATGCAAAATTATGAGGGGCATTGATAGGTTAGATACTTTTTCCCTTAGCGGAGGGGTCAACAACCAGGGGGCATAGATTTAAGGTAAGGGGAAGGAGGTTTAAAGGGGATTTGAGGAAAAAGAAAATTCACCCAGAGGGTGGTTGGAATCTGGAACGCACTGCCTGAAGGGGTGGTCGAGGCAGGAACCCTCACAATATAGAAGTATTTAGATGAGCACTTGAAACGTCATAGCATACAAGGCTACAGGCCAACTGCTGGAAAACGGAATTAGAATAGTTAGGTGCTTGATGGCCAGCACAGACAAGATGGGCCGAAGGGCCCGTTTCTGTGCTGTATAACGTTATGACTTAAAAAGCAAAAATTTTGGACATTTCATCCGCCAAGTCATTGATAAAATTATGAACAGTGGTCCCAACACCTATTTAAACTTTATCTGCATCAGATAACATTCAAAAAGCCATGGTTTTTTTCAACAAATTACTGAACTGTACCAAACAAACCAGTTTATACTGATTACTTCAAAAAGTTTCCTTTTAACACCTAGTTAGTAACTATAGTAATAACAGCATAATGCAATGAAAATGCTGCTGCCAGATATTACCTTATTCAAATTAGGCTGCAGAAGATGTATCTGGTAGACAATCAAACAAAGTTTACTCAGATTAATGTAGAAGTTTGCAAAGATGTCACCAGGAAGAGGTGGTGTGAACATTTTCTAAGAGAGAATTAAGACATTAAGATATTTAGTTGTTACAACTATATACAAATAAACATCAGCGTAAACTAATGAAATGGAAGTTGAAATTCCTTAAGTGTTAGAATATCTTTATCATAAGTACAATGCCCTAACCTGTTGGCATATACTGATTCAAGTCACACACGAACATGTTACCACAAATATATATTTGTGGAGTACTACACAAAGTCAGTGCACTTCAGGTAACTGGCTTATGGTGGAAATAATTGAGAAATGTAATTCACAATCCTTCCCTCAAGCCATTTTTCAGACAACACGAAAGTTAATGACAAAGAATGAAAGCTTTGACATGAATTTTGATACCAGCTGATTTTGGATTACCATTTAGGCTGCAGTCACACTATAATTATAGCACTGGTGTGAAGTTATTGACTTTAAACTTCATACTGGAATGGGTTGGCAGGAGGAGAGGTTTATGATGAGAGAGAGGAGAGAGAGTGGGGAGAAAAGCAGAAAATCTAAAGACACTGGTCAGTCATACAGTAAGATATGTGCTCACCAACAAACTGCTCGAGGCTACTTCCGGGAGTGTCATTGCTGCAGGAGTGGTGAGTCTATTGCGAGCACGGGTTAGCTGCAACATTACTGCATCCATGAGCTTAAAAAGAAAATGTCTACGTTTTGTAAGGTACAGGTAAGTTTCAGGACTGGTTAATGATTATTGAAAATCTTTTGGATTAATTACTGGTAAACACACTAGCTTCAGTCTTGTAACAAGTGAAAAAATAAGTGTCCTTCATTCTACATAGATATTTATCTTCACTGTGGTTGCTAAGCTATTTCTCGGGGCAGCGTCTCACATTAATTTTCATTTTACTCAGGGGAAGAACGAGAGGATGTGTCACAATGAGTCATAAGAAAAGACAAATATCTTCACAAGACAGACAGACCAGATAACTCGCAAGCAAGTCAGGATTGCCTCACCAGTAAAAGTGAATTGAGCAATATTTCATGTGAAGCAATCTTCAACTGAAAAATAAATTAATTTAAATTTTTTTTACAGCCAAAGACTCTCTGATGCTACGTTATCATTTTGACACATCTGTGGTTACCTGAGCCATTCCACATAGACACTTTCCAGTAATTGCTTATATTTATCAAGAGAAAACAGTTTGATGTAATTTATTACAAAATCTTTAGTTTGCTCCCAGTAGCCAACTTGCAACCATGACAGTAGACAATTAAGTCTTTCCTGTAGAAGATGCATTTTATTTCTTCCTGCTCCTCTGAAAGCTCTGACTCACACTACAGAATGAGTTCCAAAGCCATAAGGCAGCCTCCAATCTCACCCAGAAGGCTATACTTCATATGTAAGACTAGATAGAGAGCCTCAGTAGGATATTTGATCATTGGGAGTATCACACCAAACTCCTGAACTCATCCAATGTGGAATGTGGTCAGGGAAGAAACCTCCACCAAACTGCCAATTTGGCAGAATGCACAGCGCAGACCGAGCAACTGAACCTGGCCTGGGTGGCTTAGACATTGACTGGACAAGCTTGCTGAACTAGTTTATGATTTTCTACATAAGAAATAGGAGCAACCTGCTCAACATTTCCTCATAAGACAAACCCCTCATCCCAGGAATCAGTCTAGTGAACTTTCTCTGAACTGCTTCCAATGCAGGTATGTCACTCCTTAAATGAGAGCAAAACTCTAAGTGCGGTCTCATCAATTCCCTTTACAGTTGTAGCAAGACTTCTCTACTTTTATACTCCATCCCCCTTGTGATAAAAGCCAACATTCCATTTGTTTTCCTAATTACTTGTTGTACCTACCTGCATGCTGACTTTTTGTGATTCGCGTACAAGGACACTCAGGTCCCTCTGTACTGCAGCATTCTGCAGTCTCTCTCCATTTAAATAATATTCTACTTTTCTATTCTTCCTGCCAGAGTGAACAACCTCACATTTTCCCACATTATACTCCATCTGCCAAATTTTTGCCCACTCACTTAACCTATCTATAATCCCTTTGCAGACTCTTTGCATCCACCTCACGCCTTGCTTTTCTACCTATTTTCGCTTCATCAGCAAATCTGGCTACAATACGGTCAGTCCCTTCATCCAAGTCATTAACATAGATCGTAAATAGTTGAGGCCCCAAAACTGATCCTTGTGGCACTCCACTAGTTACAGTTTGCCATCCTGAAAATAATTCATTTATCCCAACTGTTTCCTTAGTTAGCCAGTCCTCTATCTATGCTAATATAATCACCTCAACATCACGAGCTCCTATCTTGTGTAGTAACCTTTTATGTGGCAACTTATTGAATGCCTTTTGGAAATCCAAATACACAAGCTCTACTGGTTCCCCTTTATTCACCCTGCTTGTTACATCCTCAAAAGCTCCAATAAATTAGTCAAACACGATTTCTTTTTCACAAAACCATGTTGACTCTGCCTGATTGCATTGTGATTTTTTAGATGTCCTGCTACTACCTCTTTAATAAATTTTCCCAATGACAGACGTTAGGCTAACTGACCTACAGTTTCCTGCTTTCTTTCTCCCTCCTTTCTTGAGCAGAGGTGTTACATTTGTGGTTTTCCAATCCACTGGGACCTTTCCAGAATCTAGGGAATTTTGGAAGATTACAACCAATGCATCCATTATCGTTGCAGTCACTTCCTTTAAGCCGCTAGGATGCAGGCCATCAGATCCAGGGGATTTGTCAGCATTTAGTCCCATTAATGATAGTTTTAAGTTCCACCCTCCCTTTTGCCTTCTGATTTTCTACCACCCTTGGGATGCTTTTTGTGTCTTCTACTGTGAAAACTGGAGCAAAGCCCATAATTTAGAAATAAGTGCTAAAACACTGCATGAAGGGCATTAAAGTATAATTTGATAAAACCCCCATTCCAATTCTGCGGGACGTGTCTGTTGCAGGGGTAGGGAGGAGGTGAAAGCAGTCTCTATCATTTTCCTAAAATTGCTTGAAAGTTAACTTTTATCTTGTATACAGACTACCTGTGGATAGAAGTGACTATATATTAGTAAAATAATCTATGGCTATTGAACATTCAAAAGGTATACCTAGCGTTTTAAAAGAACTTAATTTAACAATTGATTTACATATTGATATTTAGAGGATATTACTTGCTAATGTGCCATAAGTACTAAAATCTGACTGACCTTGTTGACCTCTGCCCCACTTTTAAATTGGTAAGTCTGATCTCTGCTGCTTAGTAGGTACAAGGCCTGACCAACATGATTCCTGGCATCCTGAATCTGATAAGGCAGAAAGAAAAGGTTAATTCAAAACTGGGGAATTGGAAATCAGTGGTGGGGAGGGCTGGGGAGGAGAAAGAGGTGAAAACAAAGTGGAAGGAACATTGCCATACAACAAGGAATGACGTGCACAAGAAAACAAGATAGATTGGAACAAGAAAAAGGTATGTGGTTCATTAATCCCCAAGCTCCAGCCCAGTGTTGTCCAATGGAAATTGTTGACTAGCCCCAAATGTGGCTATGCTGACATGCACCAATTTTAGTGGAAAATGGCTTATATACACCTACACAATAAAGGTAAATATGTCACATGTATATTTAATAAAAATTGTACAGGATATTTGGTCCAACAAATCTATGCTTAATGATAAAAGTCTTCTCCCACCTTACTGCATCTCAACCTATCCTTTTATTCCATTCTCTCTTGTGAACCTATCTAGCTTCCCCTTAGAATAACATCTAACATTACTCAGTAACTGAGGAAGTAAAGCACCCGATGATCAAAAAACTCTGCTATACGGCTTACCATTTTACCAACTGATAAACAAAAAGATTGAGGTTCCCAAGCATATGCCATGCAAATACAAGTAGAGAGATCACATGCTCAACTATGGTATCTATTAATCTTTTCTTTATTTATGAATCAGAAATATAATTAGGACACTTGGATTCCCAATTAGCCACTTGTAGCCAGTGGCAAATGTATTGGAGAACAGCGTTCCAACCTATTTCATCTGCTAAGCAACGGTTTGGTATGGTTTCTGTCCGTTGCCCAGAGATGAAGAAGAAAAACTCATTTAGCCTTACATCCCATATTAATCACTGATCATGTACCTTTCTTGATATGACAGAAAAAGACATTTGATTATTTTTATCTGCACTTGTTCCTACAACTTCAATCCTGCTTCTCAGCTATCAATTATTTCTTTTTAAAAAGCTTTAACCAGCCCAGTACTGATTTCTTTATTTCTAAATCTGTTCTGCATGCCTATTATTATTGGGAATGGTATGATGAGGAAGAAAAATCCAATCTCAAATCTCAGTCCTAATCCAAAGTTTAGCAAGTTCTAAGTTCCCAAATGGTGCCTTAAATTACATGGTGTCATCCTGTTCTTAATGAATTACCAGAATTCAAACACTATCTCCTGTTAAAGTATCTGATTTTTTTCTTCTTCCAGCATTTGGAGATAATTAATTTAAGAGCAGGTTATGTAACATGAAACAGATTACTGACCCCTTGAGGGCAAGTCTTCATAAAGATTCTAACAATGGGCCCATTCTACGCCTATTTCCAAACATTCTCAGTTAAGTATATAAAAAAAAACACTCAGCATGTCAGGCAGCATCTGTGGAGAGAAAAGCAGAGTTAACATCTCAGGTCACTGACTCATCAGAACTCATGATGCATGATCATCGAACTGAAATGTTAACTTTATTTCCCCTCTCCACAGATGCTGCATGAACTACTGAGCATTTCTAGCATTTTCTGAACATAAGTACTGAAAAAGCTAGATCAGGATTGAACCTAATTCCCCATCTGTAAATTCTACAATGATACAGAAACCTTTTTCCACAATTTTCTATTTAACGGGGAGGAGCTTTCAGGTAGAATAAAATAAGCAGCCAGTGAAAAAACAATCAAAATTCACAGCTGGAGAAGATGAAGTGTTACTGTGGTCTGTTGTTTAACAGATTTGACACAAATGGTAATATTGTAGCCCCCCCTTCAACCCTGGCCATTATGCAAATCGTTTTTTTGTTGTTAAAATAAGCTAAGCAATCATAAAGAGTGGACAACCGCATACAGTGAAGGAAGAAACTGTTGTAATGAATGCTTTTACCTGTTGCATTTTCCACTGTTTGTCCTCCCTGAAGGTACAATGCAGAACCTGGTTGTGTTTAGGCAGTCTAAGGTTAATGTCCTATTTTAGAGAACAGACATTCAATTAAATTTCAGGTGCAGCTGCTTGGACATAGCAGTTGCCTAGAGGTAGTTGAACACTTTATATTTACACAATGAAAATGTGGCGTGCATATATTGCAGCTATCCTTTGGCTGCATACATTATTCATGGTAAAATGAATGTGGCCATCCCATGAAAATAATTATGAAGTTAAAGTAGTTTTATAGCACTGTTGCACATCCAGAGTTATCAACTTATTTTATTATATATTCCACAGAACAAAGGAAATATTCTCATTGTTCAGAAACTGTATTTTCCTTTCAACATTATTAATTTAACTCCATGTCACAGGGCAACAAAATAAAGTACAAATAAAATAGCCATTCCATCAACCACTCTTCTTGTTTGAGCAAAACGCATCACTTTGGCCCCAAGGACTTTTTTTTTACATTAAGGAAATTTAGTTTTTTAGTTTCCATTCTGTTGCTCTTCTCTTTACCCATTCCTCCCCAAACTGAGACCGATTGCTGCCTGGCTTCATTCATGCTGTCTGAACCTGCCTTGGGGAGCTGTGTGCAAATTGCCCAATGATAATTTTCTCTCCTTTCTTGCATATGGAGGCAGATGGTTTTTGCTTGCTCCCTCCCCACGTGAGGTTAACTGCTCAGGTGCTTGGGTACCTATGGTGCTTACACTGGTGATCTAACACACTGCAGCACTGCATCAATCCTCTCTCGAAAATAAGATTCTTTTGGAAGCCGTAAGTTTAAATCTTCCACAGTACATTGGAATTTACTCTGGTTTCAAGTGCAAAGTGGTAAGCATTATAATACTTTTAGAAGTTAAAGGGACGTGGAATACAGTGTTCAAACACACCTGAAAACATAGTATTCTGAATGGTTTAATATCGTATGTGCTCAAACATGGTGATCTACGTTTTTCTGCCTTAAATCCATAAACAAAGACTTCAGAATTGAAACATGATATTTTCAACAACAAAATGACAACTCAGTACAATAATTAGCAATGGTTAAATCATTACTCTAATGATGAACCTATCTATGGGCATTGCCCATGAGTAGGTTGAGGACAATTCTTCAAGTTTTCCACCCTTAGGTATTGAGGCAATGGGTTTTCGAGGTCCCTGATTAAAATAAGGCTTATATGCTCCCATCTTAAAAAATTCAAGCATGACATGATCTGTAAATTTTCCATAACCTGGAAAACTCAACATGGAGTTACTTTCGAAGGACTGTTTTCTTTTAAATTCATTGATGGGATGTGGATGTCACTGGCAAGGCTACCATTTACTGTCCATCCCTATACAACTGAGTGGCTTGTTAGGCCATTGCATAAGGCAGTTAAGTGTCAACTACATTGCTCTGGGTCTGGAGTCACATATAGGCCAGAATGGGAAGGCAGAGCAGATTTCCTTTCCTAAAAGGACATCAGTGTCAGTTCAGTTAAAAATTAATAAATCATACTATTTGAGTCTATGATGCCAGTGTTTTCATTGCTGTCTTCTATGTACTCACAGCCTGAGTCAGTGCATCTCCCTGCAAAGTAAGGACACCCTTCACCTGGTCCGTGCTGAAAAAGAAAATAAATCTCATAACACATTTATAGCATAGTGTATAACTCAAGTAGGTTGGATGTAAACTTATGTTTAATCTGAGGAAAAAATATACTATTTGTATGTATGGTCTACATACACAGAATAAAAAAATGATTACCCATGGAAGATTGCAACCAAAACCTACAGATAACAGACTGTCAATAACGTTATTTAATCACCTGACCTCACGCTTCCTGATTTCTTTGCAGTTACTTCAAACAGTAAATGACATTTCCACCTTTCCTTCTTCTAAGGCACCTTTCGCAATCATATTTTGCTGGGGTTGAAAAATTTGATTTAAATTGTTGTCCCACCCAGAATAGCACAAGGCGCAGGACTGTCTGCAAGTGTTGCTACACCCTAATTCTATGACTTAATATTAACAGTGGGGTTCAGCCAAAGAATAAAAATTAAAGGGTTATTGTTTCATTCCCAGACAATGGCCAACCTGGAAACCAACCTTACAGATCTTCATATTAAGTCACTAAACAATCGCCTTCTCTGAATGACTTGCTGCTCCAACTAGCACACTTCTACTAAGATTCACCCACAGTCTGCCAAGAAATAACTGAAGCTCAAAATATCAAGGGACTCACACCTAAAATGTTATTCCAATTTAATGTGTAAACTAGGAATGTACAAGACCACTTAGCTCCATCAGGCCAGCCCAAGAGTTCAACAGAATACACAGTTCACAGCCTTTATCTCTCTATTTATTTTCTAGACAACTTCCTTCTTAAAATTACTCATCAGTCTCAATCACCTCCCTGGGCAGTCTGTTTCAAACATTTCAAGCACCTTCTGCATCAAACAGGTAGAATTAGGCTGTGCATTCAATTCTTCTCAGTTTCATCTATTTTCTAGAGTCCAAGAGAATAAGTTTCTTGAAGTTCAACTTGTTGGTGCCCTTAAGGATCTTAATCTCAATAGGATCCCCTCTCAGATTTATCTACTCTGCAGACCCCCGTTGTTCAGGTGTCTAATACTAGGTACCAAGACAGTGAGCTTTTTTATAAAGGTAGATACCTCATGTTAAACCATCTAAAGAAGTTTTTAGAACTAAAGCAAGTCACTTCCTTACATGAGAGGAGGTAACTAACTGAAAGTGAATTCTATAGATCACTCTCAATCATCCTAAAGCAGTTAGGAAAAGAAGCACTGGAAGATGGCTGGGAACAGGTTGCTTGGCCCAGGGAATAGGTGGCCCAGGTATCCTAAAGAGAGAGGAAAACAGAATTGGAGATTTAGGGGGAAAGAAAACATAAAGCAAACAAAAGATTAAAATAAGTTCCAGGTCATTATTTGAAAATAGGCCAAAATATACAGAAAATAACTGAGTCTCACAACACCAGTTAGCAGCACTATACACAACACACAAGCTTTCTGCATGTGATCAAGAAAAGAACATTAATGTTCAGATACCTCAGACACATTCAAAAATAAACAAGGTTTTACAAGATACTGAAAAATTTACAAAATCTCCAAATGTGAAAAATCTTCCAAAGCAGTCGTCGCCCTCATTATTGTCATTAAATAAAAGTTAAAAATAATCTTTTCCATCAGTTTGATTCTTCCTCAATTGAGCACTCTGGAGATATGTGTTGGTAGATAAAAGAAATGCTATTTTTAGTGCACAGTTGCCAGTGAAAATCATAATTTCCTATCCAACATAACACAAACTAAAGTCAACTGCTTACACTGAACTTCCCAGTTTGAAGTTCTCCTGCCGGGTTTGACCTTCAGGTCCAGAAGCTGACAGAGTAAAACGCCGGGAAGCCTCCTGTACAAGAGGAGTCCATTGTTAGTAAGAAAGAAAACCGCAAACTAAATGCTTTGTTAAGCAACAGCATTACATTTACATTATCTACAGATGGCCCACATATGTTTTTTCTCTTGATAATCATCAAAATTAGTTTTTACTTGTTTCCACTCAACTTCCCAGATTTCGTGATTTGGTGAATTGATTAAAATTGACTCTGTTCCCGATTATGGGATTAAAATACTGGAATTCTCCTTGATTTTCACACTGAAAATCAGATCCCAAGATGTTCACGTATCACATAATTGTTGGTATTGCCCGCATTGTGCAATGTACGTGTTGTATAGGATGTGTTTATGTACATTTTTCAAGGTGCATGATTACATCGCTAACGTGACGCACACGTTTTTGACCTGATCTTTAGCACAAAACTCAAGAGAATTAAGGTGAATTCTGAAGTTAAGCCATGACTATTCTCTTAGATTGTTTCAGTTATGATTCAGTGAGATGATGGTTCTGATTAGATAGGGGATCATTGTGTCCAAAGCATGCGTCAGCTGCAGAAATGCATTTCTCTAGCAATGTGAGCAGTTATAGTGCCTGGCTGGCAAACAATGAGGCTAATGCCACCAAACTCCATAACAAATCTGGAGAGCCCAGGAATGTTCCTATAGCTGGATTACTACTTTGCGGAAACAAATGCTATTTTAAATACAGAGTCAAAAACTTATTTTAATCTGGATAGCATATTGTGTACATGCATGCTGGAACTGCCACTGAGGCCCATATAGTGGCATCCGTGAACAGTATAAAGAACTGGATTGTCAGTTAGTTTAACTTTTTTTTAAACTGAATTCTAGCCATGTTCCAAATAAAAACTGATTCTGTCTTATTTCTCCAATTTTACTTTTTGGTATTTAGGGTCCAATCTTCCCCTTAATTTCCCTCAGCTTTTCACATTAAAAACAGGGCCATAAGCATTTGAAAAGACTCAGGTTTTCAACCTGGCAAATAAAGACTGACTTTAATGTTCCTTAATCATTGAACATGTCAAAAGTACTGGTGAGGTTGGAATAAACATGAACATGTAATGGTCTGCAGCACTGTAATGGACTTCAGTCATCAACACACTGACAAAGAAAATACTGGGCTGCTTTGTAGGAGATCTGTTGAAACAGCTTAGCGGGGGGATGGTATTTTATACCCATGATTAATTCTACCACTCACTTTAACTCTTTAGTATCACCATGATATCACCATCCATCTATACATCATTCAAAAAATAAACAGGTCAGATAGAATCTTCCATTAAGTAGGAATGAAAACATCCTAAATAAAAACAGAAAATGCTGATTTCTTTTTTTATTTGTCTGTTTATTTCAGATTTCCAGCATTTGCAGTATTTTGCTTTTGTATTATTGAAAAAAATCCTAGCTGTTAAATTGCAGATAATCCAAAATTGTTAGTAGGCCAAAAGTCTCGACATGAAAATAGTGGAAAAGATAAAATAATCCTGAAATATTAAGCAATCAAGTGCATCAATCTTTATGTTGATGCCTATGTCACTGCAATGATACCAATTAAAAGGGAACTCAACATTTGGTTTGAATTGTAAGGAGAATTTGAAATCTTCCACAATATGTGGGCGGCACAGTGGCGCAGTGGTTAGCACCGCAGCCTCACAGCTCCAGGGACCTGGGTTCGATTCCGGGTACTGCCTGTGTGGAGTTTGTAAGTTCTCCCTGTGTCTGCGTGGGTTTTCTCCGGGTGCTCCGGTTTCCTCCCACAAGCCAAAAGACTTGCAGGTTGATAGGTAAATTGGCCATTATAAATTGTCACTAGTATAGGTAGGTGGTAGGGAAATATAGGGACAGGTGGGGATGTTTGGTAGGAATATGGGATTAGTGTAGGATTAGTATAAATGGGTGGTTGATGTTCGGCACAGACTCGGTGGGCCGAAGGGCCTGTTTCAGTGCTGTATCTCTAATCTAATCTAAAATATAATTATAGTTAGATCCCCAAATGGCTTTCTTTATTAAGTTTGAAAAACAAAGAGCATTTCCAAAACAAGAACATTTTAATCTGCATTTTAAGCCATTACATTTTTGAAGAGGTGACTGGTATTAAGTTTACAATGTGCATACAGTCATGACTTCTGCTCTTTCACCCTTAACTATAACAACTATTGACTTGTACTGCTGGAAAAATGCAATATTTTGAGCACAGACCAAATGGAGAAACAAAATCTCCTAACTTACACAAAGGGGAAATAATTAAAATGATGTGTTTTGTTATGGAACACAGCAAAGTTAAGTAGTAATGAAATACCTATTTGAATATGTGGTTTGTGACAGACTGTAGTGGAATACTAAAATTCAGAGTCTTCCATGCACTGATCCAAAGAGCAAGGTAAATTACCTTAAGGATATCTTTCAGCTGTTTAAGGACAGCATGAACTTCTTCCCGCAATAACCATTTAAATTCCTCCTCCTGAAATATTTTGAAAAACGACAATATAAACTTTTTCACCAAAATAATGTAATTTGGAGGCAATTTTAAGGGCACAAAGCTGATGTGGGGGAGCGGGAGTGGATAGGAGAGAGGGTGCTTTAGTTTTAAGATGGAGGAAGAAAGACATTAATGATATTGAATTCACAATTATATCAGGAAAATTGCTATATTATCTAAGCTAATTATTATTCAGCACTACAATTACTGCCTTTATAACACAAAGATTCTAATCTGAAGACTTGCCACACCTTAAGTTTATTGTTGACACGATGACTTGTAACTAGTCGTGCTGTCAAAGAATTACAGACATCCAGACACATTAACTAATTCCACACATCCTCTTTTCCAAAAAAAACATGAACTTGGTCCCATTACACATTGGAGAAGAGCTGAGGTCTCCCTCATTATTATATCCATCGGCCAAATGCATCCAGTGAAGAGTCTCTGTAGTGACCCTTAGCTGGATCCAGTCCAACCTCCTACTTCCACTCCCACTATTTAGTGGTTAAACTCACTTGATCTCTCCCATGGAATCTGCACTGCTGCTCTCTTCTCGCTCTGTGGTAGTTTTGGCTTTCCCAAACTGAAATTTATAACTAGACAGCAAAAACACATTTAAACTTCAAGAAAGAAGCTCAACAAAACCCAGTATCTAAATTACAGCCTTAAACTCATTGCTAGATATTTGCTATTCTATACAATAAACACTGAATATGTTTACCATTTTACTTCAATGCAGGAAGGCTTGTGTGACAGTTTAACTAAGGCAAATAACCAAACTGCATAGCGCTGCAAGAGGATGATAAAAGTTGCCCTCGTATTTCTAGTAGATCATGTATTTCAATATTACCACTGCATTTCTTGAATTCAAAACTAAAGTATTTATCAGTACCAATCAGCATTTCATGCAAGAGATGATATACTGCTCCCATTTTGTCTTTGCACCTTGTACCAAAGTGAGACTAAAATGCATATGTCATAACCACAGGAGGAAGCTATTTAGACCATCTTGTCTGTGCCAGCTTTTTGCTAGAGGAATCCAAGATTAATCCTATTGTCCCACTCTCTCCTCTCCAAAGCCTCGCGTGTCTTCTATTTCAAATATTTATCTAATTTTCCCCTTTAAAAAAAGGATGCAATGGTTTGTGCCTGAATAATTCAGCTCATGCTCCAACAACCCTGCATAAAGAAATTTCTCCTCACCTCTCAGTGCCTATTGCAAATTGATGACCCTGATCACGGAGTCCGCCCCAAAAAATACTTTTTCCCTAATTCACTTTTTCAAAGCCTGAAATCTCTTTCCAGCCTTCTCTGCTCCCATGGAAATAGTCCTGGTACTTCTATTCTCTCCTCCTAATTATAGTTTCCAAACCATGGCATTATGTTGGTGAATCAACATTGTATGCTCTTTATGGCTTTAATGTCTTGTCTCTGCTGTGCCTACAGTGATAGAAAGACAACACCAACTGTATTAACTAGTTGCATGTTTTATTATTCTTTAATCCCACTCACTAATTCAACCTAGTAGCCTACATACAATTCATTTTACTGGAAGAAAGCGATCACATGATTTTCCTAAACCTATTAAAAAGCATGGGAAGAACGACAGCGATAAATCAGTTCATTTACAAATCAAAATTAGAACAAGGAATCTTTGCAGAAGTAAAAGGTCAACCAAAATTCTTATATTCACCAGCACTGCAATCAAGCTCTTCCACTGGAGCTCAGACATTCATGTGAAGATCAATAAGAACTTGGCAGTTATGAAATAAAAGACTCCTCACTTAGGCATACAAGAGATTGGTGTTGCCTACTGAAGTGCAATAAATGGAACTGGAAAAGCTATTGCCTTTCTGAAACAGTTTGTTTTAGAAAATCTGCCCAGTTCCAAAACAAAACCAATTTAACAACTAAAATGTTTACAGTATGTTTGATAACTTCACATCTGGAATGACTGTGGTATATCTCTCCTAAATAGTGAAGAGATAGAAAGATGGAGAAAACAGAACTAGCATAATGTATTATATAGTACATTATAAAACCTTCAACTTACCACAACAATATGGGGGAATATATATTTTAAACATATATCGTGTAATGTTTACTTTGAGGATTGTTTGAAGATTCAGTTTGCACTTTCTTTACAGTTAACATTGCTAAGTTATTCTATCTACGCAAATGTATTCTTGCCCTGTAAAACTTTTCTATAGTGCTCAAATGAGTAAAAGAAGAAAGGCAGTTATTGGAAACATAACAAAATATAATACATCAACGGTCTATTCTATAGACCGAGCACCTTTATCAAATGTTAATATATTTATCTCTGTTCTTTTATAACCTTTGCTGTTAGGAGACGGAAGGTGCAGTTGCTCTCACGATGGTCATAAAGCAGATAGTGAACCATTCCACCCCCACACTCCCCGGACCCTGCCCCCATGGACCAAGACCTGCCCCCCTGGAGCGCAGAACCCGCCCCGCCCCCAGCTCCATGGATCCCGGATCCCCGCCCCCAGCTCCATGGATCCCGGATCCCCCCGCCCCCAGCTCCATGGATCCCGGATCCCCCCGCCCGCAGCTCCATGGATCCCGGATCCCCGCCCCCAGCTCCATGGATCCCGGATCCCCGCGCCCCCAGCTCCATGGATCCCGGATCCCCGCGCCCCCCGCCCCATGGATCCCAAACCCTACTCGACCCTGTACCCATGGACCTAGACCCGCCCCCATGGATCTCAGACCCCGCCCCTCAGTCGCCCTCCTGCAGCTGTTTATTGCCCCATTTCCCCACTTTCCCACCGTTAAGCCCGTCCGGGCAGTGGGGCCTCTATCCTTCCCCCCACCCCACCCCGAGGGAGTGTTACAACTCTGGCTGCTTCACTCACCAGCACCACTCTCTCCGCCTCACTCGCCGCCGCCATACTGCTTACAGAACGACAAGAGCAGCACTTCCGGCATCCGCGGGGAAATCACACCGCCCCTTCCGGTGTGCCCCACGCTAAAAAGTCCCCACCGCCTCCCTGGACCAGGATCTGATCATTCCCCGGATTGGAAGATGCAAAGCTTCAGACGTGCTGTTAATCTGGGGGCACATTTGCTATTGGTGAGGTTTTAGAATTCTGCGTGATTTAATTACTTAATTTTCTCCCCACACTAAAATGTCACAATACACTCCAGACAGTACTAAAAATAATGCCCAAAACAAATGGAGGGAAGAGAAAGGACAACAGAGCAATAGTGGTAGAGGATTCTACAGGGAGGGGAACAGACAGTCATTTCTGTGGTCGCAGACGTGATTCCAGGACAATATTGTTGCGTCCCTTGTGCAAGGGTCATGGATAACACCGAGTGGCTACAGGGCATTCTGGAGGCGAGGGTGCACAGCCAGAAGTCATGGTCCACATTGGTACCAACAATATAGGAAGAAAGCGGGATGAGGCCCTACAGGCTGAGTTTAGGGAGTTAAGAAAGAGATTAGCAAGCAGGACCTCAAAGGTAGTAATCTCTGGATTGCTCCCAAGGCCACGTGCTAGTGAGTATAGAAATAGGAAAATACACCAGATGAATGCGTGGCTAGAGAGATGGTGCAGGAGGGAGGGCTTCAGATTTCTGGGGCATTGTGACCGCTTCTGGGGTAGGTGGGACCTGTACAAGCCAGACAGGCTGCTCCTGAACATGACTGGGACAAATATCCTTGCAGGAAGGTTTGTTAGGGCTGTTGGGGATGGTTTAAACTAGCTTGGCAGGGGGATGGGAACCTGAGGGAAGTTTTAGAAAGGACAATTTCAGGCCAGGGAACAAAATGCAGAAAATTAGTGAGTGACTCGGAAAGACAGAAGAAGCAAAGGTTAAAAAGTGTGCAGCACAGGAATTTGGCAGTGTTAAAGGGTATTTAAATGCAAGGAATATAGTAAATAAAGCCGATGAGCTGAGGGCACAGATAGACACATGGCAACACGATATTGTTGCTATAACGGAAACTTGGCTTAAAGTGGGGCAAAAAATGGCAGCTCGGCATCCCTGGATATAGAGTTTTCAGGCGGGATAGAGAGGGAGATAAAAAAGAAGGGGGTGTAGCATTATTTCTTAAGGAATCAACAACAGCTTTGAGGAGGGTTGATATGCTAAATGAATCATCAAATGAGGCCATATGGGTGGAGATCAGAAATAAAAAAGGGGCAGCCACACTACTAGGAGTGTACTATAGACCCCCAAATAGTGAGAGGGAGATTTGAACAAATATGTAGGCAAATCTCTGAGTGTAAAAACTATAGGGCAATAATAGTTGGGGATTTCAACTACCCCAATATCAACTGGGATACAAACAGTGTGAAGGGCACAGTGGGGACAAAATTCTTGAACTGCATTCAAGAGAAGTTCTTTAGCCAGCACGTAACAAGCCCAACGAGAGGGGGTGCAATTCTAGATTTAGTCTTCGGTAATGAAACTGGGCGAGTAGATGAAGTAGCAGTGGGTGACCATTTTGGAGATAGTGATCATAATAGTTTTAGCATAATCATGGAAAAGGACAAAGATAAAACAGGAGTTAAAGTTCTAAATTGGGGTAAGGCAAATTTTACACAACTGAGAGGTGACCTGGTAAAAGTGGACTGGACACAGCCACTGGAAGGAAAATCAGTGGGAGGCATTCAAAAGTGAGATTCTACAGGCACAGTGTAGGCATGTCCCCACAAAGATAAAGGGTGATATGGCCAAATCTAGAGCCCCCTGGTTATCTAGAGCTTGCAGGGTATGTTGAAGCAGAAAAAGAAAGCTTATGACAAACACAAAAAACTTAATACTTTAGAAAGCCTAGAGGAGTATAGCAAGTGCAGGGGTGAAGTAAAAAAGGAAATTAGAAAAGCAAAGAGAGGACATGAAAACATATTGGCAGGTAAAATCAAGTAAAACCCAAAGATGTTTTATCAGTACATTAAGAGCAAGAGGATAACTAAGGAAAGGGTAGGGCCTATCAGATATACAGGGGAACTTGCACGTGGATGCAGATGATGTGAGCAGAGTTCTTAATGAGTTTTTGCCTTTATCTTCACAAAGGATGATGCAGACATTGTAGTAAAAGAGGAGGAGTGTGAAATATTAGATACGATTAGCATAATGAGAGAGGAAGTACTAGAGGGTCTGACGTCCTTGAAAGTAGATAAATTGCCAGGGCCGGATGGATTGCATCCCAGGTTGTTAAAGGAAGCCAGGGAGGAAATAGCGGATACGCTGAGAATCATCTTCAAATCCTCACTGGATACGGGCGAAGTGCCAGAGGATTGGAGGTCTGCAAACATTATACCATTGTTTAAAAAGGGTGTGAGGGATATATAGGCCAGTCAGTCTGACCTTGGTGTTGGATGAATTATTAGAATCAATTCTGAGGGACAGGATAAACTGCCACTTAGAAAGACACAGATTAATCAGCGATAGTCAGTATGGATTTATTAAGGTAAGGTCATGTCTTACTCAAAGAATTCAGTTAAGTTAATAACAAGGAGGATTGATGAGGGTAGTGCAGTGGATGTGGTCTACATGGATTTTAGTAAGGCATTTGACAAGGTCCCACATGGCAGACTGGTCAGTAAAATGAAAGCCCATGGGATACAGGGGAATGTGGCAGGTTGGATCCAAAATTGGCTCAGGGACAGGAAACAAAGGGTAGTAATCAGCTGATGTTTTTGTGACTGGAAAGCTATTTCCAGTGGCGTTCCACAGGGCTCTGTGTTGGGTCTCTTGCTGTTTGTGGTATATATTAATGATTTGGACTTAAATGTGGGAGGCATGATGGAGAAATTTGCAGATGACACAAAAATTGGTTGTGTAGTTAATAGTGAAGAGGATAGCTGTAGACTCCAGAATGATATTAATGGTTTGGTTGAGTGGGCGGAAAAGTGGCAAATGTAATTCAATCCAGACAGGTGTGAGGTAACGCACCTGGGGAGGGCAAATAAAGCGAGGGAATGCACAATAAATGGGAGGATATTGAGAGGGGTAGAAGAAGTGAGAGACCTTGGAGTGCATGTCCACAGGTCCCTTAAGGTGGCAGGACAGGTAGATAAAGTGAAGAAGGCATATGGAATGCTTTCCTTTATTGGCTGAGGTATAGAATACAAAGGCAGGGATGTACTGCTGGAACTGTATAAAACGCTGGTTAGGCCACTTGGAGTATTGCGTACAGTTCTGCTCGCCACATTACAGGAAAGACATAGTTGCTCTGGAGAGAGTTCAGAGGAGATTTATAAGAATGTTGCCAAGGTTTGAAAGATGCAGCTATGAGGAAAGATTGGATAAGCTAGGGTTGTTTTCCTTAGAACAGAGGAGGCTGAGGGGTGACTTAATTGAGGTGTACAAAATTATGAGGGGTCTAGATAGAGTGGACAGGAAGTACCTGTTTCCCCTAGCGGAGTTGTCAATTACCAGGGGGCACAGATTTAAGGTGATTGGTAGAAGGATTAGAGGGGACATGAGGAAAAACTTTTTTTCAGACAGAGGGTGGTGTGTGCCTGGATTTCACTGCCCAGATTGGTGGTGGAGGCAGAAACCCTCAATTCATTAAAACGTACCTGGACCTGCACCTGAAGTGCTGTAACCGGCAAGGCTACGGACCAGGTGCTGGAAGGTGGGATTAGATTGGGCAGCTAGTTTTTCAGCTGGCACAGATGAGACGGGCTGAATGGCCTCCTGTGCTGTAATTTTTTTATGGGTCTGTATCTATTGGAGAAGAATGAGAGGTGATCTTATTGAAACATGTAAGATCCGGAGGGGACTTGACATGGTGGATGCTGAAAGGATGTTTCCCCTTGTGCGAGAGACTAGAACTAGGGGACACAGTTTAAAAATAAAGCGTCACCCATTAAGGCGGAGATGAAGAGAAATGTTTTCTTTCAGAAGGTCGAGAGTCTTTGGTACTTTCTTTCTCAGAAAGCGGTGGATGCAGCGTCATTGAATATTTTTAAGACAGAGGTACATAGATTTTTAACAAGAGAGTCAAAGGGTATCGGGTAGGCGGGAAAGTGATCTTATTAAATGGCAAAGCAGGCTCAAAGGGGCCGAATGGCCTACTCCTGCTCCTAATTCATATGTTCGTAAGGGAGTCATTTGGAGGAGTACCAAATGCTTGGTCATAGAGACTGATTTTAAAGGAGGTGCGGAGGTTTAACAGGGGAATTCTAATTTGTGGCCCAAAATATCTAAAGGTGCAGGGCCCCAGTGCCAGGACAAAGAGAAGACCACAGTCAAAGAAATGGACAGTTTAGGTTTGGGAGGCAGATTCATTTCTGTGTAGGATTACTAAGGCTGCAAGTGTTAGGAGCTCACAGGACAACAGTTTTACTTGTACTGTGTCTTTATTGAACTGAACTTGTGATGGCTGCCTGCAGTGAGTACATCATGGTAGAGGTCACATGACTACAGCAAGCCAGGAGGCTCACTAGTACAGTATTGCATTCCTATCCCAAACATCCCCCATTTCATACAAAAAACAAAAAAAAAATTGCATGAATTATCATTTAGACTGAGTTGCCCAAGTTACCCACCATGCACACAACTGTTCTCTTGCATTAGCAGCTCGTTATTCTCGTCAGTCTCTGCACATGCGTTGCACACACAGTCTTTAAATCATGCCAGTCTCTTAATGTTGCGTGTTGTCGTTGGCTGTTCATCTGGGTGATTTTCCTTCTCTGGGAAGTGTCGTTCCCATGTCACTTGTTGCCGTGGTAACTTGTTCCATTTCTGTTGTTGGGGTGCTGTGGACCTCTGGGACTGATGGTTGATCTGTAGTCTGTGCAGATGGTGAGTTCACATCTTCCTAATCAGCTGCCCACAGTGAAGCAACAGCTTCTCCAGTTGTGCGTACGTGTCTGTGGTTGCAACGGTATATCTGGTCGTTCACTTCCACCGCGTACGATTGAGGTGACAACTGCTCTACGCAGGTCCCAAGTTATCACTTGGGCTGACTCTTGCAGAGAGTATTGAAGGTTTGTACCCGTACTGGTTCTCCAGAGCTCAATTCTGAAAATGGTTTGGCAGTTTTGTCAAAATGAAATTTGGCTTTCTGCCATTTCATCTTGATTTTGTCACTCACACCTGTTACTACTTCCGGCTTCAGTAGCTTTTTTGCTATTGGCAGAGTAGTTTGATTGTGGTGTGACATAGGGTTGTTAATCTATGGAATTCCTTGCCCAGTGAAGTAGTTGACGCTTCTTCAGTAAACGTCTTTAAAGCTAAGGTAGATATCTTTTTGAACGATAAAGGAATTAAGGGATACGGTGGGAGCGCGGGTAAGTGGATCTGAGTCCACGAAAAGATCAGCCATGATCTTATTGAATGGCGGAGCAGGCTCGAGGGGCCGGGCGGCCTACTCCTGCTCCTAGTTCTTATGATCTTATGACATTAGTCTTTGTATTAGACTATTTTCTACGCCTTCAGTAGGTGTGTTTCTCCACTCGAGGATTGCCATGTACATCTGTGCTGGATTTGCTCGATTCCTTTGCCAATTTTTCACTGCTGCCTCAGCCTTTCCATTGGACTGGGGATAGTGTGGAGATGACGTATGGTGTTGAATTTCCCAATCCTTTGTGAAGCGGCTGAATTCTTCACTCCTGAACTGAGGGCCATTGTTGCTCATCACAGTGTCTGGAATGCCGTAACGACTGAAGTGTGCTGTCAGGCATTCTACAATCTCACCAGCAGTCGTTGAAGTCATCTGGTCTACCTCCCAGTAGTCAGAATAGTAGTCAACAGTGACGATAAGCAGTTCCTGCGAGTGTGAAGAGGTCTACTCCCAGCTTCATCCATGGTCTGGGAAGTCATGTGTCATCAGTGGCTCTTTAGCTTGCTTAGCTTGGTCCTTGTTACACGCACTGCACTGGCTGATGTGGTCCTTGATTTCATTGCTCATGTTTGGCCAGCAGAGAACATCTCTTGCCTTCCACAGACTCGACTCAATTCCTTCGTGGTTTGCATGGATGCGCTTTAGCGTCTCTACTCAACTTCTTGGGGATAATGACTCTATTTCTGTTGTACAAGATGGCATCTTGGGCTGTCCTGTCAATTCATCTCTGCATGCCCAATATGCTCGTGACCACAGGAGTGTCCTTGATGCTGTCAGGCCATCCTTTCATCACTACTTCTTGCAACACTTGGAGAGTTGCATCTTGTTGGGTAGTTTGCTACCCAACTTGTCAGTCAGATTCAATGTCTCTGCTGGGTTGATGACTTCCAGAGCATGTCGAGCTGCAGCTTCGTGTTGAATCTGGAAGACTTCACACTCTGTTGTAGCGTCCTCTACTTTCTTCATAGGGAGTGCTGCCCTCTACAGCATGTCAGCGATGTACATCTGTTTCCCTTGCTCGTATGTCACATCCAGATGATATCTCTGTAACCGGAGTAACATTTTTTGCAGTTGCTTTGGAGCAGATAAAAGCGGCTTGAGGAAATGCTTTGACTCGACTGTCACTTTGTCTCTTCCAAGTAGGTGTTCGAATAAGAAAAAGAATAGAAAGTTTAAGGCACAGAAAGAGGCCACTTGACCCATCGTGTCTGTGCCAGCCGAAAAACGATCCACTTATTTTAATCCCACCTTCCAGCATTTGATTCGTAGCCCTGCAGATTACGGCACTTGAGGTGCATATCCAGACTCATTTTGAATGAGTTGAGAGTTTCTGCCTCAACTACCCTTTCAGGCAGTGAGTTCACGACCCCCATCAGCATCTGGGTGAAAAGATTTTTCCTCATCTCCCCTCTAATTTTTCTACCAATCGCTTTAAATCTATGCCCCCTCGTCACTGACCTCTCTACTAAGGTGACTAGACCCTTCACCTCCACTCTATCCAGGCCCCTCAAAATTTTGTATATTTCAATCAGATCTCCCCTCAGCCTTCTCTTTTCCAAGGAAAACAACCTCAGCCTATCCAGTCTTTCCTCATAGCTGCATTTTTCCAGTCCTGGCAATATCCAAAATCTCCTCTGTACCTTCTCTAGTGCAATTACACCTTTCTGTAATGAGGTGACCAGAACTGCACAAAGTACTCAAGTTGTGGCCTAACCAATAAGTTATACAGTTCCAGCATAACATCCTGCTCTTGTATTCTATACTTCGGCTAATAAAGGAAAGGATTCCATATGCCTTCTTAACCACCTTATCGACCTGTCCTGCTACCTTCAGGGATCTGTGGACATACACTCCAAGGTCCCTCACTTCCTCTAAACTTCTCAGCATTTCCCCATTAATTGTGGATTCCTTTATCTTGTTTGACCTTCCCAAATGCATCACCTCACACTTCAGGTCGAATTCCATTTGCTACTTTTCTGCTCATCTGACCAGACCATCAATATCTTCCTGCAGGCTACAGCTATTCTCTTCACTATCTACCACACGGCCAATTTTTGTGTCGTCTGCAAACTTCTTGATCATGCCCCCTACATTTACGTCCAAATCATTAATATATACCACAAAAGGCAGGGGACACAGTAATGAGCCACTGGAAACAGCCCTCCAGTTGCTAAGACATCCCTCAACAATTACCCTTTGTTTCCTGCCACTGAGCCAATTTTGTATCCGCCTTGCTGCATTTCCTTGGATCCCATGGGATTTTATTTTTTTTAACCAGTCTGCCATGTGGGACCTTGTCAAAAGCCTAGCTAAAATCCATGTGGACTACATCAACTGCACTACCCTCACCAATCTTCCTTGTTACTTCAAAAAATTTGATCAAGTTGGTTAAACAAGATCTTCCCTTAACAAATCCATGCTGACTATCCTTGATTAACCTGTGCCTTTTTAAGTGACCGTTTATCCTGTCTCTCAAAATAGATTCCAATAATTTTCCCACTACTGAGGTTAGACTGACTGGCCTGTAATTATTCGGTCTATCCCTCGCTCCCTTTTTAAACAGAGATACAACGTTAGCAGTTCTCCAATCCTCTGGCACCATACCTGTATCCAGTGAGGATTGGAAAATGATGAAAATGTTCACAAGCAAAGACAATGGCCAGGCACTCTTTCTCGAACTGAGCATAGCCTCGTTCTGTTTGTGTTAATGTTCTGGATGCAAATGCAACTGGTTGTTCTTGCTGCAAGAGGGTTGCTCCAAGTCCTGTCTCACTGGCATCACATTACAGGGTAACTTCATCATTCACATCATAGTATTTCAGCACTGGTGTTGCTGTCACTATTTGCTTGATTTTAGTGAACGCTGCTTCTTGTTCTGTGCCCCAATACCATTGCATGTCCTTGGCAGTGAGTTGGCATAATGGTTCACACTTGGATTCGTCAACTATTTAGCAAAATTCTTGCCCAATTTCTCGTCTAACAAATCGTTGCACTGCTTTTACATCTGTTGGTCGCCGCATTGCTGTCACCTTTTTGGGATCCAGGCGAAGACCTTTTGCTGTTAGTATTTGACCTATGCACTTGACTGTGGGCATCTTTCAGTGCAGTTTTTTTCTTGTTCAGTTTCAGGGCCATCTGGCGAGCTCTGACTAGCAGTCGCACTAGATTTTGATCGTGGTCAGCAATAGTTTCTTCCATTGTATCTCCACATCCATAAACTAGCAGATCGTCCACTGTAGCTTCCACTCCGGGAAGATCACTATCTCATGCTATCTGCGTTGATACTCGTCTGGAGCCATGGAAATGCCAAACAGCATTCGCAACCATCTGTATCTCCCGAACGCATCCAGAATGTAGTTAGAAAGCTGCTGCTTTCATTCAGTTTCACTTGCTAGTAACCATGCTTCGCATCTAAGGTAGTGAAGATTTTTGCCTTTGCAAATTGTGGCACAATTCCTTCGATGGTTGGCATGGGGAAGTGAGATCTCTTCAGAACTTTATTTAGATCCTTTGGGGTGATGCATACTCTCAGCTTTCCAGATTGTTCCATTGCTACCATGCTGCTAATCCATTCTGTAGGAGTTGTTAATTTCTTGATTACTGCCTTCTTTTCCAGCTCTTCTATCTTGTCTTTCAGGCTGGCCTTGAGGGCAGCTGGAACTTTCCTCGGCAGATGCTGAATTGCTCTTACCCTCTCATCTACGTCAAGATGATATTCTCCAGGAAGACATTCTAAACCTGTAAATACATCATTGTACTCCTCTTGGATCTGTTCCGTGGTCAATGGTTTCGTGTGTTACAACACGTTGCAAATCTCTTTTTGCACATTGAGGGTTACCAGTCCAAGCTTTAGACTTGCTCTGGCTGAGATGAGTGGTATTTGCTTGCCATCTATGATCTGGAAGTCCAGCTCTTCGTTCTTGTCATTGCACTGGGCTCTGAGTAATTTGTTCTCTCGGCAATAGTATGGGGGCCATCATATTAAAGGCCTGCTTAGGTCGGGAAAAAGAACTCATCCCAAACCCGAACGATCCACAGCGGACCCAAGCCCGACCCGACCCGACCATCCCTTTACTTACCTTCTGACTGGGAAGTTCCACGAAGTTGCAGCGCATGCATGATGATGACATAGTGACGTTACTTGCTCACTGCACAGACTCAGTTTCGTCCCAAACTCCCAGCTCAGGTAAGTTTTTTTTCATTTTTAATACTTAACCGGCGGAGCACTTATTGTGTGTGTTCAGCCCGACCCGACCTATGTCATTGGGTCCCGTTGGGTTCGGTTCGGGTAGCAGGCCTTTACGTCATATAGCCTCAACCTTACTTTCAAGAGCTTCATTTTTGGATCGCCATGTTGAACCACTTCGCACAGGTCTGTGAAGGTCATGATGTTGCATGACGCAGTGGTGTCTGTCACTTTATGTTGACTTGATATTCTCCTTCTGCAGTCATCATTCCAACAGTCACAAACCATTTATCACCCATCGACCTGACTGAACCAGCCTGTTGTATGGTATATAGTGATCTTCCAGAATCTTTGGCTGATATCTCTCCGGTGGCCATCTGTACCTGCTTGTTGTGTTTCCTTCTAGCCAAGCACTTGTGTGCAAAATAATTCGGCTTTTTGCAGGGAGTACACTGCTTTCCCCAGGCTGCATATGTCTTTTCCTTTGTGTGATGTTCTCCGCAGTATTTGCATCCTGCTCTTTATCCGTGATCTTTCTGCCCTTTCGGCCTGGAATGTTGACCAGCATAATGCAAGGCCTGGTCTGTTCTGCCATGAATATCCTCCAGCTGCTGATTTACAACCTGAGCACTTCTACACATGTCAAGTCGCTTTCCTGAGAGTTACTTTCTCCTCTCTCAGTAGACGTGCTCTCACTGCAGGATCTCTTATGCCTAATACAGTCCTGTGTTTAATTAGATAATCTTCTGGTTGCGTAAATTCACAGGATTCTGCAAGCTGTGTTAATGCAATCACATATTGATCGATGGACTCTTTCGGCTAACCTAATAGTAAACATATGCTGTTCATAAGTTACTTTCACTTGGGGTTCAAAATGTACCTTCAAGGCTTTCAATTTCTGTTTTTTTTATTCTTCAGAGATTTACAGTAGAATACATTTTCTAACCCTCCCAAACAGTAATTTAAAACATAGCCTCTCTCATTTGTTAATTAAATCTGTCGCAATTTTGTAATTTTGCCATTGCAAGTGGAAAAACTGCCAGTTCTGCTTCATATCACCTTTTGTTTCAACTAGTGCTGGGAGAGAAGTTGTAGCCATTGTGTCTTACCAGCTTACTGCTGTGGCCTGCTGCTTTGTTCTTTGTGGCTTTTCGCAGCTCTGACCATCTATGCTCCTCTTTTAGGAGCTGTTCTTCTATACAGCTCTTTAATACTCAATTTCAGCTCTACTCGGATACCATGTTACCAGCTTACAGGACATAAGTCTTGCTTGTACTGTTTCTTTAGTGAATTGCCTTGTAATGGCTGCCTCATGGTAGAGTTCACATGACTATAGCAAGTCAGGAGGCACTTTAGTACAGTATTGCATTTTTATCCCAAACACCAGAATTGTCCTGAAGTCTCCAGGAATTAAAGATCAATCTCCAGAACATTGAAAAATTGTAGGGACATTAAAGTTTTTTTTTCATTGTCTTGAATACTTTAATTATAAAACATATTGGAGATGGAGGGAAAAAGGTTGTCTGTCAAGATTAATTCCATTGGCTAACTGTCCTTTCCAGTTTGCATAGGACGGAACATGGCTGGTGGACGGGAGTGTAAGAGTGGGGTAATTTGTATTAGGAAGTCATAATGAAACTTCCAGTTATATATCCAACCAGAGTTGCTAGCTCTTTGTAAGACTAAAGGAGATTACAGAAATAAAGGGTTCAGGCAATTGAAGAATTCAGACATGGAGACTGAAGTTTAAATCAGAATTGTTGGGGGACAAGTGGTCACGGTAGCAATAATAAACTTGCATTTGTATGGCCTCTCTACTGTAGAAAACAGCATTAGGATTTTAACAGGTATAATTTGATAAGACACTAAAACAAATAAAAATCAGAGATTTGTTTTTAAAAGTATCAAACGAGGAGAAGGAAATAGGGCCTAAAAGACAGAAGGCACAAGCCGGCATGGACTTGATGGGCCAAATGGCTGCCTCCTGTGCTGTAAATGACTATGAACTCTGCAATTGCAGACAATGAAGGGAAGTTGAGGAAAACGCATGAGAAGCTAGTATTGATGGAATGTTCTGCAAGGGTTCTGGCGCTGGAGGAGGTTACAGATATAGGGAAGTCAAGCCCATGAAGCGCTTTTAAATAAGAGGATGAGAATTTTAAATTGGAGGCATTGGTGGACTGGGAGCTAGTGCGGGTCATACAAAGACAGAAGTGATCAGCAGACAAGAGTTGATTCAGGGTAGGATATTGGAAGCAAAGTTTTGGATGAACTAAAGGAGATAAGTGTAATGAGCAAAGGCATGAATGAAAATGGAAGATCTTCCACAGAGGATTATTCCTCAGCTGTACTGCTGGGATTACAAAAAAATTAAATATGCAAAATATATTTAAGTACAATATTTATCACCTTTAACATATTAAAGCATCCCAAAGCACCTCACAGGAGCATTATAAAGCAAAGTATGACACCAAGCCACAAAAGGAGATACTAGGCAGAGGACCAAAAGCTTGGTTAAAGAGGTAGGTTTTGAAGAGTGTCTTAGAGGAGGAAAGTGAGGTGGAGAGGCGGAGAGTTGTAGAGACGGTATTCCAAAGCTTAGGGCCTAGGCAGCTGAAGGTACAGCCACCAATGCTGCAGCAATTAAAATCATAGATGCCCAAGAGGCCAGAATTGAGTACAGATAGCTTGGAGGGTTGTGGGGCTGGAAGAGGTTAGAGATAGGGAGGGGTGAGGCCATGGAAGGATTTGAAAACATGGTTAAGGATTTTAAAATCAAGAAGTTGCTTGACTGGGAGCCAATGTAGGTCAGCAACCACAAGGATGATAGAACAGCATTTGGTGTGAGTTAAGACATGGGCAGCAGAGTTTTGGATGACCAAGTTTAGTGGGTAGAATGTGGGAGACCAGCCAGGAGTGCACTGTAATACTCAAATCTGGAGGTAACTAAGACCTGAAGGAGGGTTTCAGGAGCAGATGAGCTGAGACGGGACGAAGGCTGGCGATGTTAGAGGTGGAAATAGGTGGTCTTAGTGATGGTATGACTATGAGGTCGGAAGCTCATCTCGGGGTCAAATGTAACACAAGGTTGCAAACAGACTGGCTGAATCTTAGATTGGTGCCAGGGAGAGGGATGGAGTCAGTAGCTAGCAAATGGAGTTTGGAGCGAGGATCAAAAACAATGGCTTCAGTCTTCCCAATATTTAATTGGAGGAAATTAGTGCTCATCCCAGTACAGAATGTAGGATAAGCAGTCTGATCATTTAGCTACAGTGAAGAAGTCGACAGAAGCTGAGGCAGATCTAGGTGTCATTAGCATACGTGTGAAAACTAACCCTGTGCTTTCGGATGAGGATACACCCTTAGGGGGCACCAGAGGTTAACGGTGTGGGAGCAGGAAGAGGAGCCATTGCAAGTGAACCTCTAGCTCTGATTAGATAGTTAAAATGGAACCAGATGAAAGCAGTCCCACCCAGTTGGACGAGTGGAGAGGTGTTGGAGGAGGATAGTTATGGTCAACCATGGCAAAGGCTGCATGCAGACAGGTGAAGGAAGAAGAGGAGGGAAAGTTTGCCTTAGTCAGTAAATCACATCGGATGGTAATGGTAAATGAAGCAGCTCTCCTGCCAGGGTAGTTTTATCGGGATAAACTGAGGGAACACTATACTGCATCTCTGTCCAACTACAGTTTGACTTTGTCACATGCTAACAAATCTTTCACTATCCAACTCAAAGATGGAGTGCCGAGTTAGAAGTTATTGAATTACCTGTACACTAGCTATAAAGGCAGCTCAAAAAACATTGTGCATTTGATTTAAGATAGTGCCCATCCATTAAAATGAAGAGCCTACTTCACTCATTAAATCATAAGGCTTCAAAAACTTGGATGAACAAAAGGAAAATGGCAGCCACACAGGTGAACAGAAAAACCAAAGCATGCAGCAGAATAAAAGTAGAAAGTGTAACAGGACCCACTGACTGAATGGAAGAAAGTTGTATGTTGCAGTTCAGATGTATAGTAACATCAGTGTTTCCATGTCACCAAACTTAGGGTTATTTAGTTCTGCTGCAGAGAACAGTTATAACTCTTCCTAATGATAAACACATTCTGAAAGCAAGAACATTTCTCAGATGCTAGCAAAGCACCATGGAAACTAAAATATACTTCAACTAAGTATGTACCTTCCAAGTCACAAGTAGATAATGCCAGCATGATTTATAAATAATGGAGTCTGGAACAGGTTAGATTGCTTAGTCTCACCTTGTTTTCCTAAATCTTATCTTGCATCTGTTGCATTATTTATCTACTTTCCAGATTCTTCAGCTGGCTTCCAAAATGAACTCCCAGTACTTCCAGCATTTGCCCTCTGCCAAAACTTGATGTGGTAACTGGAAAGATTGTGTATGAGTCAGCCACTTACAGCACAGAATGCTGCCATTTGGCCCATCAAGTCCATGCTGATTGTATTCAGTTTCTCTTCCTTTCTCTCCCACTCCCTCTAACAGCAAGCACTTTACCTTTCTCCAGTACTTCCTCTAAAAAAAAATCTGAGACTAAATGAGCACAATAAGTGCAAAACAGTTTTCTAATTTCTGATACAATACTGAAGTTTTGCCAGGTTTTGAATTTCCCATTTTGTTCCACTCTATCTTACAGGAATATCTTTCTGCTAGCTTTTCTCATCTCCATTGTACTCTGTTGGTTCCTGTGATATTATCCATGCTGACCAGTGAGTATCTCACCATTTATAGTTTTTTGGTAGCTTGTCTTTGAAGTTATGTGTCACTGATTTTAGCTGTGCCTAACTGTACAAGTGAACAAAGCTCCAGATTAGTTCCTCAAATCTGTCAATAGTCCCTTCACAAAAAAAAATTAGTGATAGAATACATTTCTGAAAACATTAAAAATAAAGCAACATCTCTGTTCATAGTTAGAGAAATCAGCCATGTAGACACTACCTATGAGACGCGTAATCAAAATTGATCTATGTGGAAGTCCCATGCTCACAATGAACAAATCCGACTCAGGCCATTTTATGTCAAAAGGGAGAATTCCCAGTGCTCATTACAAAAAAATGAACACGTGGCACATTTTGTATTAAAAGGTTCAGTAAGATTTAGTCTCTTTTGCTCAACTAGAATCACTATGCAAGAAATTAAAATGTTCTTTTTAAATCTCAGCTTGCACACTAAAATAAAATGCAGAGACAATTACAAACCAGTTTCCTGAACAACGGCATTTATTGACCAAGCTAGACTGAAACTTAATACATTTAAAAAAAATATTCACTACACTTTCAAATACTCATTTGACATGGTATACAATTTTGTACATAACAAAATAGTTTTGTTATGGATCCATAAAAATAGCCAATTTCTGCAATATTGATCTTAAAATGAAATACTATCAGCTATATAAAAATGCAATGACAGGATAATGTGTAGTTTTGATGCAACTTTAAATTCAGGCTACACAGCAAGAAAAAAGGTAAGATAAATTCACAAAAATACCACAGTAGTTTGTGTACATGTGTTCTTTACAGGATTCAGATTATATCTTCATTCATTTACTCAAGACCTTTTCAGAAGGCTAGCCAGTGATAGTCACAAATTAACTAGTGTTTTTCTTGACGGTGGAACTCTGTCGATCTGTATTGAGTAATTTTGATCCCAATCCTACCCAATAAATGTTAAGTGAACATTAACTGGTGAACATGGATAGCAGTACTGCATTTGGGGTGTTATTTAGCAGTGGAGTGTATTTTCAGGTAGTTTATTGAAATTAGTACAATAGTACAGGTTATTTTTGTGAAACTATAGCACTAAATATGCACCTTTATCACAGATACAGGCCACTCTGTGCATTGCAAGGCAATGGTTTAATAACTCAAACAAACAAACCTTTGATGCAAAGTGAAAGCACAATAATGGCTTTGTGCAAGAAAAAATTTAGGAATCATTAAATCACAATTAAATAAATTCTGCTTTCAAAATATAAGTTACAACATAAAAATAGATGTAAAAGGCTGTTAGTGATTGTAAGCCAACATTTTTTATGTATCTTGAAATTAGGTTCTTTAGTTCCTGAAATACCAAATACAGGAATGACTTTAAAGTCTCATTAGAATTCACACAATAATACTCTTTAATGCAGAGATGTACTGTAGTCTCATGACCCTCAGCATATTGCAATAAATGTTTAGCTTGAATGAAAGAGCTGAGACAGCCTTCCAAATGGTGAAATGTGCCATCATCCCGTTTCTTTATTTAAACTAGAGGTACCTTACTGATCTTAGAGTACAAGTAAGCTGAAGACATTTCTGCTGTTCATATATTTGGAGAGACTGATTAGCAGCATTAATGAAACCCAAACCCAAATTATGGAAGTGAGCATAGTCCTTCATGTGCACCACCATCTGCCCGGTTGCATACAATACATTTATCTTGAGGGTTTCCAAGTTTAATAAAGTAATAGAAGTCTGAACCTTGGAATGGAGCCTAGTTCTGAAAATAGTCAATTTGTACATTTTAAACATTCTACTTGTGAATAGAACCACAACAAAGCTATCAAAAGATTCCATTCTCACACTGAGGGCAAACTCTTATTTCAGAGCATGCAGTTCACACAAAGGCAAACGTTATTCTTGTTTGATGGCAACAGATCTTTCTGTAAATGGTTTCATGGGTAGGAATAGTAAACCATAATATAGGCACAGCCTCAGTGGGCTGCTGAGAGTCAGGTGTGTGCATGCATTTCAGAAGAACTACTTTTCTAATTTTCGTGTCCCTTATTCCAGTCGGAAATCCAAGGGCCAATCCCAATCAAATTTGGCCACTACACATACGTTAAAAACCGCTTAATGGAATTTGACCCATCTTTAGGTCCAATAGATTAGTCATGGTCATGTCGAACACTTGACCATCATGCTTTGGTGTTGTCAAAAGTGATCACATGCCTTACAAAGAAAAAGGTGACCAAGATTACATTCCACACCTACTCCATGCAACATTAAAGGTGTCAGTAACGTAAAAGCAATTAAAAGTAACTGGTGTCACATCAAATTTACATTCCCAAGTAGGATCTACATCCACATATAATCAGCATAAAGACCCACAAGGAGTTATGGGCCTAAAACACTATTGGCAGGTTTGCATAATATTTATTTTTAAATAAATGTGGGCAAAAGAAGAAAAAAAGAAAAAATTACTTTCAAACCAAGGAAAGTAAATAAATACAAGATTTAAAGAAAAACCTATAACAATAGGTTGAGTATCATATGCACTGAATACAGAAATTGCATAAATGGTGTAATGTACAGGACGGGGTTGTATTAAAAATGCTGAGCAAGTTTTGCACAGAGAAAGGAATTTCCTCAGAAACCTCTCCAGCATATACTGCTGGTTTAATACTGCAACATTCTTAGAGGGCCCCTAAATATTTGGAATCAAAAAAAAAAAACCTGAGGTCAATCTGATCATAAAAATCATTTAAAACCCCATTCAGTACAAAACAATGGGGCGAATGTTTTACAAAAGGCAGCAAAATAAATTTTCCTTTTGGAAAAAATTTTCAGAAGTCACAATAAGATAACGTACAGGTTTTTAACTCCCAAAACAAAGACAAAAAACCTCTGCACGCAAGATAAATGTTAGTAACTGGACTAACCGTCTGGTTCAGAAACTGTGCAGACTTTCTTCCAGTGCTGTGGTGTGTTTTTTTCCCCCCCACTTGCTTGAGCAAATCCTTTTCCCTCCAGCACAAACCACATGGGAAACATTAAGCAGACACCAGTACCGTAAAATGTTTCATTTTGTACAGAAGAGCAATACCAGACATTCTAATTTATATACAACCCACACTAGCATTACCAAGATAACCAGAGTATAAAATTCACTGCAGTATCACCATAGTACAGGCCTGAACTTGCCTGTGTATCCCACTTTTCTCCCCAGTACAAAAGACATAGCTTCATGGATCTTATACTTTCATCACTCATGACTTGGTGATACAACAGTGTCGATCTGAAGACTGGCAGTACCAGAACTGGGCTTGTCCTCAGCAGTTACCACATTAGGAGGTACTTAACAAAACCAATAAAAACAATTGTAAAGGATTAACACTAGCATACACCCGTCAATAATCCATCTTTCAATAAGTAAACTTCTTACACCATCCTAACAAAATTACAACCAAAAGAAAAGCAGCAGCTGGTCAGCACATACTCATTTCACAGTCTGAGGTGCCACGTGTCAGTGTATTGAGATTTGGCTGGGTGTGGACCATCATCATCCTCAGTCACCAGAGGGAAAAATGTACAATGGCCAGTGTGGCAGAATAGAGCAGTTATTGATAATGGAAACATAAAAACCAAAATAAATGGACCCGAATTTAAAAATAAACAATTAAAACATTGTAGCGGTCACTGGTTGTAAGCCAGGTATACTGCAGACATATCATTTTCAGATTGGTCCAAAGCCTTCGCTTTCTTAAACACCTACAAGAAAATAAATCAGAAAAGTTTGTTATTAATGTTAAAACTGAACAGCACAAATTGCAAGAAACACTGGAAGACCATCTGGAAAAGGTACTAAGAGACAATAGGGGGGAAAAATAGAGGGGGGAATCATCCTGCACTGTTATCAAACATCTTACTCGTCAGTTCCAAAATTGCATGAATCCCAGATACAAAAACAGATCCAACTCATTTTAAAATGCATTTTGAGTTTGCACAAAAGGGATTAACACAAGGTCATGTCAGCCCCTTTAATTTTTCATTATGTAGTGATAGCAATTTGCCTGCTGTTTATTGTTGACTTAAATATAGTAAAGGTCAGCCAAAACCTAGTCATAAACCTAGTTTATGAAACATCTTGCCTCAGACCTGTAATACTGATGTTCTGACAGAGCATTACCACATTAACACCCTTGCAATGATGTTAAACATCAACATTCTCAGATGCCTGCAGATGGGCAGTCAGATAAAAATAATTTTAAAACTACACCTTGCCCGGGGACAGCAACCATATTAACAAATTCTAATATCCACAACGGAATTAGTTTATTTCAGAAGCCCCAATTTTAACTCTCAGCAGTTGGGGTCAAGATGGGTAGCAAACCAGATGGACATTGGCAGCTTGAGGCTTGGGAAGGTTTTAACTCCTGGGCCTTATCTGCAGGCTTCCAGTCAGTTTCCCCCCCATTATGAAAGGTATTTAGGTAGGTCACGTGGAGTGACTTTTGGGAGTACCTTGCAACTTAAAGTCCAGAGCAGGGCAAACCTAAACTTTCCTGGCTCCTTTTCAGCTCACAAGAAAAGCCAAAAAAGTTAAAAACATAAGCTTTTTAAATGTCTGCCAGTTTCCTCAAGTGCTAAGGTTTAAAATCAAAGATACTGAAGAGAATTAGAGCAAATCAAAATTCAAGATATGGCACTTGTCCAGAGTACAGGTACTATGTGTTATAGCCTCTATAAAAGGACAACTTAGGCTTAAGAAGCAAAAGGCTGCCACTTAGAGCTACACAATCAGCTTCCTTTGAGTAAAAGTCACCATTATTAGATATTTCATATTGTAGTATCCCTCCTGCAAGTCTTTGGAAAGATAACAGGAACATAGTTCCATACCAAATTATTTCCTAATTATTGATAAAAGTGATCTACGAAACCAATCGGACATCCATTTCAAATATTATGGCATTTTGTGATGTAATTTTGTAGTGGGCTATAGTGCCATCTACATGGTCACTTTCTACTTGATTATCTTTTCACCTCTAGTGCAGTCTTCAATGCGCAGTGTCTCTTAGCCAATAGAAATTTAAGGTAAAATTGAAAGCTATTGTGGATGCAATACAATGCAGTTGCACCAGAATGTGCTACAACAGGGGTAGATTTGGACTCAACCCTACAATTACTAAATCACCAATAAATCAAAAGGAAGAGTGAAGAAAGCCTCGAGAACTTTTACGTGAAGAACACAACAATTGAGCTTGAAATATGAACTCATCTGACCAGCAACAACCATGCCTCCAATTCCTGGAACAGTAATCCTTAAATATTTTTAAAACACAAACATTGACTACGTAAGACAAAGATAAACTACCAATCTAATGATACAGAAATAAATAAAATGTTAGTTTTGATGTATAATACTAGTTTTGTCCTTTAATTTCATAACTAGTCAATTATAAGCATATGGATTAAAATTTGAAAGATACAGCAAGAAACAGACAGACAAGGACGGAGTAGATATATATATAGAAACATTTCCACAACTTTCTAAAGCTGTGATTAGGGGCAATAGTAAGTCCCACTGCCGACTGACATTATATACACCCTTCCAGTCTACACACTATTCCCCCACCAATCAAGGAACCTCTGGGAATGCCGTTCTTTATTAAGCACCACTCCAAACAGTTCACCAGATCAGGACCACAGTGTGGGAAAGTCACAGGTACCCCATGTTATCCCACTCTGATACAGGGAGCTAGACCAACATTTGATTTGTAAACAAACATTAGGGCATAACATGTCCAGAACTTACTTCATTGGCTGTAGCAGCCATTGGAGTTGAATGATTGACAGAATCACCCATAGCAATGGCTAACCTGAGGTCCTTTTGTATGTGTTTCAACAAGAAGTCAGGCTTGAAGTTTCCCTGTAAAATATCTGAATGAGAGAATCACCAGTGGAGATAGTTAGTGGGTTTGCTGGTCATTTATTGTTATGTATAATAAATGTTAGAACATAATTATGGCAAAAAGATAAAAGATGGCTTTAAATTAAGAAAAATTACAACTTTAGGATGAGCAAGATTTAAAAAGTTCAATTATTTACAAACATAGAGGCCAGCTTTAAGTAGAAGTAACTGATTTAATATTGGATGTGTTAAGCGAACAGCTAAATTTTCAGCTTCGTCTTCATTCTTACAGCCAACTGAAAAGCTGGGTCTTGCTTGGCTTGTGGCACAGCCATGTAATATTCCAGTCCACCATACAGTAAAATCCAATTCTATTCTACGGGCATGAATAGTCACTTTGTCTAACCAAAATCAAGTACAGAAGTCCGCTTCAAGCCCGTGTTCATGCAATGGTGCAAGTAGTTCTTTGCAACTTGCAGAAGTTGCATCAACCTATGTTTCAGTTTTCCATGTTTCCTGTGGGGTCTAATAGACTGCTTCAAAGTTAATTTTAAATTTTTCACAAGATTCTATAAAGAGCAACTTGTCCCAAAAGCTTCACTGATGAGGCAATCTCTCATTCACATATGGGTGAGTTTAGATGCTTTAACCTTTTTTAAAAAAAAAAGGTCATGAATCACTGTCACAGGAGAGAGCCCATTATTTGAATAATGTAGGTATAAGTACAACCAAATCAGGCGACTAAATACATATCTGAACAGGAATCATGTGTGCACTGCACTAACTTTTTCAACTTTCAAAAAAAACATGCATTGTAGATTCACAACCAACACTCTTCAAACTTTATTCAGTTCAACAACACCGAAGGAGATTCACAGGCTGCACTGTAACATTGTGGAGAATTTTACATTCAGTTTGAGGGAGAGAAGAATGGGTCAAAGACTAGTATTTTAAACTTAAATAAGGGCAATTATGAGGGCATGAAAACAGAGCGAGCTAAAGTGAACTGGCAAATCAGGTTAAGGGATAAGAAAATAGAGATGCAGTGGCAGACATTTAAGGGAATATTACAGAATACACAGAATAGATACATTTCAATGAAAAAGAAAAATTCCAAGGGTCGAACCCACCATTCGTGGTTAACTAAAACAGTTAAAAAGATACTATCAAACTTAAAGAAAATGCCTATAATTGCACAAAGATGGGAGGCAGGTCAGAAGATTGGACAGAATATAAAAAACAGCAAAGAATGACTAAAAGATTGATAAGGAAGGTAAAATTAGAGCACCAGAGAAAGCAAGCTGGAAATATCGATAGTAAGAGTTTCTATAGATATTTTAAAAAGTGTTAAATTGAGCATTGGTCCTATAAAAAGTGAGTCTGGGGAATTAATAATGGATAATAAGGAGATAGCAGATGAATTGAACAGATATTTTGCATCGGTCTTCACTATTGAGGATACAAGTAACATCCCAGTATTAGCTGTGTCAGAAAATGGAAGGGTGGGAGGAACGCAAGAAAATTACAATCACCAGGGAAGTGGTACTGAACAAATTATTGGAGCTGCGAGCTGACAAGTCCCCGGGTCCTGATGGACTTCATCCTGGGATGTTAAAAGGAGTGGCTAGTGCAATAGCAGATGTGTTACTTTTAATTTTCTAAAATTCCCTAGATTCGGGGAAGGTTCCATTAGATTGGAAAATAGCAAATGTAACTCCTTTATTCAAAAAGGGAGGGAGACAGAAAGTAGGAAATTACAGGCCAGTTAGCTTAACATCTGTCTTAGGGAAAACATTAGCAGCTATTAAAGACGTTATAGCAGGGCATTGAGAAAAATTCAAGGTAATCAGACAGTCAACATGGTTTTGTGAAAGGGAAATCATGTTTAACCAATTTATTGGAGTTCTTTGAGGGAGTTACATGTGCTGTGGTTAAAGGGGAAATCAGTGGATGCATTGTACTTAGATTTCCAGAAGGCATTTGATAAGGTGCCACATCAAAGGTTATTGCAGAAAATAAAAGCTCATTGTGTAGGGGGTAACATATTGGCATGGATAGAAGATTTGTTAGCTAACAGAAAACAGAGAGTAGGCCTAAATGGGTCATTTTCTGGTTGGCAAGATGTAACAAGTGGTGTGCTGGGGCCTCAACTTTTTACAATTTATATAAACGACTCAGATGAAGGGACCGAAGGTATGGTTGCTAAATTTGCTGATGACACAAAAATAGGTAGGAAAGTAACTTGTGAAGAGGACATAAGGAGGCTAGAAAGGGATACAGATAGGTTAAGTGAGTGGGCAAAGACCTGCCAAATAGAGTATAATGTGGGAAAGTGGGAAATTGTCCACTTTGGCAGACAGAATAAAAAAAAAAGCATATTATCTAAATGGTGAGAGATTGCAGAGTTTGAAATGCAGTGGGACCTGGGTGTCCTGCTGCATGAATCACAAAAGGTTAGTATGCAAGTACAGCACGTAATTAGGAAAGCTAATAGAATGTTATCGTTTATCGCAAGGGAAATTTAATACAAAAGTAGGGAGGTTATGCTTCAGTTATACAGGGCATTGTATGAGATGAGACCAAATCTGGAGTACGGTGTATAGTATTGGTCTCTTTATTTAAGGAAGGGTGTAAATGCGTTGGAGGCAGTACAGAGAGAAGGTTTACTAGACTAATACCCAAAATGGAAGGGCAGTCTTATGAGGAAAGATTGAACAGGCTAGGCTTGTATCTGCTGGAATTTAGAAGAGTAAGAAGCAACTTGATTGAAACATATCCTGCAAGGTCTTGACAAGATAGATGTGGAAAGGATGTTTCCTCTTGCAGGAGAATCTCGAACTGGGGGTCACTGTTTAAAAATAAGGGGTCGCCCATTTAAGGCAGAGATGAGGAGAATTTTTTTCTCTGAGGGTCGTGAGTCTTTGGAATTCTCTTCCTCAAAAGGCGGTGGAATCAGAGTCTTTGAATATTTTTAAGGCAGAGATAGATAGATTCTTGATCAGCAAGAGGGTGGAAGGTTATTGGGGGTAGGTGGAAATGTGGAGGAATCAGTTCAACCATGAACCTGTTGAATGGCAGAGCAGGCTCGAAGGGCTGAGTGGCCTACTCCTGCTCCCAATTCGTATGTTCATATGTACGACTTGCTGTGATAATTAAAAACCCAAGTAAAGTAAACAAGAAATAATTTTGTACAATGACCCCAAATAAATATAACCTGGAAAGCAATGGATACACTTATTACCAATGATGCGGGTCCATTAACAAACATAACAGATCCTGTTGAAAGATTGTTGTCCAATAAAGAACTTCTGTAGCTTGTTCATGAAATAGGCCAAGATAAAGATGTTGCTCACAAATGGACTCACATTTAAACCAATACTAATTCCCAGTTTGTTACCAAAAGCATCATTTGCATCTGGACGTTTGACTGGAAATTCATTTCTTTCTACTAATATGGATTTAACGATATTTCAGACAATAAAAAGCCCCTGCCTCTTAACCAATTTCACCCCCACCCCCCCCCCCCCCAAAAAAAAAATTAGAAAGGTTAGTTACTTTGGCACTTCTGGTCCAAAAAAGCACTTGCCAAAGGTCCCTGACTCAGGATGTAAAGCAAAACTTCTTGCGATTGGCTGGCTATTTTAGCCAATGTGAATCCTTCTGCTACAGAAGCCATGAAACTGCCTAGGATCATATTTACAATCAACATCATCTTCGAGGCATTGCCTACCTCACCTGAAAAGGAAACAATAGTTTAAGCTTGATCATTCATGTGCTCCACTAAGTCCTAATGTAGTACTTGCTGTAATTAAATTAATTTTATACGCATGCTGAGATTATTAGACAGTCCTAGCCACACCCTCAATTAGGCAATAAAAACAAAACATTGGAAATACTCATCAGGTCTGGCAGCATCTGTGGAGAAAGAAACAATGTTTCAGGTCGTTGACCCTTTGTCAGAACTGTGACCTGAAACGTTAACTCGGTTTCTCTCTCCAAAATGCTGCCAGACTTGCTGAGTGTTTCCAACATTTTCTGCTTTCATTTCAGATTTCTGACATCTATACTATTTTGCTCTCAATTAGACAAATTACTTTGCAAATTAAGCGCTGGCAGGATAAGGTGTGTCATTTTGTAAAATAAATCTCTCCATTAGGGATGTTACAAAAGGACAAAACCTACTCATTTTTCAGGTTGTTTTTTTTGACATTTTTAAATTAAACACCAAATGCCAGTATGGAAGAAGATGCCAAGCCCAACAAGGTGAAGGGGCTAAATAGCAGTAGACAAGTCTTTAAAACATAATGCTTTGCTGATCAGGCCATTTCATGTGTGCAAGTCATCTCCTCTGGGGTAAATGTCATGCTAAGTCACTTTTCTAGTCAGTTCCATTAATTAATTTAGCAGCATACACAGAAAAAGATATTTAAATGGAGATAGTAAAATCAAAACAAATTTGTTTCGAACAGAGTTTTGAAGTGGATTAACCAACAGACTCCTTTAATGATGTCCTGCACCAAAACAATTACTGAATGTTAAAGACAGACATTTGGTTTGCTAATAAATTTTTTCAGGCACATTTGACAGATTTCATAAACTGTTACTTTGGTATGACGTTTGTTCCATTTACCCACAGTGTGTGATTTTGCCTTTCCGCTTGACAAAACCTCTTGATATGTTGAGCTTTACAGAACGATAAATAATTCTATCAAAGCAATTCAAAAATAGTTTAAGAAAGAGTTTGTGGATTCTGTAAGCACAGACCTACCCAAATAGAAAGACTTCTTCCCCATGGCCTGAAAACAGCTGCTACAATCATCAAATAAAGCCTTATCTCCAGCAGCAAGGATGACCAGCATTCCATTTTCCGATAGCTGCCGATTCCCTGAGACTGGTGCTTCTAGAAAGCGCCCCCCTCTGGAAGTGATCACCTATGCAACAGAGTAACCATCACACATCAGTCTTGGCTACTATGGAGTCTACTAGTTTAAAAAGAGTATCCCAGATAAGGCCCACCAACCTTAGGCATTAACGAAGCACCAGGCACAGCACTGGAATCAGAGAACTGGGTCACGACACTAATGAAGTGCCAGCTGAAACATTAGATCACTTCTGAAAATTGGGTCAGGAAAACTTTGAAACCATCACCAATGAGGTTTAAGGCAACTGTACAATGAGATTTTTAAACAACATTCTAGATCCACTTCACTTTGTGCCAAGACAATCCCTGGTGTGGTAACCCTCCTACATGCCAATCATACCAACTTAGAATTAAATATTTTATGAAAAGTTGTGGTTGAAAATTCACCTACTCTCCCTTTCATCAAGTCACAGAATCTTCCAAGGATATGGATGCCAGCAGAGCAGCATTATATTTTTCACATGTAAACATGTTGGCTGTTAGATTTGGCAAGTATTGCATCCTGACAATCATGTCTTCAAGCAATGCCCGCACTGTGCATTTTTCAGGAAGGATGACTGGCAACGACCAGGAATGACAATAGCAACTAACATTTGCCCTCCCTAGCAAAGGGATAGAGGCCTATTGTCCCATTTGCACTGCTGCTCCAAATAAGCTCAGCTAATTCAGCACCTATCAGGATCAAAACTAGAACATTCTTCATTGGAATGACTCAGCATCACGCATGACAATTGCCCATTGGGGAAGCCAGCTTCCAACATTTTCTATACAATGCTTTGTTACAAGTATTGTTAAGAGATGGAGCTAATAATCATGGGAAAAAAACACATTCAAACTAGAAGTAGGGAACAGGAACCCAAGGCTTATCTGGGCAACTAGAAAGACAGACATTCAAGAATGACCAAAGAACACCTGAAGAAAAACCATCGGGTGACATCAGTGAAGTAGGGGGAACTGAAAGATCTAGAAGGGCAGACTAGGAATATGAATTATTAGAATTCTTTGAAGTAACATGTGCTGTGGATAAAGGGGAACCGGTGGATGTATTGTACTTAGATTTCCATAAGGTGCCACATCAAAGGCTATTGCAGAAAATAAAAGCTCATGATGTAGGGGGCAACATACTGGCATACAAGATTGGCTAACTAACAGGAAACAGAGTAGGCATAAATGGGTCATTTGCTGGTTGGCAAGATGTAATGAGTTGTGTGCTGCAGGGATCAGTGCTGGGGCCTCAACTTTTTACCATTTATATAAATGACTTGGATGAAGGGACCAAAGGTATGGTTGCTAAATTTGCTGATGGCAAATATAGACAGGACCATAACCTGTGAAGAGGACATAAGGGGGCTACAAAGGGATATATTTCGGTTAAGTGAGTGGGCAAAGACCTGGCAAATGGAGTATAATGTGGGAAAATGTGAAATTGTCCATTTTGGTAGGAAGAATAAAGAAGAATATCTAAATGGTGAGAGATTGCAGAGCTCTGAGATGCAGAGGGATCTGGGTGTCCTAGTGCATGATTTGCAAAAGGTTAATATTCAGATACAGCAAGTAATTAAGAAAGCTAATAGAATGTTATTGTTTATCGCAAGGGGAATTGAATACAAAAGTAGGAGGTCATGCTTCAGTTATACAGGGCATTGGTGAGACCACATCTGGAGTTGTGTGTACAGTATTGGTCTCCTTATTTAAGGAAGGATGTAAATGCGTTGGAAGCAGTTCAGAGAAGGTTTACTGGACTAATGTCTGAAATGGGTGGGTTCTCTTATGAAGAAAGGTTGGACAGGCTGGACTTGTATCTGCTGGACTTCAGAAGAGTAACAGGCGACGATTGAAATGTACAAGATCCTGAGGGGTCTCGACAGGGTGGATGTGGAAAGGACGTTCCACTTTGCAGGGGAATCTACAACTAGGGGTTACTGTTTAAAAATAAGGGGTCACCCATTTAAGACAGAGATGAGGGGAAACTTTTTCTCTCAGAGGGTCGTGAGTCTTTGGAACTCTTCCTCAAAAGGCAGTGGAAGCAGTGTCTAAATATTTTTAAGACAGAGGTAGATTATATTCTTGATAAGCAAGGGGGTGAAAATTTATTGGGGGTAGGCGGGAATGTGGAGTTGAGGCTACGAAGAGATCAGCCATGATATTGTTGAATGGCGGAGCAAGCTCAAGAGGCCGAGTGGCTTACTCCTGCTCCTAATTCGTATGTTCGGACGAATCAAATAACAGGAAAGCACAGAAATTACTTCAAAATGTATAATTGAAGCAAAACATTCAAGGAAAGGCACATAACAGGACATATCATTGGAACAAAGCTGCAGCAAGAATGAGGTTAACAACTGCTGATCTACAGGGCTTGCCACTTAATTTAACTAACCCCATACATTTAAAAATCCTAGATTTGGGACCAGTGGAGCAAGTCATTTTCAACACAGCTATGTAACCACCAGACCATGAAAAAAGTACTAATTTTTATAAGTTGCTTTGAATTACATACTAAATAGTTCTCTTCAAAATTGCAGAATGACTATATTTTTATGAGTGTTTCTACTCTATCGAGTCGGTCTGTGTTGCATGAAATATCTGGAGTATGCATATGTATACAGTTCATATTGGCTGTATTGAAAATTGGTTCAAGCCCAATCTATACAAGAAAGACTAAACCTCATGGTCTGTGAAAATCTGCTCATCTTATTACCTGAGAAATTTCTGTGGATGTCTCAGGATCCACTGTAGACATGTCAACATAACATTTGCCTGGTCGAATCCCTTGCAGCACTCCACTGGGACCCAGAACCAGCTGAAAGCACAAATAAAGGGAACTGCAATTACTCATTTTTTGTGTTTTTTTTTAAAAAAGGGGTTAAACTAAAAGCATCATGTTGCTATGTTATGAAAGTGCCATTAAAATCATCAAGGTAGCTAACATATGGTTCTTTGTTGCTTAAAGGTTAAGAAACATTAGATTCACTTACATCTTTAGCTGCTTTTGGGTCAGAAATGCAAGAAAGTGTGATATCGCATGTAGAAACCACCTCTGCAGGTGTCCGTCCTAAACGTGCCCCTTCCTGGAGAAAAGGGTCGCACTGCCACAAAGAAAAAGGCATTTGATAAATTCTAACTTCACATATATTCAACATAAAAGAATGCTTTCACAGCATACTGGGAGCCCCAAAGTACTGTTAGAGCTACTAGGACATTCTTTGATAAATGTTTGATTTCAGCCATACTGTTACTGGAAGCAGCCAGACTTCTTGATCAGAAATGAAAGATAGACATGAAACACCTTGAGAGGTAAAGAATAAAAAAGGCTTTTACACGAGCAGTATTAAAAGAGAAAAAGACATTTGATTTATATGGTGTTTCACATCCAATTAAATCACTTTTGGGGTTCAGTAGGCAACAATACCAGAGTTTCTTGGGTTGTTAGGGACCTTGTACACTTTAGTTCAAACTTGCAAAACATGTTAATATGCAGTAAAAGGACTTGTACACAACACCTCATGACATCTAAAGCACTTTACAGCCAGAGGTGGTACTTGAAATGAAAAGACAGACAGACAGACTTGAATTTCTATAGAGCTTTTCACAACCTCTGAATGCCCAAAGTGCTTTACAGCCAATGAAGTCTTTTTGAAACGTAGTCACTGCTGTCATGTAGAGGAACGCGGCGGCCAATTTACACTCAGCAAGGTTCCACAAATGAGATAGAGCCAGATAATCTGTTTTGCAGTGATATTTGTTGAGGGATAAATATTGACCAGGACACAGGGAACATTCACCTATTCTTTCTCAAATAGTGCCATGGAATCTTTCATACCCAAGACCCAAAAAACAGCACCCCCAATAATGCGCTTAAGTGTCAGCCTGCATTATGCGCTTAAGTATCTGGAATGGGGCTGAACCCACAACATTGCGACTCAGAGGCAAGAGTGCTAACCATTGAGCAAAGCTGTTCAATTGTTACTGTCAAGTGAGCCCAAAAGGCAATAGATCGGAAGGTGAGAGAGGTGTACCTTTTCTCCTGTGCGATTCCACACTGTAACAGTGTGTCCCATTTTCAAGAGATTTGCCACAATTCCACTTCCCATTAAGCCCAGACCAAGAAAACCTATCCTGAAAAACAGGAATAAAAATAATTTTATTCCTCAAAAATTAATATCTATCCAGATTACACAGTTGCATTTTATTTAAAATCCAATGCAGATATAGCAATTGTACTGGAAGTGCAATGTAAATGGATTTCACGAAGTAGTTCAAAAAACTGGCAACATTTAATAAAGGTGTTTTCTGGATATATGTAAATGGATATACATTTCATTAGTTAAAACGGCAGCAGAGAACAGAAACTATCAAAGAATTCACTTGAGAGCTTGAGGGAATCTCACCATCAGAATCAATAACAGCGTTTTCTGTTAATTTGGAAACTTCTTTGATTAATGTATGTATATAATTTTTGCCTGGAGTGGTGGAGAGAGAAGGAAATAACTGCCTTGGTTACCGTGCCCAATACAAGGCATCTAAGCCTTAGTCATGACCCCAGGATGTTTAAAACGATCAAATCATTTTAACCAAATCTTAATTCAGTAGTTCTTTCCACTTAGTTTCCCTGGTATCAAATCAGTTTCCACAAATATTCAGATAAGCAGACAAAAGACTGCAATTAATCAATTTTCAGTGAAAATTTGATTTCTAGCAGAACATTGATGAAGCTTCTTAAAGTTTTAGATTTTGTTCACCATTTAATAGTTTCACATTATTTCAACCATCTTCAGCTGCTTCATCAATGACCTTCCATCAATCATAAGGTCAGAAGTGGGGATGTTCGCTGTCGATTGCACAATGTTCAGCACCATTCGCGACTCCTCACATACTGAAGCAGTCCATGTTGAAATGCAGCAAGACTTGGACAATATCCAGGTTTGGGCTGATAAGTGGCATATCACATTTGTGCCAAACAAATGCCAGGCAATGAGCATCTCCAACAAGAGAGAGAATCTAACCATCTCCTTGACATTCAATGGCATTACCATCGCTGAATTCCCCCACTAACAACATCCTGGGGGGTTACCATCGACTAGAAACTGAACTGGAGTAGTCATACACATACTATGGCTACAAGAGCAGGTCAGAGGCGAGGAATCCTGCAGTGAGTAACTCACCTCCTGACTCCCCAAAGCCTGTCCAACATCTACAAGGCACAAGCCAGGAGTGTGATGGAATACTCTCCACTTGCCTGGATGGGTGCAGCTCCAATACTCAAGAAGCTCGACACCATCCAGGACAAAACAGCCCGCTTGATTGGCACATCATCTACAAATGGTCACTCCCTCCACCACCGACGTACAGTGGCAGCAGTGTGTACCATCTACAAGATGCACTGTAGCAACGCACCGGCTCCTTGGACAGCACCTTCCAAACCCACGACCTCTATCAATAATAAGGACAAGGGCAGCAAATGCATGGGACCACCACCACCTGCAAGTTCCCCTCCAAGCCATACACCATTCTGACTTTGGGTCAATCCTGGAACTCCCTTCTGTGCAAATAGGGATGGGCAATAAATGCAGGCCTAGCCAGCAATGGTCACATCCCTTGAATGAATAATAAAAATTCTCGTAATACTAAATTATTTTGATTGGAGTGCATAAAGGACGATGATTTAAAATGGTGAGATTTCTTTTCCCGAATCTGCTTACAAATTACACAGAAAATTGTTCAAAAATACAGGGTTCCATATAAATCAGTAAAGAGTTAAGTTACTCTACCTTACACCCTATATATAGATGCTCAGTGTACATTTGTAGTAAATTAACTCATTAGTGTTAAGACATCATTTGTGTATTTTTACCCACACTTCTGGGACCAAACCAGGTTGAGAGAAAGATGGCATTAAGTTTTTTTCAACTTAATGGCTTGTTAAACACCAATTAAAAGTGAACTTGCAAATTTACTTATGCTTGCACTGCAGGAACATAGGAACAGGAGTCAGCTATTCAGTCCCTCGAGCCTGTCTGCAACTTAATTACATTATGAATGCTCTGTACCTCAATTCCATTTACCTGTATTTGCTCAAATCCCTTGATATCCTTGCCTAACAAAAACAATCCATCTCAGTCTTAAATTTCAATTGATCCAGCATCCCCCATCTTTTGGAGGTGTTCCAGATTTCCACTACCCTTTGTGCACAAAAAGTGCTTCTCAATTTCCTTCCAAAATGGCCTCGCTCTAATTTTTACATTATGCCCCTTTGTTCTGAATTCCCTCACGAGAGAAAATAGTTTTTCTGCATCCAGCTTATCAAATAAATTCCCCTTAAAAAAAAAAGCCTTGATTAGTTCACCACTCAAAGGAATACAAACCAATTTTATGCAACCTGACTTCAAGTGAACCCTCTAACCCAGTATCATTCTGGTAAATTCTTTGCTGTAGCCTCAACTACATATTTCATAATGTTTGATGCTGAAAACTGAACCCAGTACTTCATATAGGGTCTGACCAAACCTCTGTACAAGTGAATCATCAATTCCTCACTATATACCAATCCCCAGAGATAAAGCCAACATTACATAGAATATACAACACAGAAACAGGTCATTTGGCCCAGCTGGTCTGTGCTGATGTATATAGTCTACATGAGGCGTCTCCCATTCTATCTACCTCATCTCAGCCTTTCAGCATATCTTTCTATTCTCTTTGTTCTCATGTACTGTCTAGCTTTCCCTCGAAAGCATCCAAGCCATTCACCTCAACCCCTTCCCATGAGGGTGAGCTCCACATCCCAACCACTCTTCGAGCAAAGAAATCCCTCCCCATTTCCCCACTGGATGTATTAATCATCTGTATTTAACCATCCCATATTTATGGTTCCCAGTCTTGGATTCTCCCACAAGTGGAAACATTCCCTCCCCATCTACTCCATTCAACACACAATATTCCATTAGCTTTTATGATTACTTGTTGTAGCTGTGAGGTATCTGCACCTAAATCCCATTTCTCCTCCACAGATCCTGCTCTCACTATCAAAAGAAAATACTCATCGTCTCAGATCTTACAATGAAATCCATCTGCCTTAGTTTTGCCCACTCAATTGTTGATATCCCTTTCTAACTTCCTGCTCGCATCCCCACAACTTATTGTGCCTCCTAATTTAGCATCATCCATGTTAAGATATCCAGCTCTTTATTCCTTCATCCAAGTCATTGATTATATATGATTGGTGAAAAGACAAGAACCCAGTACAGATGCCTGAGAAATATTGATTACATTCCTGCCAATAGGAGTGTACCTGTATTTCTACTGTCTCCTATGTCCCAATATCATCCTATGCCAAAAGGTTACATCCAATTCTATGCACTTTCATTTTTGTTACTCTCTTGTGTGGAATGTGGTCAATTGTATTCTGAAGGTCCATTTAGCAAACATCCATGGACTCATGCTTATCCACCATGCTAGTGAGCACCTCAAAAAAAAATTCAACTGAATTAGTCAGACACGACATATCTTTCACAAATCCATGCTGACTCTGATCAGTGCTTGTCCAAGTTCTCATTGATGTTGTCTTGGACGATAGGATTTCAGTAACTTGCCCAGAACTGATGTTAAAGCAATGAGTTTGTCAATAGCTGGCATCTCACTCTTTCCCTTCGTAAACAGAATGACATTTATAATTTTCCAAATCCAAAGCACAATTCCTGAATCTAGAGTGCTTCGGTAAATTATAACTAATCTATTTACAATTTCTTCACACATTTCTTTCAAATATTCTGGGATAGATACATCAGGTGCTGGAGATTTGTCCATCTTGAAGTCCCTTTATTTTCCTCCATTAACACTTTTGATATTAAGTCCACTGCACCCCCTTGCCCCTGACTTTTTTTTTTTTAAAAGTTTCTCTTGTGCTGCTGGTGGTATTTTGTCAAGCGACACTTACTCAGCAGTAACCTACTCACCGATACTCAGTTTGAGTCCCACCAGGGACACAGTTCCAAACCTCAATATAGCCTTGAACCAAACATGGATCAGAGAGCTGAATGGTACTGCCCTTGACTTGAGTGTGGCATCAAGGATCGCTAGCAAAATTGAAGTCAATGGGAATCAGGAGGAAAGCTCTCCACTGGTTGGAGTCATATCTAGCACAAAGGAAGATGGTTGAGATTGTTGGAGGCCAATCATCTCAGCCCTAGGACATCCTCAAGGCAGTGTCCTACAGCCAACAAAAACAAGAAATGCTGGAATCACTCAGCAGGTCTGGCAGCATCTGTGGAAAGAGAAGCAGAGTTAACGTTTCGGGTCAGTGACCCTTCTTCCGAAGAAGGGTCACTGACCCGAAACGTTAACTCTGCTTCTCTTTCCACAGATGCTGCCAGACCTGCTGAGTGATTCCAGCATTTCTTGTTTTTGTTTCAGATTTCCAGCATCCGCAGTATTTTGCTTTTATTTTAGTGTCCTACAGCCATCCTTCATCAGCTGCTTCAATGATCTTCCCTCCATCATAAGGTTAGAAATATGGATGTTTGCTGATGATTGCACAATATTCAGTATCATTTGTAACTCCTCAGATACTGAAGCACTCCATGTCCACATGCAGCAAGACCTGGACAACATTCAGGCTTGGGCTGATAAATGGCAAGTAACACTCATGCCACACAAGTGCCAGGCAATGACCAGCTCGTACAAGAGAAAATCTAACCATCTCCCCGCGACATTCAATGACATTACCATTGCTGAGCACTGACCTGAAACTGAACTAGACCAGCCACATAAATTGTGACAAGAGCAGGTCAGAGACTGGGGGTTCTGTGGTGAGTAACTCACTTCCTGACTCATAGAATCATGGAAGTTTAAGGCACAGAAAGAGGTCATCATGTCTAGCCAGCCAAAAAAAAGCCATCCAGCCTAATCTCACTTTCCAACATTTGGTTCATACCCCTGCAAGTTATGGCTCCCCAAAACCTGTCCACCACCTACAAGGCACAAGTCAGGAGTGTGATGGAATACTCTCCACTTGTGTGGATGAGTGCAGCTCCAACACTCAAGAAGCTCGACGCCATCCAGGACAAAGCAGCCCAACCTGACTGGCACCCACTCCACCACCTTAAAAATTCACTTCTGCCACCTCCAACAATGGCTGCCATGTGTACCATCTACAAGATGCATTGCAGCAACTCACCAAGGCTCCTTCGACAGCACCTTCCAAACCTACAACCTCTACCACCTAGAAGACACATGGGAACACTACCACTTGGAAGCTCCCTTAGTCACGTACCATCATGACTTCGGAATATATCACCATTCCTTCACTGTTGCTGGGTCAAAATCCTGGAACTTCCCAACAGCACTGCAGGTTTACCCACACCAGATGGACTGCAGAGGTTCACCACCACCATCTCAAGGGCAATTAGGGATGGGCAATATTGCTGGCCTTGCCAGCGACACTCACATCCCATGAACAAAATTTTTTTTAAACTGGGCTGAATTCAAACCCCTAGATTGCGAACCTGCTGCATCTCCCAACATCCAAAAAGTTGTTTGGTTGCTGAATCTGTTAACAGGCCAAAAAAAACACTTCATGATATCATGGTTTTTATGCTTATGTTAAAAATCCAGTGATTATGCAGCACCAGTGACAGCGCATTAACTGGTACAGCATTTGAAATGTATGCCCAAGGACTGGACTGACTGGTAATACGCAAACGTGCGATATTTAAAATGCAGATTAGTTTCTTTTGGTATTGTTGTTCATTTCAAAAGGTAGGGTAAAATGTCTTGATACAGACACTGGACATAAATTCCTGACAATGGCAAGCCCCATCACTGTTTGGGAAGGGTTGGTGCTTCTCTAATGCAAAAAAGGAAAACTCAATATGGGCATCTTTTAATCCACATTCTAGCAACCCCAAACTTCTTTTCACTGAAACATGAAAGCAATTTGCTAACATCTCCCTTCAGTGACAGAAAATATAAAGAGGAAAAATCAGAAAGGCATTACTGGTTTTGAACCTTTCAATTATGTTAACTCCGAGCAATGATTCAGTACCATCCACTTGTATCTGACTAAAGTTTGAATGGTATAAGTGGGCTAACCTCAATTACTGCAAAATGGAAAGGAGGTCAAATGCCAGATTACCAGTAACAAAGCCCAACACATTAAACTATGCTCAGCAGTTGCAAGGAAGGAAGTCCATACTGTTTAACACACTGAATTGGAATGAAAGTCCTACAGGTAAAACGTATAAACCCAGGAAAGCAGGAAGCCTTCTGCTGTCAAGATTTTAGTTTTATATCATTTCATACAGAAAGAGTTAATTACTAGATGTTTATTAGTGATCAATGAAGCATGACTCAATAGTAATGACTATCTTATAGAACATTACAGCGCAGTACAGCCAATGACCACTTAAATGCCCTTAAAGTTGGCGAGTCTACTACTGCTGCAGGCAGGGCGTTCTGTACTCATTTTATTGAAAAATCAATTGTGTTGAGAAGACGGAATGTATCTCCATCTGCAGTTATATAGATCAGTAAAGCTCTCTAGTTATCATTGGAACCATGATGCAACTATCTGGCCAGAACAGATAGATCACAGCCTGTCAGACAAGTGTTGCATATCCTTTAAAAATAAACTTTCAATTACTATATTTCAGTTATGAGATTTCACTCATGTTAGGAAAGGTTTGATCTTAGGATCTGACCCCAATCATTTTATCAAACAGATGATGACATTTTAGATTATTTAAATATTTAGTTTCAGGCCTTACCTTTTGTCTGTAGGAGTCACACTGCCATTGGTTGCTGTACTGTCAGCTGCCTGGATGGATGTTGACTCTGCTTCCTGTGGAGATAAAACAAAGTTAGCTCATTAACTTTCACAGGTGAGATTTCAAGGAAGCACCCTTAAAAGAATCACCCTCATCTTTCAGACCAGGTAAGCATAAGGACATCAGAATTAGTTTTAGAATTATGATGTGCATGCGCGCTTCTTCTTCTTTGGGCCTCCTTATCTCGAGAGACAATGGATACGCGCCTGGAGGTGGTCAGTGGTTTGTGAAGCAGCGCCTGGAGTGGCTATAAAGGCCAATTCTGGAGTGACAGGCTCTTCCACAGGTGCTGCAGAGAAATTTGTTTGTTGGGGCTGTTGCACAGTTGGCTCTCCCCTTGCGCCTCTGTCTTTTTTCCTGCCAACTACTAAGTCTCTTCGACTCGCCACAATTTAGCCCTGTCTTTATGGCTGCCCGCCAGCTCTGGCGAATGCTGGCAACTGACTCCCACGACTTGTGATCAATGTCACACGATTTCATGTCGCGTTTGCAGACGTCTTTATAACGGAGACATGGACGGCCGGTGGGTCTGATACCAGTGGCGAGCTCGCTGTACAATGTGTCTTTGGGGATCCTGCCATCTTCCATGCGGCTCACATGGCCAAGCCATCTCAAGCGCCGCTGACTCAGTAGTGTGTATAAGCTGGGGGTGTTGGCCGCTTCAAGGACTTCTGTGTTGGAGATATAGTCCTGCCACCTGATGCCAAGTATTCTCCGAAGGCAGCGAAGATGGAATGAATTGAGACGTCGCTCTTGGCTGGCATACGTTGTCCAGGCCTCGCTGCCGTAGAGCAAGGTACTGAGGACACAGGCCTGATACACTCGAACTTTTGTGTTCCGTGTCAGTGCGCCATTTTCCCACACTCTCTTGGCCAGTCTGGACATAGCAGTGGAAGCCTTACCCATGCGCTTGTTGATTTCTGCATCTAGAGACAGGTTACTGGTGATAGTTGAGCCTAGGTAGGTGAACTCTTGAACCACTTCCAGAGCGTGGTCGCCAATATTGATGGATGGAGCATTTCTGACATCCTGCCCCATGATGTTCGTTTTCTTGAGGCTGATGGTTAGGCCAAATTCATTGCAGGCAGACGCAAACCTGTCGATGAGACTCTGCAGGCATTCTTCAGTGTGAGATGTTAAAGCAGCATCGTCAGCAAAGAGGAGTTCTCTGATGAGGACTTTCCGTACTTTGGACTTCGCTCTTAGACGGGCAAGGTTGAACAACCTGCCCCCTGATCTTGTGTGGAGGAAAATTCCTTCTTCAGAGGATTTGAACGCATGTGAAAGCAGCAGGGAGAAGAAAATCCCAAAAAGTGTGGGTGCGAGAACACAGCCCTGTTTCACACCACTCAGGATAGGAAAGGGCTCTGATGAGGAGCCACCATGTTGAATTGTGCCTTTCATATTGTCATGGAATGAGGTGATGATACTTAGTAGCTTTGGTGGACATCCGATCTTTTCTAGTAGTCTGAAGAGACCACGTCTGCTGACGAGGTCAAAGGCTTTGGTGAGATCAATGAAAGCAATGTAGAGGGGCATCTGTTGTTCACGGCATTTCTCCTGTATCTGACGAAGGGAGAACAGCATGTCAATAGTCGATCTCTCTGCACGAAAGCCACACTATGCCTCAGGGTAGACGCGCTCGGCCAGCTTCTGGAGCCTGTTCAGAGCGACTCGAGCAAAGACTTTCCCCACTATGCTGAGCAGGGAGATTCCACGGTAGTTGTTGCAGTCACCGCGGTCACCTTTGTTTTTATAGAGGGTGATGATGCGCGCACACACACGTCATATAGTATTCGTACAGACCAAACATGCAGTGCAAAAAGTGTCATCACTGCTACATATACAATTTTACATTGAGTTACAGATTCAATATCAGCCATAGATGGATATAAATACTAGACCAGAAACAGTGACATTTACCAGCTCCTTGAATGTTGAGTTACCATGCAAGGTACCCACTTGTTCTCAGTTTAACAAATTTGGAGCACTGCTCTACCCCAAGTAAAAGGGTCAGAAAGAGTAAACAGATCCCGGCGATAGTCTGGATCAGGATTAAATAGATTTTAGTGCCTGTTCTGCTTGAGCACTAAATACTGTATTGCAGATTAATCTGTGAAGCCACCTTCTCATTTGTATACAAAATGGGAAAATGTTTGTGCATTGCCTGCTATTACGCTACAGCATGATCTAAACTTGTGATAAATGTATGCATGTTAGTTCCAGTGCCAAAAGGAATATTCTAGTTTGAAACTAGTGTCTAGTTTCCCCACTCTTAAAAAAAAAGTCAGTAATTAATTCTTCTACAAAAGCACCTTGATTGCTAACAGTAATAATCCATCCTCGTGTAGCAGAATTGCTAGTCAAATTATAGAACCAGTTGAAAACTTGGTTTAATTCCATATTCCAAGAATAAATACAAAGTCAAAAAAAAACTTATGTAAAAAGTTTCTACAACTCCTAAACTGTATGTTTTGTTATTCATTCCCCACCCCCCATATAAATGGAGTCTTTGTTCCATTCACCAGTCTAGAGGTTCAGATAGGACACCTGATTCCCAGGCCACTGTCTCAACCATTTTGCGTGCGCTGCTAGGAAGCCCAGAAATTGCCCTTGATGATCCACTCTCTGTAGAAGCGCTTGAATTTTGCTGGATGTATTTCCATAAAATAGCACAAGTGTGAAGCATTTACCATAGGAATAGAAATTTTGCTTTGTTTTAAAGAACTCAGTATAGTTCAAAGACTTTGAATTAGGAGGTCATCTATCAATGCACACGATACAGTCTAAAAAATATTACATTGCAGTCTAAAAAAACTCAAGTTTTCCCCATTAATGTAAAAGCAAAATACTGCAGATGCTGAAAATCTGAAATAAAAACAGGTCTGGCAGCATCTGTGGAGAGAGAAGCAGAGTTAACGTTTCAGGTCAGTGACCCTTCATCAGAACTGGCAAATATTAGGAATATAATAGGTTTTAAGCAAATAAAGCAGGGGGTGGGGCAAGAGATGACAAAAGAGGTGTTGATAGGACAAGGTCACAGAATAACTGACTGGAAGGTCACGGAGCAAAGGCAAACGGTATGTTAATGGTGTGGTGAAAGACAAAATGTTAGTGCAGGGAGGGGGTTAATTGACAGAAAAATGAACAGCCCTGGCCCAAAGCACAAACACGAAAAAAAAAAAATGGGTTCCCCATCTGGGCAAGGAGACAAGCTTGTAATGAAAAGTGTGTGCTTAGAACCCCCAGCAGCAGGGTGTGGAAGACTTACTGGAAGTATTATTTGCAAATAATATGCACTGGAGACATTATTCAAACCTGAAGTAGACTAATCACCAGGATCCAACAGCTTACATCCAAAGATCCTGATAGATGAAGTAGCAGATGTTAGACGAAGATTTTTTTCAAAAATTCTACAGAAAGGAAAATTGTAACAGAGGACAGCAAGATAGCAAATGTGACATCCCTCTTCAGAAAAGATGGAAATTATAGGCCAGTTAGTCTTACTTTGGTTGTCAGTAAACTATGAGTCTACAAATAAGAGGTGAAAGTATTAAGTACTAGGAGCAAGCAGGGTTAGATCAAGGCTAGTCAAGATGGTTTTCTAAACGACAGGCTGTATTTGACTAACTCAAAAGAATTTTGAAGAAATAGTAGGAGGCACAGTGGCGCAGTGGTTAGCACTGCAGCCTCACAGCTCCAGGGACCCGGGTTCGATTCCGGGTACTGCCTGTGTGGAGTTTGCAAGTTCTCCCTGTGTCTGCGTGGGTTTCCTCCGGGTGCTCCGGTTTCCTCCCACAAGCCAAAAGACTTGCAGGTTGATAGGTAAATTGGCCATTATAAATTGTCACTAGTATAGGTAGGTGGTAGGGAAATATAGGGACAGGTGGGGATGTTTGGTAGGAATATGGGATTCGTGTAGGATTAGTATAAATGGGTGGTTGATGTTCGGCACAGACTTGGTGGGCCGAAGGGCCTGTTTCAGTGCTGTATCTCTAATCTAATCTAAAATGCAGTGATTTATATGTATTTTCAAAAATTGTTTGGTAAGGCACCGCACATTACGGGGAATGTGGCCACCTGGATAAAGATTGCTGAAGGACAGAAAGCATTGGACAGTAAAGGAGGTTTCTCAGACTGGTAAGATGTCTCACGAGGACCTATGTTGGGTCACTTACTTACTATATACATACATTGACATGAATTCAGGAAATATCAAATTCATTGATGACAGCAAATCAAAAAGATGATTGTGAATACTGCAAGATGACACACAAACTGAAAATAAAAAATTGAGCATGTACTGGCAGATGCAATTCCAACGTAGAAAAATAACTGTGGAAGAACAGGGAAAGGAAATACACCTTCAACGCAAGATTTTAATTGGAATACAAGAGCAAGGCAAGCTGGTATTTTAGGTCATTAAAAGTTGGCAGCCAGGTAGGTAAGGCCATAAATAATGCAAAGGGAATCCTTGGTTTGTATCCAGACGAATGGAATACAAAAACAAAGAGGTTATGTGAAATGTGCACATGACCTCAATTAGGGCACACTGGACGAGTGTGTAGAATTTTGGGCATCACTTTAGAGGAAGAAAAGAACCATGAAAAAGGTACAGCATAGATTCACTATGATGTTAGAAGGGTTACACCTATGCAGAGATTTGAGGTTATCTTCACTGGAGCCAAGAGGGTTTAAGATAAACTTTTAAGTTAAATGACAAGAATTTAAGGGGAACTTAGAAATGTGGAATTCCCCATCGCACGCTGTTGCCGTCTGTAATTTTTTTCTCAAGGGGAAATCGTTATTTGAAAAGCAGGCTCTTAAAAGGGTATGGAAGCGAGTAGGAGAATGAGATTAGACTGGGCAGCTTATGTGGGAAGGTGGCAGATAACTCGTTTCAATGCTATTGCATTCTATGATTCCATTTGGAAGAGCGAGCAAGAGTTCATTCTAGTCTTTTATTCCAAAGGACAATCAGAAATGGAAAAGAATCAGCATCAGCATATTACCTACCTCTTCTGCTGTGGTCTTTAGTTTTTGAATGATGGCAGAACATGACCCTGACTGTTAATGAATAAAAGTTGGAGCCAATTACTTTTGTACCATGGAAATTGCCACACTAAGTACTTTAATTTCAACAGGCTGATAGAGTCTGATAAACATACAGCTTTATCTGGTCATTACTTCAGGTCTCCGCATGTTAAGTTGATAACACAATAGTTCAGGATCAGTAAAGGTGTATTAGTTAAGGTGAACATTACTGTAGAAAAGATTTTAAATTTCAACAACCTCAACTATATCTGAACATAAACAGATATGCTCAAGGACAATGGCTAATTGTAACCACAAGAAGTAATGAAAATATTTTCTACAACTATGTCTGTCAATCCCCACTCCTCCTCCAAAATACAACACCTTCTAATTGCAGTTTTACAAAGTTAAAAGATTCTTCTTTGCCCAACCATTCTGAAGTTTATATAACAGAGAACTTAATAGCTCAGATCACACAACCCCCAACATCAATTTAATCTCATTCATATTAAGATTGTATAGTCGCTGAGGAGGCTCATGTGCCCGATCGCAGCAAAATAACATAACACTGAACAATAGAAATAAGTCACTTATATTAGCCACAATATTAAAAATGGAGCTGCATTCAACTAATTATACATATAGATGAGGGCTCCCACCTCAAAATCAAGAATTGGAGCAAACAACTACAGCTTAAAATGGGGCTTAAAAAGTTGTCCTATTAGGAAATCTTCCCTAATCAAATTTGATTAACTTCATTGGACACTCATTTACATACATCATCTTAAATTATGATCACAGCTTGCACTATGAGAACTGCTTCAGCTTTTGAAGCATCTATCACTCCACCTTTTAAAAAAACAAAATATAATTTTCACTGAATCCCAATAGGTGACTGGTCAGTTTATAGCATATATTTACAATTAATGAAGTTAACACATGAATGTTTAAAACTGTTCTCTTTAGTCTGAAACTAATCCACTACATTCCTGAGTGTTGTTTTATGAATCAGATGATATCTTTAAGCGGGCTAATACCAATTTCGAAATAACGAAGAATACAGCACAAATGCATTAAGCATTCATGTGAACCTCATCAATTGGAAAAATATACCCTGATGAACGCTGCAAGACCCAGAATCTGAAATTAAAAATATTGCATTTTATTTTATCCAATGATGACTGTGGTGACATATTCAAGATGCCATCCAACATACTTTTTCTGATTATCTGATTTGACAGTTAATGAGACAGACACACAAGAAGGATATTCCAGTTATTTAGCTAGCCAACAACCAGGCTTGGGCTGATAAGTGGCAAATAACATTCGCACGTGCCAGACAATGACCATCTCAAACAACAGAGGATCTAACCATCTCCCCTTGACGTTCAATGGCATTACCATTGCTGAATTCCCCACTATCATCCTGGGGGGTTACCAGTGACCAGAAACTGAACTGGACCAGCCACATAAATACTGTGAATACAAGCACAGGTCAGAGGCTGGGAATTCTGTGGCAAGTAACTCACCTATCTCACCAGTGCCTGTCCACCATCTACAAGGCACAAGTCAGGACTGTGATGGAATACTCTCCACTTGTCTGGATGGGTGTAGCTCCAATGCTCAAGACGCTCGACACTATCCAAGACAAAGCAGCCTGCTTGATCGGCACCCCATCCACCACTGTCAACATTCACTCCCTCCATCACCGATGCACAGTGACAGGAGTGTGTACTATCTACAAGATGCATTACAGCAACTCACCAAAGCTCCATCAACAGCACCTTCCAAATCCGTGACCTCTACTCCTAGAAGGACAAGGGCAGCAGATACATGGGAACACCAACACCTGCAAGTTGCCCTCCAAGCCACATGCCATCCTGACTTGGAACTATATCACCATTCCTCCACTGTTGCTGGGTCAAAATCCTGGAACTCCCTTCCTCACAGCACTGTGGGTATACTTACACCCCAAAAGACTGCAGCATGGATAATAAATGCTGGCCTAGCCAGCGACACCCACATCCAGCAAAACAAATAAAAAATGCAAAGCATTCCCCATTCCTTACCTTTCTACAAAATTATTTTTGTAGACTACAAAGAGTACCCCATTCTATATTCAAACAAATAGTCCAAATGTGCCTCTATTTAGTTGAATCTTTTTTTGAATCTTTGAATACATAGATGGGAAACAAAGATTTAACTACAATGGCAGTTCAATGTGTTAAAGTATCTGTGCTATGGCCAAACATTGGATTTCATCCTCACATATGATTGAGCTGCTAATTTCAGCCATAATGTTTTGGGTAGTGCTTCCCTAAGGATGTAACACACCTTGAACTGACATCTGCTGTCAACTACTGTGCACTTCCCAGCAGTACACAGAGATACAGGGCGAAATTTTACGAGGCCTCCGGCGTTGGTGGCAGTGGTGGGGGGAGGTGAAGCGGGGGTGTCTGGAAAATTCCTCTGGCTGACGCTTGCCACGGTCCCAAACGACAAGGCGGCCCCACCACATTTTGTCGGCGGCAGCGAGGCCCTAACCTTATCCCTACAGCCATCCCACTCCGTTAATATGTCCGCTGGCCGGAAGTCCCACACCTTCGGAACTCCATTCGGAGTTCCAAAGCGTGACACTGGTCGGGAGGAGGAGCAGTGAAATCTTCAGGTCGGGAGGGGTGTGGGAGCGGGGAGTATCGCTCGATTGCTTTTGACAAGGTCCCACATGGCAGCATGGTTAATAAAAAATCCCATGGGATCCAAAATTGGTTCAGTGGCAGGAAACAAAGGGTAATTGTTGACGGCTGTTTTAGTGACTGGAGGGCTGTTTCCAGTAGCATTCCGCAGAGCTCAGTACTGGGTGCCCTGCTTTTTATGGTCTATATTAACAAATTGGACATAAATGTAGGGGGCATGATCATGAAGTTTGCAGATGACACAGATTGACTGTGTGGTAGATAGCGAGTAGGCTGCAGGAAGATATTGATGGTCTGGTCAGATGGGCAGAAAAGTGGCAAATGGAATTCAACTTGGAGAAGTGTGAGGTGATGCATTTGAGGAGGTCAAACAAGGCAAAGGAATACACGATTAATGGGAAAACACTGAGAAGTGTACAGGAAGTGAGGAACCTTGGAGTGAATGTCCAGATCCCTGAAGGTAGCAGGACAGGTCGATAAGGTGGTTAGGAAGGCATATGGAATCCATTCCTTTATTAGCCGAGGTACAGAATACAAAAGCAGGGAGGTTATGCTGGAACTGTATAACTCATTGGTTAGGTCACAACTTGAGTACTGTGTGCAGTTCTGGTCACCTCATTACAGAAATGATGTAATTGCACTAGAGAGGGTACAGAGGAGATTTATGAGGATGTTGCCAGGATTGAAAACATGCAGCTATAAGGAAAGATTGGATAGGCTAGGGTTGTTCTCCTTGGAACAGAGAAGGCTGAGGGGAGATCTAATGTACAAAATTTTGAGAGGCCTGGATAGAGTGGAGGTGAAGGATCTATTCACCTTAGCAAAGAGCCCAGTGATGAGGGGCCATAGATTTAAAGTGATTGGCCGGCACAGACACGATGAGTCAAGTAGCCTCTTTCCGTGCCTTAAACTTTCTATGATTGGTTGTGGATATAGTAAGAAGGGGCTGAGGTCAAATGCTCTGAAGGTTGTGGGGGGGGGGCGGGGGTGCTTAAAGTTCGTTATTCGAAAAATTGGTTTTCTGGGGGTACAGGTAATTTTGTTTATTGAGAACTCATTGGGGGGGGGGGGAAAAGGGTGATGTAAAGTTTGAATAAAATTTTATTTCGAAGATTTGTGCAGCAGGACCTTTAAACATTTAAATTTACATGAAGGGCCTGAAGCCCTTTAAAAATAGCACCAGCGCTTGCCCTCTATGTCATCGGGGACAGCCACTCCGCCCCCTACATTTAAATGAGCCCCGCGCAAAATATTGCAGGGGCTCAGCGACAGCGTATGTGCGCCTGAAGACAGTCGACATCTGAGCGCGCCGCTCCAATTTGAACGTGCTCAAATTTCAGCCTGCAATCTGAGGGCAGGTTGCTCAACTGAGTTCTCAACCAAAGATGGCGGTGCAAGGAAACTAGAAGTAAAGGTGAATAAGTAATTGGAGGAATTTCAACCTGAAAAAAAGGTGTGCAAACTGAGTAATGTGGTAGCATTTTGTGTCACTAGGCCAACACGCTTCATGCAATACAGTTATCACAACTATCACCAAGTAATTAGAGGATGAAGTTGGAGAGACTGATGGATACACAAATTTGTCTGATACCAATTTCTCACACGCACACATAAAAAGTTAGACATTTATTTTTGTAAACAAACCTTCAGTAGCATCTGCCATAGGTGAAACCACCTCCCCCCCCCCCATTTTGGTATATGTCTTCAAAACGCATTTTTGCCTAATGTTTGCTGCTGTTAGTGGCGAAACAAGGGCTCTCACCACTGATCTCAAAGAAAGCCTCAGAGATCGTAGCGATCTGTGACAAGAACTTTAGCTCTCTCGCCGCACAGTGGGTTGCAGCATTCTTTAATGGGGATTTCTAGTATGGAGTTAGTGATGTCATCAAGCTGTCCAAGCAACCAATCATATTAAAAGAATTCTCACAGGCAGCCAGGGGAACTGGAAAGGACTAAAATCAAATCTCAAATTTTACAAAGAAAATTGGGACATACACATGGAGTAGAGGCAGCTGAAATATTCTGGAAAAAAATTTCAAAAATTAAAACTAATTTTAAAATATCTTGTCGTTAATCATATAGGATACATATAACAACTCTTCACAAATATAAAACAATGCTTTCAGGGCCAGATCTTTCATTCAGCAACAGTTATTACTCAGACTGCCATTAAAAACCCAGTTGCACCCGATTAGAAAAGGTGCAACTTTTTAAATGGGGTTTCTAACAACAATTTGAGAACAGAAAAGGGAAAGTCCTTGCCAAATCAACTGTGGCAGAGGGGTGAGTGACAGACCACAATATCTGTATCTGTGTGTTGATCTGCCCATACACTAAATCCCGAAGTTATGATTAGTTTCAGAGGGGCAAGAACACTGACAGTTCGTCAAAACCCCTCATCATTCCCCCCCCCCACCACACTACAAAATCTTGGCCTTTATTCAGGTTCTATCCTACTAGGATAATACACGAAAAAAATTCACATTACGGTTCGCATCAAAAAGAGGAGTCTTTGCTCTTAATTAATTTACCCTTCTCCTAGCCCTATTTTTTAAACTCAAAGTAACTACTTAAATTTTACATTAACATTACTAGTTACCATAAGTACCAAATTTGGAGGTCAAAGCCCACTTGGAAAAGGGTGTCTATTTTCACAAGTTTTAATAGACCTAAAACATTTACTTGGTGTAATAAAGTGCAATTTTTAATATGTGAACTTTTTAAGTAAGGTATTTCTGCACGTTATCAAATAAAATTATAGTCTATCCTTGATTCAAATATCAGGATGTTTAAGTAAAGGTGAGAATATTGGGAACTAATTGACTAATGTTTTATGATCCAATAATGAGTCAAACTAGTCACTTTCTGCCAGTAGGCACAGTTACTATTGTTACCTGACCCCATGTGTGACCATGGCTGTGCAGTTAAGCAGGATGCCTTAAGGTAGCATATCCTGAATGGAGGAAAAACATTTGTAGACCAACATGCCCTGCAGCAACTGTACCCTCAGTTGCCTAAAACACTGGCAGTCAATCAAGGCCTTCTCACCAAACAGGTGAAACACAGAGCAACAGATCTAAAAAAATGATGAAAATGGAAAAGTGAAGCATAAATAAAAAAAGGGAGACATTAGCTTTCTATCTAGAAAAAAAAAACTGCACTACTCGACTGCACACTAAATGTACCATCTTACCTTCTCAGACTGACTGAGTAGAAAGTGATGGAAGTGAGGATCGTCCTTTACTTGCTGCAATTAGAAAAACCAAATCTGAGCACGGTGAGCAATCATACTCTGATCCTATAACTGAAGATTTCTATTTACGATGAGTGGGAGAATAGCACCAGAAATTCCCTGGCTAATGAGCTGGAGCTTGATTAACTGAAATCTAGTCAAAAAGCAAAAGAAAGTAGCTTTGCAGAGATTTGGAAAGGGAGAAACAGAAAGCGCTGAATATCCCATCAGTCCCATCATTTGTGAAGAAAGAAATCAAATCAGTTTCCACTGCCATAACCAGGGCTCTTTCCCAAAACAAATGCTCCTCGTTATAGTCTAAGAATCACCAAGTGACTTCTCAGATCCTAGCTACATACCATTCCCTGATAAGAGCAGAGGGCAACTGACCTAATCTGGGCTCATGCAAGTACTTCTTTAATTAACTGGGAGCCCTCCAGTTTGTGTGGAAGCTCTTTGGTCAGGATTTTCTGATTAACTTTCCTCAGGAAGAATTGGAGCAGGTGGGAGTTATGTTTAAGGTTTGTGTTTCAAAGTTAAACATATTCACACAAGTCTAAATAAATGTGGCACTGAGAGAAAGGGTATTAAGATGCCAAAGAGCTCTGTTTTGAAGTTGCTTTCCAAAGACCGTAAAAAAAAAAAGCAAATTTTTAGCCTCTCTACATTCACATCCACTGTGGTGGGGAGGTTCCCTTATCCCAGGAGCTTGGTAGTGGTTATCGGGCAAAAGTCTGCTTTAAGGTTGTGAACAGAGATAATAATGGAGAAAAAGAAACATATGCAGTCAAATTTTTAAAGAGAAAGCGGTGAGGGCAAGCCTTCTATAGGTTCAGAAAGTTAAAATGGAAAATTTAGAAGGTAATTTGTTTATATCAAGAAGGATGACCTGACGAAGGGAAGGAAAGCATTTTTGTTATTTTGTATTATTACACAAAGTCAAGTTGTACTAATTGAATTGAGTCCAATCATTTCTGTTGCTATGCAAATTCATTTGCTGTGAAATAAAGTAGTTCAACAATCTGTATCTGGCTTTGGCTCACCAAAGGTTTTCAAAGAGAATGAAGAGGCACATGTTCAAAAAACAAATATCCAGTTCAAATCACAAGGGGATACTGTTGTTACATAGCTAGGATACATTATAGTATACACCCCTAAATTCAAGATGCTTAGACTGCTTACGGTAGTGACTAGCACTACTGTTCTCCAGAGAGCAAGACAAGATCCTAAATTCAAAACATTTCCAAATCAAATCTTGTATGCAATCACAATTACAATATTATATATGCAATTCCTTATACACAAAAAAGTCATGCTGTCGAAGCTTCCTATAGCTCCATGCGCTAGAAGATTGGCCTTATTGGCAACCCCATTAATAGGGCCAGAGCCATTTTCTCACTATGCAAACTTGACACGGAAATAGGGGGCATAAAAGCTATCCTGCAGGCTAATGGCTACCACGATCCGATGATTGCCCGTTGTGTATCACGCGTACTCACGAATGGGCTTGAGGCCACCATTTTCAGACCTGAAAAGGGTCCAGTCTACCTCAAATTACCCTGGAAGGGCAAGATATCTCAAAAATTTGAGCAACAGGTGAAGCTAGTCACTTCACACTGCTACTATGCAGTAGCAAAAAAGTGGTATTTTCAACTAACAGGATGCTGCCATCAAGCCAAAGACGATCTGCCTACCACACAAATGATTAATGTGGTACTTGAACTGCAGTGCCCTTGTGTCCCAGTGACTGACGGATCATATCAAACAGACATCCCTTTGGCTGTTCGCAATAGGCAGAGTACTGACCGTACTCAACCAGCCCGTACTTGCAAAATTCAGAACACTTTGTCTAACGTTAAATGTGATTCCGTGATTGGACAGCAATGACTGAACAATCGTGAGTGCGCTAAGAATTACGTTAGTAACCAATTTAAGATCAGTTGGGCTCCTAACGTGGTTCACTTATGCTTGCTAGAAGCTACATATATTCATACACAGGAACCTGTCCTCTGCAGGCAAAAAGGAATATGTCCAGGTGTTGCGCCTTTTTTGAATTAAACAAAAGTGTGGGGGACAATAGTTTTTTGGTGCATTCTCCATGGCAACGCCTTGACTAGAGTCGACTTGCCAACCAATCAACGCCGTATCTCATGCAGTATAAACTGTTGCTCCCTTTGAAATTTGGCATTCTTGCATCTGTCCCGATGAGTGCAAGACAAAAAGCTTAGGCAGCATATCTCTTTTTTCCACCAATACTCAAGTTCTGTACTATCAAGCGACTATATATAAACAAATTTTAGGCAAACACATATCCTGTCACTCCACAACACCTTGCATCGAGTCATTGTTAAAGCTGAATTCTCTTTTCATTATACTACTTTTCTTCACAAGGACACACAGCACCATTTCTAGCTAGAGTAATGCAGCTAACATGCTCATTTTCAATAATTTGTCACAGTAATGACTCAAATATTGCAACAAGCATTCGAACCACATACAGTTAGGGGTTCCTATGAAGTAAAGAAACTCTTCCAAGTTATTTAATTAATTGCTCAATTTAACATTCTAGACAAGTTCCAATTGGTAAAGTACTCTACATTATAACTGTTTATAAATTATTTTAGCTAAACTATGCATAGCTAACACTGTAGCATCAAATAGAAGATGAAATTGGTTAAGCAGAGTGCAACTTGGTTTTTGAAAGCCAAAGTCCCTAAGTATGATGAATGAAATATTATATTGAAGAGACAACTTGGAAAAGTAATGTAAATTCAATCATTTTCTTGGAAGTTAAAAAGGCTTCTGAATTCTTGAAAGATTTGAGTGCATTAACTTAACTTCTTTCTATTCCTGACCTTTCTAGCTTTCATATCAATCCTGTTCGTATGCTACCATATCTTTTTAATTTCTGAAAATAGAGACATGTTGTCGCAGCTTTTCGTCTTGCACTCATCTGGACAATCCGCAAGAATACTAATGTAAGGGAAAACAACTTTATACTGTATGAGAAGAGTGTGCTGATTGGTTGAAGCGTAGCCATGGAGAATGCGCCAGTTTATGGTGATTGACAGTTAACTGCCGAGCTTTGTTTGAAATTTAAACCAGGCAGCTTGACTCTGGTCAAGCCATTGCCAAGGAATGAACCAGCAAATGGCTGTCACTTGTTTAGCTGAAAGCAGCAAAATGTTTGTTCGTGTTCTTTGTGTCTGCAAAGAACAGGGCCCTGCATATTAATATATGTAATACAGTATGCACAAATGCACCACATTGAGAGCCCTACCAACAATCTTAAATGGTTCTCAGTGTAATTCTTAGCACAGTGAGGATTATTTAGAAAATGTTGTCCAATCATGGAAACACATCTAATGTTGGACACCGTTTTGAGTTTTGCAAGCACGGGCTGGTTGGGTATGGCCTGTACCTTGTCAGTTGCGAACAGTGGAAGGGACATGTTGTTTGATGCGATCCACCAGTCTTTAGGAGGTACAGTCTATATACCTGGTATCACAGTGGCATTGAAATTCATATACCATATAACTCATTTGTGTGACAGGCAGAACGTCTTTTTGTCTTGACAGCAGCATCCTGTTAGTGGCGAGCACCATACGTGTTGCTACTGCATAGCAGCAGCATGAAATAGCTAGCTTCACCTGTTGCTCAAATTTTTGGGATACATTACCCTTCTAGGGTAATTTGAGGTAGACTGGGCACTTTTCAGGGCCGAAAATGACAGCCTTAGGCCCATTCGTGAGTACGCACGATATACAGTGAGAATTTATCTGATCAGGGTAGCCATTGTCAAGCAGAACGTCTTTGATTTGCCATATTTCAACATTAAGCTTGCATGGTGAGCAAGGTTTCCTTGGTTTGGGCCTCATTTACGAGGTTGCCAATAAGGCCAATCTGATAGGGCATGGAACTGTAAGAATCCCACCGTGTGTATTGACCAGCGAAGGTAGGTTTGCAGTAGACCATGGTAGAGAACCCCTTAGCAGATTTCTCAACTAATACGTCAAGGAAAGGGAGCTCATTTGAATGTTCCATTTCAAAGCTGAATTTGAGTGCAGGAGGGAGCCCTTTAAGGCGTGTAAGGAAATTGTTGCATGCAGCTGCAAATTCAGATTTAGCAAGCGTATCGACATATCGGAAATATGCAAGAGGTAGGTGGTTATGTGTCATTCCCTCAAAGACAGCTAAACAAAATAAATCAGCCATTCGCTGGTTCATTCCAGGGCAATGCCTTGACCAGAGTCAAGCTGCCTGGTTTAAACTTCAAACAAAGCGTGGCAGTTAACGGTCAGTCACTGTAAACTGGTGCATTCTCCATGACAACACCTCTACCAGAGTTCACTTGCCAACCAATCAGCACTCTCTTCTCATACAGTATAAAGCTGTTGTTTTCCCTTACATTGGTATTCTGGCAGAATGTCCTGATAAGTGCAAGACGAAAAGCTTCGACAACATGCCTCTATTTTCAGCAATACTCAAGTTCTATACTATACCTCAGTATTTACAGTTGAAAAGGAGGATAACTTGCTGGAAGTCCCGAAAAAATTAATAGCCGATAGGGGACAGGGACTTAATACAATTAACGTATGTTAATCATCAGTAACAAGGAAATTAATGTAACTGAAGAATGCGAAATCCCCAGGACCGGAGGGTTTCCATCAGAGGGTGTTAAAGGAAGTAGGGGAGCACATTGTAGATGCCTTAACTATAGTCTTTCAGAGTTCCCTAGATTCAGGAGTGGTCCCTCTGGATTAGAAAGTTGCACGTCACTCCACTTTTTAAGAAGGGTGAAAGAGGGAACCAAGGAAATTACAGACCAGTTAGCCTGACATCTGTGGTGGGGAAGTTGCTGGAGTCTATAATCAAAGGATAGGGTGACTGAACACCTAGAAAATTTTCAGTTAATCAGGGACAGCCAGCATGGATTCATGACGGGAAGGTCATGCCTGACAAATCTCATTGAATTTTTTGAAGAGGTGAGTAAGTTAGTGGACAGGGGAATCTCTATGGATGTTATTTATATGGACTTCCAGAAGGCATTTGATAAAGTCCCACATAAGAGACTGTTAACTAAGGTAGAAGCACATGGAGTTGAGGGCAATTTATTGACATGGTTAGAAAGTTGGTTGAGTGGTAGGCAACAGAGAGTGGGGATAATGGGTAAGTACTCCGATTGGCAGGATGTAACTAGGTGTCCCGCAGGGATCTGTGTTGGGGCCTCAATTATTCATTAATGACTTGGATGATGGCATAGTAAGTCATATATCCAAATTTGTTGATGATACAAAGTTAGGCAGCATTGTAGACAGTCTAGATGATAGCATAAAATTGCAAAGAGATATTGACAGACTAGGCGAGTGGGCAAAACTGTGGCAGATGGATTTCAATGCGGGCAAGTGTGAGGTTATCCATTTTGGACCAAAAAAGGATAGAGCAGGGTACTTTCTAAATGAGAAGAGGTTAAGTACAGTGGATGTCCAAAGAGACTTGGGGGTTTAGGTGCATAGATCTTTAAAATGCCACGAGCAAGTGCAGAAAATAATCAAAAAGGCTAATGGAACGCTAGCCTTTATATCTAGAGGATTGGAGTATAAAGACACAGAGGTTATGCTGCAGCTGTACAAAACCCTGGTTAGACCCCACTTGGAGTACTGTGAGCAGTTCTGGGCACTACACCTTAGGAAGGATATATTGGCTTTGGAGCGAGTGCAACGTAGGTTTACAAGAATGATACCTGGACTACAGGGATTATGTTACGAGGAGAGATTACACAAATTAGGCCTGTTTTGCTAGAATTTAGAAGGTTAAGGCGTGATCTGAAGTCTTCAAGATATGAATAGGAAAAGACAGGCTAGATAAAGATAAACTATTTCCACTGGTTGACGATTCTAAAACTAGGGGGCATAGTCTAAAAATTAGAACCAGACCGTTCAGCAGAGATGATAGGAAGCACTTCTTCATGCAAAGGGTGGTAGAGGTTTGGAACTCTCTCCCACAAACAGCAGTTGAAGCTAGAACAGTTGTGAATTTTAAATCTGAGATGGATAGATTTTTGTTAAGCAAAGATATTAAGGGATATGGGCCAAAGGCAAGTATATGGAGTTCGACCGCGGATCGGCCATGATCTCATTGAATGGCGGGACAGGCTCGAGGGGCTGAATGGCCTACTCCTATCTTCCTATGTTCCTACGTTCCTTCTAGTAGAAATGATAATAGGTGAAGATGACAAGTAACAGAAGTCATTGGGTGTAAGTTTATCAAAATAAAATCTACTGCTGAATATATCCACCCTTTAAACACACCATCATCACTTACTGTTGCTGGCACTGCAGGCAATTTCTGTTACAAAATGACTGGCACCCAAAGGAGATTAGTATTGTGAATATTTTCAACTCCCAACAGCGCAGAGTCCTTTATAATTAGAGACTGCAGGGAATGCAGATTTAAAACCATTTATCACTATAATCTTTTTGAACCTAAACTGTAAAGCTGTTCTAATCCTCCATATTAAACCTCAACAAAAACAGCAGGGAACCGAAGCTAAATTTCAGAAAGTAAACCATGTTGTACACTTCATTTTTAAACCTTTTATTGACAATGATTCAGGAAAAAGCACATTAGCCATATTAGTGGACAGAAAAAAAGACATTAAATGATGCACGTTTTTCTCTATACATCATATTGAAATGTTAATTGAAAACTTTTGAAAAGCACAGAGGATGCATTGGTTGATGCGAATAGCATAGATGCATTTAAGGGGAAGGGAATAGAGGGTTACGATGATCGATTTAGATGAGGAAAAGAAGGGAGAAGACTTGGGGGAGCATAAAAGCTAGCATGGACTGGTTGGACTGAATGGCCTGCTTCTGTACTATATGTCCTATGCAATCCAATCAAAGCAGTACAGCAGAGTCTGCCAGGAGTACTTTGAGAACCATACATAGGCAACACAAGACATGAACAATGCAATTTATATCAGACGGCATTTACTGCATAAAAGTAGAGTAACTGTACAATTTCTTCTGATTAAGACCAAATGGTCACAAACGAATAGTAATAGGATTCCACAGTGAACAGCTGAGCGTTCAAAGATTCAGCAACAAAAACGCAAACTCCAATGTTCCCTAGATTTACTGCCATAAACTTAGCCATCTCCAACACGATTGCACGAGGGTGCTATAGGATGTTGGCAATTCTCAAATATACTGATCAGCCCTGGTTAGGTGTGTCAGTAAGAAACACAAAATGGCAAGCCTCTGATTTTAGGAACTGAAGAAACTGATGACTCACCTTCCATTTGTATCCCGTAACTGGACCTGTAACTAACCTCTTCACAGTGGACGGCTCAGGCAAAGCGTCCTGAAGTGGGAGAAAAAAAATATAAAAAGTCCTCGCATCTTATAAACAAGCTACATATTACCTCTGTCCATAATAGTACCATGCATTCATTTCATTTAACTGAGCAGATGGTTTAATTCCTTCATGTTAGAATACTTAATCTCGATCGTCACTGTGATACAGTGGGAGTTTTATGAACCCTAGACATTTCCCCGTGATGAGGAGGAGAAAATGTTCTGGGCTATACTTGCACACATACTAGTGAACAGTTCATAAATGTATTGGAGGTGTTCGAGAGCAGGTCTCACTGGCTTGCCAATCACAGATTCGGTATGGAACTGTGAGAAAGTTAAATTAATAAAAATAAGATACTACTGTGTTTGGACTATATCAATATTCTATCAAAACCAACCTTTTCTTCCTTTGGTGGTCGACCTCTTTTCCTTGTATTATGCTCTGAAACTTCTGCAGTGGAGGAATTTTGTCTTTTATCTTCAGACGAAATGTGCCTGCTTTTATCTTCTGATGAGGTGAGTGCAGATACCTAAAAATGAATGTCAAAAGTAAAGACACTGATTACTCTTACGCAATAATCCAGAAATGTGTTAAGTGTTCCTTTATGTGAAGTAGCATGACAAATGTTCAATGTTATTTCAATGGACTCTAATCATTTTAAGTCCCACTCCATACTACGATCTAGCTTGAAGAAATCCAAAGCTCAACTTCAAATGAATGCAACAATATTCTACTACACAAATGGTAGTGCTGGTTACAAGAGTTTGAAACTCAAATCAAATTCTCAGTATAGTGGAACATTCATCATTGATCTCCTCCACTATCATATTCTGAACTATAATTTCTTATATTCTTAATGGCTATTTGCAAGGGGTGGCTGGTCAGTTGAGTTGAATGTATCAGTTGATATCCATGACCTTTCATGCAATCTCAGGAGGCAGCATGGAAGTAGGCTTTGATTATAATGATTCCTCTTAACTGCGCAGTCCCACAGCAACCTGAAAGTTTCCACACAGGTCGTGCACAAGTTGGCCCTTTTTAAGTGACCACGCAAAAATGTTTTTAAAGGAGCCACGCACTTAAACAAATCGCCTGTGCAATCCAAAAAAAGATGGTACGCAGATTACAAAGCAAGTAAAGGGCATTAAATACAGATTGTATGCTTTTGCTGTTAAGTCAATTTAAAGTCAAGGGTTAATGTATAGAAATAATGTGTCCAGTACATATTTAACATTTAGGAAATCACTTCAATTTGATCAACTGTGTTTGATAATGGAAGAAATCTTTCAATTTCCTGCATCTCAGTTTTGAAATTCAAAAAAGGTATGAAGTGTACAGTTCAAGCAGTGTGTTTCCAGCTCTTCAGAGCCTCTACAGTTAGAGGCTAATTTCTGAGATGGTTGGATGAAATCTTATATCTTAATTTTTGAACGATATAGACATTAGACCAAGCTCAGTATTCAGAGCTAGCAAGAACTCACTTTTATATATATATTCAAGTTGATGTAAATTAAATAATCTATTGTCAAGTAAAATCGACTGTATTGATGTTCTACTACTTTTTACTGTAAAATAAAACCATGATTTGTAGTTTACAGCTGAATTGGTACTATGAATAGACCATTTATTCTTCCCCTACCCAGGAGAACATAAGGCTCATACCAATTTAGCAAACAATTAGTGTTATGCAATTCTGTTCAATCCCTGAGCAAAGCTACATCAAGTCACAAACTGATCCATAGGGGAGCAAGGGCTTGCTTACAGGCGTGTTCTGTGGTGTTGGGCGCAAGAAGCATCAATTTTAAAAAAGGAACCTCCACCTCTCATTTCTTATGCTAGTTGATACTAAGAATGGGGAAGAGAATAAATCCAAATATTAAGGGAACAGAAAAACCTTCATTTTAAGACGACAACTGAAAATGGTGAAGCACAGCAGTAAAACTATTAGCAACTGAAAAATAAAGGAAGAAATTAAACAAGGAAGTGATTCTTTTCCCTTTACAATTTATGCTTTGTGGAGTTTACAGCTGGGAATCAGGGCTTTTATCCCACTGGTATGGCCAATTAGATTTCAGACACCTACAATTTATAAAAAATCCACTGAATTTTATTGAAAAACAACTTGTAATTATTTAGTGCCTTTAGTGTAATAAAATATCCCAAGGTGCTTTTTAAGAGTATTATCCAATAAAATTTGTGACTGAACCATATAAGGGGATATTAGGATGGGTGACCAAATGCTTGGTCAAAATGTAGGTTTTGAGGAGCGTCTTAAAAGGAGTAAAGAGAGGCAGAGGGGTTTCGGGAGAGCTTAGGGCCTAGGCAGCTGAAGGCACAGCCACCAATGGTGCAGCAGTTAAAAATCAAGGATGTGCAAGAGGCTGAAATTATTGCACAGCAATAGGCAGCTGAAGTTAACTTAGTTAATAGATAAAACAAGTTGGATATTCAAAATTACAGGCAGATTTATTTACCAGAATCTTCAAAAAAAGTGACGGCACAAAAGTCAACACAGAAACAGGAGTGAATTATCAAAACAGCAATTTGGCAGCCTACTGACCGTCACACCAGTGTTATTTTGATAGAAAGACAATGTTGATCACAAATAGCTGTGAATCGGAGTTTCTAATACCCATGAGACAGTTGGAAAAAGTTTCCTTTCTCGTGTACTTTTTAAAAAAAAAGTAAAGTTCAATTTTAAGAGCAAACAGGAAGGGAAAAGGGAAACCAGTGAATTGAGTGGCAGTGGAGCAAGAGGGAACAGATGGGAAAAGAGATAGCGATAAACATGAGGGGTGGTTGAAGCACAAGCGAATGGGAGAAGGGAACTGCTGAGCAGCATATTTTCCCTGCAGCTCCAACCCCTAAATGCAGCCAATAGCCTTTAGTGCCTTTCATACTACACCAAACCATATCATCCTAAAGTAAAAAATATGGACATGCAAAAGAGAAGGGGAGAGAAAAGAAACAGCAATACAAAGACAGAAATGGGCAAGAGAATAATATTCTGACTTCCATGAGTAATTCATAATATTAAAAATTTTGCATCTCTGCACAGAATGTGAAAAATTGACAGGAGCTCACATCCTCATTTATAATGAAAACTGTCCATCTAAACTTGTCATTTTGTAATTGTGATCACAACAGCACTACTGCTGACAGAATGTGTAATCACTGACAAATTTACATACACAAATATAGACATAGGAATTTATAATGTCTGGGTGCATGGATGTCATTTAATCATGATCCTCCCCACCCTCTAACCCCACTTCACTTGTGCAACATCACAAAAATTGACTAGTATGTGATAATTTTGCATCTGCGTGGACTTCATACACTTGGCATGGTGCAATTACACTCCACCCTCAATTGCATTGAATCTGGTCCTGAACAACCTTCAAGATTGATTGCCTGTCATAAAACCATATCCAGTTATCATTTATTCAATATCAGTGCTTGTAAAGCATTAAAAAGGTTGCAATCATAATTTTTCTAGGTATCACATTTAAATTGTTTTATCTCTTTCAAATTTTAAAGAGCAAATGTTCAAAGCTCAAATATTCCAACCACATATCTCCAAATAATCAGCGCTCGCATTAATACTCCAGCTCTATTGGAACCAATTTTATTGGAGGGAGCTAACGGTACATGAAGCTCATTTTGACTTCATTACCCATTTTTTAAAAAAGGGGTAGAAGCTACTGCATGGTATGGACAGAACACATTTTAACCATCTGTCGGACTGTGATTTATACTCCACTTGCAGGACTGCCATCACTCGTTTGTGGCATCCCTCATGACAAGTCAATCCCGCAGATCAGGTGTACATAACAGTCCTCCAACACTTCCGAAGGTTTTCAATTACAACTCATCTTGATTCATAATTGTTGATGGGGTTTAATTTCACACTTTCTATTTATTTGCACATTTTTATTTCACATATTTAAGCAGAACAAAATATCCCTACTGATTCTTAATTATTTCCATTGTGGAACTGAGTTACTTAAGCTGCCATAGCATTGTTATAATGCAGAATTATTACAGACCCAACAGCCCAAGACCATTTACTGCAGAATTCCAGCCAAGCAACACATTCATAAACAAAATACAGTTAATGCTGGAAATAAGAAAATGCTAAAAATACTCAGCACATCATGCAGCAGTTGTGGAGAGAAACATTGCCCTATATGGTCAGCAAAACATCAATGAATGGTCTAGATATCCTTCCACCACCCCCCACCCCAGCACACACAGGAAGCTGATACTGTTAGCTCTGCTTCTCTCTCCACAGATGCCACTTTGCCTGCTGAGTACTTCCAGCATTTTCCATTTTAATTTTGTAACACATTCAAGCTGCCTAACAAAATACAATCCCTTTCACCTATGGAAAGAACTCTGTACAGGTGCATACACTCCACGCCATTCAAAGCAAACAAGATTTGAGTGTTTAGAGCACATAGCAGGAGCATCACCATTCTCCAGGTAGGTTTAAAATGCATTCAGGAAGCTCGAAGGATCTCCAGATTTCACACCATAAACGTAACATGGCATTCCATAATCCTGATATACAAATGAGCTTTATACAGAAATTAATTTGCAGTTTAAAGACATATTAATGTGAAACTCTGACCTATTCTCTCAAACCAACTTAGTGATCATTTTTGAAACACTAGACAAACAATGGTACACCTTACCTTGGATTTGATAAATTCCTCAACTGCATCCACTGCCTGTTGGAAACGTTTCCCTTTGGCAGTTTTTATCATTTCCTCCTTGTGAAGGTGATAGGATTTAAGTTGGTCTACTTTGATCCATGCACTGCAACATAACAAAATTTAGTCAATCTCTAGACTGACTTTGCTTAAACTGAACTTCCATGCCTTCAAACAGATGACATTTATAAAGCCTCTAGAACAGGTACTGCTCATATGTACCCAATATTGGCTTGATTACAATGTCCAATTGTCTTCATTGGCATATCCAACAATAAACTATATCCTGTGCCTCATTCATTTTGTTATTGCATTAGGAATATACAATCAATTACTGAAGGTGACTTCTGTGTTAAGAGCAGAAAGTTTCAGAAATTACAACATACAGGACCAGCTAATTTAGGGAAATTGGTTTCCACCAAAAGGGGTCCGAATTAAACAGTTTCTATTGCACTGTTACACTGCTACTCAAATGTCATCGGAATAGGTAATGACTGCACATTTAAAATGGTTCACTTGTGGCATATTACTTTCTCATCCTGTCACCCCTTTACTAGATTCTATTTACTATAATTACATGTGCGATTAATATTGCAGAATAATTTCAACACTGACTTTGTTCCATGCAGTTATTACTGTAAAAACAAACATTGGATTTACAGCATTACTGTAATAGTGTACATTTAATCACCGTATGGAAGTTGAAAGATTGAGAAGGAGAAGTAAGGCACCATGGTTAGTCATTTTAGATGTAATTTATGACTGCAGCCATGATTTCAGTGGTGTGACATATGTAAATGCTGGACTGGAAAGATTCGAACAGGAAGTTTTAGGATATATGTGAAGTTTGGAGGCAATAATACTTTCAAGGACCTGAAGGAGCTCAGAAATGGGTTTGTTAGAGAAGATAGATGGGTTTTTGGATTAGGAGGTGTTAGCAGCAGTTTTGAAAGGGTTAGTGCTTAAGGAAAAGGTGAATTGTTGAGGTGCTGGTAATTAGGATGGATGCCAGGAGTTAATGGATCAATAGTTGAATGGGAAGAATATCAAGGCAGCAGGAGAGGAATCTCAGAAGAGATGAGTGGAGGGAGCAATAAAGGAAGATGGGGGAACAACTGCAAAGTGACAAGATCAGTGCTGGAATGTTTTGAGAGGCTGTAGCTAGATTGTTCAGTCCAATATATCAAAGCACAGTTTGAAAGTTTTATGAAACAAACTTTTTAAATAATATTGAAGTATGGATTTCCAAGCATGTGTTTAAAAAATAACTTACTGGTCTTCAGTGCCAAAGAATTTTACAAAGAAGCATTTTTTCCCCCGTGGTTTCTTTAGATCTTTGGGTGGATTAACAATCTTAAAAGAAAAAGGTTCAAACATTGATAATTAATTGCAAATTGATTATACAGACATAATTAAGTATTGCTCGCCAAGACTTAAAGTTACGACAATCAGTAGAATGGTCGTTAGAAGACTAAATGTCCTGCATCAATTGGTGATGTTGCTGACACCAATTTGACGATGACTTACTATTTGACTGCAGAGTTGCAGAGTTGTTTCATATTAAGCAATATACTAGTCTGAAATCACAAGTCTTAACTTGTTGACATGTCCAAACACAGCTTTATTGCTTTTAAAGATACAGGACCTCAGCTCGGAAACCTCACGGTAACTGTTTAAATGTCTGAAGTAGGGCTAGTGGGAGGCAATGTTGCAGATCAAAAACTGTTGACTCTACAGCTCTTCATACTTTTGACGTTAATTCCCAGGACGAGCTGTTCCTCTCCTTACTGCTGGCAATAACCTGCATTCAGAGATCCTAGTAGTTTTCTGGTTACAGATAGGGTTTTAATAATGTATTAACAGGACAATGACATTCACCGAAAACAAGGAATAAAATGCAAAGTTTGCAGTATACTTTATACAAAATAAATCACAGAAAAACACTGTCCAGCCAAAAACAGACAGCAACACTAAATTTCAGTAAACCTATACGTCAAGCCTTAGTTTCTCTTTAAACTAAAGCCATTTTTCAAAAGTGACTCATTTCGATAGAACATATTTAAACAAAGAAATCGCAGTCGAACTTCACTAGCAAACGGTTGTTGTAAAATAACGCTCGAGGTTTGGTGTTCGATAAAATACACTTAAAGTGAAGTATCTCTACTAGTTGCACAATAAATATGATTGTTTCATTCTCAAAGTGAAGGCGGCTCCCAGTGCCAGTCATAGGATCGTATTAGCCCCAAAATAAAAACATATTACCCATCCCCCACCCTTCCATTTTATTCGAAGGACCATCTTCCACAAACTCACAGGTTATGGTGTTAGATACATTTAAACACTCCTTATGTTGTGTTACTGACTCACCTTTCCGGGCCAGGGCGGATACCTACCAAGCTTCCCCCTGAAAAAGACAAGGCAAAAGCAAACGAAATTTAAAAGACACTCAGTGACACTACTTGAAAAAAAACAGTGATCGCACAAAAACGAACACGGGAGGGGCACTGCCACCTCTTACCAGACCAGATCTCCCACCCGTAAACTGACTGTCGCCATCTTACTCGCAGAGGAACTCATCCATCGCCCGCCTGAGAGCGACAATCCACACCCTCCCCACGTGACCCCGGCACAGGTTAAAGGTCAACACCCACTGATTTATTTTTTAAATAATACGTCTATTACCAGCCGTATTGCTGTTTGTTCAACAGCTAATGTAGTAAAAAGGAATTATTGAAGAAACACAAAAATTCTACGTGAGGCGTTTCAAAAATAGAAGCCAATGTGCGCATGCGTAGGGCGACGCACAGGTCGGGAAGATGGCGGCGGCCGAAGTTTGTCGGGTTTGTTTTTGTTGCTGTTGAAGGGATTGTGATTGTTCCAGTGCACGTCCCTCCACTATCACCACCGGCGGCGGCTTCAGCCAGAAGGACAAACGAGGAACGGTAGTCAAACGAATAAGTCGCAACATGGCCGAACCGCGACGAGTGTCCCTGACTACGCTTCCCGTCTCGGCACCTCTTCTAAAGAAAAAGAAAGATGATGAAGAAGAAGAAGAGGAGGAGGAGGAGGTGGCGACGGCGGCTGTCGTGGTGGTGAAGGGGGAAATATCGGCCGTCACGTCGCGCCACACGCTGGCTCTGTTTGAGTCGAGCGAGAAGAGTTGCCCTGAGTTTTTTTACCCCGAGTTGGTGCGAGTGCGGAAGGTAAGCAGGCTTTATCGTTCAAGGCAGCAGAGTTTGGGGTGAAAAGTAACTGAGATGGGCTCGACCTGGAGTCATTTCAACTCCCCTCCCCTGCCCAGTAACAACTAATATGAAGACAATGTATCAATGTATTTTTAAGAAACCAGTTACTTAGAGAGATGGGAACTCAAACGAGTTCTCCGATCAGTGCATAAAATTAGCTCAGTTTTTCCTACTTTGTTTTGCGTTTATATCGATATGTTAATCCTACTCAGCCAGTGTTGCCTTTTACACACAGGGACAGATGGTCTTACACATCCGATCTAGCTGACACGTGACCTAATTGGGAAACCACAGTGGTACCGAGTTTTTTTGAGTTCCTTGTTATTTCTTAATTCTTTTGAGGCTGGAAGTAGCGTTTCAGGCTGTGTTCGGCCTGGAGAGCACTACTTAAATAAATTAGGCAAAAACTTGAATATTCTGCTTTTAACAATATTTTATTTAAAATGCTAAAATAAAAGCAAAATACTGCGGATGCTGAAAATCTGAAATAAAAACGAAAAGTGCTGGAAATACTCAGCAGGTATGGCAGCATCTGTGGAGAGAGAAACAGTTAACGTTTCAGGTCAGTGAGTATTTCCAGCACTTTGTTTTTATTTAAAATGCTGTCATCCCCTGGATATTCGGTAGGCCCTATATCATTGCTCACATACTGATTTGAGTTATCATGAATAAATGAAATACTGCTGTTTGGTTTTGAAAATATAAATGAATACTTAAAATTACTAGCAGGCAACTGTGGCTAAATAATATAGGGGAAAGGGTTACAGTTTTAAGATATCCATCTATACCTTATTTAATGGCCATATGCAACAATAGGGGAAAGTTTAATAGTTGGCAACTGATTATTACTATCCATTTAGCCCTAGTTGGATCAACATAAAATACTATAACTGTAACAAAACATGTATAACTACCTATTATTTCACACAGTTCTTAGTGGGTAAATGGATGTTCCCTATAGCACTCGGGTTTTGAAATTATTTCTGACTATTGTGATTTTCTTAATCAGAATTTTTATTTTTACCAAAAACTATTGGTGGAATGCATCAATTCAAAAGGTTATGGATGTCAAATACTTAAACATAACAAAATACTGTTTGAATGGTAGAGTCTGGCAACTGCAATGCTATCCTGTGTTCAAATCTGTCTGGATTTGATGAGATGAGATCTGGCTGTAGGAATTTTTAAAAAAAAAATAGAAGGAACAAAAGACGTCACGTTGAGGCGAGGGATAACAGTAAAATTGGAGTGGGAATCTAGAATCAAGCTTGATCTGCCTGGAGCAAAGCAAAGTGAGACGTTCTCTTGACTTGGTTAGAAAATTCATCCTGCACGTCCTGCCAAGCTTCACATCAATACTATCATTGTAATGTACATGCAGCCTGGGTTTGGTCCTCAGCCATCTTTCTTGGCTAGAGTAGAGTGACCTTTTACTGTACATATGACATACTGTAACTGGCGAAGCAATGCAAACAATAGTACAGAGGCTAATGCTATTTGCAGTGTATTCTGTGGTAAACTCTCAAAATCGTGCAACTGTTGAAAAAATAAAGTAAATGCAAGGTTTCTACAGTTGTGAAAACATTTCTGTTCACAGGGCATCGCTGCTTGTAGCCCTTTTTTTTAAAAAAAAAAGGAAAATCTAAGACCTAATCAGCTGGATTGACAATTTTTTTCTTTTTTCCTTCATAAGTTACTCCATTACAAATTTTAGTGTTAAAATAGAAATACTCATATCATTTTAATAGTAATTTGGGGCATGGTATAATGTCAAATATTTTAGAAAACAATATTAAGCATCTTGTAGTTGCGTGTGATGGACTTTGGAAAATCCTTGAAAAACTTGGATGCTCACCCTGGTGAAGCAGTTTCATGAAAATCAGTACGGACAAGTCAAGCAAAACAGCGACCTCTCAAGTCCCTTCCCTATCTCCAATGGCATGAAGCAGGGATGTGTGCTGGCCCCGACCTTATTCACCACCATTTTCAGCATGATGCTGCAGCAGGCAACGGAAGACCTTAAGGAGGGAGTTTATGTACACTTCCCGACTGAGGGAGGCCTTTTCAACCTCTGACGTCTTCAGGCTCGCGCAAAGACACAAGAAAAATTCATCCGTGAACTTCTTTTCGCCAATGACTGTGCTCTCCTGCCCCACAGTCAGTAAAACCTGCAACATATAACACATTTTTCCGAGGTGGCACAACTTTTCAGACTAAAAATCAGTTTTAAAAAAAAACTGAATTCCTGTATCAGCCTGCACCCCAAGAATAATATAGACCACCAAGCATTGTCATGGAGGGAACTGAGCTGAATGCTGTCAAGCAATTTACTTATTTGGGGAGCGTCATCTCATTCGATGCCACCACTGACTAGGAAGTGGGCAATAGGCTCTCAAAAGCAAACGGTACATTCGTCAGACTCTACAAGTGTGTGTGAGCAACTACAGCCTCAGAGCACAGGCCAAACTCAAAGTGTACAAAGCCATAGTCCTCGCCACCCTTCTGTATGACGCTGGGTCATGGGTCCTACACCGCTGTCATGTATGCCTTCTAGTGCGCTTCAATCAGCGCTGCCTCCACAGCATCCTCCATTCATTGGCAGGACTGCATCTAAAACATTGAAGTCCTGGAAACAGCCAACATCACCAGCATTGAGGCCATCCTCCTGCAAAGCCAGCTGCATTGGGCAGGTCATGTCGCCAATGGACGACAGTTGCCTGCCCAAGATCATGTATGGAGAGCTGACCATGGGTAAATGGAACAGAGGGACCCCATGCAAACGTTTCAAGGTCTTCCTGAAGAAGTCCCTCTCTGTGTGCCACATTGACCATGGCCAGTGGGAAGTGCAGGCCATAGATCGTGATGCCTGGAGATGCTACATCAGGAGGGCGACAGACACCTTTGAGACTGAGCGAAGAACCAGCATGAAAGAGAAAAGGAGGAGAAGAACATATCCAATTGCCCCCAGCAGCGACTACGCCTTCATTTGTACCCGCTGTGGGAGAATCTGCCGGTCACCGATAGGCCTGACTAGCCACCAGTGGACCTGCAACCTTCCCAAAATCTTCATCCGTGAAGAAATGCCAAAAGAGGAGTTGGGTGTTTAATTGTTACAAGTTTTAATTCCTGCTGTTCAGATTGCTTTCTTTTGTTAAATCTAACTTAATTTTCTTCACCCATTTGTGGTACAGCAAACCCAGTTGAATGGTGGGTTTACATTAGCTGCTGTCCGTATGCACATGATAAATGGACTTCTTAGTATACAGTTTAAAGAGTGTCGTTTCACTCTTTTAGTATTAGTGGCCCCAAACAATGAATTGCTAATTTTTTGCTGACAGCCATCTGTTAATCCGCATATGTTGCAGATCTATAAATCTCCCCAAAAACATTTTCAGACTGAATGTTTGTTTAAAAAAAACAGGGCACATCGTTATTTCAGGCAGCTATTCTAAGTACTCCAAATGCTTGTATCCTCTTTTGCAAAAAGTGAACTTTCTAAGGTGCATCACAAATTATGACTGCACTGGTGACCTCCCACCCCCCGGCACCATAATTAGCTTTGGCTCACTTAAGTTACCACATTTAAATAGCTGCCGGTTAGCACTCTTGCCTGCTTTTGAAGCAGGGAAGTATTTCAAAGTTATTAGTCTTTGATTCAGAAGTACATAGAAGTTACAACACAGAAATAGACAACTCGACCCAACCAGTCCAAATTGGCATTGATCCTCCACGTGAGCGCATAGCTCTGTTCACATTTACGTAGCATGTTCTTATGTCCTTTCAAGTCGTCTTCCTTCCTTCATTCACCTATCCAATGTACATGCTGACAAGAATTTCTCTCTCAACCGTAAATCCTGGAATTGTATTTCATAGCTTCATAACTCTGTGACGAAGTTTCTCCTGCCCCCCCTTTTCTAAATCTCTTGCATTGTCTCTTCTATCGATTGCCCCTCATTCTTGATCCCAACTGCTGGGGACATCTACTTCTAACTACCCTTACTCATCCTTTCATAATTTTACACACTTCTAATGCATCATAATCCAGATTGTTCCAATGTGAACAGACTCAACTTCCAGAGCACTGAGCCTGCTTCTATTCAGATTGTAAATACTTTTATTTGAGCAAAATATGACTTCACATTTACTGACATTGACAGTCAGTAATGTAGATAGATTCTAGATTGACTATAAAAAGTAACACCGCTGAGGAAAAGAATTGTACAATTGCCAGACTTTGACTTGCAGATCCTTGATTGCAACTCCAAAAATATCTTCCTTTTAAATTGTACCGTTGTATTAATTGAGTACCTGATGCAAAAAAAAATGTTTTGTTGGGATAACGTACTGAAGTTGTTGCCTTTCAAATTAGGTCATTTTATGGATGCAGTTGAGCTGCCATGCAAAATTATTTTGTTTGAAGGGCTGACATCTGATGAAAGCTTTTGTTCCTTTACAGAAAACAAATCTGTTTTCATATTAGAGTTTCATTTGACAGAAAAACTGGCTGATGAATAGATGGGAGGGGAGAGGGGTTGTACCTATTGATCCTGGTCTTATCAATATCACCCCAGCAAACAATCACCCTGGCAAACATTGAATTAAGTAGCCAGTATTGCACATTCAGCTGAGCTAATACAATTGACATCGCATTCCTGTTGCAAGATCATTTTACTGTAGTACCAGATCCAAATGTGTTAACAGTCATTGTTTCATGCATACGGTCACTTGGCAGATTGTTCTCAGAACTAATATCAGTTTCTCCATGCTAGCTTCCCTGCTGCAGATAAGTAGTTGGATCTTATTAAAGTGCACTTTTAATTCCTGACACTTAGTTTGCACGTATTTGTTATATGTTGGTACTGTTGAACTCTGTGTTTGATGGAGATGCAACTTGCCTGCAGTGCCAAATATGTAACTTGTACACAAAAGTTTTGGTAAATTTTTGATTTTTCTGATATGGAGTTGTGTGGAGAATGCAAAGTTAGTGTTTAGACATTTGACACATCTAATTTTGCTTGGGATCAGCATTAAATGTTGAAGAGAATATTGGAAATATTCAAAAATAGTCAAAAACTATTTTTGAAAATTAATTTTATGCTCCGCTTGGAGCATAGTTCTCTTTTATTCTTCATTCCGTTCTTGCAGACTAAAGGAATCAAAAGTGTGATCTGTTTGATTTTAATAAAAGTTAAATTTCCATCATTTGCAGTGTAATATTCTGGCTACATGAGCTCAAGTCATTTGTTTTTTTTGTTTAATGTCAAATGCTGCTTCAGATGACGTGGTTTTACATAGGTTTACTCCCATGATTCCCTTACATGGTGGTTTTACCTGTATTGTTAAGGGATACCAAGCAGAGAGTTGGAGAAATGCTGTTCACGGAAGGGAATGTAACTAAAATGGATTCAGAGATTTCTGTTTAGTTCTTTAAGAATCATTGAGTTTGCTGTGAGGGAAATGAAATAAATATTTTATTATAAGCCAAGATTAGTTTTGTTTCGCAAAGGGATTTGTAATCAAGTTTGTGAATGGAAGTGTTTTTGGGAGAACATGGCAGAATGCTGTATCTTTCATATTGGTGGTGAGACGTGTTCTGTCCTGTTCCATTAGTAGTAGTATTGGGATGTATGAAACTCGAGGGTTTATATATGCAGACTAGTGCAATATAAATACAGTAATCTCAAGTATGATTTTTGAAAGTGAAATTGTACTAATGTTACTTGAATTGGAAGATATTAGTCTGTCTCCACCCTCCTTTTCCTCACTCTCCCCTCCCCCTCCCAAGCACATCCTTGCTGGTCTTTTTACCATTGTTTGTAATTGGTTAAGATATTTTTGTTTTCACCATGATTATCACATTTCTCATGTGATGTTTACTGCACACAGGCACAAAATAAATTCGCTATAGAATGAATGGGGCGGCACAGTGGCGCAGTGGTTAGCACCGCAGCCTCACAGCTCCAGGAACCCGGGTTCGATTCTGGGTACTGCCTGTGCGGAGTTTGCAAGTTCTCCCTGTGTCTGCGTGGGTTTCCTCCGGGTGCTCCGGTTTCCTCCCACATGCCAAAGACTTGCAGGTTGATAGGTTAATTGGCCATTATAAATTGCCCCTAGTATAGGTAGGTGGTAGGGAAATATATAGGGACAGGTGGGGATGTGACAGGAATATGGGATTAGTGTAGGATTAGTATAAATGGGTGGTTGATGGTCGGCACAGACTCGGTGGGCCAAAGGGCCTGTTTCAGTGCTGTATCTCTAAACTAATTGTATAGTAGTTATTTTTCAATTCAGGACAATTATAACTATTTCATGGGAAGATTATTAAGTTACATTTATATTTGCCAATATTGGTTTGTTATGCTAAAACAAAAAGTGTATTCTCTATTTCTGTAGTAAATTTTGTTAAAATCTGTTACATTTGGTGTATTTGTGCAAGAGGTTGATAGTAATAGAGTATATGTACGAGATACAAGATCATAGGATTACCTAGCTAAGTCAGTATTGCTGTATTCAGAATTGAATCAGTGTATGGGTTTGCATTCAACCTCCCCATAAATCGATATTGCAGTATGCAAAGTTTTCAAAGCTAAATAGCACAATTTATGTTGAGGGTCCTGTGTGGACATTGTTTCCCAACAAAGTCAGACAAAACTGACTGATACTGTTAAAGAATGCAATTAGCATTATTAACAACCTTGATGTTTGGGACTGTAACAGTAAAAATAGATGCTCGCTTTAAACAGCAGCTTTCACAGATCTGGAGAATGTGTTATAAAAATTAATGGCCTGTGAATCTATTCTAAGACTGGTGATAGTCAAAACAAAATTGAATAAGTCCTATATAATAACAACCAACCTACATGGACTCTGAACAGTAGTAATGAATGTGGTTTGAAATAGTATTGAGTTGCTCTTTTAGTCCTTTCATCATTATGCTATGCATGCACTAATCAAGAAATAAAGCAATCTTACAAATATTTTGTTTTAACTGGCTCATCTCTGTGGTGTTGCCAATGGAGTGCACAGTTGTACTGTTTATCCCATCTGCCATTGAAAACCTCATCCATGCATTTGTCACCTCCCAGCTTCGATTAGTCCAATGCGCACTTATGTTTCATATTCCGTAAACTGCAGCTTATCCAAAACTCTGCTGCCTGTATGCCAACTGCACTGTCATTTTTGCCCATCACCCCTATTCTTGCTGACCTACAGTGGCTTCTTATCTGTCAACATTTCAAATTTAAAATTCTCATCCCTGTGTTTAAATACTGTCAAGGTGTCCCCCTCTCTAACTTCCTTCAGCTCTCTCTTCCTTTGATTTCAACCTCCTTCACACAACCATTGATGGTCACAACTTCTTCGGTTACTGAGATTTCATGCTCTGGAATTCTCTCCCAAGCCCCTTTACTGCTTCCCATACCTCTCCTCCTTTAAGACCCCACCCCCTGCTTTTGGTCCCCCTTCCTAATCTCTCCTCCTCTCACTTGACATCTTTTGTTTAAATTTCTTAGTGCCTTTAACAGAGAAAGGTGTTTCACAATGTAAATGTTAGTTGTTATTGGATGTTAACCTGGCCTATCCCTTTAAGAGCACTGATTAGGTAATCTCTTTGGAGAGGTGATCTAAGTAAGTCTTGAGATTAATTAGAGATTGTTGTTGAAAGTTTCTCTGGATGTCTGCTGCTTGGCTTCTTTCATTATCTCAGTCACCTATCAAGGTTATTTCAAGGTCAGAAAAAGCGGCAAGACATGACCAGTGTTTTTTAATGTGCTCTGATTGTGTTTTGTTGGTTATTTAATGAGTTATAACACTGGAGAGTTATAAGTGTGATGAAAACTTTTAAGTAGATAATAGTGATGGGGTATGGGTGAAGGATGATGGATACTTGTATGTGAATTACCAGAAATTAGCCCAGTTTAGGACATAGATAATATCACAAATTGCAAGACGCTCTCTTTCTGTTTGGCATTTGAAATCTGGTATTGCATTCATGCCTTGAACACCTGATATTGGTTATTATTCAGGCTATATCTAATGACTTTTTAATGTAGGTGTTTTGTGCTCCCATTTTTGAAGGTGAAAGTAGTATTGCTTGATGGAAAGGAAGTGGGTATATCATTTTTATGATGTAGGATCTGAAAGACCTGTTGTAATACTTGGCAGGACCTGTTTGCATTACCAGGTTTATGGGAAAGTTAATTATTGTGTGTGTTTCTGTGTGCGTATTTTTTTTCTGGGAGTATTGTCTGGCTGCATACATTCAGGTGTTAAATTTCTTCTGCATTAGAGATGTTTTTGAGCAACAATCTGATATTGAAAAGTATGAGAGTTTTAGAAACTACAGAAAGAAACAGTAACAGGGTAAAATAATTGATGCATAAAATCTTCAGAAAAAAGTGACAAATCTGAAAGTTGTGACTTGTTAATAGCACTTGAAATGTAGGATATTAAAAGGTGTAAAAGCATAAAAATAGGATTTTAAGATATGTTTTATACTATAAACATAATTATGTACATAACTATCTGGTTGTTTTGACTTCCTGAGGAAAAGATTGGCAGCATTCAGGGCTTGAACTGAATGCTGATCCATTAAATGGAACCCTGTAAATAAATCCTTATTGATCTCAGCTGTTAATACTAATACAGCTCACTGCTTTCTACAGTTAAGGACATTTTACAGCTGTACTCCCGTTTCACAGAGGTATATCTCAGATCAGTGACTCTTGCAAGTTGCTGAACTGATCTTCTGACCTTACTATTGAGCCTTAAAAAAAAAAAAAATTTTTTTAAGCAGTCCCAGTTTGGGTGGTTGTTTCTCCTGTGAGCTGAACTGACATATGTGCACAGTGCATATATTCCCTGGTTCCTCTGGTTCGGCACTTGGTTCTTGAGATACCATACTGAAATAGGTGAGCAGTGATTCATGTGGTATCTGAATACTGTGTGTTTGTTCAAACTGTTTTAACGTTGCTGTACTGTAGTACCACATGTGTATTTAGCAAAGTATGAAGAGCTAAATACATAATCTTCCAGTGTGCTTATTACCATGGTTGAATTTTCCTTTGTGGAGTTTGTGTATTTTTGTATGCAACTTGTTGTGAGAAATGTATTTCACTGCATTTCATTTATCAGTGCCCCGTAGCTTTGGAGGACTAGATTGGCACAGGTACTTAAAATAGAAGAGAAGAAAAAAAACCTTTCTTTCTTTCTGGTCACTTCTGATTGGTATGTAGCATCTTTCGTTATGCTGCCAGGTACAGAATGGTTATTTTTCTTACTGCATAGTGAGGGTAGTGCTGTAACTGGTTTTCCCAATTCTGGAAGGAAGCTAGTGCATGCATAGCAGAAGAAAGACCTTTGTGCAGACAGCAGATAGTTTTTTTAATATAATATTGCACTTCTGTACATTTTGATACTCCAAGCCCCTAAACAGCCATTCACTTGCATGTTTTCATAAAATTAATTGCAAATTCATAAACTTTGCATGTTGTACTAGCCTGCTGTTAGAAATTAGTGTTCTTGGCACAAAGTTGAGAGCGCTGCAGACTGTTGAAAATGATTATGTTCTTGAACATATTTATTTTGCATACCCATAATCTGCAGGGTTTTTTAATAAGATGGGAATTCTGTAGATCCTAATGTCTGCAGTTCTTGATAATGCACATGTATTGTGCATCCATTGTTGGCCATAATCTAGTCGGTCTTATTTTGTTTGGACACAGTGCATTATACTAAGATTTTTATGCCAGGCTTACATATATAATGATGTAAAGGTGCACTGAAAATATGAACATAGAGCCATCACATCTAAGCAGGTACATCTCTATTTTCCTTCCATCGAAACCTACCCAGGGGAATCTGTTGTCAAACCAATGTTTCAGTTTCTGTGTGACAGGAAGAGCCAACATATTACCTTTTTATAATCCAGTTTCCACTGGCCTTTTGTCCTATCTACTGCCATATAGCTTAACGTCTTGGATTGGTAGGCAGTATGCTGGTAGGTAGGTATAGTGTATCCAATAGGATTATCTCCGTTTAAAAACCTCTACATGCTCCACTTTGAGGTGTTTTAAGTTTCAAAGCAAAGAAATGTGCGCACCAGGGCATACATGACACAATGCAGTGCATGTACGAGATGCTCCGAGTTTCAGAGAAAGTTCGTGCAATCAACTGATGTGAGTAACATGATGGTCTTTGTTACATCTCACTTTTATTGGCAGGTTAGGCCCTACAATGACCAAAGACCGCATGCACCTCCTAGTGGCAGATTCTAGAGCTGCATTGGGCATCCTCCTCTTCTCAGTAAGGAATGGTGTGAAGGATGGGGAAAACTGAGCAGAAATTGAAGAAAAATCTTTATCCTTTAAGATTGTCTCGCAATTATTATTTTTATGTTCTATCCATGGTGCTGATTTTGATTTTTTTTTATTTAGAAAGATGCAGCTAAACATTTTGATGCTCCTTTTAATGATGACAAAAGGGAAGAAATTGAGGCTTTGGCTAAGAAATTTGAAGAAAAATATGTGAGTCCTGCTTATTTTTTCATATCTACATTATCAAACAGATAAATTAATTGCGTAATTGAAAAGGTTGTTTTGCTGCTCCTCTATTTTGTAAGCTAACTTCCTCCAGGCAATTTTACTTGAATTTTCATTGCACTCAAAACTTTCAAAATCAAAACTTATTTAAAAAAAAAAGTTAAATCTGCAATGCTGCACAGCTAAACCTGTTTGCCAAGTTTTTTAATATTGGGCATGTTGCTATCCAAAAACTATATATCAAATAGGACTCGTTTTAGAATCTTTCCACCCCAACAGATCTTTCAATGAAAGTGGAGGTTCATATTTAAAATCAAGTTGTCATCAGATTATAAGTTGTCTTTGTAGCTTTATCCCTACACCAGACTGTATTTCATCTGAACCAATGCATAATGGCAAGTTCAGTGATTGGGGAAACACAATGGCCAAAATAAAGTAGGTTTATAAGCACACAATGGGGTTATGGTTCACTTGCAGTGGACTATTTTTGAAACTGCTGTGTTTAATTTTCAAGATCACACATGAACACACATGTATGTCCCTTGTCAGCAGCCTTTTAACCTGTCTTCCCTCCTCCCAATGCTATAGTTGGTGCAATTATGTAATCCTTACTACATCTACTTTTTGAAGATTCCCGTTCATGTAATAAAAAGGCAAATGTTTCTTCCAGTTTACAATGTACTCATCAGCCGACCTGCCTCTGCCCTTCATCAACTGCCACGTGACTGCACCAAAAGTATAGCAACTTTTTTTTTTTTTGGCGTATGCGCCAGCTGCCCATCGTGTTAACCTCCCACAGATTTCAATGCTTACTGTCATGAATATTTGAAATGCAAATTTGGGTCAGTAGCCTGTTGACAAGCTCTGGTAATGGTGAACTGCAGATGTAACAATAGTTTTTTTTTATTGCAGAAAACACATTTATTTTTTAATTACTGACAAAACAACTAATCAAAAGTGCAGCAAGTCCCATGCCGTTTACTGTTATTAAGCAGTTAACTGTTAGAAATACAACTCTCAAATAAAAGTGACATGAACATAACAGCAGTCAAATTTTAGTAAGGGCAGAAATCACTGTATTTAACCAATGATCTGTTGCTGGAGGCAGTTCAGTTCCTAGGTTAATTCTCAACTTGTTGGACCTTTCTGACAGTTATTCATCTCGAATTGCGTTCGAATCTTCACGCTCTTTCCTTGGAGAATACCATGTAGTAGTGGAAGGATTTGCAAGCTGATTAACAAGCCACCTTCCATGGTCATAACCATCTTCTGTCAGACGATATGACAGTTAGTTGTATGCAGTAGGAGAATTTGATGGGCTCTCTCAATCCATACATTGAGGCGGTGGGGTGGCACCCACACCCACTGAACATGAGTCCCCCACTTGCGTCAACCCACAATTCAGAGCCAGAGCTCCGGTCTCTGCTTGCTGGGACTGGAGTATGGTTCAAACCCTGCACCTTCTGACTCAAGTGGAAATGCTACCACTGAGCCAAAGGCTCTCTTCATCTCTTGAACAAAGAGATTGAAGTTGACGCAGTAGAACATCATTCAGAACTTGGTGGAGTAATGTTGACTTGCCTTAACTGCATGGAACTGGAGTAGGGACTGATTTGAATGGATGAATAAATAAATAACACCATTACAATTAATGATGTCTGTTCATGTATAGTTTTTACATTTTAGGGCCCAAAGAAGCGGAGGAAGGATCGCATCCAAGATCTTATCGACATGGGTTATGGATATGATGAAACTGACCCATTTATAGATAACTCAGAAGCTGTAAGTAACAGCAATTAACTAGTACTGTCTATAAGCAACAGTGACAACTCTTCAAAAGTAATTCATTGGCTGTGAAGCACTTAAGGATGTCCTGAGGAAATGAGAAACATAATATAAGTGAAAGCTCCACCCTTCTTTCGATCCTGCTTTCCTTCCTTCCTTTCATTACCTCAGACAACATTTTCAACCCTTCCATTGAGAGATCAGTGAGAAAACAGAGAAGATGCTCAATTTTATGCACAGAAATCAGTTTTGACTCCTTGGATTTCTTTTAATAGGGCTTCTAATTGTGTGGTTCTTGCTACAGAATGTCAACAATTTTGTGACACTTCTTTATGCGTTTTGTGCATAAAGTTAGGGTAAAATAAATTGAGAAGCAATGTGTTTGGAAGAGTTTTCAGTCTTTGTATCATCAAGGTACTTTCTGTACCTGTGAGACATTTAACATTCTTTGGTAGTTGGGCATTTTCTGTGCATGGTGTCATAAATGACATTGCATGGGAGACAAAATAATTTCTCATAATTATAGAAAGAGCCTGAGACAATCCAGTTTGTTGAACCTAGATGGTTTGAAGTTGCATATGAAAGAAACATGGTGTAGTATAATGCCAGTTACCTAGGTGAGAAAGAGCATTGATGCATATTAATGTTAGAAGGCACAGATGGTAAAAGAGAATAACTGGTTCTATAAAGACAGCTTGGCTGATGTAATCAGTTTGTCATAGTTGTTTTTGCTGGTGCAGTTCATCATTTAAAGTATTTGATTAAAATGGCTAGTCGTTTATATCGACCCGAAAGCAATGACCATTAACAATTTGCATTAGCGTCAATTTCAAAGTTGCCAAAAGCGTCCTAATGGCTTGGTTTATTTCGGGCAGAAATTGCTGTGTTTCTCATAGTTTGTACCTCATTAAGGTGCACTGGTTTAAATAAAAGGCATTTTTAAGCAGACTTCACTTCCCTTCTGCAATTTACAATGCATGTTTAGTATCCCCACACACTGCCTCCAGATTTTTCTCCTGTTCTCTCCTATTCTTTTCATGGAGTTTTCTTAAATAAAGAAAAAGCCAGAGAGGAGATAAAGACTGAGGAAGCTGACTTACTCTTGAAAAGCAGCACTAATATTTTTAACTGTCCACTCTCTGGCAGTTTTTAACTGGAAAATAAAACTTCTGCATAGCATATGCTCAAAGCCAACTAACAGGAATCAAAATTGCTTTTTGATATTATTGCTACCACATTACAGTGACCTATCACATATAGCTGGCAAATTGCATCTAATTACCATGTCTGCTATAAGTGGTGGGCGCTTGAATTGTAGAAATATTTCTATAGTTGGCATGGTGCAGTGCCTTGGGTGATATGTTAGTTTGCCCTGGCTGTTTTTTAATCAGTTTAAAAAAGAAAATGCTTGCATCTGGTGGGGAGGTGGGAGAACTTTGACTGTAATGAACAGAATATTCAAAACCTCATTGGGAATTATTTTTATTCCTGTAAGACTTAAAATCATATAATTTGAGAATTTCTATGAACAAAGTAAAAGCAAGCAAGCTTATCCCTTTTTGATAGATAAACACCACCTACGCTATCTCTCAGTCCTTTCTATTCCCAGAGCACATCTAGTTGTTTCTTCGTTGGTACATTACTGTGGTCATTTGTTGTACAGGTCTATGTTCAGTATATATCAAAAATATAAACTCTTGATTTGTAGATACTGATGTGTTCATATAACCCACTACCTATTCCCTTAGAAGCAATGAGCTTTTGGGGCTTGTTATTTACAGACCTCAGCCCATAACCTCAACTGAATAGCACTGATTGATGGAGTGCATTAGTTATGCTTGGGGCTTCAAACACATCATTCAAGCATATATGGTTCCCATGGCAGCTCTCTAACCTTTTGACTAAAATAGGGAATAGCGGTGATTTTGAAGGAAGGCGTATAGAAGCAAGAGAATATTATGTTAAAGATTCAGTCCTTTTGGCCAATAAAGTCTTTACCTTCTTTACCTCATGAGTCACTTTGTCAAATCCTATCTCGTGCTCAATATCCTACTCTTTAATAATCCTCTGTTTCTAATTCCCTTTTAAAAGGCTTTGCTTCAACAGTTTGTGACAGAGCATACCACATTCCCTCGGTATAAATTTTGTTCGAACCTCCATTCAATTGTTCTTGTTTTCTAAAATTTGTATATTCTTGTTACCATGTCACTGAACAATAGAAATAATATCATACAGAACTTTTTACCTCATCATGACCATTCATTATCTTGGAAACTTCTATCACACCGATCCTTAACCTTGTCAGTTCTTCAGAACTATAACTGCTCATGCTTGGTAACATTTTCTAACACCTTTTCTATTGCACTTTTTTAACCCCTTATGGTGGGGTGCAGAAAATTGTACACGATATTCCAACCAAGGTTGATGTAAATCTAATATCTCCTTGCTTTTGCATTCCATCCCTCCAGGAAGAAAGCAATTCAGATTGCCTTTTTTTGGCATTATATACTTTTGCTGCCACCTCTTTTTAATGACCCGTGTATCTGCATATCCAAATCCCGCTGCTCATCTACTCCATTTAAAATCTTGCCATTTAAGGTATTAATAACTCTGCCTTCACAGGATCCTCCTTGTCTTTGGAAGAAAGCAAAATAATACTTCCATCTGATAAAAGGTCATCAACATGAAATGTTAACTCTGTTTCTCTCTCCACCGATGTTGCCTGACCTACTGATTATTTACAGCATTTTCTGTTTTCGTTTAATACTTCATTAAAGTTTGACTTTAAATGCCAATCAATGATTAAACACTGAATAGTAGCATAACAATCTTTGCAATAATTGTTAAATTTGACCCTTCCTTCATTGTAATAAAAAGTCATCTTTTTACCATTTAGCTCACAAGCTATGGAAGTTATCTGGCCTATCTAACTCTCTTTGGAGGTTTCAGACATACCAGTTTTGAAAAAAAAAACCTTCAAAATAATTACCATAATTTAAATAACAATCTGTAAAATCCAAAAAGAGCTGCCAATCATTGAATAAATCATACAGAATGTTTGTTTGTATTTGAATTGATTTTGCTTAGTTCACCTACCTTGCTCTTTTTTCAATTTTCAAAAAATTAACTGAAGTATTTTGTGAATAAAGCTGGTTTTTAATCCATTAGCTACTTTTTACAGAATTCAAAAACCCAATACTTAGCTAACATTTCAGACAATGTGCTTGATTTTTGTAACGTTGCTCCAAAAAATCAACAGGAATTGGTATCTTTCTGACTCTGGATGCCAGTCTGACAATATGTGTGTAATTTTTTTCAAATTCACTACTGGCAAAGGACTGCGCAATGTTCACTCAGTACTAAATTTCAAAATCACTATTCAGTTTAGAGAAAAAGTACATTCACTTGTAGAACTAAATGTTTGATCTCTGTTGGGCAGGAATTAAACATCCAATTTTTCTTACCAGGGAAGAGCTTTCTTTTATTAGTGTAATAACTAAAAAGGCAGCATATTTTATAAATTTTAGACACTCCAATCCTACCAAAAATGCCATAATGTTCCTGATTGAAAATGCTAGTATATCTTTTCACAGTAGATTTGGCATTACAGATGTATTATAAAATGGGAATTAGCCTTGTATCTTTCTACTAAATTAATTTCCCTATATCACTGTCACCTGGGTCACGATACAAGGAAAAGATTTCCATTACAGTGCATATATCACCATCTCCAGTCACAAAATGCCAACAGTTGGCAGAGATATGAAAAATGTTAAAGGGGCAAAAACAAAAAGCAAAATTCTGCAGCAAAGTAGATGTGAATGGTTAAGGCAGCCAACCAAGAATTTCACTGTTTAGACTATATTATGACAGTTGGCTGGGAGTATGTTGATTGCTGACCTCTAGATTTCAACTTTTCAGTGAGTTATAGTTTCATTGTCCATGGTGTGTGATTTCATTAGAGTTTCTCAGTAGTACTGCAGTTTATGAAGCACTCAGCCCATGACACTATATGCAGCAAGTAAAGTTAGTGACAGCAAGTAATGTTTCTTCAGCCTTGTCAATTCGTTATTTAAAAAAAAAGTAATGTCTTTTCTGAGGGAACAGATCATTAGTACACCTTTCAATAATATGCCTTGTCAATCATGATCCCACCTAATAACATCCTCCTTTATGCTGTTCTAGTACGATGAACTTGTTCCAGCCTCCTTGACCACTAAGCTGGGTGGTTTTTACATCAATAGTGGAACATTGCAATTCCGTCAAGCATCTGAATCAGATGGGGATGAAGATTTTATAAAGGACAAGAAAAAGTCGAAGTCTCCAAAGGTGAGATAACACTGAATTGCTAAGTGCTACATTCTTTGTGGTTGTTTTGTTGTAGTCTTTCAGCACCTTCGAATTGCGGATGTCATATTGAGTTCAATCTGACATTTGTTAAGAAAAAATTTGCCAGGATTTCCAACAAATTGTATTTGATCAATATTGACATAAGATCAGAGAACCATATAACTAACTGCACAGAAGGAGAAGCTACATGTTCAACTGGAACCAGTAACTCTAAACACATTTCTCTGCCCTCTCCCCATATCCTTTGATCTTTTTTAAAAGGTGCTTGTTTAAGTATTTAAAAACAACTGTAGAAGATAAAGAGTACAGATGGCAGTCATTCTGATAATGTCTATATGGCTCTTTGCTAGGGCAATTCACTGTCCCATGCTCTTCTCTGGGCCCTATATGTTTTTCAGTTTCAATTATTTTAAAGTATATTTTATGTATTTTAAGAGACAGCCATGGCTTAGTGGGTCCAGTCCCAAAATTTGAGCAACAGGTAAAGCAAGCTGTTTCACACTGCTACTATGCAGTAGCAACACGTGTGGTTTTCGCCACTAGCAGGATGCTGCCGTCAAGCCGAAAGGATGTCCTGCCTATCACACAAATGAGTAATGTGGTATGTGAATTTCGACGCCAGTGTGATGCTAGGTATATAAGCCATACCCCCCACCCCCCAAAGATTGGCAGATCGTATCAAACAACATGTCCCTTCCGTTGTTCTCAACGGGCAAAGTACAGGCCGTACCCAACTAGCCCGTGCTTGCAAAACTGAAAATACAGTGTCCAACATTTGATGTGATTCCACGATTAGACAACATTTGCTAAATAATCTGCTGCGTGCTAAGAGTTACGCTGACAACTAATTTAAGATTGTCAGGGCTCGCAATGGAATACTGGAAGCTACATCTATTAATATAGAAGGCCCTGTTCTTTCTGTTTGCAAAGAACATGTACACACATTGTGCCTGTTTCAGCTGAACAAAATAGGTGACAGCCATTCGCTGGTTCATTTCTCAGGGCGATTCCTTGACCAATCAGACAAGCTGCCTGGTTTGAATTTTAAACAAAGCTTGGCAGTTACCTCTCAGTCACTGTAAACTGGTGCATTCTCCATGGCAACGCCTCTATCAATCAGAGTTCATTTGCCAACCAATCACCAGTCTCTCCTCATGCAGTATAAGTTGTTATTTTCCCTTACATATATTGTTATTGTGTATTATCCTGTTAAGTGCAAGATGAAAAGCTTCGTCAACATGTCTGTATTTTCAGCAATTAAAAAAATTATCAGTTTATTATAAAACAAGATTTAACCATTAATGAAGTAAAGCATCAACACACAGATTGAAATATTAAAGTTTCCTTTTTACCGTAGCGCCCTCACACTCGCGCGCACACACAAACACCGGTTAACCGGAAAAATCAAGGGCTTTTTGTTTTAGAGCTCTATTACAGACAAAAAAATACCTGGGCTGAATACTTCATTCTTGAAGATGAGATATGTTGTGTTCCAAAACTGGCATACATTCGGGCCTCGAGTGCATGTAGACGGGTCACTGGGATCTTTTAGAACAGTTCTTTTCAGGCATCGTTGAGAATTCATTTAGCAGGCTTTTATTCAGAGACAGGAGGCGCGATGAGTTAATACAGTGGACTTACCAAGTTCTTTTGATGGGGTGCTGGAAATTTGAACTAGGTTGTGGTCGTCTTCTTTGGAAATTCTCTTCCTTTTTATACGGTTCAACCCTAACCCAAAACAATTCAAAAGCAAAACCAGCAACAGCAGGTCAACCTTTTGACCTCCATTAATCTTGACCTGTCACTTCTTTGTAAACAACTTCTCCAGGTGTCCAAAGTTCTCTGCTGTTTGTTGAGCTGGAAGTCAGGTGGTTTCCCGGAAAGGTTTGTTTTCCTGACAAGACCTCTCTGTGTTCCTTTTTTTCAAAAAGAAATTTCAAGAGACTGAGTCAAGTGGCCTTTATATGACCCCTTTGAAATCCCCAAAGTTTAACATTTATTCCATCTTTCAAAAATGAATGCTCAAAAAATATATTTAACAAAACACAGAGGCACTTTCATAAAAGTAGCAAAGTTTTAGAAATATATGAATTCATTACAAGATAGTAGGAACTGAGAAATTAACAACAAAGTGGGAACTTTTTATGTATTGGATTATTTGTTTTCTTTGTGTGAAATTGTACTTTTATTATTGTGAAATGATTATATCTCAGTGATGCAGCTACTTCTAATTTAGGAACTTTGTTTCTGTAATATAGATTTAATGTTTCTTTCACCATTATAGTACATCGCGACAAGAATTCCTCAGGTTAGTGTCCTAGACCCAACCATCTTCAGCTGTTTCTACAATGATCTTCCCTCCAAGATAAGGTCAGAAGTGGGGATGTTTGCTAATGATTGAACAGTGTTCAATACCATTCGCAAATCCCCAAATACTGAAGCAGTCCATGTCCACACGCAACACGACTTGGACAACGTTCAGGCTTGGGCTGTTAAGTGGCAAGTAACATTCGTGCCATATAAATGCCAGGCAATGACCATCTCCAACAAGAAAGAATCTAACCATCTCCCCTTGCCATTCAAGATCATTACTGTCGCTGAATCCCCACCATCAACATCTTGGAAGTTGACAAGAAACTTAACTGCAACAATCATATAATATGGCTACTGGAACAATCATATAAATAATATGGCTGCAGGAGCAGGTCAGAGGCTGGAAATCCTGCAGCGAGTAACTCACCACCTGACTCCCCAAAGCCTGTCAACTGTCCACGTGGCACAAGTCAGGAGTGTGCTGGAATACTCTCCACTTGCCTGGATGAGTGCAGTTCCAACAACAGTTGAGCAGCTCGATAACATCCAGGACAAAGCAGCCCACTTGATCGGCACCCTATCCACCACCTTAAGCATTCATGCCCTTCGCCACCAGTGTACAGTGGCAGCAGTGTGCACCATCTACAAGATGCACTGCAGCAATTTACCAAGGCTCCGTCGACAGTACCTTCCAAACCCATGACTCTACCACCTAGAAGAACAAGGGCAGCAACCGCACAGGAACACCACTAGCTGCGTTCCCCTCCAAGCCACACGCCATCCTGACTTGGAACTATATCACTGTTCCTTCACTATTGCTGGATCAAAATCCTGTAACTCCTTCCCTAATAGCACTATAGGTGTACCTACATAGACTGCAGTGGTTCAAGAAAGCAGCTCACTGCCACCTTCTAGAGGGCAATTAGGATGGGCAATAAATGCTGGCTTTGCCAGCAACGCGCTCATCCCATAAATACATTTTTTTAAAAATCAGCTGAAAACTTAGAGAACCAATTTACCCAAAGACTGGACCTGTCAGTAGTATCAAGATTGAATTAATATTTATATGCAGGATGTGCAAATCTATGTGCGAGGTATATAATTTAACGTCATTTTAATCTAAACCAGATGAATACCTAACCATAATGCTTATTTTAAAATCTAGCTGAAATGACTGCCACAACTGATATTTGCATGCATCGTAAAGAACCATTCAGGCTGATTTCAATGATCTGCATCGTGTGTTAAGTTTAGTATCTCTGTTGATGCTTTAGTTCAGTTTTGATATTCCTCTTGTTTTTGAAAGAAACGGAAATTAAAAGAAGGTAATGAAAAGATGAAAAAAAGGAGAAAAGAAGATGGACATGAGAAAGAGAAGAAATCTCAAAAAGCGAAAATTTCCAAACAGGCTGGGTACGTCATGTGGCGTTTTAAGGGTCTACTCATGAAAGAGGATTAACACAGCACTAACGATGCTTCAGTATTGCTTTGGAAATGCCAACCTTTTAATTTGCTGGTCAACTTGAGAGATATTATAAAAGTAAAATATACAGATGCTGGAACTCTGAAATAAAAACAAAATGTTGGAACTACTCAGCAGGTCTGGCTGTATCTCTGAAGCCAGAAACAGCGTTAATGGGCTGAATTTTCATTGAGGTCAGGAACCTGATATGGGGGTGAGTTCCGAGTCCTGATCTCACATGGTTATAGACACACCCATTACTATTTTGAAATGGGGAACCAATTAACGGGTGGAGAGCAGACGTGCAGTCCATTTAGGCCAGTGGGAGCCCCTCCAGTACTCAGATTGACAGCTGCATTGGCCGAGGTGGGAGCTGCCAATTGGAAGATGGAGAGAGGGAGAAGTCCAGGTAAGTTTTGTTTTGATGTTTAAAATGGCCACAGCTGCCTGGGCACGATTTGGAGGGGCAACCCTTCCAGGGGACAGCCAGTGGCTGCAGCTATGCCCCAGTGACCATTACGGCTGTGGGAGGATGGGGCACTTCACGTGAACATTCACAGTCCCCTTCCCACCCTGAGCCCACCACGTTGGAAATTTCAGTCAGCACAGGAATGGTGCCTTAATAGGCCCCTTAATTAAATTAATTTGCAGATAATTGGCTACCCACATGTTGGCGGGCAGCCAATCCAATCCTGACCCGGCCACTTTGAAAATGGCTCAGGGTCATGGAGGAGAACTCACACGACGGCTGGCAGTGCCAAATTGCCCGCCCGCCTCAATACAGACCCTGACCTCAATTGAAAATTTAGCCTAATGTTTCAGGTTGATGACCCTGATCTGAGTACTGATGGAAAGTCATTAACATGAAATATTAACTCTGTTTCTCCCTGTACAGATGCTGCCTGGCCTGCTGATTATTTGTAGCAATTTTGTTTCAGGCAAGAGATATTGTGCTTTGGTTGTACTAAAGTCAAATGATTTATCTTTCCTATCGCCCTCCCAAACCTGGAGACAGAATGAAGGAAAGTGCGATTGATTCTCTTGTGGTTTAATCCCCTAATTGTTGAAATATAAACAAAAGATGGCACAGTACACTGGAGCCCCAATATGCTATGCTGTGTTACATGTTAAGATGCTAGTTCATGAGCATGATTTTCTACATACTGGATCTGAGTCACAGCAGAGGCCATTAATACTGCCTCATGGGAGATGTGGGAAATCAGACAAGTCACAGCAATACACTTTGGTGCTGCTCTTAGCAAGTTGCTTGTCCATTCCTTTCACCCAGAGTTAGTGCATGCTGTGGGTGGAATTTCTCTTAAAAAGGAGTCTTGCCCTCAAAAACAACTTCCTTAGATGTCAGTGTTGGCTGTAAGGTCGCAAATGGCTTATGAGTTCTATCTTAACCATGTCCTCACTGGGAGTGCCTGCAAGGCTATCGGCCGGTAGAGGTGATGGCAGATTGTTGGCTGGAGCAGCTGCCCTCTCTTTCCGTCTCTCTTGCTGGTCTCTCTCTTTTCTGTTGTTGATTGGACGGTCTTGACACCGTTTTTGATAATGGATTGCCATTTTGGTCACGCTTGGGCATCAGCTTCCCATGTGTTGATAATAGAGCAAGCCTTCATGGAGGCATTGAGATTGTCTTTGAAATGTTTCCTGTGGCTCCATTGTGAAATGGGTTGGCTGGCATAGCTGAGTAGAGCAACTGTTTGGTCAGACTTCAGTCGGGCATTCTAATGACACGTCCCGTCCATCTCAGCTGATGTGAGATTATCATAGCCTCTATACTTGGCATATCTGTGTCTTGGAGGACACTCATGTTTGTTCTTTTGTCATCCCTCTTAATTCACAAGATCCTTCTAAGACAACAACAACTTAAATTTGAGTAGTACCTTTAACATAAAACATCCCAAAGCACTTCACAGGAGCATTATAAACCTAAGTATGACACCGAGCCACGAACGGAGATATTAGGTCGGATGATCATAAGCTTGGTCAAAGAGATAGGTGTTGAGGGGCATCTTAAAGGAGGAAAATGATTTGGAGCGGTGTAGGGAGGGTTTTTCAGAGCTTCATGTCATCTTCACCTCTAGACTTGACACAGGAAGCAGAGTTTTGGATGACTTCAAGTTTACGGAGGGTAGTGTGTGGAAGATCAGCCAGGAATGCGTTGGAATAGTCAAGTCTAGAGGTGAAGAAGACATGAATGAGCGTTTCAGCAGCAGATGAGCTGAGACGGGGCACAATCGGATTATGTTAAGGAGGTGGAAATATACAGTCTTAGTGATGGTATGCCTATGTGGTTGGAAGCTCATCTCTGGGTCAAATATGACACCAAGGTTGCAAACAGAATGGCTTAATCTCAGACTGTTGCCGGAAAGAGAGATGGAGTTGGTAGCTGGGGAATGGAGTTTAGAGTGTGGACTGAAAACAATGGCTTCCGTCATCCCAGTTTTAAATTGGAGGAAACTTCTGCTCATCCAGTGCTGGATGTCGGATAAGCAGTCTGATAATTTAGCAACAGCAGAGTCGTCGAGAGAAGTGGTCGTAAGGTAGAGCTGAGTGAAAGCTAACGGATTATTTCGCCGAGGGGCTACATGAAGACGAGAAGTAGGTGGAGGGGCCAAGGATAGATCGTTGGGTGATACCAGAGGTAACAGTGCGGGAGCAGGAAGAGAAGCCATTGCAAGGGATTCTCTGGCTATGGTTAGATAGTTGAGAATGGAAGACAGCGTTGATGTTCCAGGGCTTTGATATAGCATCTATAAATTGTCCAAGCTTTAGCACTGGAGAGAAGCATGGGTAGAACCACTACCGATAGACTTTGAGTTTAGTGTTGTGTCCGATATCTTGATTCTGAAACACTTAAATGTGTAATGTACCATAGGTTGAGCTAGCACATTGGATTCGGTGGTGTACATGTTCATCAATGTCAGCTTTTTGGGACAGATGGCTACCAAGATATGGGAACATTTTCCAAAACTTCACAATGAATCTCAATTGAAGGCGTTGGATTTGATACATTTGCTGTGGATTGGTAGAAGACTTTGGTCTTCCTGGTATTCAGGGCAAGTTCCTTGCTGTCATAGGCTTCAGTGAATGCATCAACTATTTTTTGTAATTCTTCTTCAGAGTAAGCACAAACTTGTGCACCATCAGTGTGCTCAGCAATAACCTGCTAACTGACACTGAGTTTGAGTTCTAAGAGGGCCACTCAGCTCCTGACCTCATTGAACCTTGGTCTAAACACAGACAGAAGAGCTGAACTCCAGAGGTGAGATGAGAATGACCGCCCTTGATGTCAAGACGGCATTTGACCAAGTTTGGCTTCAAAGAACCCTAGCAAAACTGGAATCGGGGGGAGGGGGGGTGGGGGGAAGCTCTCCGCTGGTTGGAGTCATACCGAGCACAAGGAAAGATGGTTGTGGTTGTTGGAGGTCAATCATCATGGACCCAGGACATCACTGCAAGAGTTTCTCAGGGTAGTGTCCCAGGCGAACCATCTTCAGCTGCTTCATCAAGGAGCTTCCTTCCATCATAAGGTCAGAAGTGGAGATGTTCGCTGATGGCGCAATGTTCACCATTTGCAACTCCTCACATACTGAAGTTGCCCTTGTCCAGGTGCAGCAAGACCTGGACAACATCTAGGCTTGGGCTGATAAGTGGCAAGTAATATTCATGCCACACAAGTGCCAGGCAATGACCATCTCAAACAAGAGAGAATCTACTCTTTTTTTCCCCCCCCCCCCCCCCTTGATGTTCAATGGACTTATCGCTGAATCCCCCACTATGAACATCCTGGTGGTTACCATTGACCAGAAACTGAACTGGACCAGCAACATAAATGCTGGGACTACAAGAGCAGGTTACAGGCTGGGAATTTTGCCGCAAGCAACTCTCCTCCTGTCTCCCCAGTGCCTATCCACCAAGGCAGTGTTAGGAGTGTGATGGAATACTCTCCACTTGCTTGGACGGGTGCAGCTCCCACAACACTCAAGAAGCTTGACACCATCCAGGACAAAGCAGCCACTTGATTGGCGCCTTGTTCACCACCTTCAACATTCACTCTCTTCAACAATGCACAGTGGCAGGAGCATATACCATTTACAAGATGCACTGCAGCAACTCCGCAAGGCTCCTTTGGCACCTTCCAAAACCCGTGACCTCTACCACCTGGAAGGACAAGAGCAGAAGATGCATGGGAACATCACCACCTGCAAGTTCCCCTCCAAGCCACACTGCCTTGGAACTATATTGCCTTTCCTTCACTGTCACTGGGTCAAAATCCTGGAACTCCCTTCCGAACAGTATGGTTGATGTACCTACACCCCAAGGACTGCAGAGGTTCAAGAAGGCAGCTCACCACCACCTTCTCGAGAGCAATTAGGGCTGGGCAATAAATACCGGCCGAGCCAGCGACGCCTGCATCACATGAACGAATTTTTTTAAAAAATACTGTAGTTCTTTTACAGAATTGGTTGTTGTCTTGGTTTTGGCCTTTAGTAGTTTGAGATTGAAGAATTTACCATCAGTGTGATAAGTTATTAGGCTCCACCTAGGTGTGGTATCAGTAGTAAGCTTCAGAGTTGCTGCAATGAAGATTGAGAATAGTGCTAGTGCAGTGACACCCCTTTGTTTGACGCCTGTTTTGACAGGGAAAGGATCTGTGGTGGAGCCATTGCATGGTACTGTTATTTGCATATTGTCATGTAGTAGACGGATGGTGATTGTGAGCTTATCTGGGCGTCCATATCGTTGAAGCACCTTCCAAAGGGTAGTTCAATTCAATGACTCGAAGGCTTTTGTGAGATCGAAGAAAACCATATACAAATGGATGTTCTGCACTTTGCCTGAAGTTGGTATGCTTTGGAAATCATGTCAGTTGTTCCTGTAGCAGGTTGGAAGCTGCACGGGGATTCTGGGAAGATCTCCTCTGTAATTGGTGAGAGGCAATTAAGACATTTCCTAGACTTTGCCAGTAGTTGAGAGCAATGCAATGTCCCTTTTAGTTGCTACAGTTCAACGTGTCTCCTTTCTTGAAGATTGTGATCGTCATGGTGTCTGTAAGGTCACTTGGAATTTCTTTATTCTGCCAGAACTTCACAAATAGGTCATGTATCCAAGAGATCTGTATGTCTCCACTGTCAGTACTTTCACAGGGATATTGTCAGGACCAGAAGCTTTGCTGTTTTTCATCTGATTGACAGCAGTTATCACTTTGTCGAGCGTTGGATCATTGTTCTAAGTCACTTATTGTACGATGTGGGAGCTTCTTCAGGAGGTGCATATCCACTGTAGTGTTCTGATTGAGTAGCTCTGCAAAGTGCTCTTTCCAGCAGGTGTTGATACTGTCCGTGTCTTTGAGGAAAGTTTTGCCATCTTTGGATTTTACCCATGTTGGCCCATGTGTTGAGGGTGCAAAGATCTCCTTGCTTGCCTTGAAAAAGGCATGTATGTCATGCATGTCAGCAAGGAATTGAGTTTCCTCAGTCTTGTCGATCCACTATTCTTTAAATCGCAGGTTCTTTGAACTTCAGCTTTGTCTGTCTTTTTGGCAAGATTTTCTGTGCAGTTTGAGTCCTGTTGTCAGGTTTGGAATGCTTTTCCGTTTCCACTCGACAAGTTTGCATATTTTTATATCGCTCTCATCAAACCAGTCTTGGTATCTTTTAATGGTGTGTCCGAGGATTTCTTGGTATGTGTGAGTGATGATGGATTTCAGTGATTGCCAGTCATGTTGGGCATTGCTCGATGGTGTGACCATATGCTCCTTTAATTTATGGTTGATTTGTTGTTGAAATTCCTTGAGCTTTGTCTCGTTTGACAGGCCAGAAACCTCGAACTTTCTCCATGCCTGTCACGTCTGAGGCGCCCCCAGAAGGAACCAATACCAAGGGAATGAGTCAATGGTCTGTCCAGGATTTGTCAGCCATAACCATAGCATGTGTAGTGTGTACATCTTTTTGATCCCTGGTCCTATCACATAGTCTATTAAGTACCAGCCCTTAGTTCTTGGATGTTGCCAGGATGTCATGAAACTTTTTTTTTGGCAGAAAAGGGTGTTCGTGACCAAAAGATTGCATTCAATGTACAGGCTAAGAAGGTGTACACTGTTGAGATTGGACTTTCCAACTCCAAGCTTTCCAATGGCGTTCAGCCAAAGGGCGTGGCTGTCCGCCACGCTGGCAGTGAAATCGTTGAGAAGCATGATCTTTGACTGTGATGGTACAGCCACCAGAGTTGCATCCTGGTTGGAATAGAAGGTTTCTTTCACTTCGTCCTGAGTTCAAGGTAGATGCATAAGCATTGATGAGGGTGGCAGATTGATTGCCTTTGAGCTTAAGGTTGAGCGTCATCAGACACCCATTGATCCCAACAGAGAATTCATGGAGCCTCTTCATGAGTTCATTTTTGATGGCAAAGCTGACTCCATGAATTCTGCATTCTTCCCATCACAGCAGATGATGAAATTTAAATTCAGTTAATAAAATCTGGAACTAAAAGCTAGTCTAATGGCAGCCATGGAGCCATTGTTGATTGTTGTATTCTTGATAAGCAAGGGGGTGGAAGGTTATCGGGGATAGGTGGAAATGTGGAGTAATCAGTTCAGCCATGAACTTACTGAATGGTGGAACAGGCTCGAAGGGCCAAGTGGCCTACTCCTGCTCCTAATTCGTATGTTTGTTCGATTTCCCTTTCCAGAAGAAAGTATCGTCACCTCCATATTCTTTGATTTTTTTTTTTTCCCTTGTCTGCTCTACGGGTCACGCTAAGGGTGATTATGTCAATGTCTAGGCATCAGAGCTCGCAGGCTACTATCGCTGTTTGTCTCTCAGGTCTTTGAGTTATCCATCAGTGACCTGATATTCCAAGATTCTGTCTCGATTTGTTTTTGTGAGTTTTGACCACTGTTGGGTGATCCCGCTGGATGCAGTTTTCCAGCTAGGTAGGCTTTTTTTTTTTAGGGCACCTTTCTCTAGCCCCTTTCCCATGTAAGGTGAGCAGAGCTAATCTTAAAGTGGGCTGCTCAGACGCAGCTACAAACACCGAACCACCTTTCTGCTTCAAATAAGAATTGAGCGGTTAATTGATAATTATTGCCTTTGTAGCAGGTTGTGACTAGAAGTTCCCAGTTATCATGATCCTGCCCCTTGTTGCCACTAGCTTCTTGCCAAAGGGCTTGAGGAAATTTGCTACCTGTAGAAGGGCCTGTACATGGTGTCTTTGAGTGAGTGGTCTGTTATACAGCTGACCCTACACTGTCTTGGCATTGCCTGGTTTCAATGATCAAGCGAGCTGTATAATTGAGGACAAGGCCCTGCTGCAACCTTTCATCCACTTACACAGCCATCAGCTAATCCACCGTTTGAAGGATTGTATTGTGGTAGGACTTACTGAATGGAGGCCCTTGCTCATCATGTCACAGGGTGCTGTAAAGTAGGTTTATGGGGGGGTTTGAATGATGTAGAGGCACCACCCTCTACTTTACCTCTGCCTAAACACCCTGTCGCTGCAGTCCACGACTGCTTATTCCTCAAGAGAGGTCCTGCTTATTTCGCAGCTAGCCTCCATGCCCGGAGGTTGTTCTGGCTATCCGCCATCCGTTGACGCGGTTGGTAGCTGCAGCTTGTCCTAACAGTCTGTGATATTCTGAAATATTTGGTTAAGTACTAGGTTCTGAGTACCCATCTCATTTTGTATAGTTTTGAGTAGGGTGTGTTTGAGCCAGGCCCAGAAGTGAAAGGAGAGTGTTCAAAACCCCTTGTCACCTAAAACATCAAAAAGCTTTTTTTTTAAAGAACTGATTTCAGGGGAAACAATGGCCACATTTGTATGGGTAGGAATGTTGAAAAGTTCCAGCAATTATGATATAAGCAAATACTGAATCTTTATTTTCATATTTTAGGAATTGTTGTTCCTTAATATTTTAAGAGAAGGGGCCCTGAAATTCCATCAGGGTTCTCCCAGGTATCTGGCTGTAACTTCAGCCATATAAATGGCTTTTTCTGCAAGTCTCCTACCATGATTATGTCAGGATTAGAGAAATCCCTCTGCAGAATTTAAGGGCCAGTATTTAAAATTTCAAGCTACTTGAATGAAACCATAAATGTGTCTCACAAGGCCTTCTATTACAAGTGCTGCAAATGTAGACTTTCTATTTTGATTGTCCTAGTGATGATGCACACTTTATTCTGTTCAAAAGCTTCAGGTAAAATAATGTTTGTATTGTCTAACTTTGTGAACACTTAACTAATAAGTATTTTAATTGATGAAAGTGCTCTGGTCCTCCTATCGATGAACTTGAGAAAATGGAGATCTTACATGAAACACTGATCTCATTCTAGTTGTCCTTTATTTTTCTCATCTCTGATATCTAATGTTTATGTAATTAGGTTTATGCCACTGAATGTCCATAAAGAAGATAAAAAGAAAAAGAAAAAATACCTTGGAGCCTTAGGTGTAAGAGAGATGTTAAAAAAATTTGAGAAGGAGAAAGAAGCCTTGAAGAAACGAGAGGACCAGAAGAGCTTGCCCACCTCTGAAACTGTGGCTGGCATCCCTCACGAAACTGATAGCAGCTCAATAAACATTCATGTTTCAGACCCTCTGCTTTCACTTATTGGATCTGCTAATGAGAGTGATCTTCTGAAAGTGGCCAGCACTGTAGACCTAGAAATAGACCTAGAACGTCTTCTGAATGACTCACCCCCTGGGAGTCCCCTTAACGATTTTGATGATGGCAGCGATCCTCTGCCTGTGTTACAGTACTCAACAGTGGGACAAATACCAAAGCAGGTTCCCATATTACCTGAAGGACTTCCAATACTACTAGAAAAACGTATCAAAGAACTGACACAGGTAAGATGAGGGGAAACAAATAATGCAGGAAGATAAAGAAATCACCAGGTGTAAGATATCTTAACATAGAAAAGTGTCCAAGCTTTTGTTGGTGGGGTTACACGTAACATTCAAATGAACATTCCCATTAATTTTGCCTATATGTGAAGCTACTGATACTAATAGATCTTGGTTTGATTAGGATTTATCCACCAATAAAGCAACAGCACAAATACCACTCCTTTCTAAACCTCCAGGTCCACAAAATTTGGACATAACAAACCAATCAATAAGAGACAGGATTGAGTTGCAGACTTGAAAGAATATTGCGGACAACTGGTTTAACCATCCACTGCCTGACCTGGCTGGACCACATAAAAAATTATCGGCTCCTGCTGCCATTGGCTAAAACTACTTGCTATTCCAGGATTGTCCTGGAATGCAAAGATAACCCACAGCTTTTTTTCTCTACTGCAAACCATCATCTTAAGTCCCTATCCACTTTCTCTTCCACCCTTGCCCCTAAGTGCGAGAAGCACATGGATTTCATTATTACTGAGATCGAGACCATCCATCATCTGCCTCTGCTGCACCTTCCCTTCTACTAGCTTACCGGCCCAAACCTCCTCTAAAGTTCCACCCTGCCCTAGCCCTGAACTCTCATCTTTCTCTAGTTTCTCTCCTATCTTGCTTCGTGCCCTCTCTGAGCTCATCTTGTCTGTGACCCATCTCCTACTCCCTCGACCCTATTCTCACTAAACTGCTGACCACCCAACTTCATAGAACGTAAGAAGTAGGAGCAGGAGTAGACCACACAGCTCCTTGAACCTGCTTTGCTATTCAGTACATTCATGGATGATCATCTTCCTCAACTCCACTTTCCTACCTGCTCCCCATATCCCTGAGAAAACAAAAAGCTGCCTATGTCAGCCTTAAATATACTCAATATCCATAACCCTCTGGGATAGACATTTCCAAGGATTCACAACCCTTTGAGGAAATTTCTCCTCATCTCAGTCCTAAATGATCAACCCCTTATCCTGATACTGTGTCCCCGGGTTCTAAATTCCTCAGGCAGGGGAAACAATCTCTCTCTGTCTACCCTGTCAAGCCCCTTCAGAATCTTTGTATGTTTCAGTGAGATCACCTCTCATTCTTCTAAACTCCAGAGAGTGTAGGCCAAATTTACTTGGCCTCTCATCATAGGATAGCCCTCTTATCCCAGGAGGCTATCTAGTAAACCTTCACTGTACTGCTTCCAATGCCAATTTATCCTTCCTTAAACATGGAGATTGCAACTGCGCACAGCACTCCAGGTGTGGTCTCATCAAAGCCCTGTACAATTTTAGCACAACTTCTGTATTCTTGTACCCTAATCCCCTTGCAATAAAGGCCAACATGTCATTTGTCTTCCTAATTGCTTGTTGTGCCTGCATGCTAATTTTCTGTGTTCCTTGTGCAAATATACCCAAGTATCTCTGAACGTCAACGTTTAGAAGTTTCACATCTTTTTTAAAAATACTGTTTTTTTTGTTCTTACTACCAAGTGAATAATCTCTCCCTTCCATCTGCCACCTTGTTGCCCACTCACTGTCTGTATCTCTTTGCAGTCTTTTTGTGTCCTCACAGTTTACATTCCCACCTAGCTTTGTATCGTCAGCAAATATGGGTACATTACTCTCTTTCTTAATATATAAAGTCATTAATAATGTAAATAGCTGAAGCCCCAGCACTGATCTTTGAGGCTGAAAACAGCAGAGGCACTAGAAGAGTATAGAAAGTGTAGGGGGGTACTTAAAAGTAATTGGGAGCGAAGAGGGGACATAAAAAAACACTGGCGGGCAAGATAAAGGAAAATTCTAAGGCGTTTTATAAGTATATTAAGGGCAAGAGGATAACCAGGGTAAGAGTAGGGCCCATTAGGAGCCAAAGTGGTAATCTGTGTGTGGAGCCTGAGGACGTGGGTGAGGCTTTAAATGATTACTTTTCATCTGTGTTCACTATGGAGAAGGATGATGTAGGTGTAGAGATCAGGGAGAGGGATTGTGATATACTTGAACATATTAGCATTGAAAGGAAGTATTAGCAGTTTTAGTGGGCTTAAAAGTAAATAAATCCCCAGGCCCGGATGAGATGTATCCCAGGCTGTTATGTGAGGCAAGGGAGGAGATAGCAGGGACTCTGGCACAAATTTTTAAATCCTCTCTGGCCACAGGAGAGATACCAAAGGATTGGAGGACAGCGAATTTGGTACCATTATTCAAGAAGGGTAGCAGGGATAAACCAGGTAATTACAGGCCAGTAAGTCTAACATCAGTGGTTGGGAAAGTATTGGAAAAAATTATGAGGGACAGGATTAGTCTCCACTTGGAGAGGCAGCGATTAATCAAGGATAGTCAGCATGGCTTTGACAGGGGCAGATCGTGTCTGACTAACTTGATTGAATTGTTCAAGGCAGTGACCAGATGTGCAGATGAGGGTAAAGCAGTTGATGTAGTCTACATGGACTTCAGTAAGGCTTTTGATAAGGTCCCACATGAGAGATTGGTTAAGAAGGTAAGAGCCCATGGGATCCAGGGCAATTTGGTAAATTGGATCCAAAATTGGCTCAGTGGCAGGAGGCAGAGGGTGATGGTCGAGGGTTGTTTTACGTGTGGAAGCCTGTGACCAGTGGTGTACCATAGGGATCGGTGCTGGGACCCTTGCTGTTTGTAGTGTACATTAATGATTTAGACATGAATGTCGGAAGTATGATCAGTAAGTTCGCAGATGACACGAAAATTGGTGGTGTCGTAAATAGGGAGGAGGAAAGCTTTAGATTACAGGACGAGATAGATGGGCTGCTAAGATGAGCGGAGCAATGGCAAATGGAATTTAATCCTGAGAAGTGAGGTGATGCATTTTGGGAGGACTAACAAGGCAAAGGAATATACAATGGATAGTAGGACCCGAGGAAGTATAGAGGGACCTTGGTGTACTTGTCCATAGATCACTGAAGGCAGCAGCATAGGTAGATAAGGTGATTAGGAAGGCATATGGGATACTTGCCTTTATTAGCCGAGGTATAGAATATAAGAGCAGGGAGGTTATGATGGAGCTGTATAAAATGCTAGTTAGGCCACAGCTGGAGTACTGTGTACAGTTCTGGGCTCCATACTATAGGAAGGATGTGATTGCACTGGAGAGGATGCAGAGGAGATTCACCAGGATGTTGCCTGGGCTGGAGCATTTCAGCTATGAAGAGAGACTGAAAAGGCTAGGGTTGTTTTCCTTAGAGCAGAGAAGGCTGAGGGGGGACATGATTGATGTATACAAAATTGAGGGGCATTGATAGGTTAGATAGGAAGAAACTTTTTCCCTTAGCGGAGGGGTCAATAATCAAGGGACATAGATTTAAGGTAAGGGGCAGGAGATTTGAGGAAAAATTTTTTCACCCAGAGGGTGGTTGTAATCTGGAATGCACTGCCTGAAGAGTTGGTAGAGCAAGGAACCCTCAGAACATTTAAGAAGTATTTAGATGAGCACTTGAAACGCCATGGCATACAGTGCTGGAAAATGGGATTGGAATAGTTAGGTGCTTGATGGCTGGCACTGACACGGTGGGCCGAAGGGCCTGTTTCTGTGCTGTATAACTCTGACGCTAATCCACTCGTCTCAGCCTGCCAACGTGAAAATGCACCATTTATCCCTACTCTGATTCCTGTTCGTTAACCAATCCTCTATCCATGCTAATATAGTACCCTCAACTCCATGAGCCATTATTTTGCACATTAACCTTTTGTGCAGCACCTTTATTGAATGCCTTTTGGAAAACCAAATAAACCCATCTGCTGGCTCCTACCCTACTAGTTACATCCTCAAACTAATAAATTTGACAAACACTATTTTCCTTTCGTAAAACCATGTTGACTTTGTCTGATCATACTATGATTTGATACGTTTATTGTTAAGACTTCCTTGATAGATTCCAGCATTTTTCTGATGACTGATGTAAGGCCAACTGGCATGTAGTTCCTGTTTCCTTTCTCCGTCCTTATTTGAATAGTGGTCTTACATTTGCTAACTTCCAATCCCCTGTCACCGTCCTAGAATCTAGGGAATTTTGGAAAATCATAAGCAGTGCATCCATTATCTCTGCAGCTACCTCTTTTAGAACCCGAGGATATAGGCCATCAGGTCCTGGGGATTTGTTGGCTTTTAGTCCCTTAAGTTTCTTCAATGCTTTTTCTCTGCTGAACCTTTAAGTTCCTCACTCTTAGTGGCCCCGTGGTTCCCCTCTATTTCTGGTATGCAATTTGTGTCTTCTACTGTGAAGACAGACCCATAATATTGTTCAGCATCTCTGCCATTTCTACATTCCCCTTGATTTCTCATGTCTCTGCCTCCTAAGGGACCAATGTTTACTTTAACTCTTTTTATATGCTTGTAAAAGCTCTTGCATTCTGTTTCTATATTCCTGGCCAGTTTACACTCTCTGTATTTTTTTTCCTTTATATCAATTTTTTGGTCACCCTTTGGTTTCTAAAACACTCCCAATCCTTGGGCTTACTGATATTCTTAGCAATATTATAATCTTTTAATACTATCCTTGACTTCCCTAGTAAGCCACGAATGTATCTTGCTGAGTTTTTGTTATGTAATTGAATGTTTTGTTGAACATTTTGAATTCTTTAAATGTTTCCTACTGTTTATTTACTGCCACACCTTTTAGTTTATTTACCCAAAAAACCTTAGCCAGCTCTCCTGTTATGGCTATGTAATTGGCCTTGTTTAAGATTCTTGGTTGGGACTGGAGTATGTCACTTTCAAACTTAATATGGAATTCAATCATATTATAATCACTTTTTTCCTAGGGGATCGTTTACTATGAGATTACAAATTAAACCTGTCTCATTGCACAATACTAGATCTATCTAGTATTTATACCTAGTTGGTTCCACAGTGTATTGTTCCAGGAAACTGTCACAAAAGCATTCTACAAACTCATCTTCCAGGCTACCTTTGCCAATTTGATTTCTCCAATCTAATGTGAGGATTAAAGTCCCCCATGATTATTACATTGCCTTTTGTTACAAGCTCCAGTTATTTCTTGCTTACTGCCCTTTCCAACAGAATAAGTGCTGTTAGGGGTTCTATAAACTCCCACCAATATTTTCTATTTTATTCCTAATCACCCCCATACAGATACTGCTCCCTGATCTTCTGAGCCAAGGGCCTTTCTCACTGCTGTCTTTATTCCATCCTTTACTAATGAGGGCTACTCCTCCTCCTTTTCCATTCTGTCTCTTTTCGAAATGTAGTTTATCCTGGAATATTTATTTCCAACTTTAGTCACCTTGGAACCGCTTCTCTGTAATAGTGAATAGATCTAAACCCTTTTATCTATATTTGTGCCACTAGTTCATCTATTTTATTACATAATACTTTACACATTCAGATAAAAAACCTTTTAAGATTTTTTTCTACTATTCTTTGCGTGGATCTTATTTGCTGATGTACTATTACCATTAAACTCTCTGTTCTTTCCTGTCCCATTCTGATTATCTTTACCTAAATTGCTGCACTGCGACTTCCCCTCCTGGTCCCCATTTTAACCGATATTGTTAACGGTTGTCTCTCCGACATTTCCCCCTCTCTAAATCTGCCGTCATTTCTGCCGCCACCCCCCCCCCCCCCACCACAATGAAACCATCCCTTGACTCTACCGTCCTTGCAAGCTACCACCCTATCTCTAGCCTCCCTTTTCACTCAAGTCATTCAGTTTGTTGTCGCCTCCAAGATCTGTGCCCACCTTTCCTGGAACTCCATGTTGAATCCCTCCAATCAGGTTTCTGCCCCTGCGTCCAAGATATCTGCACTCCTCAAATCCTGGCCTCTTGAGCATCCCGATTTTAATTGCTGCACCATTGGTCGCAATGCTTTCAGTTGCTAGGCCCTAAGCTCTGGAATACCGTCCCTACGCCTCTCCGATTCTCTACCTTGCTTCCTCCTTTTAAGACACTCAACGCCAACCTCCTTGACTGAACTTTTGGTGATCTGGCCTCATATCTACTAGTGTGGCTCAATGTCATTTTATTTAATAATGCTCCTGTGAAGCACCATATGACGTTTTATTATGTTAAAGGCACTATATAAATGTAAATAGTTATTGTATTAGGAGTGCTAAGCTGTGTTCAAGTTAAGAGAGCAGGCTTTTCTCCCAGAATGTAAGACCGAATAAAACAGTATAATTTTTTTTACAGAAAGTTTAATTTTTCATGTCCCATATAAGGAGCATCTTCCCTATTTTCCTCTTTCCCCTCCCAAATCTTAAAATATGAGCCTCTCGCCAGAAACGTTATTATCTGCTGAAACAAAACTTTCACCTTTTTCCTTATGGCGAGGAGACACGGAGTTGGTGTCCCATTGGAGGCCTGGACCTGTGTTGCAATGTTGTTCCCTATTGCAGGATGGGAGTAGAACACTGCACTCATACCTGTTATTCATAAAGCACAAGTGACCTGTAAAAATGTGTTTCTTATGACATGCAGAATTAATTTCATGCATGAGTAACAATCCATAGAATCATAGAAAGTTTACGGCACAGAAAGAGGCCACTTTGCCCATCGTGTCTGTGCCATTTGAAGCTATTTTTCTGTGTCACCTGTAGCTGCTGGTGGGAAGAATTGTGTGATTTTCTCTTGCCATCAGCTCTCACTGTACCAACCATTGTCTACTTAAGTATCACTGAAAATTCTGTGGCTTTGATACTGTAAACCATTATCATTTTCAACCAACGTGACCAAAACTCTCTTGTAAAGTGATCATGTGTAGTAACAACTTATGCTTATTTAGCACCTTTAACATAAGGAATATTTCACTGCACGTTATAAATAGGCATAGCGAAAGTGAAACACAACTAAAGCATACATATTAGATGAGCATAAATATCATCTGAATCAGTAGTAGCATCTGTATGAGATTAACTATACTTTTCATTCTTTGTCTAGTGTTGTGTGTACTAAGTGAAGGTGTACCTTAAGGGAGAACGTACCAACTCTACGGTTTAGCATCATTATTGGTAAATTATTTGCATGCTGCTTTTTAATTAGATGCACAAGGGTGGGAAATTACATGTAATACCCATATAAACACATCTGCACATTCTTAAAGGCATAAGGGTATTCATTCTCTTCAAAATCTGATTGTAGAACCTTAGTTTCTTTTTCTTTCCCTCTGATTGTTTAGGCATTGAATGTGTAAAATGACCCCATGATTGATCTCTCTAAAGACGAAACATATGCACACTACCGTTGCTGAGAAGGAATGCTTTAATGTGATCCCTTTACCCAGTGGTTAATTAGAATTCATTTCAAAGGCTACTCCCTTGATATTCCCTCCTTTCTCCCCCACCACCACTTCGTCCTTTGTAATCTTTTGAAGCCACCCTATAACTTTTGACCCCCACCTGCAGGGCTGTTTATCTCATTCAATCTGTATTCATCATTTTCAGATGCTCTCATCAGCATTTGGTGACGTTAATGTCTGTTGGCAATGCTTGATCAGTGCTCAATATGAATCTGCATGGGTGGATTTAAGTAGCGCAGGTCATTTTACATTAATGGTTCTCAAAAAGGAAATTCTGTCATTGTATGTGCCATAATAATGACACCTTTCAATGTTGTATTTTTGATATGATGGCTAGAAGGGAATGAAGTGGTAAGCAGAGTGGACCGCATGTTACAGCAAATCTGGATATAATTTCTAATGAACCACCTTCAAATTGTTTCAATATAAAGTCTATCCCATACTTAAGTTTACTTCATGCCAGGACAAGAACAGCAACTTACATAGCACCTTTAATATAATAAAACGTCCCAAGGCACTTTACAGGAGCATTATGACACAAAGTATGACACCGAGCCGTAAAAGAAGATATTCGGTCAGATGGCCAAGAGCTTGGTCAAAGGTAGATTTTAAGGAGTGTCTTAAAGGAGGAAAGTGAGGCAGAGAGTTGCAGGGTTGGTATTCCAAAGTTTGGTGCCCAGGCAACTGAAGGCACGGCCACCAGTGATGGAGCAATTAAAATCAGGGATGCATGAGGGGTCAGAATTAGAGGAGTGCAGAGATCACGTAGGGTTGTTGGGCTGAAGGAGACTACAGAGTTGGGGAGCAATAGAGATGGGACCAATGTGGAAGGCAATATTTTCTGTGGTAAGTTGGAGGCTGGGCTTGGACTAATATATCTCTGCCAAAGTTAATGAAGGTAGATGCAGATTATTCTTAATGATTCCTCTTATACATTCTATAATTTGCTGTATGAATCTATATAACAGTGAGTGATCTTAAGATTCCAAAGATAGTGCACCAATATCCTAAATTGAACTGAAGCTCTATGGTTACACAAGTCAAGCAACTAAAGTAACACTCAGTAACTTATCAGTAGTGTCCCCTGACTGCACCGCCCCCAACAATTTGAGCTCTCCTCACTCTCCTGCCATCTTCTCCTCACTCCCTTTCAATCTCCATCTATTTCTGCTCCACCTTTGGCTAGTTACCCTTCACCATCTTGAATACTGTCCTCACTGGTTCCATTATCCTTCACACTCTAACTCTGCTTAACCATAAAAAATTAAACCAGTTATCAAAATTTTTTTTTACAAATGTACTTTGTAGTTAAACAACGACTCGATAAACATTAAAATACTGATGATGCAGGAAAAAGACCAGAGGCAAGTGAGGGGAAAAAATGAAAAATAGAAGTAAAATTGCAGAACAAAAATGATCAGGAATCCTGAAAATGAACTTCTTCAATAGGTGCTTTTTTTTCAGAGGAAGAAAGATTGGGAAATGTGACTAAACTGCAGACCGATGAGGTAAAATATGCCCTATAGGCAGGAAACAATGTCAAGATACAACATTTCCAGCACTCTGAATACAAACCTGGCCTAATGCGGAAGGAAATGTCACTTGAAATTTTCAGAGTATTGTAGTAGTCACATTAAAACTGCCTGGCATGTATTATACAAATTTTCTTTCAAAATGCTGTTTGATTTATTTCTCAGAGGAAAATAGCTTTGTATTGGAGTGAAAGAATTCCTTTCAATTTATGTGTATAACAGATTTGTGGCTGTTAAACTGAAATGGGGAATGCCAGGAATCTGGTGTGTCAACATTTTTACCTGGTTCACTGATGGATTCAATTGTGCGGGAGTCAATGAGACATGCTTTTGTAACTTTGTATGCAACAGGTGTTTTCTGAATTTATAAAACATTTGGCTGTAATATTCAAATAATTAGTTCAGAGTATGTTATGAAAATGCACAATGTTCTCAACCAGATAGTCAGGCAGTGAAAGATAGAACTGGAGCCTAATCTTTACGCACTTATAAACTTTTATTTACAGAGACACATTAAAAGCATGCACCTCCAAACTCAACCACAGTTTCAGTCTGCTCCTTTATATAGGAGCACAAATTAATCCCCAGTTAATGCCCACCATTTGAATACAATTAAACACTCTAACTCTAATATACAATTAACAGTTCTTGATAACTGAAAGCATTGAGTGACTCAAAAAAGAAATTAACATGCATAACAAGATGTTATAAGTATTGATCATTAGAGGTATTTTTTTTCAGACTTAGTTGATCTCTTTTAATATTTTTGGAAGTGGCCAGAAGGCTATTGAATTGAACTGTTTTTTCTCTTCTGTAGTACTTGGTTGCCATTCAGTTTTGTATATGACAAACTGGTGCTGAAGATCATCAAGAACTGCAGCTCTTTAATCCAATTAAAATAGGCTTTAGAAGGGACCTGAAGTTGCGAAAAAAAAAAGCTGATGATATTCTTGTCTTGTAGGCTGCCAAAGCCTCAGAAGGAGAGGGGAAGCAGAAATTCTTCACACAAGATGTCAATAATATTCTGCTAAAGTAAGTATAATCCAATCTCTCTTTTTGTAAAGCAATGCGCATTAGCAGTTTTTCAAAAACATAGAGCTCTTTTCTTTAGAAAAGAGAAGGCTGCTGGGTGACCTCATAAAGGTTTTTAGAATTATGAAGGGATTTGATAGGGGACATAATTATAAGATAGTTACGAGTAAATACAATTAGGAATTCAGGAAAAATTTCTCTATGGAGTAGTCGATGCAAATAGCACAGACACATTTAAAGGAAAGCTTGATAAGTACATATGGATATGCTGATGGGATTCATCGAAGTAGGGTGGGAGGAGACTTATGTGGAACATAAGAATCAGCATGGATCAGTTGGGACGATTGGCCTGTTGCTGTGCTGCATATTTTATATAATTAGCTTCTAGTCAGTAGAAATGAAGCTGAAATAGTTCTTATGCAAATTGAATTAGGTTGAGCAAAAAATTTAGACAATTGGATAGTTTGAGCATTTTGAATTATTTTTAAGTATTGCTTAGCTTGAGGCTTGTCAGAGCCTGCCGATTAGTTTTGAAATAATCATTATAAAAGTTTTTTTTTAATTCATTCATGGGATGTGGGTGTCACTGGTTATGCCAGCATTTATTGCCCATCCCTAAATGCCCTTGAGAAGGTAGTGGTGAGCTGCTTTCTTGAACCGCTGCAGTCCATGTGAGGTAGGTACACCCACAGTGCTGTTAGGAAGGGAGTTCCAGGATTTTGACCCAGTGACAGTGAAGGAACGGCGATATAGTTCCAAGTCAGGATGGTGTGTGACTTGGAGGGGAACTTGTAGTTGGTGGTGGTCCCAAGCATTTGCTGCCCTTGTCCTTCTAGTTGGTAGAGGTCGCGGATTTGGAAGGTGCTGTCTAAGGAGCCTTGGTCCATTGCTGCAGTGCATCTTGTAGATGGTACACACTGCTGCCAATGTGCATCGGTGGTGGAGGGAGTAAATGTTTGTGGTTGGTGTGCCAATCAAGCGGGCTGCTTTGTTTTGGATGGTGTCGAGCTTCTTGAGTGTTGTTGGAGCTGCATCCATCCAGGCAAGTGGAGAGTATTCCATCACACTCCTGGCTTGTGCCTTGTAGATGGTGGGCAGGCTTTGGGGAGTCAGGAGGTGTTACTCGCCTCAGGATTCCTAGCCTCTGACCTGCTGTTGTAGCCACGGTATTTATATGACTACTCCAGTTCAGTTTCTGGTCAATGGTAGCCCCTAGGATGTTGATAGTGGGGGATTCAGCGATGGTAATACCATTGAATGTCAAGGGGAGATGGTGAGATTCTCTCTTGTTGGAGATGGTCATTGTCTGGCACTTATGTGGCGCAAATGTTACTTGACAGTTATCAGCCCAAGCCTGGATATTGTCCAGTTCTTGCTGCATTTCTACACTGACTGCTTCAGTATGTGAGGAGTTGCGAATGGTGCGGAACATTGTGCAGTCATCAGCGAACATCCCCACTTCTGACCTTATGTTTGAAGGAAGGTCATTGATGAAGCAGCTGAAGATGGTTGGGCCTAGGACACTACCCTGAGGAACTCCTGCAGTGATGTCCTGAAGCTCAGATGATTGACCTGCAACGACCACAACCATCTTCCTTTGTGCTAGGTATGACTCCAACCAGCAGAGAGTTTTGCCCCGGATTCCCATTGACTCCAGTTTTGCTAGGGCTCCTTGATGCCATACTTGGTCAAATGCTGCCTTGATGTCAAGGACAGTCACTCTCGCCTCATCTCTTGAGTTCAGCTCTTTTGTCCATGTTTGAACCAAGGCTGTAATGATGTCAGGTGCTGAGTGGCCCTGGTGGAACCCAAACTGAGTGTCACTGAGCAGGTTATTGCTAAGCAAGTGCTGCTTGATGGCACTGTTGATGACACTTTCCATCACTTTACTGATGATTGAGAGTAGACTGATGGGATGGTAATTGGCTGGGTTGGACTTGTCCTGCTTTTTGTGTACAGGACAGACCTGGGAAATTTTCCACATTGCCGGGTAGATGCCAGTGTTGTAGCTATACTGGAACAGCTTGGCTGGGGGTGCGGCAAGTTCTGGAGCACAGGTCTTCAGTGCTATTGCTGGAATATTGTCAGGACCCATAGCCTTTGCAGTATCCAGTGCCTTCAGTCGTTTCTTGATATCACGTGGAGTGAATCGAATTGGCTGAAGTCTGGCATCTGTAATGCTGGGGACTTCAGGAGGGGGCCAAGATGGATCATCAACTTGGCACTTCTGGCTGAAGATTGTTGCAAATGTTTCTGCCTTATCTTTCGCACTGATGTGCTGGACTCCCCCATCATTGAGGATGGTGATATTTGTGGAGCCACCTCCTCCAGTTAGTTGTTTAATTGACCACCACCATTCATGGCTGGATGTGGCAGGACTGCAGAGCTTATTTCTGATCCGTTGGTTATGGGATCGCTTAGCTCTGTCTATTGCATGCTGCTTATGCAGTTTGGCATGCAAGTAGTCATGGGTTGTAGCTTCACCAGGTTGACACCTCATTTTGAGGTATGCCTGGTGCTGCTCCTGGCATGCCCTCCTGCACTCTTCATTGAACCAGGGTTGGTCTCCTGGCTTGACGGTAATGGTAGAGTGGGGAATACGCCGGGCCATGAGGTTAGAGATTGTGTTTGAGTACAACAAGTTCGTATATTCTAAAAAGAAAGCACTGTTTTAACTTTTTAAATAATAAAAGGCAAATGTTTATATTGTGCCGGTTTAGTGATCCATTTGTTGTATATTGAATTTGAAGTATGTGCACGGTCAGACCAATTGGAATGACTAGTGAATATAAGCTGACATGTCAAAATATCTGCAAGCTCTCAAAGTATCCAGCCAAACATTTAGACTGTCTTTTCACTGATTAGATGCACAAACCAAAACTATCCAATAATTTTATATCCCCACTACCAGGCTGTTAGCTTGATGTATACAATATATTTTCAAAAAAAAACTTTTCAAATTAATCCTGTTATACTATGGGATAAATGTTATGAATTAGCACAAATATACTTTATTCATAAATCTGTAAAAATTACATTGCCAACAGTTTCAAACAGCACCAAAAAATACAAACATTGCAAGGGAGATCTGTTTCCTTCTATACTATCATGAGTTTCTTCACAACCCTTCCATTTCACTATTGTCATGCCAATTACAGTTTTACATTTACAGCAAATGAAAATATCAACGATACAGTTCGAGGGGTTTCCCATGGATCCAGCCCCTCAGTTCAGCTTGGTGGGGGGACCTTACACTGTGGTCTTTCCCCATTGAGCCATATGATTTTCCATCCATCCATTTTACTGATTGGAGAATTGTCAAAGGCCAACTACTCTCTCCACCTGAATTCTCATACACATTGCCATCATGTGAAGCTATGCACCAGCAATGCTAATTTGTTCAATTTACCCTTGTGTTTCTGCAGTCATACCACATTCCTCGCACTACTTATAGAAATGGTGTCAACAGAGCACAGTAATGTGTCACCTGTATGTTACTTACACATGTAACATGATGCAAATAACAAAAGTGATTCATGGGATGGCAAAATTGGTTTCTTGCCACATAAGTACTTTAGTGCAGAGGAATGATAGTTTAAAATACAGAGATGAGAATATGTTTTCAGTCTTTACTCTGGTGCTGTTTGAACTGCCATGTTTAAAATAAAATCTCATAATGATTTTATGTAGTGTGGTAGCATAAATGGGAGGTTTTATTAGGGAAGGAATTTGGGTGCTTTTATTTTCCATCATGAGGTCTATAAGATTCTTACTGTGCACTCTGAATCTATTTGTGATGTGTTTTGTGCTTTCAGTATTGAGCTACAGTCCCGTGAATTGAATAGTCAGGCTCGCTCTGGAGTTTATGCACACCTGGCATCCTTCTTACCATGTAGTAAGGACACACTGGTCAAAAGGGCAAAGAAACTACACATGAATGAGCAGGTAACTGACATGAAAATTAGTGTTCCAGATATAAAATCCATTTGTGCATTTATAGACAAGTAGTTGCATCCTATTTTTAAAACCTGAGACTAAAGGTGTATAATTAGAACCAAGTTCACTGTGTAACCATGTCTAATTATATTTTCAGACATAAGAATTTTCTGTTAGCTTTAGTTATTGACTAAATTCTGAATCTACTATATTATAGTAGTTCAAGGATGTTATTACCAAGAGTAAATCTTTGTTTTGCTGAAAATCTAGTTTATATTTACATATTTTACTTTCAAAACTAAAGCTTAGAAGGATTTATATTCACCTAAAATGTTTCAATTGTTTATGAATGAATTGCCTTTTTGATGGAGGTTCAGGAGCAGATCTTTAAATTTTGACAAATTTACTACTGTTCAGTATTTTAATAATTTTTTGATTAAGACATTTGCTGGTTTTATGTTAAGGCAATGAGCCATATCCATCCCCAAAAGTTATTTGTTTAGCATATGATCGTATGCATTTCATCTTTCCCCATACATCGCTGGATAAAGTCGTCTTCAGCATATATCAAGCAACATGACCTCCGATCCTTGTCACTTCCTGGAAGTCTTTATTTTGTATGCTCATATCGCATGTAAGGATGGCACAGTTTACTGTAATAATTATCAGGGAAAGACTAGTTTATAATAAATATTACTGATATGCTCCTTGATTATTAATTAACCTTTTGTTCTCCCAAGACTTGCTGGGAAACTCCCATTAAAATTAGTTATGCAATAGAAGGTTGTGTGTTTGTGACTTATATAAGGATATGAGCTTATCAAAGCTGATGCTCCAGTGTTACATTATTGCTAGTGCCCTGCTTTGCATGAATGGTTAAAGTTAGGCTCAGGTTATTAATTTAGTGGTTCACGAGTGTGAAATATCCTCTTGAAGATGAGTAGGGTTCTCCCAGTATTCTGACTTTTATATTCATCTCTTCATGTTACTTTCTTTTGTTAAATAATCTGTCAATCTTTTTTATCTCATAATTATATTCACAGAATCACAAAATTGTTAGTGCAGAAGGAGGCCATTCAGGCCATCGTGTCCACATCGGCTCTGCGAAAGAGCAATTCACTCAGTTCCATTCCCCTGCCTTCTCCCTGTAACCCTGCACACTCTTCCTTTTCATATAACTGTCTAATTCCCTTTTGAATGCTTCAGTTAAACCTGCTTCCACCACACTCTCTCAGGCAGTGCATTCCAGACCTTAACCACTCTGCATGAAAAAGTTTTTCCTCGTCATTTTTGCTTCTCTTACCAAATACTTTAAATCTGTGCCCTCTCGTTCTCAATCCTTTCACGAGTGGGAACACTGCCTCTCTATCTGCTCTGTCCAGACCCCTCATGATTTTGAATACCTCTATCAAATCAGCTCTCAGCCTTCTCTCCTCCAAGGAAAACAATCCTAACTTCTCCAGTCTATCTTCATAACTGAAGTTCATCATCCCTGGAACCATTCTCCTGAATCTTTTCTGTACTCTCTCCAATGCCATCGCATCCTTCCAACAGTGCGGCGTCCAGAATTGGACGCAGTACTCCAGCTGAGGTTGTACTAGTGTCTTATACAAGTTCAACATAACTTCCTTGTTCTTGTACTCTGTGACCTTACTTTATTTTTTTATTTAGAGATACAGCACTGAAACAGGCCCTTCAGCCCACTGAGTCTGTGCTGACCAACAACCACCCATTTATACTAATACTACATTAATCCCATATTCCCTACCACATCCCCACCATTCTCCTACCACCTACCTACACTAAGGGCAATTTACAATGGCCAATTTACCTATCAACCTGCAAGTCTTTGGCTGTGGGAGGAAACCGGAGCACCCGGCGGAAACCCACATGGTCACAGGGAGAACTTGCAAACTCCGCACAGGCAGTACCCAGAACTGAACCCAGGTCGCTGGAGCTGTGAGGCTGCAGTGCTAACCACTGCACCACTGTGCCCCCTTATTAATATAGCCCAGGATACTGTATGCTTTATTAACTGCGCTCTCAACCTGTCCTGCCACCTTCAGTGACTTAGGCATGTATACACCCAGGTCCCTTGTCTGCATCCCCTTTAGAATTGTGTCCTTTATTTTATATTGTGTCTCCATGCTCTTCCTACCAAAATGAAGCACTTCACATTTCTCTGCATTGAATTTCATCTGCCACTAGTCTGCCCATTCCACCAACTTGTCTATGTCCTTTTGAAGTTCTACACTATCCTCCTTTACAGTTCACAATGCTTCCAAGTTTCGTATCATCTGCAAACTTTGAAATTGTGCCCTGTACACCAAGGTCTAGGTCATCAATATATATCAGGAAAAGCAAGGGTCCCAACACTGACCCCTGGGGAACTCCACTATAAACCTTCCTACAGCCTGAAAAACATCCATTAACCGCTACTGTTTGTTTCCTGTCGGTCAGTCAATTTCGTATCCATGTAGCTACTGTCCCTTTTATTCCATGAGCTATATGTTTACTCACAAGTCTGTTGTGTGGCACTGTATCAAATGCCTTTTGAAAGTCCATGTACACCAAATCAACTGCATTGCCCTCATCAACCCTCTTTGTTACCTGTTCAGAAAACTCCAGCAAGTTAGTTAAACATGATTTCCCCTTAAGAAATCCATGCTGGCTTTCCTTAATTAACCCGCATTTGTCCACGTGCCTATTAATTTTGTCCCGATTCATTTTTTCCACATGTTTCCCCATCACCAAAGTTAACTGACTGGCCTGTAATTGCTGGGCTTATCTTTACACCCTTTTTTGAACAAGGGTGTAATGTTTGCAATTCTCCAGTCCTCTGGCAGCACCCCCGAGTCTAAGGAAGACTGAAAAATTATGGCCAGTGCCTCTGCAATTTCCACCCTCACTTCCCTCGGTATCCTAAGATGCATCTCATCGGTCCTGGTGCTTTATCCACTAAGTGCTGACAGCCTATCTAATACATCCTCTTTATCAATTTTAAACCCCTCTAGTGTCTGAATTACTTCCTCTTTCAACATTGCCTGGGTTGCATGTTCTTCCTTGGTAAAGACAGGTGCAAAGTATTCATTTCATACCTCAGCAATGCCCTCTGCCTGCCTGTATAAATCCCCTTTCTGGTCCCTAATCGGCCCCATTCCTCCTTTTACTATTTATATGCCTATAGAAAACTTTGGGATTTTCTTTAATGCTAGCTGCCGGTCTCTTTTCATGCTCTCCCTTTGCTTCTCTTATTTGCTTTTTCACTTCCCCTCTGGACCTTCTATATTCAGCCTGGTTCTCGACAGTATTTTCTACCTGGCATCTGTCATAAGCACACTTTTTCTTCTTTATCTTAATCTCCACCTCTTTTGTCATCCAAGGAGCTCTGGATTTGTTTGCCCTACCTTTCCCCTTCAAGGGAACATACCTTGACTGTACCCAAACTATCTCTTTGAAGGTCGCCCATTGTTGAGCTACCAGTTTTCCTGCCAACTTTTGACTCCAATTTATTCGCCCCAGCTCCATTCTTACCCCATTAAAGTTGGCTTTCCTTCAGTTAATTATTCTTAGTCTGGATTGTTTTTTGTCCTTTTTCCATAATCAGCCTAAATCTTATGATACAGTGATCTGTCCCCTAAATGCTTTCCTACTGATACTTGGCCCACCTCATTCCTCAGAACCAGATCTAGCAGTGCCTCCTTTCTCGTTGGACTAGCAACATACTGCTGTCGAAAATGTTCCTGAACGCCCTCTAGGAACTCTTGCCCCTCACTGTCCTTTATACTAACATTATCCCAGTCTATGTTTGGATAATTAAAGTCCCCCATTATAACTGCCCTATAATTTTTGCACCTCTTTAATTTTCTTGCAAATTTGTCCCTCCACGCCTTTCCCACCAGCTGGTGGCCTATAGACAACACTTGAGAAATGTAACTGAGCCTTTTTTGTTCCTTAGCTTTAGTCAAATTGATTCTGTCCTCGACCTCTCTGGGACATCCTTTTTCTCCAGCACTGCAATTCTCTCCTTTTAATACAGCCATCCATCCCCCTTTTTTCCCTTTCCTCGGTTGACGAAAGAGGTGGAGATTAAGATAAAGAAGAAAAAATGTGCTTATAGCAGATGCCAGGTAGAAAATGCTATTGAGAACCAGCTGAATATAGAGTGTCCAGAGGGGTTGGTGGAATATTGTTGGTACAGAATTGCTAGTATAATTTCCTATATTAAGCCATTACATTTTACAGAATAATTTATTGATTGAGCACTTTGATGTGATATGGTACTAGGTAAATTTAGCATAGATTTCATGGTAAATGACTTCAATGCTGTAGCTTTGTTACTGGTATTTTACATCATCATCATTATATGTAGAAAAGAAAGCATAGGTACACAAACTATCCTCCTGGGGAGAGTAGAAGCAGAGCCCTTGACGGGTGGTGTTGGCTTCATGCTGACTCACCAGGGTAGAAGATTGGAATCAAGTCAACTCTCATTCCAAACTCAGTACTTTGATACCTGAGCCAGATTAATCTTCAGAAATTCAAGGCATTGTTGATACAGCCAGGCTGTTGCTGGGTGTGGGATTCTTCTCACAGTACTGAAAGCTAGTGTAATAATGGATAGGGTGGTTCTGGTTGAGCAAGCATTGGAAAATTTAACAGTGCACTGTGGCAGTACCCTCTATGATTTTAGCTGGCTAAACTCCAGAGGTGCCTTTACACACACTGAGCATGCTTAATCCTTTTATGTTGCTAACCTGCACTTAAGCTGTGTGGGCTTAGTTGAGTGAGGTGCACTAGTACAGGGAGAGAGTGTGCACTTTTTATAATTGGGCAAACCTATTTGAATTTCTAACTGGCTCACCAAAAGTACTTGTAAACTGGAAACACAAACACAGATTTTGTAGCTGTAAGTTACTTTTGTTTTGAGAATAAATATATAGAATGAATGTTTTACAAGGGGAAATGTGGCCTAAATTGGAGGGTGGTAGATATTAGATCTTGTAGCAGAGCTTAAAATGGTATATTTTTCGCTATAGAGTCTGAGGATAGTGGCCTGGATATTTTTCACAGCAGCGGAACAGAACTCAGCATTCATTTCACTGACAGCTGCTCACAGACCTTTTGCAGGCTTGTCAATGGAGATTTCCTCTAATCCAGCACAGAGCCCTTTACAGGGAAGCAATGGCATCTGTGAACAGGGCAAACAGCAGCGAGGCTCTTCAACCAATCAGATTGAAGAATCCTCACAGACATGCAGAGTCCAAACCAGGAAGCATAAGGTCGGAAATATAAATTAGATTTAAATAGCATACAGAACGCAAAATAAAGATCAGAAAACACAGGAGAGAGATAGAAGAGACAGACAGAAAAATTAAATATTAATATTTTTAAAATCTCAAGTACTAAATTTCTTAGGGAGTGAGCCTTCACACTTGTAAAGTTGATTTTTTTGAGACAGACAGTTTGTTCAGTAATTATCACTTATTACGCCATTTATAAACTCACTCCTGAATGCATAAGCCCTAGCATTTTCAGCCGTGGTCAAGTACAGCAAGTTCACTGCCATTTCAGTCGTATCAATGACAAGTCTATCAGCAAGGACTGTAACAACACACCAGGTGGGCAAGCAGTGTATCTCTGACAGAAACCTCTGGATTTTTTGCATTTTTGCACATGTGCGTACTTCAGAAGTTGCTGTCTGATTCCATTATAACGGTGAGCGCTGATAGCACCACTGTTGTCCTCATTGCAAATTCTGGGCCAACAATTTTCTTTCTTTTCAAAATTTAAATGTCCAAGTTAAATTTCTTCAAAAATTGTTGATTGCCTGTTACACATTTTATGACAATTTGGGCGAACCCAGTGTCGTGAAACATTTAGATCTTTCGTGTTGAATCTTGAATGGAGCTTAAAATGCAGTAGGAACATAAGAACATAGGAGCAGGAGTAGGCCATTTAGCCCATCGAGCCTGCTCCGCCATTCAATAAGATCATGGCTGATAATTCCGTTCAATGCCTTTTTCCTAAGCTATCCCCTTGTCCCTTTATGTCATTGGTATTTGGAAATCTGTCAATCTCTGGTTTGAACATACTCAATGACTGAGCTTCCACAGCCCTCTGGGGTAGAGAATTCCAAAGATTCACAGCCCTCTGAATAAAGAAATTTCTCCTCCTCCTGCTCCTAAGTGGCTTCCTCCTTATTTTGAAATTGTGTCCTCTCAATCCTCAGGTTTACTACTATTACTGGCAACTTTATAGGTCTTTTCTTTTAATCTTATACAATCCTTAGCTTCCTTTGTTAGCCATGGTTGACTGACTTTTCTTTTTGGGTTTTTCTGCCTTGAAGAAATGTATAGTTACTGTAAACTATGTAATATTGCTTTAAAGACTATCCATTGCCTATGTACTGTCACAGCTTTTAATGCATTTTCCCAATCCATCCCTGCCAATTTGCCACTCATACTTTCATCATTTCCTTAGTTCAAACTTAACACCCTAGCTTCAGATTGAACTACCTCAGAATTTTACACTATGTTTGAAAGTATCATATTATGGTCACTCATCCCAAAAGATTTTTTACAACAAGATTATTAATTAGCCCTTTCTCATTACATAATACTAGATCTAAAATAGCCTGCTCTCTAGTCAGTTCCTCAACATACTGCTCTAAGAAACCATCCCAAATGCATTCCAGAAACCCATCCTCGTTAGGTTTACCCAGTCTATATGCAGATTGAGGTCACGCATGATTACTCTATTACCCATGCTACATGCTTCTCTAATCTCCTGATTAATACCATGCCCCCCACTACCAATGTTTGTTGCCCCTTGCTGTTTCTTAGCTCCACCCAAATAGATTCCATATTTTGTTCTTCCGATCGGAGATCCTCCCTTACTAATGTACTGATCCCATCCCTCCTTATCAGTGCAACATGACCTCCTTTTTTGCCTGTCCTTCCTAAATGTCAAATATCCTTGAATGTTCAGTTCCCAGTCTTGGTTACCCTCTAGCCATGTTTCCATAATGGCAATTAGATCATACCCATTTACCTCTATTTGTGCCTTTAAATCATCTACCTTGTTGCGAATGCTGCATGCATTCAAATGGAGTGCCCTTAACCTGTCTTTTTGACACTGTTCTACATTCTAAACCCAGTTGATGCTCGCCTTTGCTTCACCTGCTTTCTAACGTCGCTTGCTACTTTGCTACTTCCTGTTACCAGCTTTACTTCCTTCCAATTTGAGCTACCCCTCAGGTTCCCATTCCCCTGACAAGCTGCTTTAACACCTCCCCAACAGCACTAGCAATCTCCCGGCAAGGATATTATTCCCAGTCCTGTTAAGATGTAGCCCATCCATCTTGTACAGGTCCCAATGCCTCAGAAATGTGATGCCCTCCCTCCTACACCAATTCTCCAGTCACGTGTTCAATCGATCAATCCCCCCATTCCTATGCTCGCTAGCACGTGGCACTGGGAGTAATCCTGAGATCAATGCTCTTAAGGTCCTGCTTTTTAATTTCCTTCCTAACTCCCTTAAATCTGCTTTCAGGACCTCATCCCTCTTCCTACCTGTGTCATTGATACCAATGTGGACCATGACCTCTGGCTGTTCGCTCTCCCGCAGAAGGATGTCCTGCAGCTGCTCTAGGACATCCTTGACCCTGGCACCAGGGAGGCAACACACCATCCTGGAGTCGTGTTTACTGCCGCAGAAATGCCTGTCTGATACCCTGACTATCAAATCCCCAGTGACTATTGTTCTTCCACTCCTTTTCCTCCCATCCTGTGCAGCTGAGCCACCTATGGTGCCACGGACTTTGCTCTGGCTGCGCTCTCCCGAGGAACCATCGCTCACACCAGTATCCAGAATGGAAAACCAGTTAGCAAGCAAAATAGACTCGGAGGACTCCTGCACTGCCTGCCTGGTTCTCAGACTGCCTGGCGGTCACCTATTCCCTCTCTGTCTGCACGCTCCTAACCTGCAGTGTGACCACTTCCCTAAACATGCTATATCCATGTTGTCCTCCGCCTCGTGGATGCACAACAGTGACTCCAGCTGCCGCTTAAGTACTGAAACCCGGAGCTCAAGCTTCTGCAGCCGGTGACACTTCGTGCAGATGTGTTGATCTAGGACACATGGTGTGTCCATGACTTCCCACATACCACAGAATGTACATTCCACTTGACCGAGCTGACGTGCCATACTGTAACTTTTAAAAACTATTTATTACAATTAGAATAAGTAGAATAACTTACCAGTTACTCACCGATCAGTTTCTTCCCCTGTACCAAAGTAAGAGCCAGCTACTGGAGGCTGAAAAAAAGTCAAAAGAAAGGAGTACCTCCATCACTAAACTCCCTCACTCACCAAACTCCCACTTTACACTTTGTGCACTCAAAGCAGCACTGAGGGATCCCTGCTTTTATATCACATATATAGTGTACCAGTTTCTGCCAGTGAATGTGAAGGAGCGTGCAACTGTTACACTACCCGTTACAGCATGATTCTGTTGTTGTTTTCTTTATATCAAACCATTTGACACATTTTGCATATTGAGCATTTGTTCAAAATGCATAGTAATTATTTGATTACCTTTCAACAGTGAACAACACTTAAATGTTTATTTGGCCATCATTAAAGATTAAAGACATAGCTATGGACTGTGTAAACACAAGACTGTCCAGCTTTATCTATGTTAAACTATCATGAGCCAAGCAGCTGTTAATTGCATACTATTGGGAGGATGGTAAGCATGATGGTAATGGAACCTTTGTTCTGTCTGAGAAGGTTCTATTTTACATTGCACTGCCTATAAGTCTTGCTGAAATGCCAAATGGCAACAGTTAAGGCTCCACATTCATCAAGATGCTTATACCACTTAGTGATCAAATTACGAGTCAGCAATAGACAGTCACAGAGTGAAAATATTTTAGTTGTGGATGACTAAGTTCTGTAACTGTTGTAATTAAAGTTTCAAACTAAAATCATTTTAATAGGAATTTTTTAATGGACAGGTTCTTATATGTATGCAATCAAATCAGTTTGTAATATTACTTTATCAATGTGATGTACTTATTTTGGGGGGTCGTGGCGGGGGGGCGGAAAATGCCTCCGGCAAAAGCCGCCACGGGCCTCAACACCAGGAAGACCTGGCCCGATATTGATGGCGGCAGCGAGGCCTCGTGGCAGCATCTTCCCCCCCACCCCCCCAAAAAATCGCTCAGCGACGGACCCAAAATTTAAATGTTAATTCATTTATTTTAATTAATAAATTAATTACTTGCCTCGCTCCCGCTGTCCGTTCCAGGGTGATATTGGTGCTGGTGCCCGCACCCCTGCGCCTTGGGATACCCATCCAGGTATCCAAGGCGGAACACTGGTGGGGAGGAGGGTGCAGGTAAGTTTCTCCATGCTGAGGTGGGGGAGCGGGGTCAAACTATTTTCATTGGTCCAGGGGTGGTGGGAAGGGGTAGAGTTTAAAGTTGATGAACTTTTGTGGGGGTGGCGGGCGGAGGTCAGGAACACAAGGTAAGTGTTTTGGGGGGGACGGAACGGGCAGGTAATTCTATGCCCATTGCAGGGGATGGAAGAGGGTCAGGATCACTTTATTTCATTTTTCAGAATCATTACTCCTTTAAAAAATTGATTGCAATGTTGGACTAGAAGCCTTTTAAAAATGGTGTTGACACCTGCTCAGTTGTGCCTGATGCCATTGGGAGGTAGGGGGTCCACTTTTGGGTACCTCAATGCCACAGCACTGTTTACTGCAATATATAAGTCGCATCTTTTTTTTGGCAGTGTGCATGTGAAAATTATGGCTGGTTTAGCGCAGGCTGTAAGGCAGCATTTTATTCTAGGATCTACAGACATATATCCGTCAGAGAAAAACTCCAATAGTTTAAATCCCAAGATTAAACTACAACCTTCCACTCATTCTCCCTGATGTTTTATGGTTGTTATTGCTCGATCCTCATTGCAGTGTGACCATTGCGAATTAGAGCTAAAAGGCTGTTGAGTGAAGATTGGATGAAACTGCTTTAATGTTGTATTGAGAAACCTAGGTGAAGGGCCAAATAGTTCAGGACATTATCAAAGTTGAAAAGGTTGGGAGAGAAGACCAGATAAACTGAGCATTCATGGTAAGGTAATACCAAGTATCAGTTCATTTATTAACACTCTTGTCTTTGAATCAAAAGATCTTGAACTCGGGCTCTGCGTGAAGCTCTGAGAGCCTAAGCTAGGCTGCCACTCCAATGCAGTATCAAGGGAATACTAGGTTGTTTGAAGAGCCATCTTTTGGATGAATGGTTAAACAGAGGTCTTGTCTGTTTAGATGGAAGTGGAAGACCATGGACTCTGGTTAATATCCTGGCTAATATTCCTCCTCAACCAACATCAAAAAACTGGTCATCCATTTCAATGTTTTTTGTGGAATCTTGCTGTGCACAGAATTGCAGCCACTGGAGATATGGCCAAAGCAGATAGAAAGGTTCCACAAACAGTAATGAGATAAGTGACTAGGTCATCTGCTTTTGTGGTATTGGTTGAGAGATAAATGTTGGCCAGGGCAAGGGAAGGATTGCCTGGCTTTTCCTGGAATAGTGCTATGGGATCTTTTATGTGCACGTGAACAGGGAGGCGGGTGGATGGGGGGTTCACTATTTAATGCATGATCTGAAAGGAGACAGCTCCAATAGTGCAGCGCTCCCTTGCTCTAGATTGTATGTTCTTGTCTTTGAGTGGGACCTGAACATATGACTTTTTGACTCACAGCTGAGACTGCTACTACAGAACTAAGATGACAGTTGGTTATTTCAGAGATGTTAAGTTTTTACTTTAAAATCATGAACATTTAGTATTTTCTATCTACATGTAATTGTGTTCTGATAAGCTTGATACTAAAAAAAGATTTTTTTTTTAAAGATAATGGCAGTACACTACACAGCAAAAATAAATATAACATTGGAACTCCTCTTACTTCAGTAATTATCTTAACCTTAGTTGGAAAATCTTGAAAATGTTTTACTCCTATAAAAACACTCTCCCGTTTTTGAGACTTGTGCAAAAGGTGATTTGCATTAGGTCGTCACTTTCAGAACAACTGGTTGTTTGACACAAATAGGCTTGGTTCCTATGGGAAAAAATAATTGTTCTATAACAAACGTTGCTTTCCAGGAAAAAAGTGAGGTTGTCCTGTCACTTCAGATATTAATGCCTTCTATTGTTCATAACATACTGATACATTGTAGAAAGGAATTTGAATATACAAAAATATTAAGTAACATAAAATGCATCCTCAACATTTTATGTTGAATTTGGCTGTTATTAGTATAACAGTTCTCTATTGTTTGCTTAATAAGTGTTTCTTTCATGTTGTGTTTGTTTAATTGTGCCACCCTTAGAAAGTGATCACGAGGTGAAAGAAACACTTATTAAGCAAACAATTTCTACAGTCTTCTCCTGATAATTCAGTCAGTTTTTATGCTTATAAGATGGAATTATCTAGTAATTTGAATTAAGCAATGTAACTGGAAAGTTGAATATCAGTGCTTTTAATGTTCTTAATTATCGCATAATTGGAATTAAGCAATTTTGAATTAAGAGGAGTAGACTCTTGAATTCATGAAGCACGAACTGTCAGCATAAAACCATGTCAAATTGGCAAACAAATAATTGTTTCAAGTGCAATTGACTTAATGTGAAGTACGATCTGGTTCTGCATATGTGACCAGCGTATAATCCTGCTTTAGCTCCTATGGTGCTTTCTCCATTAAATATTTTTTGGACGAAGTGAAAGAGTAGGGGGGAACAATTGCTAAACTCCCCTAATTCTGATGTGGGAGTTCTGTTAAGCAACTAATTTTTTGTCCTCTTAAAAAATTATTACAGACTGGGGCAAAATGGCTGGTAAAGACAGGTGAATGCTTAATGCAGGTGAGCATTTATATAGGTTTCACTGTGTATAATAAATAGCAAATCAATTTTAAGGATTCTACTTGAAACTTTTTAATGTCATGTTTGCTTTGTTTTATATATGTTTCCGTTTGTTGCGTGATCTTAAAACATCTATTCTATAAATAAGTTGCAACAGAATCCAATGTCTGATTATACCACTTTAAGATTTAAAAGCCCTGTTTAGTATTCGTCGTAAATGTTCACATAGCCTCAGTTGTGCCTTGTTAATTTGACCAGTTTCATCAGAAATTACATTTTGGATTGCCATTTTTTTCTTCAAACAAGTTTCTGCCACTAAGCATTAGAGCTCCCTGTCGTGGCAGAAGAAATGTTCTACATCCTTGCATTTAATTACAGGAGTACATTACTCTGCAGACTATGTATATCAGGCCTGTATAATGTTAACACCCCGGATTTACTAAAATGTTACAAGTATGCTGCAAATCTTCAGTAAAATTAATGGTGCTACATTTTTTTCAGGGGTTGGGGGTGATCAAAGATGCTATTTATTTATTTCTAAATCCATTGTATTGCCCAGGCCTTATTAATACGTGGTGAAATTTAGTATAGAAAAAAAATGCATTTTGTTTTCATTTGTTTTCTTACAGGATGGCCGGTTAAAGGAACCGATACATAAATTAAAAGAAGCAATCGGGAAAGCAATGCCAAATCAGATGGCAAAGTATCAAGATGACTGCCAGGCTCATAGCCAAGCCAAAATTGCCAAGTATGTGCCATATAGTAATAGTGTATTGTTGTAGCATTCAAAGCCAATTCTCGATCATAAGAATAGGAGTAGGCCATTCAGTCCCTTGAGTCTGTTTGGCCGTTCAGTTAAATCATGGCTGATCTGTATCTTGATTCCCTCTACCTGCTTTGGTTTGTGCCACTTAATTCTCTTGCCTAACAAAACTCTATCATTCTCAGTTTTGAAATTTTCAATTGACTAGCTTTTTTTTGTTTGTGAAGGCTGGGGAAAGAGCTCCAAATTTCCACTACCTTTTATGTGATTGAATGTTTGTTGACATCATCCCCAAAGCTCTAATTTTAAGGTTATGTGCCCTTGTTCTGGACCATGCCCCTAGCCAAGCTGTTCCACTACAGCTACAACACTGGCATCTACCTGACAAAGTGGAAAATTGCCCAGGTATGTCCTGTCCACAAGAAGTAGGACAAATCTAATCCAGCCAATTACCACCCCATCAGCCTACTCTCAATCGTTAGCACTGTCGACGACATCTTCCATCGCTTTTCTATCAAGTGCAACTTACTCAGCAATAACTTGCTCACTGATGCTCAGTTTTGGGTCCACCAGGGGTGTTTGCCTCCATTCCTCATTATAATTTTGGTCCAAACATGGACCAAAAAGCTGATTTCCGGAGGTGAGTTAAGAGCGACTATCCTTGCCATCAAAGCAGCATTTGACCAAGTGTACATCGAGAACCTGAAATAAAAAATAGAAATGTAAACCTGACATAAGGCAGCTGCTTAAGTTCACGGTCCTCCTGTCACATTGAGAGGCTGATGATCTTCCTGACCTTGGGTATAAAATGAGCAAAATGCTTGGATGTAACTTTAACACACAGTCTGCTGGATGTATGAAATGGACCACCAAGAGAGGTAGTGGGTCTTGATAGTATCAGCAAATTTGAGAGAGTCGTCTATAAGTCCCCAGAAGCAAGAATGAGTGGTACTTCAGGTATGACAGCCTGGCATCACACATTTGCTGACGGATTGAAAATTATGAAGAAAACATAATTTCATTTAATATAAAGTCTATTATAAAATCACAAAGGCAAAAACATTCTTTCATTCTTATAAATAAATTTGGTAATGTTTTATTCTGAGCAGGAAAATGTTTTGCTCATTTTAATTTTTTTTATCTTGCGGCTCTAAATACTTTATATTTTAGGCAAATTTATTTTTTTTAAAAAGGCTCTTCAGGTTAAAAAAACATTGCTGACCCACCCCTCCCCCTGTCCTAGGCCCAATCATCTTTAGCTGCTTCATCATAAGGTCAGAAAGGGGCTTGTTCGCTGATGATTACACAGTGTTCATTACCATTTACAACTCCTCAGATGCTGCACGTGGTCAAGGAATACTTCAGTAAGACCTGAACGACATTCAGCCTTGGGCTGATGTGTGAAAGAATGTAAGTGCCAGGCAATGACCATCTCCAACAAGAGAGAATGTAACCATCATCCCTTGACAGTCAACCGTATTACCATCGCTGAAACTGCCACCATCAACATCCTGTGGGTTGCCATTGACCAGAAACTTAACTGGACCAGCCATAAAAATACTGTGGCTACAAGAGCAGCTCAGAGGCTGGGAATTCTGAGTAACTCACTTCCTGACTCCCCAAAGTCTGTCCACCATCTACAAATCAGAAGTGTGATGGAATACTCCTCACTTGTATGGATGAGTGCAGCTCCAACAACACTCAAGAAGCTCGACACCATCCACAAGAAAGTAGCCTGCTTGATTGGCACCCCACCCACTACTGTAAACATTGACTCCCTACACCACTGGTGCACAGTGGCAGCAGTGTATACCATCTATCAGATGCACTCCAACAACTTTCCGAGGCTCCTTTGATAGCACTTTCCAAACCTTCAACCTCTATCACCTAAAGGACAGGGCAGTAGACACGTGGGAGCACCACTACCTGCAAGTTCCCTTCCAAGTCATACACCATCCTGACTCAGAATTAAATCACCGTTCTTTCTCTATCACCATTCAAATCCTGGAATTCCCTCCCTAACAGCACTGCGGGTGTGCTTATACCATGTGGATTATAGTGGTTCAAGAAGGCGGCTCACCACCACTTTCTCAAGGGAAATTAGTGATTGGCAATAACTGCCAGCAATACCCATATCCCGTGAAGGCACTCTTCTTTAAAAACTCCCCCACCAGAGGAAATAGTTTCTCTCTCTTGACTCCTTTGATCATCTTAACTACCTTAATTAGATCACCCCATGGGATAACACCAAGCTGACCCTTAGGACCAAGCTGATGATTTATAAGGCCTGTGTTCTCGGCACTTGCTGTATGGCTGTGAAACATGGGCCACTTACAGCTACCAGGAAAAGAACTCAATAATTTCTATCTTCGCATTATTGGTATATCCTGGCAGGACACAATCACAAATGCAACAGTCCTCTCAAAGGCAGAGCTCCCAAGTGTGTTGGCACTAATCCAGCAGAGGCGGCTTCAGTGGATTGGACATGTCCACAGGATAGGTAGATGGTCGCGTACCCAGGGATCTTCTGTATGGTGAGGTAGCCGGGGCCAGATGACCCGGTGGGGTGCACAAAGCTCTGCTACAAGGATGCTTGCAAGTGTGACATGAAGGCCCTGAATGTCGACTATCGTACCTGGTAGTCACTAGCTGGCAAATGAGGGAAATAGCGATACATCCTGTAGACTGGTGTGCACTACCATGACAACCAGTTGCTCCTGCAGCTTGGCAACCGGCACCAACGTCAAAAACAACAACTCACAGCATCACTTGGCAACTTTCGCGTGCAGCACTTGTGGCAGAACCTGCCTTTCAAGGATTGGTCTTCACAGCCATCAACAAAGCTGCAACAAGAGAAGCCACCCCACCTAAATGGTGTCCATTATCTTTCATAGATGGAAGGATGCCAACCAATCTTCTATACTCGAGAGAATGCAAGCCTAGTCTGTGCAACCTGTCCTCATATTTTAACCCAGGTCTGATTCTGGTGACTCTGCTCTGCACTGCATTCCCTCCAAGGCCAGTGTGTCCTTCCTGATGTGCGGTGCCCAGAACTGAATGTAGTACTCTAAATGGGATCTAACCAGGTCTATATATAATTTTCACCCCTTTGTATTCCAACCCACTTGGGATAAAGCCCAACATTCCATTAGCCTTTTAAATTAATATGATATATAAACAGGAAGTGCTGGCAATACTCAGCAGGTCAGGCAGCATCTGTGGAGAGAGAAGCAGAGTTAATGTTTTAGGTCTGTGACCTTTCATCAGAACTGGCAATGGTTAGAAAAGTATTTGATTTTAAGCAAGTGACAGGGGGCTTGGGGGGTGGTGGTTGGTGGTGGTGAGAGAACAAAAGGGGATGTGTGTGATGGGGCAGAGGGAATGAGAGATTAAATAACAAAGATGTCGCCTTTGTCCCAAGCCAGTTGTGAAGAAAGGTCACAGACCTGAAGCGTTAACTCTGCGTCTCTCTCCCCAGATGCTGCCTGACCTGAGTATTTCCAGCACTTTCTGTTTTTATTTCAGATTTCCAGCATCAGCAGTATTTTGCTTTTATTTTAGCCTTTTAATAAATTTTTATACCTGTCCACTAGCTTTTAATGATTTCCAATAAATTTCAACTTGGATAGTCTGATGTTGCCTTTTGTACTGAGACTAAAATGGTTTTTTTTACAATTTTTCTCCTCTTCCTTTCTTCTATTGGGTCTCCTCGTGCCATAGTCTTTCCACAGCTGAAATTAACTGTGGGGTTTACCATTTTGTGTACAATAAAGAATGGTGTGCATTGGATTTGCAAATTATGTATGTATTACCAAATTCGTTTAAGGTGCTGCCAAGAGTATTCTGCAAACCCTTAAGCAATAATGCAGTAGTAGCTCCAAGTCCCCTTCATGTACCTTACAGCAACAAAGTGTCATTAGCAAAAAACCTTATTTGCTCGGGTAGTGAATGGCATGGAGAAAAATGTGATGCAAAAAAAATCAACTTAAAACCTATCTAATCGTTTTAGTTGCCCATGCAATAAGAATTTTTCTTTGTGTCTGCACAATGTGTTCAGGGGCTATATTAGGGAAATGCTTTTGGTCATTTGCTAGCCAACTATGTACCTGATAGAGTCTGTATCAATCCCGCAATGATGAATTGAAGAAATAAACAATGTTGAGCAATAGTATGTAAAACAGAGAAATTAAGAGCTGACTTACAAACTATGCCACAAATTGAGCGTACTTTTGTTTTATACTAAAGAACTAAAATTTAAAGCAAGAAGTACTTATTTTAACATAACATTGGGTGTTTCGATGTTTCTATTTTGTCACTGTCCCTAAAATCCTCCAAGTAATGAAGCTTTATATCTAATCTGTTCCTACAACATATTTCTGTGACATAAATAGTTTTGTTCAGGATAGGGTAATAAACCCCTTTTCAGGTAGTTGTAAAAATGATATAGTTACTGATCAACATGGCTATTCATTCATTTGCTTGTAGGAAGCATTCATTGGTAGCACCAAGGCACTAATAAGCATTGTCAATCAATTATTGGGTTCTGCTAATCCAGATGAATTGCTGATTCTAACTGATCAATTGGTAAATTTTCAATTTATTTCAAATTTCTGATCTGCAGGATGATGGGTGAAGATAAGGACCAGAAGGAGAGAATGTTCTCTGATGATGAGGATGATGAAGACAAGATGGGAAGAAGAATTGTGGGACCTCGTAAAAAGTTTCACTGGAATGATGAGATCAGGTTTGATATGTTTGTTGTGTCAGACCGCGTAACATTTGTGTCGACAGTATACCTTTTAAGTTCATCTAATTGCGATTTGTGGTGGATTATATCTGTGCTGTACACGTTAACTTAAGTATGGGCAAATGGAATGCCAAGACTGCATGTCAAAACATTCAAATTCGTCTGCTGTTATCGATTCTTTGTAGCTGGAGTCATTAGGAAAAGGATGAATAAGGTTGGTGGTTAGTGGAATAGGTCACTGATAATCAAAATGGAATTGGAGAGCCCTGAAGGATCTCTGTGTTAATGGAATATAGGTCAGAGGATGTATACTTGTCTACAGTACAGACAGAGCAACTTGGGAAGGATCTAAATGCCATGAGCATAGTTTCGGTGGAAGAACTTGTATTGTTTAAGAGTGTTGGACTGTAAAAAGTTGTGAAGGTATCCAAGACAATGAGAAGTAATTCAGCAAAGTGTGAAAGAGTTGAGTTTCAGAGCTATGGAACAGCCAAGTTGAAAACCATATTAGAGGTGATGGATTAGTCCAGAAATTTTAAGGTGGTGGATAATTAGAAAATTAAATAGAGCTTCTGTAATTTTAGAAATTAAGGACTAGAAGGAGACAATGCAAGGCTAATTGGGCAGTTGTTGGAAAAGTAAAAGGATCACCTTTCTTAGCAATATAGCAAATGCATACGAATAAAATTCTAAGGAGCCGGAAAAGTAGACTGGGAGTAACAGATAAGAGATGGCATAGAAACAAATTTGGAGGTACACATCTCTAGAAGATAGAAGAGATGCATGACACCTATTGATGGCAGGATTTGATGGTCCTAGTGGAGATAAAATTGGTCATCTTGGTCATAATGGCAGGACTGAATGGAACAATGACAGGAGGTGCTTCAGTGAGATCAGCAAGTTTAAGAAGAGAAAATAAATTTAAATGTACAATATTAAGCCAATGAGTACTTTTTTAACAAAGATATGTACTGTACTTATAGAAATGGGGACATTTTTTCAAGTCTTGCATTCACTGTATGTTGAGCACTTTCAGGTTATGTATATCATAGATTCATTTCAAATTAAACTGTGTGCAGAAACAAGGGGGTAAATTTTTGTTTTTGCCGCATGGGTGGTAATCTGGTGGAGCAATCGCCTGTCCAGTATAGAGCTCACTCAATTTTTATTCTATTATTCTGAGCTCCGCTGGATTATCACACTTGTGGCAAAGATGAAAATTGCCCCCAATGTGTCTTGACCACATGACCTCAAAATAGCACCCTGTATTGTAGCAGTTAGACATTTCCAATTTTGGGGAGTTTTTTGGCGTGTGATTGCTAAACCGTGCAGAATTATTGGCCATTGTTTGTAGTGAATTCACAAATTAGAAATATGATTGAAGCTGTATAAATCCAATTTGCGATGACCCTTTTCCAGAGGAGGCGCTTTAAATCTGGTCTGGGCGTGAACCTGAAACCAGACCAAAATCTTGGATATGAGACAGCCAAAAACAGTGTCACATTAAGGAAAACTGTAAGATGTTGTGCTTGATTCATGTTTTTTAAGTGTATTCAGCAAACAGAATATGGTGCTATATGTGTAAACAGTTTAGAGGTATGGAATTAATAACCATGTTGTAAATTAGAGGTGACATTTAGACCACCATCCGTTCTAAGGCAACCTCTCCAGATTGTACAACCAAGATGAATGAGTAAGTTAATGTAAACTTTTTACATTTTTAAAACATGTTACTGCCTTTAGATTAAATTTGGCAATAAATTAGCTATATTTAGTGTGCTAAGTCTTGCATATCGAATAATTAGTAACTATTCTATGCAAGCATAGGGATCTTGTGTTTAAGTTGCGCTTGGACCATAAATCCTGATCAGTTGGAGAAAATGGAGTGTGATAGATTTTCTCTTGTACTCTTATGTTCTTCTTGGAACATCAACATACTGTACCACCACCTTTTTACACTTTATTATGTTGTGGTACAGAGACTTGCTATGCAGTGTGGTGAGGACAAAGATGATTTGCTATGAGCAGGAGCGAAACAAGTCCCAGGCTGCAGAGGACTACCTAAAGGCTTTTCTTGAATCCGAGGTGAAACCACTCTGGCCTAAAGGATGGATGCAAGCAAGGTACGTGGCAAAGGAGTGCAAGAAATATATGTTTTAACTAAGATGAAGCATTACCAAGTAAAGTGTTGTTAAATGAAGACTCTGTGCAGAGTGAGAATGAGCATTAATCAGAGGGACCATAGCTTCTGTATAAACTGGTGCCTGCAAGAGTAAAGTGGAGTGACTGTGTGCGCTCTGGACGTCTGTCCTGCTCTGATCCACGAGAGTCCTCTATTTGGACTGGACCTGGAAAGGGAAGAGAGAGGCAAGGGTTAACATTTAGTGACAAGGTGTATCAAAGAGAGATGAGTGAGCTCAAAGCAGGACAGCTTTGTCAGAGTATATATAGGGAGAGATTTCAGTGGAAAAAGAGGGCAAGGCAGCCAGACACCTTGCAGAGTGTGTCCTATAGCCTCATCCGTGGTAATGTTTCTGACTCGCATCCTGTCCACAGTATCTGTTGTAGATTCTTCCAATGGGCAGAGGATATGATTGAATGAATGGTCTCCATCCTCCTGTCAGTTCCTGTTCCCTATTGTTGTGTTACAGCTTGTCTTGAAAGAAACTGTATGTGTTAATGGGCTGATAGGTTGTGAAGATGTGAATGTGGTTGAATAGTATTGATGATGTGTGAAAGATGGCTCAGATTTTTGACGAAGTGAGAGGAGTGATTGTTAGGATAATAGCAGGTGCACAGTGTACCAGGAACAGCAGAAGGTGATTGAAGTGTGCAGCTGTAATTAGAGAACAGTGATCAAGAAAAGAAGCCTTAAGGGAAAAGTTTTACAGGGCTATGGGGAAAGAACAAGGAATGGGATTAATTGGATAGCTCTTTCAAAGAGCTGGCACAGGCACGGTGGGCTGAATGACCACTTGCTGTGCTGTATCACCGAAAAGGCTGCTGGGAGTTAAGACTACAACTGGCCAAGAGAGTAAGAGAGATGTAAGTAGGAGTTTTACTGTAGCAGCTGCATTGTGTTTGTTGAATTTTTTTATGGCATCACAGCCCGATCTTGGTGTAATGCTCTTAGAATTCACCTGTTCCGACACTTTTGACCCCTGTTGCTGTGCGACTTGGTTAGGCACGCTTCTGCCATCAGGAGGATATAGCTGCTGCTTCCCCCGTGTCAGCACCTTCAGTGTAGTGTCAGATAATCACAGACCCTTGATCCAATAGCTCTCTTTAATATTTTTGTCTGTGCAGGGGAAAGGACATCTGGATTTCAATGGTTACATGTACAGTGGTCCTGAGGCACCAATCTCTACTAAAACTAAATGTCAGTTTAGTTCCTAAACCTTTTAGTTGCTTTTCACAGCAGTGCATTTTTCTCAAAGTATAAAATTATATTTTCTGATTTTTTTTTTTAAATAACGCCATGGGAAGAACTAAAAGAAAAAAGTGTAAGCTGCATTAAATATGTCTTCCAAAGAAGGGTCACTGACCCAAAACGTTAACTCTGCTTCTCTTTCCACAGATGCTGCCAGACCTGCTGAGTGATTCTAGCATTTCTTGTTTTTATTTCAGATTTCCAGCATCCGCAGTATTTTGCTTTTATATTAAATATGTCTTAACTGATTTTGGTGTGGTTACAGCAAAGAAGAAAAAATTTGAATATTTAAATCTTAGTTTATGAGCAGATTTACATATGATGGTACCATCTGTGGTGTTCTGCAGTCTTTTTCTTACTCTGTAGTTATAAGTCTGCCTGAAATCCATAAGCAAAATAGAAACTAAGTTCAAAAATACTTTGCAAATCAAATGTCATGCATAAATAGACCCAGTAATATTAACAAGCATACTGTAGTCACCATAACTGCCTTGTGCTTCCAGTCTTGTGATTCATGCAGTTTGTGGCATGCAGTTATCTTTGTATAGCACCAAGCCCTGACCCGTTGTTTCAACAAGGGAGGGACTGGACAAGCCGCTAACTCTGGACGAGCTGACAAAGGCTGTCGAGTCTTTCGAGACGAGTAAAACTCCCGGGAGCGACGGTTTACCGGTCGAGTTGTACTCGGCCCTGTGGGACTGGGTCGGCCCGGACCTGCTGGAAGTATACGAGAGTATGCTCCTGGCCGGCAGCATGTCAGAATCCATGAGAAAAGGCATCATCACCCTCATTTACAAGCAGAAGGGGGAGAGGGCAGAAATCAGAAATTGGCGGCCCATCTCACTGCTTAATGTTGATTACAAGATTCTGTCCAAAGTCATAGCCAGTCGAGTCAAGTCTGCTCTGGAGTTGGTGATTCACCCCGATCAGACCTGTACTGTACCCGGCAGGAAGATCTCTGATAGTCTCGCGCTACTCAGGGATACGATCGCCTACGTACGGGACAGGAGGGTGGACACCTGCCTCATCAGCCTGGACCAGGAGAAGGCTTTTGACAGGATATCGCACACCTATATGATGGACGTGCTTTCCAAAATGGGGTTTGGGGAGGGAATCTGCAATTGGATCCAACTGCTCTACACAAACATCAGTAGCGCAGTGTCAATCAACGGGTGGGAATCTGAAAGTTTCCCGATCAAATCTGGAGTCAGACAGGGCTGTCCTCTCTCCCCGGTCTTGTTTGTTTGCTGTATTGAACCCTTTGCTGAGTCTATTAGGAAGGATGCGAGCATAAGAGGGGTGACAATCCCAGGCAGCGGAGGCACTCAGGTCAAAACCTCCCTGTACATGGATGACGTCGCCGTTTTCTGCTCGGATCCGCTGTCCGTGTGCAGACTGATGAGCATCTGCGACCAGTTCGAACTGGCCTCGGGAGCCAAAGTCAACCACGGCAAGAGCGAGGCCATGTTCTTTGGCAGCTGGGCTGACCGATCCTTTGTCCCCTTCACCGTCAGGTCAGATTGTCTGAAGGTGCTGGGGATATGGTTCGGAAGGGCCGGGGCGTGCACCAAAACATGGGAGGAGCGAGTAGCCAAGGTACGACAAAAGTTGGGCATGTGGGGGCAGCGATCTCTCTCCATTGTGGGTAAGAACCTGGTCATCAGGTGCGAGGCGCTCACGTTGTTGCTCTACGTGGCGCAGGTCTGGCCCATACCCCACTCCTGCGCCGTGGCAGTCACCCGAGCCATTTTCCACTTCGTCTGGGGATGTAAAATGGACCGGGTCCGGAGGGACACGATGTTCAAATCTCTGGACAAGGGCGGGAAAAATGTACCCAACGTGCCCTCATCCTGATGACCACCTTCGTGTGCGGCTGCATCAAGCTGTGTGTAGATCCCCAGTACGCAAACTCCAAGTGTCACTATGTGCTGAGGTTCTATCTGTCCCCGGTGTTGTGAAGGATGGGCCTGGTCACATTGCCGCGGAACGCTCCGTGCAGTTGGGCGGTGCCGTACCACCTATCCTTCGTGGAGCAGTTTCTGCGGGAAAACACCTTTGACCACCGGTCCATCAGGCAGTGGTCTGCACGGAATGTCCTCAAGGCCCTAAGGGAAAAGGAAACGGTGGATCCTGTCGGATGGTTCCCCGAGCAGACCATCAGTCATTTGGCGGAATGCCTCCACCAGAACTTTCAAACAAGCACCAAGACGTAGCTTGGCTGGTGGTGAGAAGGGCCCTCCCCGTCAGATCCTTCATGCACACCCGAAGACTCGCCCCCTCCGCACAGTGCCCCCGCGTTGGCTGTGGTGGGGAAGAGACGGTCGCCCACCTCCTCCTGGAATGTGCCTTTGCAAAGCAGGTGTGGAAAGAGATGCAGTGGTTTTTGTCAAGGTTCATCCCAAGCAGCTCTGTAACACAGGAGTCTGTGCTCTACGGGCTGTTCCCAGGGACGCACACCGAGACAAACATCAACTGCTACTGGAGGACTATCAATTCGGTGAAAGACGCCCTTTGGTCTGCCCGAAACTTGCTGGTCTTCCAGCGCAAAGAGTTGTCCACCACCGAATGTTGCAGACTGGCACATTCCAAGGTCCAGGACTACGTGCTGAGGGACGCACTAAAGCTTGGGGCAGCCGCAGCAAAGGCTCAATGGGGAAAGACCACAGTGTAAGGTTCCCCCACCAAGCTGGACTGAGGGGCTGGATCAATGGGAAACCCCTCGAACTGTATCGTTAATATTCTCAATTGCTGTAAATGTAAAACTGTAATTGACATGACAACTGTGAAACGGAAGGGTTGGGAAGAAACTCATGACAGTATTGAAGGAAACTGATGTCCCTTGCAATGTTTGTATTTTTTGGTGCTGTTTGGAAACTGTTTGGCAATGTAATTTTTACAGATTTTTATGAATAAAGTATATTTTGGAAATAAAAAAAAATATTTCCCTCAAAAATAATCCAGTATCTTTTGAGGTCCTATGACACTTGTCAATTAACAACTTCAAAAGAAGCAGCTACTATACAAGCGTTTTCATAATTTCATGTTTATAATATATGTACCTGTCAAAAGATAGCAGGTGGAAGCGCAGCCTACAAATTATGCTGGTGATATTACAAGCCTTGAGATTAATAATGATTCAGTAAGTTGTTCATCGGCTGAATCTCCCGATAGGGTTCCTGCCTTTATATGCACTGATGCTCATCCAATATCTTCAGTGTGGACACTCGGCTAGAAATGACTTGAAACATAATTTCTGATGATTGCAGCACAGCATGGACTTTGTGCTAGATTGTGGTTAAGTTGTTTTAAAAAAAATTAGTTATGTGTTCTGTGTGGTATAAGAAAATAATAAAGTAGAGCACAACATATTCTGATTGTTTTTCCTCAACAGAACATTGTTCAAAGAAAGCAGGAAGGTACATGCTCATGTCACCTCAATACTGTGAGTATTTGCATCTTCAGTGCTCCTGTGCATTTACTGCACTTTTCTGATACAAGTAGCTTTGAAAATGAGTTAAGTAACCCCTGGCTGTGAGAACCTCCGTTCATATAGCCAGTCCAACATGCGGAAAATTAAAGTTTAAGGCATTAGCATTTTAACACACAAAGACTTTTTAAAGACATTCTGAGGTAGATTTTCATGTTAGTTGCCTGTGCAGTAATCTGGCGGAGTGACTTACCAGTTCTTTATAAAACCTGCCTAATTTTCATTTCATTTTACACCCAGGCAGTGAAGGCAAACAAAAACTACCTTTTGTGCCTTATATTGCAAAACCATCCATGGTCACTCATATGATACCATGACCAATCAGATCCCAGTATTGCTCAGTACAAGCAACATGGCACCATAAATAATTTGGGCATAAGAATTCAAACCATTTTCAGCTGCAGTTTAATCCATTTTTTTCTCTTCCGCTCTCCCTCTCTCCTTTTGTTAAACCTCCATCTTGAGCATTTTACCCACTTTACCAGGCCTCAAGTCTGCTGGGGGTGCATTCTCCTTCCTAGGCTGTCTCTTTCACCCCATTGGAGGTGGTACAGCGAAGGTTCACTAGATTGGCTCCTGGGATGAGAGGGTTGTTCTGTGATGAGTGGCTGTGTAAATTGGGCTAGTACTCTGGAGTTTAGAAGAATGAGCAGTGATCTCATTGAAACAATGAAGATTCTGAAGGGGCTTGACAGGGTAGACACTAAGAGGTTGTTTTCCGCTAGCTGGAGAATCTAGAACATGGGGCACAACTTCAGGATAAGGGTTCGATCATTTAGGGCTGAGATGAGGAGAAATTCCTGCACGCAGAGGATTGTGAATCTTTAGAATTGTCTACCCCAGAGGATTGTGGATGCTCCATCATTGAGCATATTTAAGGCTGAGGTAAATAGATTTTTGATCTCTCGGTATCGAGGATATGGGGAGCAGGCAGAAAAGTGAAATTGAGGCAGAAGGTCAGCCTTTATTTTATTGAATGATGGAGCAGGCTTGAGGGGTTGTGTAGTCTACTTTGCTATGTTCTTCTGGCACTCTAGCTATCCTTCCTCCCTCATGGAAGTATCAAAAACAGGCCTGCTTCCTGCCACTCACCAGGTCTGTTCAGCAGAAATGCAGGCAGAACAAATTTTTTTATTTATTTTTGACTTTGAACAACACCACATGAAATTGATAATTATATTTGGAATTATATTATTGAAATACTGAGATACTGTTCATTGTAGCTGCGTACTAACACTGATTGCATTTTGATTTAGAACGAAGAAGAAAGTCATTGCTGCCCCAAAGACTAAAGTGAAGGTAAGTTGCAATAGGTGTATTGGGGACATGAGTTCAACTGTCAGAGTATTTGATTGGAATACAAATCCTCAGGCATTTGACTTTTTTAATCCAAAATGACTGAATTCTTTTTTTGCAATGATTAAAATGATTGAATTTCTTACTAATAAATGAAAGCATGAAATCATTTAACTCTGGATCTTGTTCCATATTGTGTATGAGCTGGGAAAACTTTACCTTGGCTCCGTATATGGAAATGTATTTCTCAGCATTGCGGTGCTTTACTTTGGCAAACACAAATCCCAGTAAGAATATAGATTATTTAGGAAGTACTTCAAAATTATTAAATTAATATAGTTGTGGTGTTCTGTAACTTCAGTTATAATGGTGAAATTGGCCTTTTGGTGCACTTGCTTAGTCATCTGTCTTAGTTTGGTGAACGTCCTCAGTGTGCAGTACAATAGGCATTTTCTAAGAAAAGACTAATTGTTGCTGGACATCTGAAAGGCCTGATTTAAAAATTGATGCTGAGTGAGGGAAAAAAGGGAAAGTCATAAGTCGACTGCGAAGACTGCAGATGATTGGCTAGAGAAAATGCAGAATGGGTATCCAGACCATGGGATTGGCATGATATTATTTGAAATAATAATCCCTTTTTCATTGGGATATTTTTGGAGGCAGGGGAGTGGGGTCGGGGGGAGACTCTAAATAGAATCTGTCATTGTATAAAAATGATAAAACAGCCATATCGAACCATAATCTTTAGTGCCCTGAACAGCTCAAATGGGGGATGTGGAAATGGAAGTACAAAGCACCCTTTGTACAGCAGGGGATTGCTTTGTTCTTCAGATATGGCATTGAAAAAATACTGAGTTTTTGTTTGTTTGAATTGTTCTAAAATGCAATTGTTTTGTAACTGTAACATATAATTTTTACAGCAGTTTTGCAAAGATACAAAATATGAGTTACTAATCCACCAACACAAGTCACATGCTAAACCAAGCTCTTGCATGGGCAAACCTCTTTTTTTTTTCATGTACTGCAATATCCAATCTCTAGCAAATGGCGAATAAAGTACCGTTTCTTCTCTACAAGTTTAAAATAATGCTCCGTTTTAGAAATAAATACAATTAAAGGGAGTAAATAGTAAAAAGAAAAATAGTTTGACAAAATACATTTACAGAATGAGGAATGCAATGCAATATAAATCTGACTTTAAAAGGTTTCAACATTAATAAACTTTTCCTCTTTTGCAGGATCAGATGCTCAAGACTGAACGAAAATTGCAGCAAACAAGTACCCCAATTCATTACAGTAACACTGGCTCCATTGTGCAGGGATCATGCACCCCACCTATAACCCCAATAAATGTGCCAGTTTCCTGCAGTGCTGCTCAGAGTTCAAGTAATACGACAACTCCTCAGTCTTTCAGTTTAGACGATTCACTTGATGAAGATCTACCCAATAACCAGCCTTCTCTGGAAGATGTGTCTGTCGCATTAGCTGCTCTCAATGATGCTACAGGAGGCACCAAGAGCTTCAGTCCTTTAGTATCAAATTCATCGAGTGACAAAATAACAGTGGCGGTGTCATCAGAAGAAAGGAAACATGTACAGAAAGTTCCAACTCCCTCTTCTGCTCCATCACCTGCTGCTCAGTCACATTCACCTCTCAATCTTTTAGCTGAGCAGGCATTAGCTTTGGGACAATTGTCTCAGGAAAGGACTTCAGAAAGTACCACTAATCTTATCACTGCCTTTAAAAACCATTCTTCAGCAAACAGCAAAAGTTTCACGGAGACTCTCCAAAACAAGCCGAAGCATCTTGGTTTACAACGTACATCGCAGCCCCAAGTTCAAAGCCAGGTGTCGACGCAGGCTTCAAAACAGTACCATCAGACCACCTCACACCAGAAAAATTTCATGTCATCACCATCTTTTAGCATAAGCAAACTGCATAGCAGTTCTCAGACTAAAGCTGCAAGTCAGTTGCAACAACGGCCATTAATTCAGCATCTGAAAACCTCAACAAAGACTCAGAGTTTCCATTCTGTCTCCTCATCTTTAGCAAGTAATATACAGACTTCTCCCAGTCCTCAAAGAACGCTTGGCGCTTCAATAACTTCTGTCAGTTGTACAACAAAATATAACTCTCCGAGCTCTGCAAATCAGACCTTCAAATCTCCGATGACTGTTGTCACGGCAACAAAACACTCTACCCCTTCCAGTAGCCCTATTCAGAACATATCCAGTGTTCAAACGTCTGTGTCCAGTAGTACTCATTTAAATAGGCAGTCTTCATCTCCAGGACAAGCATTAAATCGGCTGTCATCTAATATAAATGTGAAGAAGCCTTCCATTTCTCAGAAACTAACTCTAGTGGCCCCTCCAGGTGGTAGCAATGGAGATTCAAGTAGTGGGACACAAGGTGTTGCTAAACTGCTAACTTCTTCTCTTAAATCCTCAGCTGTTAATAGTTCCACAGCTACAGGAGCAATGCTGGTGAGTGTAAACAGAAAGGTGTGCGCTTATTTTTCTGAAGTGTCTGCGTATTTTCAGGAATCAGAGAATAGGCAATACTTCACTGTTTTATTCTCGCATTCAAGTCCTATTTTGCTGATATTTTTCCTTAATTCAGGTCATTCGCTAGCCTGTAAGGATCCACCAATTGTCCCAGTGTACAGTTACACCTGCTTTCCATAAGACCATATTCAGTGGTTGGATGAGATTAACCCCTACAGAAGTTTTGTGCTTATATTTGCTAATTTAGATTTTAGGTTCAGAGATACAGCACTGAAACAGGCCCTTCGGCCCACTGAGTCTGTGCCGACCATTAACCACCCATTTATACTAATCCTACACTAAGCCCATATTCCTACCACATCCTCACCTGTCCCTATATTCCCCTACCACCTACCTATACTAGGGGCAATTTATAATGGCCAATTTACCTATCAACCGGCAAGTCTTTTGGCTGTGGGAGGAAACCAGAACACCCGGCGGAAACCCACGCAGACACAGGGAGAACCCAGAATTGAACCCGGGTCGCTGGAGCTGTGAGGCTGTGGTGCTAACCACTGTGCCGCCCCAATATTTTCTGCACTTTTGCCATTTAATGCTATTGCTATAGAGTCGTACAGCATAGAAACAGGCCCTTCGGCCCACCGTGTCCATGCCGGCGGTAATGTCTATCTATACTAATCCCATCTGCCTGCATTAATTCCATATCCCTCTATGCCTTGCTCATTCAGTACCTGTCCAGATGCCTCTTAAATGTCGCTACTGTTCCTGCCTCCACCACCTCCTCAGGCAGCTCATTCCAGATACCCACTATTCTTTGTGTGAAAAATTTACCCCTTTGATCCCCTTTAAACCTCCTCCCTCTCACCTTAATTCTATGCCTTCTAGTTTTAGTCACCCCTACCATGGGAAACAGACTCTGGCTATCTACCCTATCTATGCCTGTCATACCTCTATCATGTCTCCTCTCCACCTCCTTTGCTCCAGGGAAAACAGACCCAGCCTATCAATCTCTTTATAACTCAAGCCCTCCAAACCAGGCAACATCCTTGTGAATCTTTTCTGCACCCTCTCTAGCTTAATCACATCTTTCCTGTAGTGCTGCGACCAGAACTGCACACAGTACTCCAAATGCGGCCTAACCAACGTTATGTACAACTGTAACATGACGTCCCAACTCTTGCCTTCATCGGCCAAGGCATTGAGTACAAGCATGCCATACGCCGCCTTCACCACCCTGTCTACCTGTGTTGCCACTTTCAGGGAACTATGTACTTGCACCCCAAGGTCTCTCTGCTCAAGAACACTCCCCAGGGCCCTGCCATTCACTGTATATGTCCTGCCCTGGTTTAACTTCCCAAAATGCATCACTTCACACTTGTCTGCATTAAATTCCATTTGCCACTCCTTTGCCCACTTTCCCAGTTGATCTATATCCTGTTGTAACCTTAGACAACTTTCTTCACTCTCCACTATACCACCAATTTTGGTGTCATCTGCAAAGGGAATGTACCCCTTACATTCACATCCAAGTCATTAATATATATGACAAACAACAGAGGGCCCAGCACCGATCACTGCGGCACACCACTGGTCCCCGGCCTCCAATCTGAAAAACAGCCCTCCACTACCACCCTCTGCCTCCTATCACCAAGCCAATTTTGTATCCAATTTGCTCGCTCACCCTGGATCCCATGTGTTCGAACCTTCTGGACCAGCCTACCATGTGGGACCTTGTCAAAGGCCTGGCTAAAGTCCATGTAGACAACATCCATCGCCCATCGTCAATCCTCTTGGTCACCTCCTCGGAAAAACTCAATCAAATTCGTGAGACATGATTTCCCACGCACAAAGCCATGCTGACTATCCCTAATCAGACCATGCCTTTCCAGACGCATATAAATCCTGTCTCTCAGAATCCCTTCCAATAACTTTCCCACCACTGATGTAAGACTCACCGGCCTGTAGTTCCCTGGCTTAACCCTGCTGCCATTCTTAAATAAAGGCACAACATTAGCTGTCCTCCAGTCTTCCGGTACCTCACCCGTGGCTAACGATGATACAAAAATCTCTGCCAGGGCACCAGCAATCTCCTCCCTTGCTTCCCATAGCATCCTAGGATACACCTGGTCAGGCCCTGGGGATTTATCCACCTTAATGCGCTTCAAAGCCTCCAACACCACCTCCTTTTATAATGTTGATATGCTCCAGGATATCGGTGTTCCCTCCCTTGAACTCACTAGTTTCCATGACCTTCTTCACGGTAAATACGGATGAGAAATATTCATTTAAGACTTCGCCCATTTCCCGTGGCTCCACACATAGATTGCCACACTGATCCTTAAGAGGACCTACTCTCTCCCTAGCTACCCTTTTACTCTTAATATACTTATAGAATCTTTTAGGATTATCCTTTATCTTCTCTGCCAGGGAAATCTCATGGCCACTTTTCGCCCTCCTAATTTCCTTAAGTGTAGTCCTACATCCCCTATACTCCTCGAGGGACTCGTTCGATCCCAGCTGCCTATACCTGACATATGCCTCCTTCTTTGTCCTGACCAGACCCTCAATATCCCTCATCAACCAAGGTTCCCTAAACTTGCCAGTCTTGCCCTTCCATCTAACAGGAACATGCCGGCCCTGAACTCTTCCTATCTCACTTTTTTTAAAACCTTCCACTTGCCAGACGTCCCTTTTTACCTGTAAACAGCCTCTCCCATTCAACTTTTGAGAGTTCCTGTCTGATGCCATCGAAATTAACCTTCCCCCAATTTAGGACTTCAACCTGAGGACCTATCCTTTTCCATAACTATCTTGAAGCTAATACAGTTATGGTCACTGGTTCCAAAGTGCTCCACCACTGACACATCAACCACCTGCCCAGCCTCATTTCCTAAGATGAGGTCGAGTGTAGCCCCTTCTCTAGTAGGGCCATCCACATACTGCTTCAGAAAACTATCCTGGACACACTTAACAAATTCTTCCCCATCTGATTCCTTAGCATTAAGGCAGTCTCAGTCAATATTAGGGAAGTTAAAATCACCTACTATTACAACCCTATAATTCCTACACCTATCTGTGATTTCCCTACATATATGCTCCTCCACTTCCCTCTGACTATTGGGGCCTATAGTATAATCCCATCAAAGTGATCATCCCTTTATCATTTCTAAATTCTACCCATATTCCCCCCGGGATATCTTCTCTAAGTACTGCCGTGATGTCCTCCCTAATCAATAGTGCAACTCCCCCTCCTCTCTTACCTCCACCTCTGTCACGCCGGAAGGATCGGTACCCCGGAACATTGAGCTGCCAGTCCTGCACATCCCTCAAACCACGTTTCCGTAATAGCTATAATATCACAATCCCATGTACTGATCCATGCTCTGAGTTCATCTGCCTTACCTGTAAGGCTTCTTGCATTAAAGTAAATGCAGTTTAACCTACCAGACCTTCCACGCTCCCTGTCCTGCCCCTGCCCGGCTTGCCTACTGGGCTTTCTTGCTTTAACCTCTACATTTGCCTCAACTATCTCATCTGAGAGACTACTACTTTGGGTCCTGCTCCCCTGCAAGACTAGTTTAAACCCTCCCAAATAGTACCAGCAAACCTCCCCGCAAGGATATTGGTCCCTCTCCAGTTTAGATGCAACCCATCCTTCTTGTACAGGTCACCTCTGCACCAGAAGAGATCCCAATGATCCAAGTAGCTGAAGCCCTCCCGCCTACACCAGCTCTTCAGCCACGCATTCATTTGCTTAATCCTCCTATTCCTACCCTCACTAGCATGTGGCACAGGGAGTAATCCTGAGATTACAACCCAAGAGGTCCTGCTTTTTAACCTTCTGCCTAACTCCCTATATTCACTTTGCAGGACCTCATCTCTCTTCCTGCCTATATCGTTAGTACCAATATGGACCACGATCTCTGGCTGCTCACCCTCCCCTTTCAGAATGTCCTGCAGCCCCTTCGAGACATCCTTGACCCTAGCACCAGGGAGACAACATACCATCCTGGAGTCTCGTTTGTGGCAACAGAAACGCCTATCTGCACCCCTTACGATAGAATCCCTTATCACTATAGCTCGTCCAACCCTTTTCCTCCCCTGCTATGCAGCAGAGCCCTCCGTGGTGCCACGAGCTTGGCATGTTTTCAGTCATTTAATCATTACCAAGCTAAATTGAGATAACCATTTTGAATCACTTTACCTCAGTTCTCTATCTGTATACAACGTCTGACATGATGCTTGACTCAATGCAAAGAAAAAACACTCTTGGTCTTGTGTGGCATGGATTCGGTAGTGGTGTTTCAATTCGATTTTAAAATTCTCATCTGTGTTTTCAAATCCCTCCATGGCCTTATCCCTTGCTATCTCTGTGACCTCCTCCAGCCCTCCAACCCTCAGATATCTGTGCTCTTCCAATTCTGGCCTCTTGCACATCCCCGATTTTAATCACCCCACTGTAGGGGCCATGTCTTCAGCTGCTGAGGCCCTAAGCTCTGGAATTTGTTAATGGTGCAATGAAAATGCGTGTTATTGATCTACCTGAATGAGGCTCAGATACACGTTTAGGATTTTTGTCACATAAAAGTAATAATTAGCTTTGACTTTCAGAATGTTGTTGAATCATGTAAACTAATTAAGCTAAAAAGATACAGAAACTGGTTAGCAGCAAGGTTTTCCTTGGAAACTATTCCTTTTAAAAAGTGCATTTCACAATGAAAAATTAACCTAATATTAGTCCTATAGTCTTGGCCAGTTTTTGGGTTGAGATAAATGAAAAGATACCAAGGAGAATATTGAAATAGATTACCCTCCCAAGTTACATTCTATTCCAGTTCCAAAGAAGGGTCACTGACCCGAAACATTAACTCTGCTTCTCTCTCCACAGATGCTGCCAGACCTGCTGAGTATTTCCAGCATTTCTTGTTTTTATTTCAGATTTCCAGCATCCGCAGTATTTTGCTTTTACATTCTATTTTCTTTTACTCATGCTGGTCTCAACATTTCAGAAGGGTATTCCCTAAACTATGCATTGATAAAGGGTTCTGTAACCAAATGGAGGTTTAGTCTAAAGTTCTTACCTTGGTGAGCTGATTTCCAACCCTTTTTTATTCTTATGATGTGGACAACACTGACAAGGCCACATCTATTGGCCATCCCTAGTTACCCTGAGAAGGTGGTGTTGGGCTTTCATCTTGAATAGTGATTGTGCAACTGAGGGGCTTGTCAGGCCACTTCAGAAAGTATTCACCTATGTAGTATGGTCACATGAAGGGGTTGCAGGTTTCTTCCTGAAGGACGTTGGACCTGGTTGGGTTTGTATAACAAGCAATCAGCTTTCATGGTCACATTTTCCTGGTTCTAGCCTATTACCTGATTTTTTTTTTTAATTCGTTCATGGGGTGTGGTCGTCACTAAGCCCATCTCTAATTGCCCTTAAACAGAGTGGTTTGCTAGGCCATTTCAGAGGGCATTTTAAGAGTCAACCATGTTGCTGTGAGTCTGGAGTCACATGTAGGCCAGACCAGGTAAGGATGGCAGATTTCCTTCCCTAAAGGACATTAGTGAACCAGATGGGTTTTTACAACAATCGACAATGGTTTCATGATCACAATTAGACTGTCTTTTAATACCAGATTTTTATTAATTGAATACAAATTTCACCATCTGCCATGGTGGGATTTGAACCCATGTCCCCGGATTATCCTCTGGATTACTCGTCCAGTGATATTACTACTATGCCACCACCTCCCCCCTCTTGATGGCAGGTTGTGAAGTCAAGTTCAAGAGATTTAAACTGAAGACCATGTGTTTGACCTTGGGCATGATTGGAACCTTTAGGAATCCTGCTTATAATAAGTAAGGTTCCTCAGGCTTCCCTACTTTAAAAATGCTTCACTTTTCTTGTCTTTTCCACAACAACACTGTTGAATTAGCTCACCTGGGCAGTCTTTCCTAACCCCACACTTTCCCCCTGCTGATGATGGTGAAACAGCTTTCTGTATCCAATGTTTTGAGATAAAATTCATGGTGCTGTGAGAAAATTGCAATGAATTCAAGCATCATTGGCAAAATAGGTGAAAACCTTATCCTCTAACCTTAACCAGTGGTTTTGCACTGGTGTGCTGACTTGGGTTACATTAGAGTGCTATCTTGGAAGTTTGGTAACTGAGGATAATTAAGGGTTAATTTTATCTTAAATCTAATCTGTCTTCTATTTAGCAGATTGACTTAATAGTTGCTGTTAGGGTTGGAGAAGGTGAGTTTTAGACCAGCTTTAAACAGGGTTGACTCAGGCTCTGCTTGCAGCTGCACCTTGTTAATTAGAGAATTGGCTTAAACCAGTTTTCAGAGGCTAGAGTCAGTCAGTATAAAAGTGAGCCATCTTACAGTGCTGACTTGGGTTGCATTAGAGTACTATAGTGGAAGTTTGGTAACTGAGGAAGTTCGGTGAGGAGGGAGCGAGGATCTCCTTTCATTTCCTACCTGTCCTCAGTGAGGGGATCCAAGAGCTTCCAAAGAGCACAGCTAGCTGGGAGAAGACTCGGAGGGCGGAGTTCCAGACCGGTGAGTATAAAAAACTTACCTCTGGTTAAAAAAAAACTGAAAGTGACGTCACAGGAAAGCTGTGACCTGATTGGCTGGTAGGAAATTTTTACTGAATTTGAAAATAAAACATTGATAAAAATTGATTAAGACCCTAATTAACTAATAAGTAAAGTAACTAAACCAAAGGGAGGAGATTACTGTATTTAGTTAGCATTTAATATTTATAGTAGGAATCTAGCACTAGGGACCATATAGTTAATTATAACAATTTAGTAGGGATTTAATAAGTATTTTAAATTAATGTATTAATTAGTGCTAGAAATGTCAGTTAGAGGGGTGAGGTGCTTCACCTGTGAGATGTGGGAGGTCCGTGACGCTTCCAGCGTTCCGGACAACTACATCTGCAGGAAGTGCACCCAGTTGCAGCTCCTCACAGACCGCATGGATCGGTTGGAGCGGCAACTGGATGCACTTAGGAGCATGCAGGTGGCAGAAAGCGTCATAGACAGGAGTTTGAGACGTGGTTACACCCAAGGTGCAGGCAGATAGATGGGTGACCACTGGAAGGGGCAGGCAGTCAGTGCAGGAATCCCCTGTGGCTATCCCCCTCTCTATACCGTTTTGGATACTGTTGGGGGGGATGGCCTATCGGGGGAAAACAGCAGCAGCCAGAGCAGTGGCACCACGGCTGGCACTGTTGTTCAGGGAGGGACAAAGCGCAGAAGAGCAATAGTTATAGGGGACTCTATAGTCGGGCACAGATAGGCGCTTCTGTGGATGTGAAAGAGACTCCAGGGTGGTATGTTGCCTCCCTGGTGCCAGGGTCAAGGATGTCTCTGAACGGACGGGACATTCTGAAGGGGGAGGGTGAACAGCCAGAGGTTGTGGTACACGTCGGTACTAGCGACATGAAGGGACCTGTACAAGAAGGACGGGTTGCATCTAAACTGGAGGGGCACAAGTATCCTGGCTGCGAGGTTTGCTAGTGTCACTCGGGAGGGTTTAAACTAGTGTGGCAGGGGGGTGGGAACCAAAGCAGTAGGACAGCAAGTGAAATAAATGAGGGGGAACTTGTAAATAAGGCCAGTAAGACTAAGAGAAAGAGCAGGCAGGGAGATGTTGCGGAGCACAGCGGGACTGGTGGTCTGAAGTGCATTTGTTTCAATGCACGAAGTATAACAGGTAAGGCAGATGAACTTAGAGCTTGGATTAGTACTTGGAACTATGATGTTGCTATTACAGAGACTTGGTTGAGGGAAGGACAGGATTGGCAGCTAAATGTTCCCGGATTTAGAAGCTTCTGGCAGGATAGAGGGGGGTGTAAAAGGGGTGGGGGAGTTGCATTACTGGTTAAGGAGAATATCACAGCTGTACTGCGGGAGGACACCTTGGAGGGGTCATGCAGTGAGGCTATATGGGTGTAGCTCAGGAATAGGAAGGGTGCAGTCATGATGGGGGTTTTCTACAGGCCTCCCAACAGCGGGAGGTAGAGGAGCAGATATGTAGACAGATTTTGGAAAGATGTAAAGGTAACAGGGTTGTAGTGGTGGGTGATTTTAACTTCCCCTATATTGACTGGGACTCACTTAGTGCTAGGGGCTTGGATGGGGCAGAATATGTAAGGAGCATCCAGGAGGGCTTCTTGAAACAGTATGTAGATAGTCCAACTAGGGGTGGGGCCGTACTGGACCTGGTATTGGGGAATGAGCCCGGCCAGGTGGTCGAAGTTTCAGTAGGGGAGCATTTCGGAGCAGTGACCATAATTCCATAAGTTTTAAGGTACTTGTGGATAAGGATGAGTAGTCCTCGGGTGAAGGTGCTAAATTGGGGGAAGGCTAATTATAACAATATTAGGCAGGAACTGAAGAATTTAGATTGGGGGCGGCTGTTTGAGGGTAAATCAACATCTGACATGTGGGAGTCTCTCAAACGTCAGTTGATTAGAATCCAGGACCAGCATGTTCCTGTGAGGAAGCAGGATAAGTTTGGCAAGTTTCGGGAACCTTGGATAACGCGGGATATTGTGAGCCTAGTCAAAAAGAAAAAGGAAGCATTCGTAAGGGCTGAAAGGCTGGGAACAGACGAAGCCCTTGAGGAATATAAAGACAGTAGGAAGGAACTTAAGCAAGGAGTCAGGAGGGCTAAAAGGGGTCATGAACAGTCGTTGGCAAACCGGATTAAGGAAAATCCCAAGGCTTTTTATACGTATATAAAGAGCAAGAGGGTAACTCGGGAAAGGGTTGGCCCGCTCAAGGACAAAGAAGGGAATCTGTGTGGAGCCAGAGGAAATGGGTGAGGTGCTAAATGAATACTTTGCATCAGTATTCACCAAAGAGAAGGACTTGGTGGATGATGAGCCTAGGGAAGGGAGTGTAGATAGTCTCAGTCATCTCATTATAAAAAAAGAGGAGGTGTTGGGTGTCTTGCAAAGCATTAAGGTAGATAAGTCCCCAGGGCCTGATGGGATCTACCCCTAATACTGAGGGAGGCAAGGGAAGAAATTGCTGGGGCCTTGACAGAAATCTTTGTATCCTCATTGGCTACAGGTGCGATCCCAGAGGACTGGAGAATAGCCAATGTTGTTCCTTTGTTTAAGAAGGGTAGCAAGGATAATCCAGGAAATTATAGGCCGGTGAGCCTTACGTCAGTGGTAGGGAAATTATTAGAGAGGATTATTCGGGACAGGATTTTTTCCCATTTGGAAACAAATGAACTTATTAGCGAGAGGCAGCATGGTTTTGTGAAGGGGAGGTCGTGTCTCACTGATTTGATTGAGTTTTTTGAGGAAGTGACAAAGATGATTGATGAAGGAAGGGCAGTGGATGTTATCTATATGGACTTCAGTAAAGCCTTTGACAAGGTCCCTCATGGCAGACTGGTACAAAAGGTGAAGTCACACGGGATCAGAGGTGAGCTGGCAAGATGGATACAGAACTGGCTCAGTCATAGAAGACAGAGGGTAGCAGTGGAAGGGTGCTTTTCTGAATGGAGGGATGTGACTAGTGGTGTTCCGCAGGGATCCCTGCGGGACCTTTGCTGTTTGTAGTATATATAAATTATTTGGAAGAAAATGTTGCTGGTTTGATTAGTAAGTTTGCGGATGACACAAAGGTTGGTGGAGTTGCGGATAATGATGAGGATTGTCAGCGGATACAGCAGGATATAGATCGGTTGGAGACTTGGGCGGAGAAATGGCAGATGGAGTTTAATCTGGACAAATGTGAGGTAATGCATTTTGGAAGGTCTAATGCAGGTGGGAAGTATACAGTAAATGGCAGAACCCTTGGGCGTATTGACAGGCAGAGAGATCTGGGCGTACAGGTCCACAGGTCACTGAAAGTGGCAATGCAGGTGGATAAGGTAGTCAAGAAGGCATACGGCATGCTTGCCTTCATCGGTCGGGGCATAGAGTATAAAAATTGGCAAGTCATGCTGCAGCTGTACAGAACTTTAGTTAGGCCACACTTAGAATATTGCGTGCAATTCTGGTCGCCACACTACCAGAAGGACAAGGAGGCTTTGGAGAGGGTACGGAAGAGGTTTACCAGGATGTTGCCTGGTCTGGAGGGCATTAGCTATGAGGAGAGAACAAAGAAACAAAAGAACAAAGATAATTACAGCACAGGAACAGGCCCTTCGGCCCTCCAAGCCTGCGCCGATCCAGATCCTCTCTCTAAACATGTCGCCTATTTTCTAAGGTTCTGTATCTCTTTTCTTCCTGCCCATTCATGTATCTGTCTAGATACATCTTAAAAGACTCCATCGTGCCCGCATCTACCACCTCCGCTGGCAATGCGTTCCAGGTGCCCACCACCCTCTGCGTAAAGAACTTTCCACGCATATCCCCCCTAAACTTTTCCCCTTTCACTTTGAACTCGTGTCCTCTAGTAATTGAAACCCCCACTCTGGGAAAAAGCCTCTTGCTATCCACCCTGTCTATACCTCTCATGATTTTGTACACCTCAATCAGGTCCCCCCTCAACCTCCGTCTTTCTAATGAAAATAATCCTAATCTGCTCAACCTCTCTTCATAGCTAGCGCCCTCCATACCAGGCAACATCCTGGTGAACCTCCTCTGCACCCTCTCCAAAGCATCCACATCCTTTTGATAATGTGGCGACCAGAACTGTACGCAGTATTCCAAATGTGGCCGAACCAAAGTCCTATACAACTGTAACATGACCTGCCAACTCTTGTACTCAATGCCCCGTCCGATGAAGGAAAGCATGCCGTATGCCTTCTTGACCACTCTATTGACCTGCGTTGCCACCTTCAGGGAACAGTGGACCTGAACACCCAAATCTCTCTGGACATCAATTTTCCCCAGGACTTTTCCATTTACTGTATAGTTCACTCTTGAATTGGATCTTCCAAAATGCATCACCTCGCATTTGCCCTGATTGAACTCCATCTGCCATTTCTCTGCCCAACTCTCCAATCTATCTATATTCTGCTGTATTCTCTGACAGTCCCCTTCACTATCTGCTACTCCACCAATCTTAGTGTCGTCTGCAAATTTGCTAATCAGTCCACCTATACTTTCCTCCAAATCATTTATGTATATCACAAACAACAGTGGTCCCAGCACGGATCCCTGTGGAACACCACTGGTCACACGTCTCCATTTTGAGAAACTCCCTTCTACTGCTACTCTCTGTCTCCTGTTGCCCAGCCAGTTCTTTATCCATCTAGCTAGTACACCTTGGACCCCAAGCGCCTTCACTTTCTCCATCAGCCTGCCATGGGGAACCTTATCAAACGCCTTACTGAAGTCCATGTATATGACATCGACAGCCCTTCCCTCATCAATCAACTTTGTCACTTCCTCAAAGAATTCTATTAAGTTGGTTAGACATGACCTTCCCTGCACAAAACCATGTTGCCTATCACTGATGAGCCCATTTTCTTCCAAATGGGAATAGATCCTATCCCTCAGTATCTTCTCCAGCAGCTTCCCTACCACTGACGTCAGGCTCACCGGTCTATAATTACCTGGATTATCCCTGCTACCCTTCTTAAACAAGGGGACAACATTAGCAATTCTCCAGTCCTCCGGGACCTCACCCGTGTTTAAGGATGCTGCAAAGATATCTGTTAAGGCCCCAGCTATTTCCTCTCTCGCTTCCCTCAGTAACCTGGGATAGATCCCATCCGGACCTGGGGACTTGTCCACCTTAATGCCCTTTAGAATACCCAACACTTCCTCCCTCCTTATGCCGACTTGACCTAGAGTAATCAAACATCTGTTCCTAACCTCAACATCCGTCATGTCCCTCTCCTCGGTGAATACCGATGCAAAGTACTCGTTTAGAATCTCACCCATTTTCTCTGAGTCCAAGCATAACATTCCTCCTTTGTCCTTTAGTGGGCCAATCCTTTCTCTAGTTACCCTCTTTCTCCTTATATATGAATAAAAGGCTTTGGGATTTTCCTTAACCCTGTTTGCTAAAGATATTTCATGACCCCTTTTAGCCCTCTTAATTCCTCGTTTCAGATTGGTCCTACATTCCCGATATTCTTTCAAAGCTTCGTCTTTCATCAGCCGCCTAGACCTTATGTATGCTTCCTTTTTCCTCTTAGCTAGTCTCTCAATTTCACCTGTCATCCATGGTTCCCTAATCTTGCCATTTCTATCCCTCATTTTCACAGGAACATGTCTCTCCTGCACGCTAATCAACCTCTCTTTAAAAGCCTCCCACATATCACATGTGGATTTACCTTCAAACAGCTGCTCCCAATCTACATTTCCCAGCTCCTGCCGAATTTTGGTGTAGTTGGCCTTCCCCCAATTTAGCACTCTCCCTTTTGGACCACTCTCGTCTTTGTCCATGAGTATTTTAAAGCTTACGGAATTGTGATCACTATTCCCAAAGTAGTCCCCTACTGAAACTTCAACAACCTGGCCGGGCTCATTCCCCAACACCAGGTCCAGTATGGCCCCTTCCCGAGTTGGACTATTTACATACTGCTCTAGAAAACCCTCCTGGATGCTCCTTACAAATTCTGCTCCATCTGGACCTCTAACACTAAGCGAATCCCAGTCAATGTTGGGAAAATTAAAATCTCCTATCACCACCACCCTGTTGCTCCTACATCTTTCCATAATCTGTTTACATATTTGTACCTCTATCTCACGCTCGCTGTTGGGAGGCCTGTAGTACAGCCCCAACATTGTTACCGCACCCTTCCTATTTCTGAGTTCTGTCCATATTGCCTCACTGCTCGAGTCCTCCATAGTGCCCTCCTTCAGCACAGCTGTGATATCCTCTTTGACCAGTAATGCAACTCCTCCACCCCTTTTACCTCCCTCTCTATCCCGCCTGAAGCATCGATATCCTGGGATATTTAGTTGCCAATCATGCCCTTCCCTCAACCAAGTCTCAGTAATAGCAATAACATCATACTCCCAGGTACTAATCCAAGCCCTAAGTTCATCTGCCTTACCTACTACACTTCTTGCATTAAAACAAATGCACCTCAGACCACCAGTCCCTTTATATTCATCATCTGCTCCTTGCCTGCTCTTCCCCTTAGTCACACTGACTTCATTATCTAGTTCCTTACAGGCTTTTGTTACTACCTCCTTACTGTCAACTGACCTCAATTGGTTCCCATCCCCCTGCCACATTAGTTTGAGAGGTTGGATAAACTCGGATTGTTTTCACTGGGATGACGGAGGTGGAGGGGCGACATGATAGAGGTTTACAAAGTTATGAGCGGCATGGACAGAGTGGATAGTCAGAAGCTTTTTCCCAGGGTGGAAGACTCAGTTACTAGGGGACATAGGTTTAAGGTGAGAAGGGCAAAGTTTAGAGGGGATGTGCGAGGCAAGTTCTTTACACAGAGGGTGGTGAGTGCCTGGAACTTGCTGCTGGGGGAGGTGGTGGAAGCAGGTACGATAGCGACGTTTAAGAGGCATCTTGACAAATGCATGAATAGGATAGGAATAGAGGGATACGGTCCCCGGAAGTGCAGAAGGTTTTAGTTTAGGCAGGCATCAAGATCGGCGCAGGCTTGGAGGGCCAAATGGCCTGTTCCTGTGCTGTATTGTTTGTTCTTTGTATCAGATTCTACAAAAAGTAGAAGCAATGCCCACGAAACTCTGACAGATTTCCCACAGGTCTGAAAGCAGGCAATGTATTTTAGGAAAGATTGCAGTCTGTGGCTGAGGCACTGTATATACCATAGCGCCTTCAAGAGCTGGATACTTGCTCCTTGTTGGGCACACGGTGCATGCTGATAAGAACATAAGAAATAGAAGCAGGCCATACTACCCTTCAAGCCTGCTGCACGATCTGCTGATCTGCTGCCTCAATTCCACTTTCCTGTCCTATCCCCATATTTCTTGATGTAAGGTCGTTGCTAGGCATCTATTGTCATAATCCTATAGGAGACTAACCAGAATTAAATCCCAATTGGAATTAACAAATACATTCTGGGATAAGTTTGCATTGCAGCAATTAGTCGTTTGAGAGTACAGAACTTGAGTATTGCTGAAAACAGACATCTTGTCAAAGTTTTTTGTCTTGCACTCATCAGGACAATTTGCAAGAATGCCAATGTAAGGGAAAGCAACAAATTTATACTGTATGACAAGAGAGTGCTGATTAGTTGGCAAGTGAACTCTGGTAGAGGTGTTGCCATGGAGAACGCACCAGTTTAAGGTGACTGACAGTTAACTGCCACGGTTTATTTGAAATTTAAACCAGGCAGCTTGACTGTGATTGGAATGTACCAGCGAATGGCTATCCCTTATTTTGTTCATCTGGAACAGGTGCAATGTGTGTACATGTTCTTTCTGTCTGCAAAGAACAGGGCCTTGTGTGTTAGTATATGTAGCTTCCAATATGGGCGGCGCAGTGGTTAGCACCGCAGCCTCACAGCTACAGCGACCCGGGTTCAATTCTGGGTACTGCCTGTGTGGAGTTTGCAAGTTCTCCCTGTGTCTGCGTGGGTTTCCTCCGGGTGCTCCGGTTTCCTCCCACATGCCAAAGACTTGCACGTTGATAGGTAAATTGGCCATTATAAATTGCCCCTAGTGTAGGTGGTAGGGAAATATAGGGACAGGTGGGGATGTGGTCGGGATATGGGATTAGTGTAGGATTAGTATAAATGGGTGGTTGATGGTCGGCACAGACTCGGTGGGCCGAAGGGCCTGTTTCAGTGCTGTATCACTGTCAAATGTCAAGTGTCAATATGCGCAAATGCGCCACACTGCGAGCTTGACTGACAATCTTAAATTGGTTGTCAGCATAATTCTTAGCACACTGCGGATTATTTAGCAAATATTGTCCAGTCGCAAAATCACATCTAATGTTGGACATTGTGTTTTGATTTTTGCAAGCATGGGCTGGTTGGGTACAGTCTGTACCTTCCCCGTTGCGAACAGCGGAAGGGACATGCTGTTTGATACAATCCGCCAGTCTTTGGGACGTATGGCCTATATACCTAGCATCACAGTGGCTTTGAAATTTATATACCACATTACTCATTTGTGTGATAGGCAGAACGTCTTTTTGGCACCCTTCTGCTGTACTGTCTGAGACAAACTAATATGTAACATAGCCGCACTCAAAACTTTCTGGCTACTGAAAGGAAATAGCATTTATTTATTGAGGTACTTCAAAATAGAGACCTGCTAATCAGCGATTTGTTTCAGCTGCTGTTATGCAAAATCAAGTATGGAGTTGTTTTCAAACTGTAAAATATGTAGTATGTAATCCAGGTTAAATGCAGCTTTAATTGAATTCAGATTTTAATTACTGACTTACAGCATTTATGTTGATATTTTCTGTCTTAGTCTCTACAGGCTACCACAGGAGCAGCATTACTTGCCAGCTCTCCATCTTTGAGTCTTCTGTCACCTTCCTTTAATACAGCAAACCAGAAAATAGCTTCAGCAACTCTGAGCCAAGCCTCACTCGGGATGATGCCAGGCATTGTTCCCATGCACTTTACGTTTCCTACGGTTTTAACTTTAGGCTCAGACTCTACGCCAAAATCCGCTGTATCAACAGATGCAATAGTCACGGGACCTGCCCCAGGGACATTCCACCATGGCCTTGCACATAGTAAGTTGTACATTCTGGAAATTTTGGAGGGTAAATCGGGAGTCCGCCTGGTTTTTAAGATAGCAAACGGCATTATTTTTTGGCAGTAGATAAAAGAGTGAGAGTACAGAAATATTGTTCCCATCAAAATTTGGTGAGCATGTCCAAATGTAAAAAATTATTCTTCTGTTTAAACTTTTGTTACTGTTTTTTGTTTGGGAAATATTATTGTATTGAAGGTAAGTGCTGCTGATCTAATTGAATAAATTAGCTTAGTTGAACCCAGAGGTTTGCTGTTAAAATCAAGTGTTCTTTAGTGATGGTATCATTATTGGTTCCTCTCCTGCAAACTGTTAAAATTAGTAACTCCCCGCCACTTCTCCCCAAAGATATTAACAGTCATCATTATTACATGACATACTCAAATCATTGACAAAATTCTTTTTAGTTATAGTATTTTGTCTTGATACCTCAGCGACATCATCCAAAAACACAGCATCAGGTTCCTGTACAAGTACCTTCTCTTGACCACCTTCCCACGCATTGAGTCCTGTTCACCTATCAGCACTGTGCTTGCTGACCTACATTGGCTCCCGGTTAATCAGTGCCACAATTTTAAAATTCTCATCCTTGTTTTCAAATCCCTCCATGGTCTTGCCCCTGCCTATCTCTGTAATCTCCTCCAGACACACATATCAAGATATCTGCACTGCTTCAATTCTGGCCTTTGAAGCATCCTGGATTTTAATCACTTCACCATTGGTGGTTGTGCCTTCAACTGCCAAGGGTCTATCTGGAATTCTCTCCCTAAATCTCTCGCCTCTCTTGCATCCTTTAAGGCACTCCTTAAAACCTACCTCCTTGACCAATTTGTCCAAATATCTCCTTATGTGGCTTGGTGTGAGATTTTGTTTGACAATATTCCAATGAAGCACCTTGGGAGGTTTTGCTACGTTAAAGCTGCTATATAAATGCAAGTTGTTGTTGGAGATCATACAGTATTTAAACCTATTGTAATAAAACTAATAAGCAGAAATACTCAGATTTGGATGTTCATGAAAGGAAAAATATTGCAAATTGATCGTTCCACCCAATTCCAAAATGTTTGCTCTACAGACCCATGCGAACATCTTTTCAACATTATAGAGAATACACGTGATTCTGCACTTGCGTGTTAGACTTTTTTTTATTCATTCACGGGATGTAAGCATGCTAGCAAGGCCAATGTTTATTGCCCACTGTAACATTTTTTCTATTTATTCTTTCTTGGAATGTGAGCATCACTGGCAAGGCCAGCATTTGTTGCCATCCCTAATTGCCCTTGAGAAGGTGGTGGTGAGCTTCTTTCTTGAATACTTGCAGTCCATGTGGTTTAGGTACACCCACAGTGCTCTAAGAAGGGAGTTTTAGGATTTTGACCCAGCAACAGGTGAAGGAGCAGCGATATAGTTCCAAATCAGCGTGATGTGTGTCTCGGAGGAGAACTTGCGGGTGGTGGTGTTCCCAAGCACCTGCTGCCCTTGTTCTTCTAGGTGGTAGAGGTCACTGGTTTGGAAGGTGCAGTCGAAGTTGCCTTGGTGAGTTGCTGCAGAGCATCTTGTAGATGGTACACACTGCTGCCACTGTGCGCCAGTGGTGAAGGGAGTGAATGTTGAAGGTGCTTATCAAGCAGGCTGCTTTGTCCTGTGTGGACTGTTTGATTGGAGCCATTTAAAGCCTGGCTACCCGACCCGAACCTGACTAGACCCGAATACATGGATCGGGTTCGGATAGGGTCTATATTCCGAGTCCAGCATTCGGGCTCGTGTCGGGTCGGGCTGGACATTGTTGCCTCAGGGAACTCACAGGATCGGGTGAACAGGATCACAAGTATTACCATTTGGACACGGTGGAGCACAACAACATGTTTGATATTGTTAAATGTATTGGATATTCAGGTCGGGCGCGAAAAGAAATTAAAGGACTCTGGCCCAGGTCGGGTCGGGTTTCAATTTTATACCTGAGCAGGGCTTTAGTGCCATTACTTTCAGTTCTAAACAAATTTTCAATATTACAGTTAGCAACTGCCTGAAATTTGATTGTTATTGTATCCTTCTAAAAAGGAGTGTTTAGTCTCGTACTTAAAGTAGAAATGAAGCTGGGTTGAGCGAGTTGATTTGCCTTCAACGAACTGTACCAGACTCCTGTCTTTCCAGACCATTGACTCCACTGACAATCATTTCTTCATTGCTAATGACTGACAATAAATATTGAACAGTTAGATTGTTTACAGCTTAGTTCATTTTGTTATGCATGTGACCAACAAAATATCATCTATGATCTTTGATCAAAAAATCTATAACAGAACCATTTCAAACTGGTATTTCATCATCTGTAATCTCTTAAAAGTGACTTAGAATTCTGAGTTTTTTTTTTCAATTGTTTATCATATAAACTAATGATCCCTCATTTGCTCACAGGTAAGTTATGGCCCAGGGTATGGCTGTGTTTTTGAGCCGCTAACCTGAGCTGTCACTATAGGTCCACTGTTTGTCATTATTGTATGCAATCTAGAAGCTGCTTGTAAATTGTTGAGGTCAATCAGAGGGAGGGAAATCATAACTGCTTGTAGATTTTGGTACCAGGCAGAAGACCTTATCACAGCATATGTGGCTTCCTTCCTTTTTTTTTTAAAAAGAGGTAGCTTCGTACTTGCCACTGGGTGTTGTACTTTGAAGTGTGATGCTAAGGCATTCTGATATACAATTGTAATGTGTTAGTCGCAAATCTGTCATGGCATTGCTTATATTATGTCTGTGAATGTGCTATTCCAAGTACAGGAACATTTTAACGATGTAAAATACAATGCATTATTCTTTTGCTAAAGCGTAGGTATATGTTTCTTTAAGGTTACTGAGTCTGGTCACTGACTTTGATGGCAGTTAAGTAAACTTTGGGTCATTTAGAGGTCAATTAAGAGTCTGTAGATGTTCTGGTACTTAGCACTCCTGCAGAGTTCCTGGATCTGCAAATCCATTGTGGGTGGAGGCACTTCCGGTATAAGCGATGTGCCAGTGTTCATGAGGTGAAGGGAAAGGCCATGGGTAGCGTGCCTTTGGCATGTTGGAGTTGCATTTGTAATGCTTCCATGATGGAAAATCTGGATGATCTTTGCTGGCTTTGGGAAGGGGACCCAGAAAAAGGGTACAGGCTGTCACCTGAGTCAGGGGCTCCATGTAACATTTTAAAAATTAAATTCCATCCCTCATCTTTTGAGGGTCCAGCCTAGGTGTTACTGCGATGGCTCTACTGACTGAGGTATGCGAGTTGCTGACTTAGGGGATGTTTGCCCTCACCCCACCAGCACCTTACATCAATGTCTTTTAGGACAGATAAAGACTCTACCCCTACAATACTATACATAAATCTTTGCCCCTTAGCCAGGCCTGGTGTATCTTGGTCCTCTGCCTCTGGCCATTCTGGTGGACTCTTCTCAAAGTTACAAGATTGGAAGTGTGACTCTATCTCTGTTGCAAAAGTAGGCACAGGAGTTAGCCAGATATGATTAAAACAGCTACTTTTATTCAGCCACAGGATGGTTTCATCATATCCCATTAATTACTGTCAGGTGCATTATCAAATATACAAAAGCCCCAGATATAAACTGTATTTATCAAACCTCGTACCTAAAATAAAATACATGAAGCAGGTTATAGCTCTATTTAAACCATTTTTTTCTAAACATAGCTTTAAGCATTAATATTTTGCCTTTATTTTCTGTCATGGTTGGGGTGTAAATGATATCAAAAATATGAACATTATAATTTTCGTAAAATAGTCATTTAGTAGTACAGAACTTGAGTATTGCTGAAAATAGAGACATGTTGTCGAAGCTTTTTGTCTTGCACTCATCAGGACAATCAGCAAGAATAACCAATCTAAGAGAAAACAACAACTTATACTGCATGAGAAGAGAATGCTGATTGGTTGGCACTTCTCTTGCAGATTGTCCTGATGAGTGCAAGACGAAAAGCTTTGACAACATGTCTCTATTTTCAGCAATACTCCTTTCATAAACTTCCCTTAGCTATAGTATTAGACAGTGTTATTTGTATTAAGAGGGGAAAAAAACTGAAGAGTAAATTAAGCTGTATCTTTCCCAGTTGAAGTATTGTGGCATAACATTTAGTGTTGCTGAAAGGTTTTTCTTAAATAACTTTGTTTAAATTAATGGCTTTCGTTTAAAACTTCCCTCCAAATGTTGTTAGTACAATCCTTCCAGTGTTTAACATTATATCTGTGTTTAAATTTACAGAAGCAAAGGAGACATTTTGTGTGTAATAATTATTCAAAGGTACCAAAATTTCTACACACGAGGTTTAACTAGTGACACATCATTCTGTATATTTGCAAAATAAACAACAGCTTTAATACAGCAAATTGCATCAAGTTGCTATCCATTACTTGAGAATAAATTCCACAGTTTGTTTTATTTTGATGATTTTGCACATACTATAAATACTTCAAACAAGTACTTCCCTGGCAAGCCTAGATGAAAGGTTGAGGTTTACAAACAGCAAGTCATGTCACACTCTATGACAGGCTAGTTGTGCTGTCAATCACAGAAGAATAATTCTAGCAGATACAGATAGCAAGAATGCTGGGAATTGTAGACCACAAACTTGGCACCTTAACTGATGGTGATGGGTCAGGGAATCCCTCTGAGCTTAAATTCAGAGTTTCTCAGAGTGGGACAGGTCTCTGATTAAAAATTAGTAAAGATTGAAAATGTTATTGTGTGAGTACACTTTGTAATATATGTTAATATATGCAGTAGTGATATCTGATATCCTACACAAAAGTGACTAGGAGTTGTCAAGTCTGGAAAAAACTTTATCAAGAAGATCTCTGTGTATGGGAGAGTAAGAAGCTGAAATTGTACTTATTTATATATTGCTCAATATTTTACGTCAGCTGTGGCTCAGTTGGGAGCACTGTCAGAAGGTTGTGGGTTCAAGTTCCACTCCGGAGACTTGAGCACAAATATTTAGGTTGACACTCCATTGCAATATTGAGGGTATGCTGCACGGTCAGAGGTTCCATCTTTTGGATGAGACGTTAAATCGAGGCCCCATCTACACTCTTGGGTAGACGTAAAAGATCCCATGACATTATTTCAAAGAAGAGCAGGGAAGTTATCCCCAGTGTCCTGGCCAATATTTATCCCTCAATTGACATCACTAAAGCAGACTATTTGGTCATTATCATATTGTGGGAGCTTCCTGTGTGCGAATTGGCTGCCACGGCTCCTATATTGCAACAGTGATTACACTTCAGAAAGTGCTTCATTAGCTGTGAACGTTTCACTATTTTAAGCACTTATTGTGGAAATGCAGTGGAGAACAATGAGAAAATAGTTTTAAAGTAACATCCTTAAAATTAGGTATTTTGTTTGGTTGTTGGTGGGTTAATTTGTCCTTTAATGCTTCGCTGCTGTCTTTGTCTCATTTTGAACTGTTTCTCAGCTGCACCTTTGACATTGAACACTCACTGATATACTGTGCAATGCTAATGGCATCAAATCACTTTTTACCATCTTATAAATCAGTGATTGTACTTATTGCAGATGGCTGTGCTGAAATAACTAATCAGTAAATTGCATGCTGTAGTGTTCAAAGCTGTGGCTTTCCATTCTCACCAATCGGCTCTTTGTCTCTCTCTCCTTCCTCTAGGTATTTTTGCTGGCTTACACACAACCCCTCACCATGCAGTGCAGCTTCCACATGCAGTTTTGCCCACCCACATACAACAGTCTCTCCAAGGTAATACAACTTGTGACTCTTCCCACTGTGTATATCCCACCAGGATACTAGATGGCTAATGTAGTATTGTCAAACATGTCAAGTTTCATTTTAATGTTAGTGACACTAAGTTTGTGTACAAAAAGAAACATCTCATTTTTTTCCATTTTTTCTTTCTAAATGTTTGTATTTTTTCTTTTTGTTTCACCAACAGTCTGATTTTGGAGGTTATTTGTCGATATACAGAGAATTTTAAGGTGCAGTGTCTGGCAATTGAGAGATTGTAATTTCAGCTTCAAGATGTTTGTTTTATACTATCTAATATGATTTGTTATCTTGTCTTGCTCTTTGAATTATATTGTATTAGTTGTGACTGACATTCAGTTTCCAAAAAGGAGCTACATTCCTACTTTGTGAATGCTCGCATTAAAATTACAATATTACATTTCGAATAGTGCTGCTGCTATTGCACCAGAACTGCCATTTTGATAGAAAGCTGATGGAGGGAACTGCAGCATATGTTTGTGATTAACCTGCTACCTGAGCCATTTCTTGGGAATGCATGGTTCAGGATGGATACAATGATATCACTATTGTGTCTGTCACTGTACTTAACCAGGAGGTAATTTGCATCGAAGTTTCACACAATGCAAGTTGCATTTCTGTACGTAAATCAACAGGAATCTTAAATACAGTGATGAGACTTGAAAAGAACTGAACAATCTGGATTGTTCCAAGTACTGTTGGACCCAAATCATACGTCAAAGGTCTAGTTACATACCTATTTTTAAATAGCATGTTCAGATAGAACCACTGAGAAACAAAATGAGTAAATTTTAGAGAAATGTCTCCAATTATAAAGATAGTTGGCCCATGAACTGCTTCACCTGAGGGATGTGGCTTCTCCTTTCATTCAACTATATATGTCCTAGTTAGTTTTAATTAGCCTTATATTAAAAAGTCTTAAAAACCACTGTTCTAGCAACAGCACATTTTTTTCTCTAAATTAGTACTTTTACATTTGTAAAGATGATACCAAAGGCTGACAGGACTGCACAGGAGTTGGTACATATGTACTTCATGTCTGGTCTTTTTATAATTCAAAACTAATTGTTTTCACATTTCAGGTATAATTTTAAAATGCAACTGCACTGCTTTTGAAAATGGAAGATTAGCTTCAATGTCCTTTTTTGGGAATATTAAATACCTTTGAATGAACATCATTGCAGGAACTGACTTGCAGGCATTAATGATCTTATTAAGCTTGTTATTCCATCTCAACATGATGGGCTGGATTTTACCATGCCCACGATGTCAGGCTCTGTGGCGTGGGGGGGGGGTCACTGGAATATGTGTCCCATCCAGGGAAAGCCAGCATGATGCTGGTGTTGGGGGAGGGGGGGGGAAGGATTTAAGATTTTCAGTGCGGGGTTGGGGTAACAGGGCTAAATAAACGTAATGGGTGTAGGAGATGGTGGGAAGGAGTGAACTTTAAACTTTGTGCAATGTGGGGAGGGAAAGATCATATTTACAAGGCAAGTGTTTTGGGGGGGAAAAGGCAAATAGTTAATATAATTGTTATTGGGGGGGAGGGGGCGGGAAAAGGTCATTAGAAATTTTTTGTATAAACTTTGGGGGGGGATACTGTTTTAAAACTTCAAATTGACCGGCGGGGCTGGCTGCCCTTTAAAAAGGCAGCTGATGCCATTGCCGGGGACCCCCCCTGCACATGATTGGAAGAGGGGGGCGATGCACCGCCCCGGAGATCGCAGTGGCTCTGTGGCGTGCGGGCTGTCCTTTTTTTGAGCTCGCCACCAAGATCGTGGCGGGCTCTTAAAATCCAGCCCGTTAATTCATCTCCTTGCACTGTTGGGTTACGTATTCTCCAGCATTCGGTCTTCAAATCAAAAATATTCAAGGAAGACACGAGGAAATCGCAGTTGTACTATTCATCTGGTAATGTTGCAGTGCCATCCTCAATGTCCCATACTATCACAATTTTCTGCATTTTTTTTAAAATGGCAGAAGAGGGAGGGTTGTGTTAACAAAACTCCTGCTGCCCTATCAGTTACATGATTTTTGATGTGAGCAGACCACACTTGTTTGGATTGGAGGCGAGAATGTACATGTTTCATTGTTCACACGGAGTGATAGATGTGTTGATTCTCTGCTGGAGTGCAGGTAGGGTTGCTACAGTCTTGAGATAGGGAAGGAAGATTGGCTAGCATTGTCACTTCTGACCCCTATCCAGTCTACCCTGCTGGAGGGAAATGGGTTGTAGATGTTGGATGAAGATAGGGTGTTAGTTATGATGGTGCTGTATGATCAAATAGCCTGCTAATAGTCAATATCTGGCCTCACATGTGAATATTGACACTTGGCCGAATAATGGCAGGGAAACTGCTGCCTGTTGAACTGTACCTCCAGCAAGGTGACGGTGACTTCAGGAGAGGAGAAAGGAAGAGGAAACATTGCAGGAAAAATTAGTGTGTAAAGGAGGAAAAATAGGTCACTATTGCATCTGCCCTTACAGCTGATCTGGAAGGCATGATATGAATTGGATTGGAGGTGTGATTGAATAGCTTTAACAAAAATTAACAGATTTTCTTTGCCTTTGTTTACAGTTAAAGGTAAGTACCAATACTGACGTGCTCAAGGTAATTTAGTTTTTTTGTGCAGTACCAACTGACATAGTTGACATAGAATCTTGAGATTTAGTTTAATTTGAATGAAGCTCTCTTTGTATATAAACCATCCTTTCACCTCTCAAACCAGTGTTTAAATCAATCCAAGAATGCAGACCTCTCCTCTTTGCTTGCTGTAAGGTCCTTTGTGATGAGCTTGAGTGTTCCCAGTCTTGCTGCCACTGAACAACAATCCACAGCCTGTAATGGCCTAATAATTGGGGTTCGAGGAAGGCTGACTGATGTAAGAAATATAAATTCCCCATTTTATTTGAGTGGATGTCCTTCTGAAATTTAGCTTAGGCTATTTTTGACCATTTGGAAGGAGCTATGTTTGTTTGGCTTAGGTCAGGATTAACATTGAGTTTTTTAAAAAATGCTCTGTTTTTAGCACCTCGATGAGCCCAAAATCCACATTCCATCCTTTTTCCGTCCCAAAAAGCCATGCTTAATATTGACAATTACTGATTTTTTTTTTTCCTTTAAATACAGATAGCAACAAAATCCATGGTGAGACTTCCAGCATGCAGCGCAAAATGCAGTGAGCTCCGCACAAAGCACAGTTGAATGAAGCTAATGCTATGGTGGTGCTGCAGTAAACATCAGAGGGAACAGCCAAGCTGTAGGAGCTGCTAAGCTGGATGGCCAACTCTGCATTTGCTCTTGTTTACGGATTGCTTGCACCCTTATGTTTTGGGGGCAAGGACACTTGTTGAAATCTGCTGGGTACCTTTTAAGACTGACAAATGGAAAGGGCTCGTTTCAGCAGCAACTGTACCGGGGCCAAGTGGATAGCTGAAAGACTTCAAATTGGTTTGGTGTATGCTTAGATTCAAAGTGTATAGGAAAGTATCTTCCACTGAATGCCTATGCAAGAACACTTTTAATATTGACGTGGTAGTGATGGTCATTAGAGCAAAATTTTATGCAGTGCATTCCAGAGAATTAAGGCAGCTAGAGTGTTTAGGTTTGTTTCCGTATTCTGCTCTAACCATTAAAAAATAATCCTGTGTTCAGCAGCAGACTTAAAGCTTTTATATTTTCTTCAGGCAACAACATGGAATGTGTACAGACGGAGCAGCATTATCTGAAGCACAGGCACATGATGGTTGTGAGGGGTGAGCCCTAGTGGCTCTTTTTGTGAAGTTGGGGTGAATTCAAACCCATGCAGATTTCAGAATAAACTGGATAGAAATGGTGAAGCTCTGTTTGACATAGCTACCACTCTGCTAGAGTTTTCTGTTTTTAAAAGTGTCCAAGTTCCAGTTAGTGTAGAGTTCTTAAGAGCGCTATGCATTGGATCAAGTAAAAATAAAATAAATTAAATTGCTATTTATTGCCTGTAATGGTGAATTGTTTTCAAGGAGCATTTATACAGTATAATGTTTTGCTCTGTTGGTGCACTGTGAACAGGACCTCAACTCCTGGAGGCACTGTTGTGACCTTCTCATGCTAGTAGAAGAGATGTGTATCTAGCACAAGAAAATGTGGAATATAACAAATCAGAACTGTGATGAGTTAATAAGTGATTCAAGGGGGAAAAAACTAGTATGAAAGAATTTGCTTTAAGTACCTATATTAACCACCTCAGTTGCAACTTGGTAGCGACTAGTGCTGATCAGCTTGGCCTGGTATCCAGCAGTTTTTTAAAAAAAAAGAAAGCCATTAATCTCAGTCTTGTACTCTTACAGCTCCTCATGTAATTGTGAACCCAGGAATGAAGATGGGCTCATGGCCTTTGGGTTTGGCCCCTGACAAATATCATATAGTTGTTTGTAATGAAAACTATATACAGTATTGTAAAAGATACTGGTGGTAAGAGTAATACAATTGCAGTGCCTTTCCTTGTAGTGGAGAAGATGGAAAGTATGTGCTGAGATTTCATGTATTCTTAATCCCTGTACGACACTAACCTTTATAGAAAAAAGGAAAATAAACTACAGGATTTGGGAAGTGATTTTTAAAATAAAATTCACCTGTGGTTCATAATTTGGCACAATCTAGTTGATTAATGAGAACCATGTCGGCAGAGAAGCCAAAGATTTTTTTTCATGCAAGATGACATAAGCTTGTGGGCAGATAGTTTGAAAGAGTTTTTTTGACATTTTCACAAGATTTTTAAACAAAATTACATTTCATTTCTGGAGTGCTCCAGTCATATTTGATACTATGGGTGACTCACAGGCATGATGTATATTCTACAGAAACTCAGGACTTGAAAATTGCTGGATCTGATTTTGTGTTAATGAAGTTTAGCTCTACTTGAAATTGTATAATCATTCTCAAACTCTGTAAATTGTGATGTACTAGTAAGTTCAATTTGTTTTAATTAAAATAGATATTACTTTGAATGATGGTGCTTCATTGTATATTGTTTTATTCGAGACTTGTATATGTATTTGCTGCAGGACAAGAAGTTGGTTGTTTCTGTTGCACACGGACATGTCAATAAACTAGAAAATTTTGGAGAAATGGTGGTCAATGCTATTGTCTTTATTCCCACAAAGAATATTTCTTATTACACTATTGAAAATAGTTTATTTCAACAGCCTTTAAGAGTACATTGTCATAATTTATCCAGTCATTTCCATTTGTTCCCCATTTATAAACCCTTTTATTTAAAAAAGTACAAATTTAGATGTAACCAAATGCTCATCTGCTTTCCCTAGAGATTTTTGAAATATTCTAGGTTAAACAATACAAAGCAGATTATTGAATGGTTAAATGACTGACAGTTTGAGCTTTTCCAGATTAGTTGCTTAAAATAAATCACTAGAGAGGACATGTAGAAAATCAGTCTATCTTGAACTACTTAGGAACAGGAGTAGACCATGTAACCCCTCGAGCCTATTCCGCCATTCAGAGAGATCATGGTTGATCTGCGAACTAACTCCATATACCCACCTTTGCCCCATATTCCTTAATACCTTTGGTCAACAAAAATCTTATCAATCTCAAATTTGAAATTAACAATTGATTGAGCATCAGCTGCTGTTTTGTGAAACATTTCCTAGCTTCTACCATCCTTTGCATGTAGAAGTGATCCTTAATTTTACTCCCAAAAGGTCTGGTTCTAATTTTTAGATTATGCCTCTAGTCCTTGACTCCTCAACCAACAGAACTAGTTTCTCCAGTTTAACCTATCTGTTGCCCTTAATATCTTGAAAAATTCAGTTAAATCACCTTCTAAATTCCAGGGAATGCAACCCTAGTTCATGTAGTCTCTCCTTGTTATTTAACCCTTGGAGTCCAGGTATCATTCTGGTAAATCTATGCTGCTGAGGACAATATATGCTTTCTAAGGTGTGGTGTCCCGAACTGTTCACAGTACTCTAGGTGTAATCTAATCAAGCTATTATGTATAGCTGAAATGTAACTTCTACTGCTTGTATTCTAGTCTTCGAGATGTAAAGGCCAGCACTCTTATTAACCTTTTTTGATTATTTTCTGTACCAGTTCATGACATTTTAATGATCTATGTACCTGGACCCCACCCACTAGTCTCTTTGGACTTCCACTGTTTCTCGCTTTTCACCTTTTTTAGGTCCAAAGTGGATGACCACTTATTGATACAAGCTCTGCTCGTGGTAAAAGGCACTTTTCACCCAAATCGAATTTATTTCCATGGAAACCCTTAAGCTCAATCAAATGGTTAAGTTCAGTTTTTAACATTTCTAGACCCCTTGATTTATTTCCTTTAAAATGTCAGCTGTTCAGTGTTGATGACAGTATTATTGAAATATTAATGAAAATTTACTGGTAAAAATTTTTGTTTGTAGATGCCAAGTTGTTGAAAGGTAGAAAATTCTGAGAGATCTTGGTTAATTATGGGGAAGCAGGGAGGGGCATTCAATTTAACTAATTAAATTCAACCATTGCTCATTAGCATATTTTAATGGCTAGGCCTCATTACCATTTCATTGCAGTTCTGCCCGAACTTGGCCGGATGCACTGCCAGGCTGGCATGAGCAGAAGATCACAGGCAGGTGACTGCAGCCAAGAATCCACAGGAACAGTCTCCAGCAGTTAGATCAGTGGGGGAGGCCCAAGAAGCTCAGATAAATACTTTGTGCACAGTGTCCTTAAAATAATCAACTAAAGTGGATAGTGCTTTTATTTCAGCATACATCTAGAGATCCTCAGTGGCTAAATGTTGGCAATCAAAAAATGAACATAAATAGAGGAAAAGGGGCAGAATAGATGTCTCTTCTCTCTCTGGCCTCCTTGTCTCGAGAGACAATGGGTAAGCGCCTGGAGTGGCTATAAAGGCCAATTCTAGAGTGACAGGCTCTTCCACAGGCACTGCAGATAAAATTGGTTGTCGCGGCTGTTACACAGTTGGCTCTCTTGCGCTTCTGTCTTTTTTCCTGCCAACAGCTAAGTCTCTACGACTCACCACACTTTAGCCCCGCCTTTATGGCTGTCCGCCAGCTCTGCGATCACTGGCAACTGACTCCCACGACTTGTGGTCAATGTCACAGGACTTCATGTCGTGTTTGCAGACGTCTTTAAAGTGGAGACATGGACGGCCGGTTGGCCTGATACCAGTGACTAGCTCGCTGTACAATGCGTCCTTGGGAATCCGGCCATCTTCCATGTGGCTCACATGGCCAAGTCATCTAAGCGCCGCTGGCTCAGTAGGGTGTATATGCTGGGGATGTTGGCCGCCTCGAGGTCTGTGTTGGAGATACGGTCCTACCACCTGATGCCAAGGATTCTCCGGAAGCAGCGAAGATGGAATGAATTGAGACATCGCTCTTGGCTGACATACATGTTCAGGCCTCGCTGCCATAGAGCAAGTTACTGAGGACACAGGCTTGATACACTCGGACTAAAAGCAAAATACTGCGGATGCTGGAAATCTGAAACAAAAACAAGAAATGCTGGAGTCACTCAGCAGGTCTGGCAGCATCTGTGGAAAGAGAAGCAGAGTTAACGTTTCGGGTCAGTGACCCTTCTTCGGAACAGTTTTGTGTTCCTTGTCAGTGCACCATTTTCCCACATTCTCTTGGCCAGTCTGGACATAGCAGCGGACGCCTTTCCCATGCGCTTGTTGATTTCTGCATCAAGAGACAGGTTACTGGTGATAATTGAGCCTAGGTAGGTGAACTCTTGAACCACTTCTAGAGCGTGGTCGCCGATATTGATGGATGGAGCATGTCTGACGTCCTGTCCCATGATGTTTGTTTTTTTGAGTCTGATGGTTAGGCCAAATTCGTTGCAGGCAGCCGCAATCCTGTCGATGAGTCTCTGCAGACACACTCCTGTGTGGAATGTTAATGCAGCATCGTCAGCAAGGCGGAGTTCCCTGATTAGGACATTCCGTACTTTGGTCTTCGCTCTTAGACGGGCAAGGTTGAACAACCTGCCATCTGATCTTGTGTGGAGGACAATTTCTTCTTCTGAAGACTTGAACGCATGTGAGTGCGGCAGGGAGAAGAGGATCCCAAACAATGTAGGTGTGAGAACACAGACCTGTTTCATGCCACTCAGGAAAGGGGTCTGATGAGGCACTGCTATGCTGAATTGTGCCTTTCATATTGTCCTGGAATGAGGTGATGATACTTAGCTTTGGTGGACATCCGATCTTTGCTAGTAGTCTGAAGAGACCACGTCTGCTGATGAGGTCAAAGGCTTTGGTGAGATCTATAAAAGCAACATAGAAGGGCATCTAAAATAAAAGCAAAATACTGCGGATGCTGGAAATCTGAAATAAAAACAAGAAATGCTGGAACCACTCAGCAGGTCTGGCAGCATCTGTGGAAAGAGAAGCAGAGTTAACGTTTCGGGTCAGTGACCTTTCTTCGGAACTAGCAAATATTAGAAATGTCAAAGGTTATAAGCAAGTGAGCCGGGGGTGGGGCAAGAGATAACAAAGGAGAAGGTGTAGATTGGACAAGGCCACATAGCTGACCAAAAGGTCATGGAGCAAAGGCAAACAATATGTTAATGGTGTGTTGAAAGACAAAGCATTAGTACAGATAGGTGTTAACGAACTGAAGATTAAGCAGCAGCAAGTACAAACATGAAAAAAAACTGTGGGTAAGCAAACTGAACAAACTACAATGAAATGAAATAAACAAAAGAAAAAAATTGTAAAAAATGTAAAAAAGTAAAAAAAATAACTAAAAATAAAAGTAATATGGGGGCTGTCATGCTCTGAAATTATTGAACTCAATGTTCAGTCCGGCAGACTGTAGTGTGCCTAATCGGAAAATGAGATGCTGTTCCTCGAGCTTGCGTTGATGTTCACTGGAACACTGCATTAAGCCCAGGATAGAGATGTGAGCATAAGCAGGGGGGAAGTGTTGAAATGGCAAGCAACCAGAAGATCAGGGTCCTGCTTGCGGACTGAGCGGAGGTGTTCTGCAAAGCGGTCACCCAGTCTGCGTTTGGTCTCCCCAGTGTAGAGGAGACCACATTGTGAGCAGCGAATACAGTATACTACATTGAAAGAAGTGCAAGTAAATCGCTGGTTCACCTGAAAGGAGTGTGAGGAGAGAGGAAGTAAATGGGCAGGTATTACACCTCCTGCGATTGCAGGGGAAGGTGCCATGGGACAGGGACGAGGTGGTGGGGGTAATGGAGGAGTGGACGATCCCTTCGGAATGCTGACGGGAAGGGAGGGGAAGATGCATTTGGTAGTGGCATCACGCTGGAGGTGGCGGAAATGGCGGAGGATGATCCTCTGAGTATGGAGGCTGATGGGGTGGAAAGTGAGGACAAGGGGAACCCTGTCACGGTTCTGGGAGGGAGCGGAAGGGGTGAGGGTAGAGGTGTGGGAAATGGGCCGGACACGGTTGAGGGCCCTGTCAACAACAGTGGGGGGGAATCCTCGGTTGAGGAAAAAGGTCATATCAGAAGCACCGTCATGGAAGGTGGCATCACCAGAGCAGGGGAAGATTTATTATCGAGTGGCATCTGTTGTTCATGGCATTTCTCCTGTAGCTGGCGAAGGGAGAACAGGATGTCAATGGTGGATCTCTCTGTTCGGAAGTCGCACTGTGCCTCAGGGTAGACACGCTCAGCCAGCTTCTGGAGTCTGTCTAAAACGACTCGAGTGAAGACTTTCCCCACTATGCTGAGCAGGGAGATTCCATGGTAGTTGTTGCAGTCACCGCGGTCACCCTTGTTCTTATAGAGGGTGATAAAGATAAACATAGCTCACAATCAGCAGTAAGTGGCTACAAACTATGCTGTAATTGCTTGCTGTACCTTCATGTTAACTTTGTGATTTGTATACAACGATCTCCAAACCCCTCTGAATACCAACATTTACTAGTTTTTTTTTATTTCCAAAATATACTTTATTCATAAAAATCTGTAAAAATTACATTCCCAAACAGTTTAAAACAGCATCAAGTCAAAGAATACAGACAGTGCAAAGGTGATCAGTTTCCTTCTATACAATCATGAGTTGCCTCACAATCCTTCCATTTCATTGTCATGCCATATACATTTTTACATTTACAGCACACACAATTTCTCCGATACAGTTCTAGGGGTTTCCCATGGATCCAGCCCCTCAGTTCAGCTTGGTGGGGGGACCTTACACTGTGGTCTTTCCCCATTGAGCCTTTGCTGCGGCTGCCCCAAGCTTTAGTGCGTCCCTCAGCACGTAGTCCTGGACCTTGGAATGTGCCAGTCTGCAACATTCGGTGGTGGACAACTCTTTGCGCTGGAAGACCAGCAAGTTTCGGGCAGACCAAAGGGCGTCTTTCACCGAATTGACTAGTCTCTTCTACTTTTTTCTACTAAAAAAAACCTCTGCTTTTTCATTCTCCCTACTTAAATTTGCATTAATTTTGCACCTCCACACATTATACTCCATCTGCCATCTTTTTACTCAATCACTTAACTGGTCTGCATCTCTTTGCACCCTCCTCACAGCTTAATTTTCCACAAATGTTATTGTTAGCAAACTTGGATACATTACAATCAGCACCCTCATCTAAGTCATTGATGTATATTGTAAATAACTGAGACCCAAAGCACTGATCCTTACAGCACTTGATTGGTTGCATCTTGCCATTCTGAAAATGACCCGTTTATTACTACTCTGTTTTGTCTGTTAACCAATCCTCAATCCCATTAGTTTTAATTTGTGCAACAACCAGTTGTGTGACACCTCATTGAATACCTTCTGAAAATCCATATATACCACATCCACTGGTTTTCCTTTATCACCCTGCTAGTTACTCCCTCAAAAAAACTCTAATTTGTCAAACAAGATTTCCCTTTTCAATAAAATTGTGTTGACTCTACCTAATCATAGTGATTTTTCAATAACAGATCATAGCATTTTCCCCACGAATGATGCCAGGCTATCTTGCCTGTATTTCTGTGTTTCCTCTCAGTGGGTTTACATTTGTTACCTTCCAATCCAAGGGGACTGCTCTAGAATCCAGGGAATTCTGGAAGATCAAAACCAATGCATCCACTATCTCTCCAGCCACCTCTTTTAAAACCCTGGGATGTAAGCCATCAGCTTCGGGGGATTTGTTGATTTTTAGTCCCATTAATTCCTCCAAAATACTTTTTCTTTACTAACATTAATTACTTTAAGTTTCTCGCTCTTGTTAGATGCTTGGTGCCTCACAATATCCAGTATGTTCTTGTGTCTTCTATGGTGAAAACAGATACAAAATATTTGTGTAACATCTGTGCCATTTCCTTCTTTCCCTTCCTGTTTCTGCCTCTAAAAGACCTACATTTGCTTTCACTAATCTCTTTCTTTTTTACATACTTGTAAAAGCTCTAGCAATCTGTTTTTATATTTCTTGCTAGTTTACTCTCATTCTATTTTCTTCCTCTTTATTTTGATGCATTTTTGCGAGGCCTTGTGTGCAAATTAGCTGCCGTGTGTCCCAACCTTAAAACCTGACTACATTTCAAACCACTTAAATGGTTGTGAAGCACTTTGGCACATCCTGAAAAGAGCTACGTAAATGCAAATACTTTCAATAACGTTTTTATTTAAAGGCTTTGACCTGTTCCAACAGCCTGGGCTTAAACTTGATATTTTTGCACAGAACTGTGCTTGAGCTGAAGATCGATGCTGCAGTCTGAACATGGGCAGTGTTGTTTCCCAGACTACATTAGTAGCATTTACCTGCTAAATTATGAAATATTTATTTTCAATCTATATTCAAAATTTGAAGAAAAGCTAGAGGGCGGGTTTCAGGTAAAGCATTTTTTTTAAAAGGGCAAGTTCCCCTCCAAGTTGCACACCATCCTGACTTGGAAATATATTGCTATTCCTTTACTGTCGATGGGTCAAAATCCTGAAACTTCCCTCCCTTACAGTACTGTGGGTGTACCAACACCACATGGACAGCAGCAGTTCAAGAAGCCACCACCTTCGAAAGGGAAATTAGGGATGGGTATTAAATGCTGGCCTTGCCAGTGACATTCCCATCCCAGGAATGAAAAAAAAAGCTGAGCATAGGGGGAGAAGTACAAAGCCTAACAGACTGATTACACATCTGTTGTAGCTTTTTGTACATTAAATTGCAAATACATTATGAACATTGGGGACAGGCAGAGTGCGCCAATTACAAACTCAATGTTTTCCGAGTTCTCATGGGAAGTTGCAAACCTTACAGACCTGGTCATTTCCCCCTCACAGTTGTGTCAGGTCCATCTCCTCTCCCTCCCCCCAATGCTGGCAAGTGAAAGGAATCTGCCAGTGAACGAAATCCCATATTCCAGCATTAATCTTGTCGAACCTTAGATTCCCTGTATTCAGTTGTATCTAACTCCAGACTCTTCCCCCAGAGATGCCAGACTAAAGGCTCCAACCACCTTATGCTGCCAAGCCTCTGCAACCCTGGCATAGTACTGCCAAACTCAGGACCCTCAACCCCCATATTGCCAATTTCTAGGACCATCCCTGGTATCACCAAAACCCAGGAGTACTTTCCAGGTGCAGCTGTGGTCTATTCCCCCTCCCCATTACTGTTAAATGCCAGAGTATAGAATTACCTGCTTTCGGTCACTGGGACTCATCTCTGGGTTGTGAAAAACAGGATTTCTGCCCACCATGGAGTTTTAACCTTGATCCCCCCAGCCAATCTTCAGTAATCCGGCATACTCGAATATTGGAAGCAGCTTCCCAGCCCTCCGATGGAGATCCTGCTGAAATTGGGGTGGAGTTTTGCTGTGGCAGGTCTCAAATCTTGCTCATTTCTTACTCAGTTGGAAGATGACTATTATCCTAGCCTTGATGAGCTGGAGCACTAAGCCATTTACTCCAGGCTGTTCTTACGATCTTTAGTTCTATGTTCTATTTTAGTTCTAATTTCTTTTTCTTCTGCAGAATTCCTCAGCACTTATTATTTTCAGCTGGAGCCACATTCTGATTGCCTTGGCGCTTGCTATGAACTTTTTAATACGGTTTTAAATTTAAGGGTAGTAAAACAAAAATGAATCCGAAGAGTGTTAGACGTTTTTCTAGGGAAAAACTCAAGCATGTATATATTGTTAAGTGGGAAATGAATACACAATAGCACTTGTTCATACAGTAACTGTCGCATTTGAATGAACGTAAAAATGAAGGACTCCATTTTATAACCAGAAGTTTTTATTTTATTTCTTTAATATAAATAAACAGATCCCTTTTAATTATTCTATTCCCTGAAAGGAAAGATACCGTAAATGCAAGGTATAGTCAAGTATATGGAATACAATGTAGTGAATTCATGCAATATATATATTATTTTCTCATTCATTTTTTTTTTTAAAAAGGTTATCACCCAAACTTGATCTTACAAAAAGGACAACAAAAATTGCCTGACACTTCCATTCAGTGTAATAAAGTTTTTTAAAAAGCAGAGTTAGACCACAGTTTTCCCTTTCCTAGAATATGAAATTAGGGTTTGGGGCCTTCTGTCAAAACCACTTCTTAGTATATTTTTGTTCTACCCCATTCTCCATATGAAAGCATCTTTGATTCCTAAAACAGAATGAATAAATTTGCTCAAGTTCTTTTCCATTTGCCTTTTGGATCTTGCCGATTCAGCCCATCATTGTTAAATTCTTGAATTATTTGTGGACAAAAATAAATCTATTGTGGAAATGAAGGCTTTTTTTTTTTGGGTATCCAATACAGCAAACACAAATTGTGAAAAAGGTTCTCTGGTGTTGAGCATCATGTAGTAAATCTCCTTTTCTTGATTTGCTTTAACTTTAATGTGTATTGCAAAAGTTAAAGACCCAAAAATTCTTGGGTCAAGACAGGCTGGAAAGTTTGATATCAGTCAAGTGGGGAGATAGAATCTGAAATGGAATATGTCTATGATGAGATTCTGCCCTGGCCTTTTAAATTCCACTAGGGGGGACCACGGTTGAATCGTCTGCCAAATCCCCACTACATCAAAAGCTTCCTTGGGAAATTCTCTTTACATCCTTGAAAGGCCTCATTGGAACTCTCACCATGAAGGTCGTCTGAAAGGCCCCAACCCTTTACTAGACTAAAAGTAACTGAGCTCAGATGGGGCCAATAACCCTGCCTGAAAGCTAAGTGACTCCTTTTGGAGTGAAAACTGTAGACGAGTCATCTCTTCAGTTCTCTTGCACCTTGGGGAACTGCAGAGTTGGCCAACAGTAATCTCGGGGCCAAATTATTGGTAAATATCACACACACTGTTCAACTGTGACACAGGCCAATTTATGATCTCTTTAAATACATTGCTGCATTTAAAACGTCTACAGTGGAGATCAGAAAGAAATGTCGTTTAAGATATAAAAACTTGCAGATAGAAAACAATTCTGAAGTAGTAGTAATAACAGTTTACATTAATATTGGCTTTAATTCAGGTAACTTCCCCTCCCCCCCCCAACCCAAATAAATTCAACAGGTATCATCCAATAGTTCTAATACAGCATTCTTCTGTTTTTAAGTTGGTCTGTAAGTTGATAGCTGTAATCGATTGTGCTATGATCTTTGCATGAAGGAAAAGGCATTAGGAAGACTTGGAGGCGACAGGTAGCAGAAGCAGCCCAGTATCCTCATCAGTAATGGATATATCCAAAGCTTCCTTGTAGTTAATGCGATGTTTGCTAATAGGGTCCACCAGATCTTTCGGGTAAGTGGTCTCATCTTGGAGCTTTTGGGCCATATCATCATCTATTAGACCAGATGATTTTGCTCTGGTTAGTGAATTTTTATCAGATGTGAGAGGGTCAATCAGACCGCCGGTTAAGTATTGTGCTTCTAGATACCGTTCTGCAGCCTCAGGGTAAAGCCAGCCACGTTCTTTAGCCTTAGCAGCTGGAAGCAGTGTCTTGGTTTTAGGGTCTTCAATACCTGTGTAGGCACTCTCTGCATTGGATAGCTTCTGCTCGAGTGTACTATCAATCAGGCCAAGCTCTGCAGCCTTCTTCACACTGTACTTAGTACCGTCATTCACATAGATAATTCCGCCGGTTGCAGCTTGGGCTTCTAGAAGCCTCAGAGCAGTATCTGGGTCGAGGAGATTTCGGTTAGCTGCATTGGTGACAGACATTTTACAATCTGTGTCGACATCAAATATGCCCCCGATTGGCTGCAGTTTTGTTTTAGTTGAAGGGAAGGAGTGCTGTTGGCTAGAACTTGAAGAGATTGATTGATAGTTATCTGCTTTATAGACATTGAAGGAAGCTGGAGAAGGTGAATGATCAGCTGATTGATACTGTGGCTCGTCGGATTTTCCTGACACCAGGACAGCAAATTCTTGGATTGGAATTTCCTTATTCAAATACTGTTTAAATTGTTTCTCGGTAATCTGGCCCCTCTGTAAAGCCTCATCGATGGAATACTTCTCTCCAGATTTTCGATCATGGAGGACTGAGGAAGTGCCAGAAGGACCTTTTACTGTTATCTCCTCCCAGTCACATTCCTGACTTTGAAGGTTGATAAACATGTCCCAGGTGATGAGGCCAAGTCTATATGCCTCCTTTGGAGACATTTCTTTGCCAGTATCTGGATCTATTACTACAATGTGACGTTTTAAACTGTTCTCCCGCTGTTCTCTCTTTATTTTCAATGAGGCTAATTGCTTCTCCAATTTTGCAATTTCATTATCTTTGGATGTTGTTGCCCGTCTTAGGTCATCCAGCTCCCTTTGAAGGGATACAAATCGCGTCTCCATAAGATCGGTGTTACCAGCAGCTGGCGTTGACTTTTCTGACTTGACTTCTTGGGTTTGTTGAATGGTTACCTGTATGTCAGATTGCAGTCTTCTGCATTCATTTACCAGATTTTGGTTTTCCCGCTGCAGTTTAGCGTTCTCCTCTCTCAAATGCTCTATGTCCTTCAGGCCCTTTGCATCTATGAATTCTGACTCTGACATTCTAGCATTCAGGTGGTCAAGTTCATTCTGTAGGTCACGCTTCAGTTTTCCCTCTTCCTCCAAGTTTTTCCGAAGGCGTTCCACTTCCAACTCTGTCTCAGGATCTCTCTCTACTTGAACTTTCTCTGTAACAATATTTTTTTCCTTGACTTTCTTTGTTTCAAGTTCTATCTGTTTGAGTTTTAGGGTCTGAAGATTATTTTCAAGTTCTTTTCGATTTATTTTTTCATCTTCCACATGCAATTTAAGCAGTGAAACTTCTTTTTCTTGGTGAGGATCCTTCTGCAGCACCACCTTTTGCTTAACTGTTACTTTATCTCTGACCTCCTTCTCTTTCTCCTCCATGTCAGTGAGCTTTATTCTTAATCTCTTGACCTCCAGCTCAGCATTACGCCGAGCGTGCCTCTCTACTTCAAGTTCTTGTAGCTGTTCCTCTAAGTCAGCTTTCCGAAACTGTAAAGTTTGGATCTGGGCTTTCAAATTTTCCTTCTGGCTTCTTTCTTGTTCAATTTCGCTTGCCAGTGTAGCACACTCTGCCTTTAAGGTTGGGTCTTGTTCGAGCTTCACAACTTCTTGATGCACCACTTTCTCTCTTACTTGTGCTAGATCCTTCTTCTTCAGTTGGATGTTTTCTTCATTTAATGTTCTCTCTCTCTCTTGTTCCAATTGCTTTTTCTGTTCTTCTACTAGTTTGGCTTTAAGAAATTCCACTTCTTCTTTGGTCTTTGGATTTTCACGGTACTGAAGGACCTCATTGACAATTTCTTTTGTTTGAATTTGAGGTTTACTGTGCTTCAGCATCTCAATCTCTTTTTGTAACTGATTTATTTCTACCTCAGCTCTTTCCACTTGTCGTGATTTGTCCACTACCTCATCCCTTAATCTCTCCAATTCCTGCTCAGTTTCCGGATCAGGTTTGTATTTTATGACTTCTTTTATGTTATCTTTTATCTCAACTTTTGGACCTTTATCTTTTAAATGTGTGATTTCATCGTGGATGCTCTTCAGTTGCTGTTCAGCATCGTTGTACCTTCTCTGCTGCTCAATCAGATCAGTCCTAAGGTTAGCCACCTGAGTTTCAGCATTTGGATCAGGCCGGACAATCTCGCGCACCTTTTCTTGAACAACAGGTTTTGACTTTTCTTCCTCAAGAACCTTGATCCTTTTTGTGAGATCAGTAATCTCTCGATCATGGGAACGTTTTTTGGCCAATTCATCTTCATGTTGACGTCGGAGGTTATTAACCTCCTTCTCCAAATTCACATCTTTCTCCATCTTCAGTACTTCTTTCACCGTCACTTTCTCCTCCTCCTTGGCTTTTTCTCTTTCCAGTCGCATCAGCTTTTCCTGAAGCACTCTTAGCTCCTCCTCTTTCTGCTGCCGTAAGAGACTTTCATGTTGTTTATTGTCCTGGAGACGGTTAAAGTCTGCCTCTAACTGTGGGTCATTTTTTACTTTGAACACCTCTTTCTCTGTGACTTTTTCATGCTCCTTGCTTTTCTCTTCAGTCAAAACATGGAGACGTTTCTGAAGCAGCAAAATGTCACTTTCCTTTGCCGATTTTTGCCTTTTGATCTCTTCAAGCTCCTCCCTGAGTCTCAGTATCTCATTTTCCTGATCCTTGTCCTGTTCAATTCGAAGGACCTCCTTGACCACATATCGCTTTGCAGGGTCTTTCTTCACTTGTTCCAGAGAAAGTAGCTTACGGCGCAAAATCTCCAGCTCATTCTCTAACGTTTTGCTTTGCGTCTGCTCATCTGCTAATGCTTTCTGAACCCTGTGCATCTCCTCATCTAGCTGGGGGTCAGCGATCTTTTTGACAACCTCTTTCTTGACCAATGAGCCTTTGAGCGTTTGACTCTCCAGGACTGAAATTTCTTGCTGTACTTTATTTATTTCCTTCTCCACTTCTTCCCTGTGTTGCATCTCATCTCTCAATTGTTTATCTTGCCTGAAGGAATCATTAGGTGCAGCTGCATAGCTTCTTGATTGAACCTGTTGCTGGATCATTACTGGTTCCATTACTGGTTGCTGTAATGAAAAGAATAGGTCAGCTATGGCTTTTACTGCGTGGATGTTTAGATTGAGTTCAACTTTATGAACTCAAGGCATATTTCACAATGGCCAGAATTTTACATTGGGCGGGAGGCCCTGCCCACCAGCCAAAAAATCGGTGGCGAGCCTGCCTCCCCCAGAACTGGGGAGCCAGGCCAGGTTTTTTTGCTTTCCAGGTCCTTAATTGGTCTTGCTGGGGACTTCCATCTCCTTGAGGCAGGAAGTCCCACCTAATGGAGCTGTCAACCAATCAGTGGGCCAGCACTCTTAGTCCCAGCAACACCACTGGGAGCGGTGGCCATTACTTGGACTACACCCAGCCATTGGGGGCAACTGGAAGAATGACCCCGGAACGCAGGTAAGTTTTCAGGGCCTCAGTGGGGACAATCGGCTGGGCCCCAGCGAGGCAAGAGGGGTTCGTTAGGGATGGGGGAGTCATAGAGAGATACAGCACTGAAACAGGACCATCGGCCCAACGAGTCTGTGCCGACCATCAACCACCCATTTATACTAATCCTACATTAATCCCATTTTCCCTCTCACATCCCCACTTTCCCTCAATTCTCCTACCACCTACTTACACTAGGGGCAATTTTTACAATGGCCAATTTTTCTATCAACCTGCAAGTCTTTGGCATTGGCATGTGGGAGGAAACCAGAGCATCCGGAGGAAACCCACGGGGTCACAGGAAGAACGTGCAAACTCCGCACAGGCAGTACCCAGAACCAAACCCAGGTCGCCGGAGCTGTGAGGCTGCGGTGCTAACCACTGCGCCACTGTGCCCCTCTGTGAGTGTTGTGCGTTGGCAGCAGCCCTCCGTGGGGCACAGGATGCCCAATCAGGATCCCCTCACAGCCCACAAGAAGGCTGCCTGGGTTTACCAGGCGGGGTTCTTGGGGCTTTTGTCATCCGCCCGCCGAGGGTAAAATATCCACGGTGGCGGGTGGAGGCCCTTAAGTGGCAGTTAGTTGGCCATTTAAGGGGCTTGATTCGCCTGGGGTGGGCGGGCCGTGTCTCACTGCCGCCGTCCCACATAAAATTGCAGCGGGCGGGGGTCGGGAATGGCCCCTCACCTCCCACTAAATTTTACGCAGTGGGTCAATAACCAGGGGCATAGATTTAAGGTAAAGGGCAGGAGGTTTAGAGACGATTTGAGGAAAAAAAAATTCACTCAGAGGGTGGTTGGAATCTGGAACGCACTGCCTGAAGAGATGGTAGAGGCAGAAACCCTCACAACTTTTAAGAAGTATTTAGATGAGCACTTGAAACGCCATAGCATACAAGGCTACAGGCCAAGTGCTGGAAAATGGGATTAGAGTAGTTCGGTGCTTGATGGCCGGCACAGACACAATGGGCCGAAAGGTCTGTTTCTGTGCTGTATAACTCTATGACTCTGAGTAATCGATGTATGATAGGAAGCTGTGGATTTTGGCACCATCCATTTGCATTAATCTTTTCCATTTTAAAAATATGGATTACAAGAGGCCATTACCTGTTTCAACAAGCCTTGTGCAAACTCTAAGTTCCGCATCCGCTGGTTGTTCACGGCACTCGCTGCTGCAAATTTGGTGGTTAAAGCAGTTTCCTGTGGGATTGACAACACAATATTATTTTAGTAGTCAGCTATAGAAAGTAATATCTACATTTCAGATACTTAGTAAGTTATAATAAACAGTCCCAATGATATTGCATTCTAGAAGGCGGCTGGCTAGAATGCTAACTTATAAAATATCATCTAAGAGCATAAGAAATAGGAGCTGGAGAAGCCCATTTAGCCCTTCAAGCTTGCTCCACCATTGTGGCACAGTGGCGCAGTGGTTAGCACCGCAGCCTCACAGCTCCAGGGGTCCGGGTTCGATTCCGGGTACTGCCTGTGTGGAGTTTGCAAGTTCTCCCTGTGTCTGCGTGGGTTTTCTCCGGGTGCTCCGGTTTCCTCCCACAAGCCAAAAGACTTGCAGGTTGATAGGTAAATTGGCCATTATAAATTGTCACTAGTATAGGTAGGTGGTAGGGAAATATAGGGACAGGTGGGGATGTTTGGTAGGAATATGGGATTATTGTAGGATTAGTATAAATGGGTGGTTGATGTTCGGCACAGACTCGGTGGGCCGAAGGGCCTGTTTCAGTGCTGTATCTCTAATCTAATCTAATCAACAAGTCACGGCTGATTTTCTACCTCAACTCCACTTTCCTGCACTATCCCCAAAACCCTTAATTCCCAAAAATCTATCGATCTCTGTCCTGACTATACTCAACACTGAACATTCACAGCCTCTGGGGTACAGAATTCCAAAGATTCACAACACTGAGTGAAAAAATCTCTCTTCATCTCAGTCCTAAATGGCCCACCCCTTATTCTAAAACTGTGACCTCATATTCTAGATTCCCCAGCCATATAATGTATATTTAAAAACAATGAGCACATTGTAACACAAAATATCAACTGTATTTAAATAAAAACTGCCTGCTTTCTTCAGACCTGGAGCTGGGAATTCAGAACCTCCTCCCAATCTGTAATTGGTCATAAGGGACAGGCCAAGATAAACTACATAATACTGCCACAAAATAATACATTGTACATTACATAGTACAACACTCTAGTCATTAGTATATGGTTTATAGCATTACAATTTACCATGACCAACACCATGAGAGATTCCCCCGCTTCAACAAAATTGTATGATAGTTGTTAACCCTGTTCACAGTACAGTTTCTCAATTATCTAATCCCAAGAAGTTAACTTGTGTTTCTTCAAGCAGATATCTATCAACGTACAACAAAGCTTTGGTATTGAAACTTGGTGCTTAGTAAAGAATTTACTTAAATCAAATAGGTTACTGTGACGGGAACCATAAAGGGAAGCAATAGGTTCAGGTAAAATGTGACAGTGCCAATGAACTTTCTTTCCCCTCTTTAAAAAGATTTTGAGGGCCTTATGGTTCAAGTACCCTGTTAGTACTACAGTGATCACATTTGTAACAACAAGTACTGGTTAGAATGGAAATGTCAAGGTGGAATCGCAGCCCCAGGCTCAATACTGGGACCACTGCTGCTGTTTTTAATTGACATCAATGACTTGGATTCAGGAACTCAGCGTATACTGGTCACATTTGCAGATAACACCAAATTTGGAGAGGCAGTGGAGTTGAAGGAGGTAGCCTAGAGTTTATAAAATGAGCTAAACAAAATATGCCAGTGTGGTGAACAATGGCAGATGAAGTTAATGCAGGGTGGTGTAAACTCTGCACTTTGAAAGGAGAAATGGACAAGACTCACACTCCATAAATGGTGTTGAAATAGCTGAGGAGCTGGTTGAAAGGGAGCTGGGGTTGTATTTTAAGGTCCCACCATGGATGGGAATGGAGGTAAACGGGGATGAGAATACCAGGCCCAGCCTGCGTGTCAGTTTCCCGATAATTCCTGGTGCCAGCGAGTTTCACCAGCGTGGGTGGAGGGTGGGGAGAGATCCCGCCTGATCTCTTGACAGCGCCAGTCAACACTGTTAAAGAGCTCGTTCAGGGACATATTCTGATTTTGACCAGGGGCGCACAGGCTGCACGTGCTGTCTGGGACAGACCAGGTGATTGGGGGCAGACACACAGCAGGCAGCCTGTCATGGCTGCCCCAGGGAATTACGTGCACCCCATGAAAGGTGAACGGCGTAGAGGGGGACTTGGCAATTGACACACAGTGTCATTGATTCGGCACAGGTTGCGGGGGGAGTGGGCAGCGCTGAGCCAGTGCAAGTGGTTGTCACCCTCCTTGCATTGCAGGTCCATAGAGGAGGGAGCAAGGCTGCCAAACACAATTGGGAGCCACCTGAGCACAAGGAATGCAGTAACTGGCAATGGTGGGGAGGGTACACCAATCTCAGATGCTGGGTCCAGTGATAGTAAGCAGTATGCTCCACAGGAAGGCCCATGCCCCTGGCATCAAGAGGGCAGATGAGAGGAACTAGGGGCAGGAAGGACATGGAGGCCATAACCTCAGCATAGGAACTACTGAAGACAGAACTACCTTGAGATTACCAAGAATCAGTACCGCAGGAGACTGCGACCCTCCAGGCAAATGGTCACAGACGTCTGTGCCCTCATCGCCAAAAACCTCACACCTTGTAGCACTGGTTGCTATGCTAGTAGCCATCAAAGGCATAGTGGCCTTGAACTACTTCACTTCTGGATCCTTCCAAGGATCAGCTGCAGACCTTGGTGACATCTTGCAAATAGCTGCACACCACAATCCTGCAGGTCACTGATGCCCTATTTGCTGGAGCTGGACAGTACATTCAATTCCAGACAGACTCCACTTCGAGGAACAAAGGGTAGTAAGTGTCAGCTCCATCACTGGATTCCCCCAGGTGCAGGGCATCATCAATTGCACCCATTTGAGCCATCAAGGCATCCAGTGACCGCCCGATCAGAATCATCAACCGGAAGGGCTTCTACTCCTTGAATGTTCAGCTAGTCTGTGACCACAACATGAGCTTCCTCCATGTGTGTGCTCGCTTTCCTGACAGCTGCCATGACTCCTTCATCCTCCACCAGTCCAGGCTGCTGCAGCTCAGATACTCTCTCTGTCAGAGGGGCCAAGGCGGTCAATGATCCCTCTGTACTGCAGCATTCTGCAGTTTCTCGCCATTTAAATAATAATCTGTTTTTCTATTCTACCTGCCAAAGTAGACAACCTCACATTTTCCCACATTATACTCCATCTGCCAAGTTTTTTTTATTGGGAAGGCAAATGGAATATTGGCCTTTATTGCAAAGGGGATGGAATATAAAAGTAGGGAAGTCTTGCTACAACTGTACAGAGCACTGGCAAGAGCGCACCTAGAGAAATGTGTACAGTTTTGGTCTCCTTACTTAAGGAGGGATGTACTTCCATTGGAAACAGTTCAGAGAAGGTTCACTAGGCTGACTCCTGGGATGAGAGGTTTGTCTTATGAGGAAAGGTTAAGCAGGCTAGGCTTATACTCATTGGAGTTTAGAAGACTGAGAGGTGATCCTTTTGAAACGCACAAGATTCTGAGGGGGCTTGACAGGGTAAATGCTGAGAGGATGTTTTCATACAAGGGAGAATCTAGAACTAGGGAGCAGAGTTTCAAACTAAGACGTCTCCCAATTAAGATGGAAATTGAGGAGGAATTTCATCTCTAAGGGTTGTTAGTGTTGGAATTCTCTTCCCCAGTGAGCAGTGGAGGCTGGGTCATTGAATATATTCAAGGCTAAGTTAGATGATTTTTGATTGACAAGGGAGTCGAGGGTTATGGGGGGCAGGCAGGAAAGTGGAGTTAAGGCCACAATCAGATCAGCCATGATCTTATTGAATGGCTGGGCAGGCTCAAGGGGCTGAATGGCCTGCTCCTGCTCCTATTTCTTATGTTCTTAAGTGCGTCCACTGAGAAATAAGGGAAAAATTCAAGTGCTGGAGGCGATGCAAGGTGAGAACTCTGGAATCATTTAAGAAGCAGTTAGATGCAGTAATGGGCTGAGGGTATAGGATTCATCTGCAGGGATAAATTAAGCCAAATTGAGCCAAACGGCCTTGTACGCACACTGATACTTCCCACAGTGTTTGCGGCATTTACACAGAGTTTTTGTGCCTTAGTTCATTGACTGTTGAGGAGAGAAAAAAAATCTAGTTCGGGGCAGAAGTATTCAACAGTCTTTTGAGATCATCCAGCCGACCATTGGTATGTTGCACAATTTTCTATTATCACATAACACCATTTTCTATTGATGCTTTTCATTTCAATAGATAGAATCTTACAGATACTAAACACAGCTCTCAAGATTATGCATATGTACTAACCAATTTGAAATAGTTTCAGTTGCCATGCCTGAGAATGAAAAGTCTGTCCTCTTTCTATATTCAGTAGTTAAAACATACAATTTAAGCAATTCAATCAACAGAAGTTTGCATCAGGATTTCAACATAGTGTATAATTTTGTTACACAGGCAATATCAAAATATTTACCTCATCTTTAATCTTGTCAGCTGGTGATGTGAATTTTGGTCTTTTGGAGGACGTTTGCGCATTGTCTGGGCTGATCAGTGATTTAAACATCTCAGCCTCAAGTTCATAATCCTGCGATCAGGCCATGAGACATGCAGAGATGGAGACAGGAATAAGAAAAAGGGAAAAAATGTGAATGATATTCTTCTTGTATTTATAAATAATGAAGAGTTAAATCAATTTCTCAGAAACTTATAAAACCAGACATCAAATATTCATGCTCTAGAAATTCACGAGTGAGGTAATATGGCGGCTGCTGCACTTCTGGTTCGCAAAGAGTGTGCGCTTCCTGCCTGCCCTATCGGCGGCTTGAAGCCATTTAATGTCCCGAAAAGGTGACGAATAGGGAAATTTCTAGACTGAAATTCATTCTCCCACCTGCTTGTGTGTCTTACTTCCTGAAAACATCAAACAGAAAATCTAGATTAAACTCTCGATCCCACTCACTGCCTCAACCATGTCCTGACACCTGTCTACCTTTGGACTTGGAAAAGATAATGCTAGTTATGAATAGTCTACAGACTATAAAAAGGAAGCAACATTCAAGTACAATGGATCGAATGCTTGCAGCCACCATTCTTAGCTAGCTGACAGTCTTGTCCTCACTATATCAGTTTTCAGCATATTTACTTACCTTGGCTGCTTGCTGATATTGCTGTGCATTATTGGATGCTTTTACAAGTTCAGGCTCCTTGTTGGTAATATCTGTTAAAACACGCTGGTTGAAAAGAGAAGAAGATTAAGGTTAACACTGTAAGAATAATGCAACTCACTGGAGGTCAATTATAAATGATTGCCTTTGTTTGTAAAAAGACTTAATAGGTGTATGCAAGGACTTGTTTTTTAAATCAACATTGTATGGGAAGGAGGAAAACCCTCAGATCAGTGACTCTAATCTTCCATATCCCTGGTACATTAAACCTCTCCTGAATACATTTTCAAAATAAGCTTCTCTAAAATGAACATATGTTATGAAATCACTATGCTTACATGTAACAATTTCCTTGTCTTAAATGCTTCGTGGGGAATAAGCAATCTCTTCATATTAAGTTTGGATCAAATAGGGGAAGCAGTTGTCTGGGATGATGGCTCTGGTCTACATTGACTTGGCACTGGAGAGGGAGTCAGCTTTATGGCCCATTGTCAAAGCCCTCACGAGGACTTGAATCAAGCACTTTGTAATGAGCATATCTGGTACGCAGTATTGTGTGTGGGCATCTAGAACATCAAGGTGGCTAGTTTGTTGCAAACTGTCCTTAGTAGGTCCATCCACTGTGCTGAAGGTGAATATTTGCTGTATAGCTCACAAGCAGACAGATTTGGTATTGACATTTGCTGGAAAGTGTTACTTAGAGGACTGTTATGAAAAAAGCAGCTTCCTTCACCTACTGCAGTTGGGTTACAGACAGGCCAGAAGCTGCTGCTGAAGCCTTGCATCTACAACCGGTGACGCCATGATGCCACTGGAATTTGGAGTCCAGGAGATCAGTATTCAGAAGCCAACTCCCGCTACTTAAATTCAGTTCCCTTTTATTCTGGCAACAAACTTGTAGATGCACAAAAAAAAAATTGGTTCTACAAGAGCAAACACTTGAATCCGAATGAAAAAAGTACCAATATAAAAGCAGCTTTAAGCACATGCCCGGCACATCTCTAGCCAAAGGAAAACAACCTGGACAAGTGGTTTTGGCACATTCATGCTAATAACATCAACAGAATATCATTTCTATACGCTGCCTGACAAATTCAATACAATCTCATAGAACAATTTGCTCCATTTATAAAAATGCAAGAAACAATGAGACAATTCAGTCACCTCTTTAGTGCATATGCAAAAGCCTGAAAATTCACTGAGAATGTGCAAGTAAAGATTTCAACGTAAGGGTGATCACACTGACTAGTCTGGGTAATAAAGGGTTCTTAATTGCCAAAACTAATTATATGGTTGTAACAACAAGTCAGCCTGAACCAATAATTTGTCTTTTAGAAGAACTCTGTTATCTGCCACAGAGAATAAGGCATTCCGAAAACTAAAGCCCAGATTTTAACTCAGAGGGTGACTGCGGCCTGTGGGGATTGTGGTAAACGGCAAGCTGGCCTGACAGCGCCATATAAATCTCAGGGAGATTTTAACGCCCAGGCCTCATTTCAATGTTGGATATCAGACTTCTGTCTGAACCCAGTGGGAATCGCTATCTGGTTGATGGGCAGGAATAGGATTTTGGGCAGCTGGAGGTTTCTGTTGGGGACTCGAGGGAACAGTCCCTATCACTAAGGTAAATGGTCAAGAGTGGAAGAAGCCCAGGACAGGGCAGGCCCACAGGAAGCCATTACTTAGCTTCCTGGGCCTCTTCTGGCTTCACCAGGCAGGCCCAGCACTGAGCGTGACATGCATGAGTTAAAATCACATCAGGGTGCTAACTGCACCAAAGGAGACTAACATTTACATATTAATGAGGCCCCCACCTGCCTGCGACAGGTGCCTTTCGTGGATCCAAAACTGTTAAAATGGTAGTGGGCAGGCAGGCTTGTGTCGAGAATGCATTAGGGAGCATATGGCTGCCCCCTTCCCATCGAGCAGACAGAGCTGTAATTGAGCCTTAAGCCTCTCTCCACCATGGAGGCACAACCTTTAAGGTTCCCTCCATCTATTGATGAAGCAAATTATTGAATTTTTTTTGCCATCAAGCCAATTTGTTGTGTTTCTCTTACAATTGAAACAGAAACTGAAGTGAATAAAGATTTTGAAATAATTTTACTATCCCACATGGATATAAGTTAAACATTAATCAAGGATATGTGTATTTAAACATTGATTAAATTCTGTACCATTTGATTCTTCAGTTTGTTCTCAATAGTTTTGGTACTATCTGTTTCCCGTGGTTCGTAGTTAGGTATGTTGGAGAGCCAGCTGTCCAAAGCATCACTACCATTCCGGAAATTGGAATAGGCACTCTTGGCTTTTTGTAGATTTTCAGACCTGTTTAATAGAAAACAAGGAAGTGAACGATCACTATATCAAAGCAAAATACTGCAGATGCTGGAAATCTGAAATAAAAACAGAAAATGCTGGAAATACTCAGCAGGTCAGGCAGCATCTGTAGAAAGAGATGCAGAGTTAACGTTTCAGTTCTGTGACTGCAACTTCCTCTGAGAATACAAAATAAAGAGGGAGTGGAGACAACAAAATAAGAACGGTCTCCTGGTCTCCATCCTTAGCTGTAAATTGGTGTTTAACCATATTGCAGCATTTGAGAGAAATGGGATCAAAATGTTCCCTTATACCCAATCATCCCTATTAAAATATACTTAAGTATAGAATTATATCCAGATTTGCTAAAGTATTCTTTTAAAACGTACATTGCCATCAACAGGTTGTTCACTGCCTGGTATGGACTGTTTCTAATGGGCAGGAATATTAATGAGCACATAATCTCGGCTGACACTCCAGTGCAGTACTGAGGGAGTGCTGCACTGTCAAAGGTGCTGTCTTTTTGATGAAACACTGGATCGAGGCACTGTCTGCTCTCACAGGTGGGCATAATGGATCTCACGACACTACTTCAAAGAACAACCTGGTGTCCTGGCCAATATTTATCCCTCAACCTGCAAAACTAAAACAGAACATCTGGTCATTATCACGTTGCTGATTGTGTTTGTTTGCACAAACTGGCTGCTGCATTTCCTACACTTCAAAAGTACTTTATTGGCTGTAAAGGGCTTTGGGGTGTCCTGACGTCACGATAGGCACTCTATCAATGCAAGTTCTTTCTTTAAATTGGCAGATACAATAGTACAGGGAAAAATGGAAACCAACCGGATATCCAGTTGCTTGTTGAGGTTGTCATAGCGTTGGTTGATTTTCTTGACCTCGGCAGCCTGTCGCTCGACATCTGGGCAGTGTTCCTGAAAGTTATCAGTCAGTGCATTGCAGGTTCTCTTTACGGAGTTCAAATTCTGCTCAGCTTCCTGCAGGATTGGTTTCTTGGATTTGAGCTCTGAGCGCATGGCCTATTAGAAAAGTAAAATACTGGATCATATAAACAATGAAAATGCAGTGAAAGGTCAAGAACTGTTTTTACTATCTGCGACACCACTCCCAATCCCTAACTCCAATCTTAAACCGAGGTGTTAGCATAACTTTGAGGCATTAAGTCTTGTGTAATTAGTCTGAATTAATCTTAGGAAGGAAAGTAAGCTTTTGGTGTGTGGACAACAAGGAGATGGAAAGTTTGAAAGATGTTAAACAGGACAATATGGTGTAAGTGGAAATAAAACTAAATAGTAGGATGTGGGAAGCAATAAAGGAAAAATCACAAACCACGGGAATCCAAATTAGTTGCTGTATTTATTTCAGTGCCCAAAAGTATAAGAAATAAAATGGGGAACTAGATACATTGATGAAAATAGATAACCAAGACCCAACAGCAGTAACTGAAATGTGCTGCAGCTAGATCAAGATTGGCAAATACACCTTCTACATTATAACATTCTCAGGAGAATAGGTAAGGAGGAAACGACAGGCAATGATGTTCAATAGAGGCAATATCACAGCACTAAAACACAATGATTTAAATAGAGCTGTGTGTCAAACAGAATCCTTTTGGATTGAATTGAGGAATGATGAGAGTGGTCACATTACTGGTAGAAACATAGGAGCAGAAGTAGGCCATTCGGCCCTTCGGGCCTGCTCTGCCATTCAAAAAGGATCATGGCTGATTGTCTAATTCAGTTCCCGCTTTCTCCCTATATCCCTTGATCCCTTTGACATTAATATATCTATCTCCTTCTTGAATATATTTTAATGACTTGGCCTCCACTGCCTTCTGCGGTAGAGAATTCCACAGGTTCACCACCCTCTGTGTGAAGAAATCTCTCCTCATCTCGGTTCTAAATGGCACACCCCATATCCTGAATCTGTGACCCCTGGTTCTGGACTCCCCAGCCATCGGGAACATCCTCCCTGCATCTAGCCTGTCTAGTCCTATTAGAATTTTATAGGTTTCTATGAGATCCCCTCTCATTCTTCTAAACTCTAGTGAATATAGGCCTAGTCGACCCAATCTCTCCTCATACGTCAATCCTGCCATCCCAGGAATCAGCCTAGTAAATCTTCTTTGCACTCCCTCCATGGCATGAACATCCTTCCTCAGATAAGGTGACCAAAACTGCACACAATACTCCAGATGTGGTGACAAAATGAGAATCAGAGAGGCCGTTTCCTTGGTTTAAACCCCTTTACAGAGCAGGCCATCAGGACTACATTGTATCTGAGTGTATATCTTAGAGGGTAGTGAGGTAGTACTCACTTCAAGCTCCTGCTTCTTGGTATCCAGTCCCCAGATACTATCTGGAACGGTTTGATCCTTTACCAATTTGTTTTCGTATTCTGACAATGTATTTCTGGATTTTTGTAGGCTGTTCTCCAACTTGTTAACAGCTTGAGCCCTGTGAAGAATTGTACATTAGTCTGCCTTTTATTCTTTGTATTGGGCAAAGTATCACGTAACAAAAGTTAAACCAACATCAAGTACAAAAGTAAGGGAAAAGCTAAGCATGCAGTATATATCTGGATTAGTTCACCAATCTCACGCTCCCAGCAGCAGCAATGTTCAATGGAATCATATGTTTGAGACAGGGCTGCAGCACACTTGCCCCAACCCTACAACCTGTGATCCTTCCAAAACACAAGTACAGGATCAGTGAATTGATCCTGCAATGTGACTGACAACATTGGTTCACATATAACTAGGTGTACACCTTAAATGAATATGTCTGATTGCATCAAATGCAGAAAGGGTTAACTTCAGCCAATATGTAACATATGATTTTTTGGAGAGGGCAAAAAGGCTAGGAGGAAGTTTGCAATTTTTATCAGGACTTCCAGGGAAAAGAAAATCGTGTGTGTGTAATGTGCGCTGCCAGTTCGCTATTGACTGTTTCATGCCCAGTGTGTCCTTGTGAACAAATCAAAAAAGGTTAGACAGGATCACAATCAGAAACCACAATATCCAGATTTGGCAAGTCACCAAAATTTTCACCTATAACACCAATCTCTCTCTCCCCTGACATCCCTCTGGAGATTATGTTCTGCAGTTATCCATGGGCTCTAACTCTCAGAGATTGTGCTTCAGGGTCTGTCCCATACTCTGGGAAGAAACTTGTTTCCTACAATATAAAGCTAGTGTTACTTACTTCTCCTCAGAGCAGTTGAGCAGGAGGCTGACCTGGTCAAATTTGTTGTTTGTGTTGTCCAGTTTGGTGCGAAGCTGAGGTGCACCAGCTACTTCTGGGTATTGTGAAAGAAAACCCTGACATTCTCTTTCTTTCGACATCTTTGCTATTTCAATTTGGCCAATGGAACCACTGATGTTCTAGACAGAAAAATATTTTTTTTTTTTAAAAGAGCAGGTTCAATATTATTCACATTTCAGAAGTGTTCATTCACGTAAAATGACATCCACCTTTCAACAACAACAACAAAAATCAACCTCTTAAAATATATCTTAACTCTCACATAAGTGATTTAGTACACAGCAGGTTTCTTTTAGCAGGCAGGCAGGTAATCTAGGTCAATGACTGTCAAAGGTGCAAGATGGTCAAGGATTTGTAAAGACAGTGCAGTGAGTTAACTGTGCATGCAACTGTTAGCAATTCAACAGTGAACTATGAGAGAGCTCATCTAACAGACCAACTCCCAGCAACAGGTGAACTTGCACAGCCCTTGGTCAAGAAGTGGCCCCTCTGCTGAACCATCAAATTTAACATGATGGATAACACAAGATAACTTGTCCAGGCGTTCAACAATGACCAGACACTAGACCATCACAAAACATCTGATAGATTTCTAACATAGATTACTAAAATTGGATTTTATTGGCATCTGAACATTGAAAGCTATGAGTATCGCAACTCCGCCCATCACTGACAATTCATATTGACATGTAGAAATGGTCATCGATTTATACCCAGACTCAAACATCTCAACAGAACAAGTAGCTATGTGAATGATCTTTGGCTCAGTGGCAGCAGTCTTGCCTCTGAGTCGGATTATTGTGGGTTCAAGCTTTACTCCTTTCCTCTAGGATTGTTGGAGGAGCTGTCTTTTGAGTGATATGTCTCCCCTCTCAGGTGGATACATAATGCCTATTTGTACTATCTGAGTGCTCCTGGTGTCCTGGACAACTGTTATCCCTCAACCAACACCACCAAAGCAGATTATCTTGTCAACTATCTCAATTCCATTTGTGTGAATTGGCTGCTGCCTTTCCTACAATACTATACTTTGAAAGTACGTCATTAGCTGGGAAGTGCTTTTGGACATCCTAAGGTTGTGAAAAGCGCAATATAAATGAAAATTCTCTCTTTATCGTTCATTCTAGCAACAGAGATTACCTTTAGATCCTGAATTCGGTCCCTGCTATCCTGGATAGGCTTTTTCTGTTCCAGTGGCGGGCGTGTACAGGACTGAATTGCCTTCTCCTGTTTGGTCACATCAGTCTGAATTTTATCCAAGTCAGACAGCAGTTTCAGGCATTGCTTGTCCTGGGAATCTGACCACACATAATGAAATATAGTTGGAATGTTAAACTTGTAGAGAGATTCATGGTATCCCCCTGTTACTTGCCCACTTTCTGAAAATGATGCAGCCCACTTCAAAGCAAACTCAAATAAAATCACTTTTTACAGGCTCATCCCATTTGGTTAGTGCTAGTTCATTTCTTGCAGTATTACTCATTGATAACAGTTTCTTCTAAATAATCTAGTCCATTAAGATTGCAACTATTTCATACTGTCTGAACAGGTAATTTGCAGTAAACCACTGAAACTGGAGGGATTTCAATGTTTTCAATGTGTACACCACTGTGAGCATTTAATCCCATCCATCAAAGGAACCAAAGTGAAGCTGAAGCAAATTTAAACTTTAGGTGACTATATCCAGCTCAGATCATCCTGAATCCAAAGTTAGCATAGTTGCTATGTCTCTGTCGTAAAGGAGGATTTGGATCACTTCCCAATCTTCTTCTTGAGGCCAAAGGAGGAAAATCCCAAGTGACTGCTGAATCACTTTTAATTTACAATCAGTAGATTTGGTATCAGCTAAAGCTGATATTTACAAAATGCCCATTAAAACACTGTTAATCCCCATTACCTCGCAAAGGATTATGATAGGGATTCTGTTAGTGTAGCTTTTGCATTCATTTTGCAACTTGTGCAGAAGGAAAATTATTTACTCTAAAGGCCTATCTTTGTTAAAACTAAACTTGAATTTAACAATGATGCATTTGTTTAATTTACAAAAGATACAATTTAATGGCAACTTGTATAAGTCATGTTTTGATTTTATCTGAGATGCTGAGTGAATTAATTCACTCACTTTTCAAGCTTCGCTCCCTCATCTGATAAATCATACACAGCCACAAGTCCTACTTTAACCAGTAGAGCAGAATATTCTGGGTCACATCAGTGATGCCCTGAAAAGATGCCAGGAGGCTAAGCTCAACCATCAACAGGCTCATCAAAGGCCATTCATTTAAGCTAGAAATCACTGTATACACAGTTAGTGAAAAGATGGCTACCAGCACATGAATGAATTAAGGGATTGCCTTCCCCAAACTGTTATTTACACAAACAGATTGACATTTTCATAAATGCCAATCATAATTTCCTCCAATTAAACACTGGGAAGACCAAAGCCATTGTCTTTGTCTGCCGCCATGAACATCATTCCTGTGTCACTGATTTTATCCCCCTCTCTAGTCACTGTTTTGGGCTGAACCAAAATGTTTACAACCTTGGTGTCCTACTTGACCCTGAGCTGAGCTTCTGACCCCTGTATCTTCCCCATGACAAAGGCCATCTACTTCCAGCTCCATAACATGGCCTATCTCTGCCCCTGCCTCAGTCCATCTGCTGCCATATCCCTTGTGCACGTTTTTGTTACCTCCAGATGAAACTGTTCCAATAGTCTTCTGGGCGGCCTCCCATCTTTTATCTTCCTTATACTTGAACTCTTCCAGAAAACTGCTGTCCTTATCTTAACTCACACCAGTACCTTTCACCCGTCATCCCTGTGCTTCAGGACCTACATTAACTCTCGGTTCATTAACTCCTCAATTTTAAAACTCAGCTTTAGATCTGATATTCAAATCTCTCCATGGCCTCGCCCTTCATTAATCTCTGTAGCCTCCAGCGCTACAACCCTCCAAGAACCCTGTGATCCTCAAACTCTGGCCTCTTGTGCATCCCCCATTGCCTTCTCCTCACCGTCAACAGCAGTGCCTTCAGCCATCTATATTCTGAGCTCTGGAATTCCCTTTACAAACCTCTCCACCTCTCTCTCTCTCCTCCTTAAAGACCCTCCTTACACCCCACCTCTTTAACCAAGCTTTAGTCACCCGTCCTAATATCTCCTCCTTTGGCTTGGTGTCAACGTTTGTCTGATTACGTTCCTGTGAAGCACCTTAGAACAATTTTCTATGATAAAGATGCTACGTAATTACAAGTTATTATCAATATAAAGCTAAAGTACAAACATCAAAATTGTACTGTATATAATCCACAAATACAATCAGAAAATGTTACATACCTGACACGGGGACCACGGGGGTCTTCACCACTGTGAAGAAATAAGAAAAAAAAATCAACTGAATAGATGAGTTTGCCAAGCCAGCATCATTTATAATAGGATCTGCTAATGACCTGAAATACCCTAGACCCTACCAGAAACTAGCAAATGTTGGTATTCAGAGGAAGTTGTGGGTCCTTGTACATGAGTCACAGGAAGTTTACATGCAGGTACAGCAAGCAATTAGGAAGGCAAATGAAATGTTATAGACTTGATTGCAAAGGGGTTGGTATAAGATTAAGGGAGTCTTGCTGCAATTATATAGACCTTTGGAAAGACTAAATTTGGAGCACTGTGAACAGTTTTGGTCTCCTTACCCAAAGGACAATATACTTGCTTTAGAGGGGGTGCAATGAAGGTTCACTAGATTGATTCCTGGGATGACAGCATTGTCCTATAAGGAGAGATTGAGTAGAATGTGCCTATATTCTCTGGAGTTCAGAGAATGAGAGGTGATCTCAATGAAATGTATAAAATTCTTACGAGAGCTTAACAGGGTAGATGCGGAGAGGTGTTTCCCCCAACTGGAGAGTCTAGAATTAGGGGTCATAGTCTCAGGATAAGGGGTTGGCCATTTAGAACTGAGATAATGAGAAATTTCTTCACTGAAAGGGTTGTGATTCTTTGGAATTCTCTACCCCAGAGGGTTGTGGATGCTCAGTCAATGAGTATATTCAAGACTGAGATCGATGGATTTTTGGGCACTAAGGGAATTAAGGGATATGTGGGTTGGGTAGGAAAGTGATGTTGATGTAGTAAGTTCAGCCATGATCATATTGAATGGCAAAGCAGGCTTGATGGTCCCTATGGCCTACTCATACTCCTATTTCTTCTGTTCGTAGCCTCTATGTGTTTGAGCAAACACTGACGCTCACCAGTGAGTATCTAACCATTTTAATAATATTGTAATTAGATACGATAATAGTGAAATTCCAATATGTTCTATACAGCCATGGTTAGCGCTTGAATCACAGAATTGTTACAGCACAAAAGGAGGCCATTCAGCCCATTGTGTCTGCACCTGCTCTCCGAAAGAGTAATTCACTTAGTGCCATTCCCCCACCTTCTCCCCGTAACCCTGTACATTCTTCCTTTTCAAATAACAAAAGTATATTATGAAGAAGGGGCAACTAGTTTTGGAAAGAAACTTTGTACATTTACAGAAACTAATCTGAGTAGAAGGAGCTTTACTGCGCATCCAACTTGAGAGTGCTTGATGTTAACACTGATGCAAAAAGGAAAAATTGTTCAGTTGCTCAGTACCCTTTGAAAACTGCTTCTCTTTAGTCTCACTAGGTTAAAACACAAACCTGGCTTGTTAACTGGTTTCATCTCATTGTAACGCTTCTGGAGAACATTCTTGGTACTGCTGCTTTTCTGTTTGACACCATTGTACTGATTAGTAATGCTGGGGGGAGAAAGATAACATTGAAAAGTATATGAACCACCGAACACTGGGTAAGGAAATTACTAAATTTAAAACGTACCAACTCATTACCCATAAATTTTGATCAGAAGATTGACTTGTTGGCGGATTGTTGAGTATGGATTGATCCCGCAAGTGAGAACAATTAATTAATTTGAGACTCCCTTCCTTGCCACCATTATTTTTGTTAATATTTCTCCCTTTTTGGTTTGTCTCACATGAGGCGTCATCTCAGTCAGGCTACAACACTGAACACAGGCAAGATGTCCAACCAACTGGAGGGAGAAAGGGAGCTCAGATCGCCACCTTGAGGCACATTTCAGCACCATCATCATTCAATACTGGCTAGCCATTGTACTAATGGTCACAGAGTGGTGGAGATGTCAATTCTCCTGGACAAAAGACTAGCTTTTGGCCATGGGAAGAATATAGCAAAAGAAAATGGGGCTCAGAAAACAAACATTAAATAACATATGTTTTGTTACAAATTTGTGATGAGAATGACATTACACGCTGTCAATAAAGTATCGATTTGCCTAATAGGAAACCTGACTGTTCACTCTAACTGTACCACTCGCTGAATGTGATGTACTGTGGGCATTTGTGGTCACAGTAAGGAAGCAGGACGAAAGGAAATTTTGGAGTAATGACAGTACTCATTTTCAAATCCGTTCTGTGGAGAAATGGTCAAAAAATATCCTGAAAGGTCATGCAAGCCATTAAAAAAAAATTGGCTGATTTTTTTGATGCAGCTAGTAAATTCATAACACTAATTCCATTGAGCTTAATAGAATAGCTCCTTTCACAGCCTTCTCTGAAAGCTGATCTCTATTGGCCTTTGCTGGGGTACGCCCCGACGACAGAAATTCAAACACATTTTGCGGATAAAGGACGAGTTAGGTTTTCTTTCCAAACCTTTTGGATATGCTCGAGGAAGATGGTTTTAGGACTTACTCATCTGCAATTGTTATTGCCTCAGGGTCAGTTGGAGGGATTATAAAACAAACAGCAGGAGCTTTCTGCTTTTGACCAGCCGTATCAGACACCTCCCAGTGGGTTCCATTGATGTTCTTATTCAGTATGTACCTCTCCCCACGCTGGATATGTGTCTGTCAGAAGGGAGAAGAAAGATTTGCTAATAAATATTCACTTTCCAGATTCATTTAAGGCAGCTAACATTTCACAGGATTAATACTTTTGCCTCCCTGTTCACTGTATTGCACGGAATTCAGCAATCAATATGCTGGTAGACAATCTGTTGCTTCCAATGGCAAATCTACCACACAAAATTAAATCTTGAAATCTGAGATCGATAGATTTTTGCTCGACAAGGATATAAAAGAATATAGAACGAAGACAGGTGGATGCAGTTAAGATGCAGATCAGACATGATCTCATTGGATGGCAGAACAGGCTTGTGAGGCTGAATAGCCTATTCCTGTTCCTAAAACACTCCTTCAAGATGGAAATTGCACTGGATGGCTGGAATTTTATTCTGACGGTGAGGATCTCGACGTCTGGAAAAAGTGATGCAGAGTTCCCCCCGTCGTCTCTGCTCTAGAAACCTCGCTGAATCTAGTGCCAATTAGGTACTTAAGTGGACAGCGGCCAATCAGAGGCCGGCAGCTGCAGCGCCACTACGCTGAAGGAGCACCTACTGGAGGCCGAGGATCATCGTTGGACCCAGGACAAAGGTAGGTCAGGTAAGGAGGGGTCACGGGGGAGAGAGGTCGGTAACAAGGGCAGTGGGGTGGCTCTCAGCGGGCCCTCCCCCCTTCCCGATGCCGGGTTCCTTGTTCAGGCACTGTGCCTTTTAACGAAGGATCCTCTCCCCGCACCCCCACCCCCCTCCACAGACCCGGGAAGCATCCCACATGGTTTTCATGCCATGCTACATGTGCGTGACAGGGCTGCACAACTAATTGTGTCTGCAGCAGGCAGAGGCCCTTAATTGTGGTTAATTGCCCAGTTAAGGGCCTCAATTGGCGGCGGGGCAGGAAGACAGTTCACAGGCCTTCCTTGTTCCGTACTAAATTTTTGTGGAGGTGGAATGGTGGCCAGTTTCCATCCCCCCACCCCCGACTATCCCCCAACCCCTGATTTTATCCTCTCGCCACCATGGCAGAGAGCATAAAACTCTCCATCCCATCCCCCCCACCCTCCCACCCGATCTCTTATGGTAAAGCTAAATGATTCTCTCCAGTGGCCTTGGTACGGCTCATGAACAGACTGACCTTTAAATCTGCTCACCCCATGTGCTTTTAGCATTGGCACCCCCTGTGCAGCTTTGCTTGGAAGTTCCATTCATGCCTTCTTGCAAATTTCCTGATTATCTATTGCTGCTAAATGCACACCACTGTTTAAATGGGGCAGATTCGGCACCCATGGAAAGAGACCTTATCCAATGAAAGTCTTCCTGTAGTGTAAGAGAGCCACATATCTCACCCTGATAGTCAGCTGCCTGGATTATTCAGCCTCATAGCCTAACAAACAAAATAAACAATTTGGTATTTAAATTCCTACCAGATAAAAAAAAGAATTTGGACAATGGCAGCTGGACAGCATTTTGTGACCATAATTATACTCGGTGGTGCAGCCTTTGACAGGAATGAGCTCCACCTGGGAGAGCAGATGTAAATAGCTGTGTCTGGTTGCAAGATGATCGCATAACCTCCTTTGTTGAGAACGCCATTGTCTGGCAGTTGAGGGTCACATCAAAAGACAGAAAATTGTTGAAATTGAGAATATTTCAGTAGAAGCAGTAATTCCTACCTATTAGAAGTAAAACTGAGGAATAGCACAAAACAACTATGGAGAACTCTACAATTGGGCACACTTAGGAAAATCACATTGAACCTTGCTCTTGACTACCATATTAAGTCAGTTCTTAATGTGGGCAGACAGTGAAGTTGCAATCATTCTGAACCAGGACAGACAATAGCAGCACGCATGCAGAAATATTCTCCATCAGCTGGTTAGAGGGAAAAGTATACTTATATGCAATAACTTTTCTGCCTTTATTCAAGGGGCTATCGTTTTCAGATGAACCTAGATAAGATAATATATAACAGGATAAGTAGATTCCTATTCCTATATTATAAGGGGAGGACCCACCATCCGTGGTTAACTAAAGAAGTTAAGGAAAGCATCAAACTTAAGGAAAAAGCATATAATTACTCAAAGATGAGTGGCAGGTCAGATGATTGGTCAGAATATAAAGAATGACAGAGAATGACTAAAAAGTTAATCAGGAGAAAGAAATTAGAGTATGAGAGGAAGCTAGCTAGAAACGTAAAAACGGAAATCAAGAGTTTCTTCTGGTATTTAAAAAGGAAAAGAGTAAGTAAAGTGAGTGTTGGATCTCTGGAGCGTGAAAATGGGGAGCTAATAGTAGATAATAAGGAAATGGCGGATAAAATGAACAAATATTTTGCTTCTGCCTTCACTAGAGGATACAAAAACATTCCCATGATAGCTATAAATCAGGAGGTGGAAGGAAGAGAGGAACTTGGTGAAATTACAATCAGTAGGGATGCGGTGCTGACCAAACCAATGGAGCTGTGGGCTGACAAGTCCCCGGGTCCTGATGGGCTTCATCCTAGGGTCTTAAAAGAGGTGGCTAATGAGGTAGTAGATGAATTGGTGTTAATTTTTCAAAATTCGCTAGATTCTGGAAAGGTTCCATCGGACTGGAAAGTGGCAAATATAACCCCTCTATTCAAGAAGTGGGGAGTGGGGGGGGGGGGGGGGGGGGGGAGGGGAAGAGAGAAAACAGGTAACTATAGGCCAATTAGCTCGACATCTGTCACGGGGAAGGTGTTAGAATTGATCATTAAGGAGGTTATAGCTGGGCACTTAAAAAAACTCAAGGTAATCGGGCGTAGTCAGCATGGTTTTGTGAAACAGAAATCATGTTTAACCAATTTATTGGAGTTCTTTGAAGGAGTAACATGTGCTGTGGATAAAGGGGAGCCCGTTGGCATACTGTACTTGGATTTCCAGAAGGCATTTGACAAGGTGCCACATAAAAGGTTATTATGCAAAGTAGCTCATGGTGTAGGGGGTAACATATTAGCATGGATAGAAGATTGGTTGACTGGCAGAAAACAAAGACTATGCATAAATGGGTCTTTTTCTGACTGGCAGGAGGCGGCGAGTGGAGTCCCGCAGGGGTCTGTGCTCGGGCCTCAATTTTTTATAATTTATATCAATGACTTAGATGAGGGGAGTGATGACATGGTAGCTAAATTTGCAGATGACACAAAGATAGGTAGGAAAGTATGTTGGTGAAGAGGACATAAGGAGGTTGTAGACCGATATAGATAGTTTGAGTGAGTGGGCAAAAATCTGGCAGATGGAGTATAATGTGGGAAAATGTGAAGTTGTTCACTTTGGCAGGAAAATTAATAAAGCAGAGTATTACTTAAATGGAGAACGACTGCAGAATTCTGGGGTGCAGAGGGACCTAGGCGTTCTAGTGCATGAGTCACAAAAAGTTAGTATGCAGGTACAGCAAGTAATAAAGAAGGCTAATGGAATGCTATCCTTTATTACGAGAAGAATTGAAAATAAAAGTAAGGATGTTATGTTTCAGTTATACAGGGCATTGGTGAGACCACATCTTGAATACTGTGTGCAGTTTTGGTCTCCTTATTTAATGAAGGATGTGAATGCGTTGGAGATGGTTCAGAGGAGGTTTACTAGATTGATACCTGGAATGAGTGGGTTGTCTTATGAGAAAAGGTTGGACAGAAAGGGCTTGTTTTCACTGGAGTTTAGAAGAGTGAGGGGAGACTTAATTGAAGTATATATGATCCTGAACGGTCTTGACAAGTTGGATGTGGGGAGGATGTTTCCTCTTGTGGGTGAGACCAGAACTAGGGGGCAATATTTTAAAATTAGGGGTCACCCTTTTAAGACAGACACGAGGAGAAATTTTTTTCTCTCAGAGAGTTCTGCAACTTTGGAATTCTCTGCCTCAGAAGGTGTGGAGACGGGGTCATTGAATAATTTTAAGGCGGAGGTAGATAGATTCTTGTTAGGCAAGGGAATCAAAGGTTATTGGGGGTAGATGGGAGTGTGGAATTTGAGACACAAACTGATCAGCTATGATCTTTATTGAATGACGGAACAGGCTTGAGGGGCCTACTTCTGCTCCTAATGCATATGTTTTTTTTGTATGTTAATATAGATGACCTCTAAAGAATGTTGACAATTCCATGCCTAAACTGTACATTAAGATGAAAACTTTATTGGAGACAGCATGTTCAAAATGATATGTAAATCTATTGATTGAAACATATAAGATCCTGAGGGGTCTTGCGAGTCTTTGGAACACTCTTCCTCAAAAGGTGGTGGAAGCAGAGTCTTTGAATATGCTTAAGGCAGAGTTAGATAGATTCTTGATAAGCAAACGGGTGAAAGGTTATCGGGGGTAGGTGTTAATGTGGAGAAAGCAGTTCAGCCATGAGCTTATTGAATGGCAGAGCAGGCTCGAGGGGCCGAGTGGCCTACTCCTGTTCCTTATTCATATGCTCGTATTGTCCTGAATCAGGTACATTTTGAATACTAAAGCAACAGTGACCTACACATACACACAATTCATAATTAGTACAACTGTAGTTGAGCGGATATTAAAATATTTTCTGCATTATTTTGACAAGCCATATCATTGGGTACTCGCTTCTGGATTCTTGCTGCAAACATTTCATTTGGGCTGGATTTTACCAAGTCCACAACGTCGGGCTCTGTGGTGCGGTGGGAGAGGTGGGTGGGGGCAGAAGATTGTTCTGGCAGAGGCCCAGCACGGAAGCCCTTGCCGGGAGGGCCCGGCCCAATCCTCCAGGCGGCGGTGAGGCTCCATGGTGACCCCCCTGCCGCTGGGTGACGGAAGCTGGATTTAATTATTTAAATTGCTGACGTGCATAAATTTAAATCAACTTACCTTAAACCTTCCGGGCCTGCCGCAATTTTTGATGCAGCGGCTGACTCTCCCACACCTTCAATTCCCCATCTGGGGAAAGCCGGCGTGACATTGCTGGGGAGGGGGGCAGGAGTTAAGATTTTCAGTGTTGTTGGGGGGGGGAGGGGGGAAAGGGCATCAAATAAACTTAATAGGTGTAGGGGATGGTGAGAAGCGGTGAACTTTCAACTTTGTGCAGTCTGCAGGGGGTGGGGGAACGGTCAGATTTAAAAGGCAAGTGTTTTGTGGGGGGGGGGGAGAGCAAATAGTTACGGTAATTGTTATTATGGGATGGGAAAGGGATGTTAGAAATTTACTGTATAAATTTTTGGGGGATATTGCTTCAAAAATTCAAATTGACCGTCAGGGCTGGCTGCCCTTTAAAAATGGCAACAGCGCCTGCGGACAGGCAGCTTACGCCATTGCCAGGGACGGACATCCCGTCCCCTCCATGTGATTGGGTGTGGCGGGGGCAGGCCACTCTAGCTATTTAAATGAGCCGCTGCGCAAGAGATCACGGCGGCTCTTTGGCGTGTGGCCTGCCATGTTTTGAGCTCACCGCCGAGATTGGCGGCTGGCTCTTAAAATCCAGCCCTTTATTTCTAATCCAAAATAAGCAAATCAGGCGGTAAAGCCAAATTATTTAATATGGTGATAACAAATAATGTTTAGGTGGAAATGATTCACTGTCGCTGGGTCAAAATCCTGGAACTCCTTTCCTAACAGCACTGTGGGTGTACCTACCCCACATGGACTGCAGCTGTTCAAGAAGGCAGCTCACCACCACCTTCTCAAGGGCAATTAGGGATGGGCAATAAATGCTGTCCTAGCCAGCGACGCCCACATCCCATGAATGAATAAAAAAAATGTCTGATTCAAAAAAAGACTGTGGATTGAATAGGTGTGAGATCAACTATCAATTAACATGGCTGGTTATTGTTTTCCTTCACCATGCAAGTCAGAGTAAACACTTACAGTGAGCTAGGACGTTAGCTCTACACAAAATAAAGCGGAAATATTTACCTCTTCTGCTTCAAAGTCACAAAGTGCCTCCACTGGGACAGGTTTGGGAGGGTTGGCACGGCGATATTTGAGAGGCAGCACCTGGTGGCTGCGTTTCTTCAGGGTTTTCACCGCATCATTGTACTTGTCCAGCGCTCGGTCCTGGTCCTGCAGAGGTTGAAGCAGAAACCATCATTAACATTGAATAGACTTTGGGTGCATACTGCTGCCTTGTATCAATTACCAGCATAAGTCACCCTATGTTCCTGAATATGACAGGGCTGACTACATTGTGGCACTACAAGAGGTCTGTATGGACTCACCGCAGAACAACTGAAGTTCTGCTGTAGATTCCCAGCGTCTCTCAGAGTACAAATAATTGTGTTTAACAGTTAAAATTTGACACTGGCGGGGGATGTATTTGATAAAATGTGGATCACCCATTCTCAGCTCCATAGACTTTGCAAAAATGAAGCCGGTTCTACTTACATCGAGGTCTTGGAGCAGAGTTTGTAGCTGGAATTCGTTCTTGAATTCTGGATTGTACTTCTGGTCCAGATCATTGTCAACTTTCTTGAGAAGATCCTGCATATCCTTTGCATCTTTGTAAAACTAAACAGATTAAAAAATAAGCATAAAAGACATGAATATAAATAGTTGTATGGACTAGATTCAGACAATGGGATAGCTTCACCATTTTGTTTACTAGGAAGCTCGAGATTTTGGGCATTAAATTTTTTTATTCGTTCTTGGGATGAGAGTGTCCCTGGCAAGGCCAGCATTTACTGAAAGAATTAAACCCTCAGCCCCGAACTTGTTCAAAGTAAAAGAGAAAAAGGAGTAAGAGCTTAATTTGTGGGCAGTACAGCAAGCTAGTTGTTCACTGATAAGTTTTAGAACTGGTTTTACTGGATATCCAGGAGGTTTGAGGCCAGGAGTCTGCAACCTACGGCTCATTAAGGACTCGTGCAGCTCCTGACCTTGATCGATCGAACCCATTTTGATGGTAATTAAATGCCTTGTTTTGCTTTTTTAAACTTTTATTAAATTGTACTTGTGAGAAAGTATCAATTAACAGCTTTTCTGTAAAAACCTTTAAAATATTGTTGAGATGTGTCTCTTGTTTTTCATTATTATTGGCATTTAAGTAACAACATTGTGGCTCTTAAGATATTGCATTTTTGACTACATTTTTAAAAATGGCTCATCTTGTTATTACGATTGACGGCCCCTGTTCTAGGCTACACCTCCCCAGAAAATGTTCCTTATCGCCATTTCACTTGGTGCATTTTGCAAAAGAAGGTATAATATTCTTTAATGGCGATTGTCAGAGTAGTTAAACTGCAGATGACACCAAACACCACACTGTTTAAAGAGAAAACCAAGAGCATCACAACCTGCAGATCTCTTCTGAAGTGCAGCAGCGTCAACTGAATGGCCCACAAGGCTGTTGCGTATGGGTGCCAGGAAAAATAAGCCATCCTTCCACTCACTCCTTGAAGTCAGTGATTCAAAGGAGCGCACAAGCCAATCCAGAAGACAAGGTAAAATTAATTAGCAGCTTCAAATAGCTGTCCCAGCTCCCTAAGAGCGGGCATGCACTTTGTAACATCAGCTCTGGCTGCATTGCCACCATCCTTTCACTTATTTTAGACACAAACAAACATAAATAAATGAAATAAAACCAAAAAGTGCTGGAAATACTCAGCAGGTCTGGCAGCATCTGTGGAGAGAGAAGTAAAGTTAATGTTTCAGAACTGATGAAAGGTCACTGACTTGAAACATTAACTTTACTTCTCTCTCCACAGATGCTGCCAGACCTGCTGAGTATTTCCAGCACTTTTTGGTTTTATTTCACATTTCCAGCATCTGCAGTATTTTATTTTTTTAAATAAATACATGAAAGCCTGAAGAAGAACATCCAAATGTTGAAGGCACAAAACTGGTGGTGCATCCCTAGAAGGTTTCAGATGCACACTCCCCCGTAAAACTTTCAATTTTAAAATTAAAAACGATGCATTTTCGGGTTAATTTTAAGCGCTTCTATAATCCACAGTTGTTGTTTTTCCTCTTTTATTCTATTAAAAGCTCAGAGACATTTAAATTTTAATCAAAGCAGTTGGAACACCAGTTCCCCAAAGGTTACATCGACAATCACTCTCACACATTTCCCACCCCTCCCCACCATCCTTTCAGAGGAACAATCTCTCCTCCTCCAGCCCACTTTACCAGTAGTTCAAGCTGCTACTTTTCTTCCATTCCCAACCCCTCCTATCTTATTCAAGTTCAGATTCTTCTCCCTCATTCCAACCTGGTATCTTTTCCCTCAATACCAGTTCAAGTTTCTTCTCTTATTCCATTCTCCCCTCCCCATTCAAACGGACACTCTTTATTCCCCGCATCGCTCCCAGCTCCCACTCTCTCTCCCCTCCCCCCAACAATCCCACCCATCTCCACTCCATTCGGATCATGCTAGCTCTCTCTGTTTCCCTAGTCTGTTAATACTGGACTTCTCCCTCTCAGCTTTGTCTCAGCTCAGACGGGCACTTTCACTTCCCTCTCCGTCAGTTAATGCTGGCACTCTCCTACCTCCTCGTTCCCAAAGCACTGCTCCCAGCTCCAGTTCCTTTCATCGCCATCCATTTCAGCCTTTTCTCTCTATCCTTTAGAGCCATCCATTTTCTTCCTTCTCCCCCCTGCTCAGGGCTGCTCCTGCCTCACTTCCACCATTAATTAATTAACAGGAACAGGCTCCAGTCACTTCATTGCTGCTCGCCCAGTGCTGCCAGTGGAGGTGGGCTCCACCTCAGAATACTGTAGATAGGAACTCCTCTTTCCCCTCCACTGGTGGCAGCACAGGGGAGAAGCACAACCTGTGGTTTACAGCAGCCGAAAAGTAGGCGTATGTTTCTCTCCTGAAATTAAAATTGGGTATATGGCATATACTCATTGTATAAACAGGTCTAAAAAGAGCTGCACTAACAGATTGTAGCTATGTGCATGGGCTCTGTTTGCAATGTCGGCTCTTAGCATATTACTAACGTCATCGACCTGAAATACTAACTATTTCTCTCTCCACAGATGCTGCCAGACCCTGGCGGGCAGCCATAAAGACAGGGCAAAAATGTGGCGAGTCGAAGAGACTTAGTAGTTGGCAGGAAAAAAGACAGAGGCGCAAGGGGAGAGCCAACTGTGCAACAGCCCCGACAAACAAATTTCTCTGCAGCACCTGTGGAAGAGCCTGTAACTCTAGAATTGGCCTTTATAGCCACTCCAGGCGCTGCTTCACAAACCACTGACCACCTCCAGGCGCGTAGCCATTGTCTCTCGAGATAAGGAGGCCCAAAAGAAAAGAAAGATGCTGCCAGACCCTGAGTATTTCCAGCGTTTTCTGTTTTTATTTCAGATTTCCAGGATCTGCAGTATTTTGCTTTTGTATTATATTACTCTGTTTTGTAAGTGTTCCTTCACCAGAATACTGCACCATTGTGCCATCCTAAAAATACTAATCCAAAGGAATCAATGGATGTGAAACTGGTTGCTTTAAAACTATGCCGGAAGAGGCAAACAGCAAAGGAGGACAATTATTTTCTTATTGTCAATAAACTGGTACAGCTTTCCAGTCATTTCTCTAACTTGACACCACAGAAAATGGCAATTGGAAAGCTGGCAGGCTGTAACACAAACTTGGCAACAGAGGAGTTTTGTATTTATAACTGTATTAACTGTTGGCTCAGGATTCTTTTAATTCCCTGTTTATGCCTAGTTGCTTAGATTAAATCAGAGAGCAGGTGCAGGCTGGATAGTGTAGTGGCTTTTACCTCTGGGACCTGAGCTGGAATCCAGCCCAGGTAAAACGACATGAAAGCCTCTTCTCCCTGATATGTACAAGAATCCTAATTTAAAATAAGTTTGGACATTGTCTCAACCCTAATGCGTATGAGTTCAAGGTACAAAGTCACACAACATTGTGTACAAGTTGCATATGCTTGCAAAATAAAGTGCTACAGGTGCCCATACCTTACTAGGGTGCTATCAACTTGGAAAGCAAAGTATAAATAACTTGACTGCTGTACAGCAAAGATCACATTCTCACTGATCACTTGATCTGCCAGTGAAATAAAAATGCAGATCAGTACACCAGCGATCTTGCATCATCAAGTCAAATAATGGGCTGAATTTTATGTTGTCGTTGCAGATTACAGCAGTGGCTGTAAAAGATGGCGGCCCGCACAATTGGATTTTACTCCTAACAGCCGCCGCGATCTTATACATGGCAGCTCATTTACATGGCTGGGGCAGGTGAGCCGTCCCCGGCAATGGTGTACTGCACAGGTGCTGGCACCATTTTTAAAGGGCTTTCAGCCCTTAAATTTAATTTAAATGTTTAAAGGGAAAGTGTAATAAAACTGATGTTAAAAATTACATTCATGTTTCCATCCCCCCTCCATTAACAATACACTCATTCTTTGTCCTCTCCCCCCTAAAAATACCTACTTTGTGAACCTGACCTTCCCCCCACCCCACAAAGTTCACAAACTTTTAACTTTACCCTTTCCCACCATCCCCTCCACCAATCAGGATAGTTTGACCCTGCTCCCCTCCCCCCCCCCACCGACCCGCACTGAGAAATCTACCTCCTCCCCCCTCCCACCAGTGTTGCGCCTCGTTTCCCCAGATGGGGATTTGAAGGCGCGGTGGCACTTCAGGAGGCACACGACGGGAACGTCATTAACTCGGGTAAGTTAATGAATTTGAATATTTAAATTACCGCCCAGTCGCTGAGTGGCGGGGGGGGGGTGCCAGCACGAGGCCTCATCGCTGCCGGCAATATCGGGACAGGCTCTGCTGGCGTCGAGGTTCATGGCGGGCTGCGTCAGGGGCAATCTTCATGCCCCCCCACCCTCTGCCACGGATCCCGACGTCGAGGCCTCTATAAAATCCAGCCCAATGAAATGATGCAAGTATGTCGATGTACGGGGAGCAGCTCTGCATCAAATTCCTTTGTTTACCCACTGCATCCTTTCCCTTTGCAGAGATAATTCCAATTTAGTGATGTGCTCAGAATGTACCTCTTTGCTTGGGATAGCACTTTAAATTAATTGAGGGAAAAAAATAGAACCTTTTACAATTTAAATTATTTCTCAACGAGTATTATTCCAAACTGTTGCACCTTCTTTGGGACAACTCGAGATAGGCTCTTATTTGTATCTTGAACTCTCTTTGTGACAGGCAACCAGATTTGAGATGATGCTCTGGAAACAGAAACAGCAATTTAATTATATTTTTTGAAGGTTTGATAAAAGATCAGCAGAGCACGCATATCAACTGGGTTTTCAGCAAAATGTTTGCGAATCGTGAGTGATTTAGTAAGCTTAGACAGAGCTTTCTATGACATGAAGGACAGGAGTAGGCCATTCAGCCCCTCAAGCTCATTCTGCCATTCAGTTAGATCATGGCTGCTCTGTATTTTAACTCTATCTACTCGCCTTGGTTCCATGACCTTTAATACTCGTACCTATTGATCTTACTTCTGAAATTTTCAGTTGACGCCTAGCCTCAAAAGATTTTTGGAGGAGAGAAATTGCAGTTGTTACTTTTGAGGAAAAGTAAGCACTGACATATTTGCTTATAGCAGATTTGCAATGAACAATTTTGTCAGTACTTTTCAGGACATGTAGTAGAAAAATTGGCCATAGCTTGACATTCTTCAGAGGCCATTCCAAACTTCAAAGTAACCAAATTGCACTAAGGAAAGACAGCAAGATTAGTTTGACTTAGGTTCATCAATAGAAACCTTGTACAAACTAACAGTGTTACTAGTCAGCTACTAATCCTCAACAGCTGAGAGTTTTAAAGCAGTTTGTTAAGGGTTTTATGGCTTATCCAAACAGTAAGCCTGATGGTCATTTGGAAAAGTTTTAAGCTTCAAAAGAAAGCTATCACTTTATGTGAAACAGTTAGGAAGAATGCAGCTTAAGTACCACACAGCAAACACAAAGATCAGTCTCTCAATAGAAAAACTTGTATGAGATGAAGGAAATCAATTCCATTAACATGGATATCCTGACCTAGCATTTGGAATAGAATCAAATTTCTGTGTAGAAGGAAAGTAGTTGGTCTATTGGGCTGCATTTTAAGACTACACTGCCGAAGTAGGTGGCAGACATAAAACAAATGCGGCCCGCAGGCATGGGGGCAATGTCACGGAACCGCCGCAATTTTAAATGCGGCGGCTCATTTGCATAGCTACAGCGCCCACCCCCCGCAATGACGTGGAGGGGGCAGGCGAGCCATCATCGGCAATGGCGTCTGGCGCTAATGCGCAGGTGCCTGCGCCATTTTTAAAGGGCTTACAGCCCTCAATGTACATTTAAAGTTTAAATGGCTAGTTAATGTAAAGTTTTGCAAAAATGAATAAAATGACCTTTCCATGAACTCTCCCACCCCCCCCCCCCCCCCAATGGCATATCACAACATTCCTGCCCTTTTCTCCCCCAGAATACTTGCCTTGAAAATTTGACCTCGCCCCTACTCCCCAAAGTTCAGAACCTTTGTCCTTTAACCCTTCTCATCACCCCCCCTCCCCAACCAATCTACAGTGTTGTAACCCTGCTCCCCACCTCCCGCACAAAGTAAATCACCTCCCCCTCCCTCCCCATAGGTGTCGTGCCTCATTTCCCTGAATGGGGATTCAAAGGCGCAGCATTGCTGGCCGCCAGAATAAAGATTGCACCGTGACGCCTGAATTGCTGCAGCCTGCATGGTAAGTAGCCATTAACATATTTCAATGCGGGTCCTGTCGCCGAGCAGCCGCCACAAGGCCTCGCCAACCGTTGGGGTTGGTGGTGGGCCTCCACCGTGCTGATCTTTATTGCACCCCCCCCTAGCCCATGTTCCCGATGGCTGAGGGACTTTAAAATCCAGCCCAATGTGTCTAACAATTGGAGCTACGTGCTCAGATACTATTTCCCTGCTTGTTCCCTATAACCAGTAATATTTATCTTCAAGTCGTTGTCTATTCCCTACTTAATGTTCTGATTGATTCAATTTCAAAGGAGAGGTTCTTGGAGCAGAATCATTTAATCAAATCAATGATATGTTTCTTAAAAAAATTAAATTCATACTAATATTTGAGTAAATGTGCATGCTATGCAAAACCAACCATGAGAAAGAAAAGTCAAGCTACCAACGTAATTGCTACAAATCTTTAATGCAACCACCAGCCCTTTAAGAACCGCTGATTCCAGCCAATGCATCCCTTTGCTCAAGTTCTGGGAGGACTTTGATTTTGTGGACCTTCTATTGCAGCGCAAAGTCAACTAATAGCACCACAGGTGCTTGTAATGCTCAAAAAGTTGCTCTCAAATTATCACAGTGCTGCAAACACAATTGCCACATCGATCAGATCTTAGAGAATGAAAAATTCAAATCAACATCTTCACTTCCTAGGTGCGATAAAGCTTATTGGCTTCAGCCTTTGTGTTTTTACCCCAGAGCTGGACAACCCTTTACCTTGTGGTAGTCATCCATATTTTTGAGATGATTCTCCTCACAGATCAGCAGGTTGAGGTATTCTTTCCAGTCAGCATGTACAGCTTCCATGTGAGCCTGAGGGAGAGAGTTACAATAATGTGATCAGCACTTGTATTTTTGATGAGCAAGAGCTCAAAATTCAGTCCTCGTTTTTCTGACACATCTGTGGAATTATTTACACCAGATGTAATGTAAGTTTACAAGAATTTCTTAATGTAACTTTTTTAAAAAGTAAAAAAAAAATCACTGATAAAAATATTGGTCTTTCATTGAACCCATCTTAAAAATAGTTTGATGCTGAAGATGGCAAAAGTACTTTCTTAGTGACATTAAATGGCTTGTTGTGTAGCAATTGCATTGTAAGGGTGTAATTATTTCAGAATCTATGACACTTATCAATCTAGATCATTTAAGATCCGCTTCAAATCATCTGTACAACAAACCTAATACGGTCCTCTCATTAGAGAAATGAATGAGATGAGGGCAGGACCATTTTTATATGCACCAGAAATTGATATACCTCGCATTGGTCTTTTGGCTATAAAATGGGTGCAGAGCATGCCAATTTAGCAGAGGGACGGCCTGCATCCAATGAGCACAGGTGTTGATTCCACTGCCAAATTCACAAGACCCACTTTTTAGACATCCCTGGTAGACCTTAAAACAGACACAAGGCCCCTTTAAATTTGGGGCTTTATGCCTGTTAAAGGCACCTTTCATAACTTAGTGACCAATGAGCAGGGCAGGCCTCGACTGTCATGTCTACTCATAAAATAACAGTGACTATACTTCAAAAGTAATTTATTGGCTATATAATGCTTTTTGGGACATACTGGGACAATGAAAGGTGCTCTATAAAGGCAAGTTCTTTCTTTGACAATCAACTTTGCCAGAAAAAATTACAAATGAAAATACAAAGACCGCAAACCTAAAATATTTTGAGCAAGTGTAGCAATAAATTTCCAGGAGGCCATTTTGGATACAATTGTTATTTTACTTATTACAGAATTTTTATTCTACTTCTTAAAATTCATGCAAGTGAAAGGTCATAATACCATTCAGCTAAATTAAAAAGAAAATGTTTAAAACTCATCTAATTAGACTGGTTTTGAGTTGGGAATTAAGAGGAGACATGAGTTTCTAATCTGTAATAGAACATAATATCAGGGCTGCCCTATTGATTTTATAAAGCCGGCCAGTTGATGTGGTCACAAGCATGATTTTAAGAATATCATTGAGGTTCTCCCAATTACCTCAATAGCGTTCTTTCCTGGGTGATTCTCTTGTAACAGTTTGTTACCGTCATCATGAAGTTTGTTAACGGCAGCTTCCTTTGCCTCCAGATGTCGGTTCACAAAGCCCTGTAACACACAAGCTAGGTCTTAGGCAGATAATCTTTAATGTCAAGGTTCTCCCTTAACCCACCCCTTATAGTGCTGACTTGCAGAGATACAGTTCCACTTTTTCATCGATATGCTTCCATGAGTGTCAGAAGTGTTTTACTACCTCACCACAATTGCCCATTCTTCATAGATGACCCTAAATTTAGAGTCTTCTCAGGCTATTTAACAGTGAATAACATCACAGGATGGCATTGAGCCAATTTTCACATCTACATGCATGTCCATTGCGACCGAGCTCACTTCAAATTGATCAGAACTGGGAACCTTGGCCAATTTTCTCCCAACCTAAGGGCTCCTGAGGCCAATTCTAGTATCCAATCACTTTGCAGGTGGGGTCCAGCAACTCAGTGCAAACTGGAGAATCAAAAGTTTGACTAAGACTCAAATGTCTGCCTGGATTAGAAATTTATTGCTTCCTGTTTCGTAACTTTTCTATTTTGCTCTTCAAGGGGTGCTTAAATCATAATATTAGCAACTGTATCACCACTATGTCAATTAAATTTAAACTGTACTACAGCTCATGCCTGCAAGCCCTCACACAGTGAGTTACCTGCCTTAGCTGTGTCACTATGAACAGGCACAAAGATAAGGCCTTTGGTTTCCACAGGGTGGGAGGAATGTTTTAAAAGAAACACCTCAAGCCACTGTCACTGACTGGTCAGCTTCTGACCAGTACTGGCCAATGCATGTGAGCGGCTCTTTTGCTTAGCCTCTCAGCCAAGGAAGGGGTGTGTCCCAGAGATATTGAAGAGAGAGTGAAAGAGATAAAATACTTTAAATAATTAACATAAGGTTTCTGTATAGCTGTTTCAAGTAGACTCTCATTGCTACTATCCTGCTTGGGTAACTGTTTTAATCTGATTGGACTAAACTGCTATTCTCACCCTCCAGCTGCCTTCCCACAGTTTGTCCATTGACATGACAGACTGGCTATCCCACAACTGTTAGGTGAGCTAATCTTGAGACCTACTAATCTGAGGTGAGTCAAAACTACTCTTAACAAGTGTAACAGTGAAAGTATTAGAGAGCCTCCGCAGAGAAGCCGCAATAATAAATAATAATCCTTTTATATCAGCTATTATATGATTGTAGATAGCAATCACTTCTTCTCATCAAGTGGAATGACAGAGTTTTGCGTCAGCAGTTCAGTGTAAGATTAGAAGCTATAAGATGCCACCTTAAATATCCACTCCCTCCACTACTGGTGCACACTGGCTGCAGTGTGTACTATCTGCAGGATGCACCGCAGCAACTCGCCAAGACTTCTTCACCAGCACCTCCCAAGCCCATGATCTCCACCCCCTAGAAAGACAAAGGTAGCAGGTGCATAGAAACACTACCACCTCCAAGTTCCCCTCCAAGGCATAAACCAACCTGACTAGGAAATACATCATCATGAATCATCATCACTGGGCCCAAATCCTGGAATTCCCTTCCTAACAGCACTGTGGGTATACCTACACCACATGGACTGCAGCGGTTCAAGAAGGCAGCTCACCACCACCTTCTCAAGGGCAACTAGGGATCGGCAATAAATGCTGGCCTAGCCAGCAACATCCACATCCCAAGAATAATTTTTTTAAGATATTCTTAAACACTTAACTCTGTAGTCATGGTTACCTCGTACTGGCGGTGGCGGTTTTTGTAGTCTAGGTTCTGGTCACTCCAGTCATAACGCAAACGGTCTTCCTCCTGGGTGTCCATCCAGTACAGCTCATTGGTGCAGTTCTGCATGTACTCACGGAGGCTTCCCAAGTCTTTCTGCCGCTGCTGCGACCCATTCTATAAAAGAACAACAACATGGGCACTGAATGTCTTCTGACTGGTGTCTAATAATAATGGGCACTATAGTGACTGTGTACACTACCAGGTTCATTTTGTAAAAACACTATTAGGAAAGGATTAAAAGAATGAGCCTCTCTCCAGATGTTGTTAAAATTACAGCTCAGACACCATCTTCCTACTTCTTGATATTATTGGTATTTGCAATATCATGCAATTCTAAAGCACTTGATTATGAAGGAGCAGAAATTACTTCTCTCAAAGGGTCGTGAGTCTGTGGAATTCACTACCCTAGCATGCGGTAGATGCCGGGACATTGAATAAATTTAAGGAGGAGATAGACAGATTTTTAATTAGTAAAGGGTTGAAGGGTTATGGAGAACGGGCAGGAAAGTGGAGTTGAGGCTGAGATGAGATCAGCCATGATCGTATTGAATGGCGGAGCAGGCTCGAGGGGCTGAATTGTCTACTCCTGCTTCTAGTTCTTATGTTCTTAAATGGGCTGATACAACTTAGAACAAGTTTGCCATTCTCATACTCACCAACAGTTTGTTGTACTTCACTTGGATGCTACTGATGTAATCCTGTTGAAAGTAGAAAGAAAGGAAAGCCTGTTTTAGCACACCAGGAACAAATGCTACTGTCTGTATGAATATTTACTCTGCAAGACTTTATGGATCGTCTAACATGTGTCATGTCCTGTAATAACATACAGTACTTTCCCCCACTGCAGTAAAGGAGCCTTTAACCTGTTGACTGCTGTCTTTACCTGGTCTTCATTCTTGTTCAAGTGATCCCCAATTGTTTCAACCTCTTTGGTGAAGAGTTGGTGATGTTCCAGTTGCTGATCCACAAATGGTAGTTCATTGCCAAAGCCTTGGTTGTTCAGTTCTGCCTGGAGGAGTAAATGGACATTGGTAAAATCAATAGGAGGAATCTGAACTTGTTCATTGCAGAATGATGGCTGCATGGTGTTTGGCAAAAGACAGAGCCTTCCCCGTGGTAAAACAATACATGAATTGCAAATCCAAACAATTTGGATGTGCGAATGTTGTATCTTTATTTAATGGAGTTTTTCCCCTTCACACTCCCACTTGTCTTGTTTCTGTGAATAAGTACACTAAAACTGAATGCCCAGATGTGCCAAGTGTGAGTGTTTCAAAATTTAGAGTTAATTAAATCCATTATATACTATTTTAGTGGTTTGAAGTGTTACTATGTGAAACAGTTGAGCGATAAGGTGAGAGGGTCAATGAAACCGACTCACAAAGAGATATAAATTGTAGGTTTGTGTTTAGAGTTTGAAAGTAACTTCGCTCTAGTGCACTGACATCACTACAGTGATCAACAGAACTCTGACAGAGAGAGAGAATGCAACTGTTACCCAATGGGGCAAATTTCATCAGGGCGTTGGTGGAAACCCCCATTTATGCATTTCCACCAAATTTACAGCAGCTGAGCAGCAGAAGTGCCAAGGAAATCGATACCCTCAATGAGTGGATTTCAATATCAACACACCTCCCCTGCTACATGCTACCACAAATAGGAAGCCTCTTTTATAGGCATCTAAGAAACAACTTCCAACACTCATGTTGTGTACAAAGTACACTTTCAGTTTATACTGTGTCAGTGCACCAGTTTTAGAATAGGAGGCTAGCAACCTCACCCCCGCATACCCCCGCCTGGCCCACTACAACCTTTAAATTCCACACAATGTGTAGGACATGAGATATTAGGGGCAATTTTAACCTAACCCACCATCAGGAAACTGAAGGGTTCGGGTACAGTGCTGCTTTTAAACTCTGCTCTTGGTGGACAGTAATATTGGGCAGAGTGTAAAACCAGCATTCCATCTGATCCTGTGTGGTCCATCAAGATAGGCTATATTACCCATTGTTTCCAGAAATATTCAAAAATGGATACAGATCTGCAACTTAGGAATGAGGAGGTTAAAAAGTTCTTCCATAACTTTAGGAAATCCACATAATGATGATAGGTACTACTTTCTAAAACAGCCCAGTTTAGATTCATGGAAATTCTGCCAACCATGTTTACCCTATTCCACAGAATGACAGATGTTACTCACAGCACTTCTAAAACCAACTGTTATGATGAAGTCTTAACAGGAGGAACTCTAGAGATGTCCGAAAGATGGCTTTTGAGCTTACTTGTTTTTCATCGATCATTTTGGACCAGTCAATAGTAGGAATTCCATCCGTTCGGGTTAGATTGTAGACCCTCTTATGTTCCAGTCGCAGCTTACGTATTCTTTCTTTCAACTGTTTGATACTGAAAAGAAACTGTCCTTTTTACTGAAAGTATAATGTTGACCACAACCCAAGGATACATTGCCCTCTGAGCCCTTCCTTTATTTCCTCAAATGGAATTCAGCATTCCTCAACGATTTAAGTATAGCAACAGGTTATATAGATGATAAGTTCCTGGATTTTATCCCTGTTGGATACTACAATGCATCTAGGCTAAGGAGTTGAAAATCAGCGAAGATTCCTGCTCCTATGATAAATTCCGCCATTTGCTGTCTAGGTTTACAGGTCATGAAAAGCTGATTGGAGGAGACATCAGTAGGGTCCTGGCAGCTGTGAAGCCAGCAAGAATATCCCCCCTCCGGGAAAATAAATCCAAAAAGGAAGTCAAGCGCAACTTCACGTCATGAAGTGGTTGAGGCGAACAGCATAAATGCATTTAACAGGAAGCTAGATAAGTACATGAGGGAGAAAGGAATAGAAGGATGTGCCGATAGGACTAGATGAAGTAGGTTGGCAGGAGGCATATCTAGAGCATAAACACTAGCAAAGACCTACTGGGCAGAATGGCCTTCTACTGTGCTGTAAATTCTATTGTAATTCTGTATGATTAGTGTGGAGGAAAAAACAAATGCAAGGAACAATGGCCTCCATTCACCTATCTTGAATTTGTATGACCAATCTTTGCATTCAGCTCCAATGTGAAATGACCTGAACAAAAATGGATCCACTTACTCTTCTACAATCATGTCAGACTGTGGATGCTTCTCATTGGTAGCTGTCTGCACATCATTCTGAAGGTTTGCCAGTATTGCATCTGAATCATCCATCAACTTGGCAGTTTCCTCACGGAATATGAAGTTTTTCCCTTCCTCTATCCGCCTGACATCCTGGAAGGATATGTAAAAGAGCATGGAATAAATCTATTCAAGATAAGGGTTTAAATCCTTAAAATCCCTTCCATCAATTCTTCAATGTAATATTGCATGTCCTTTGGTGTGTGATCTATTGTTAGGAGTCACAGGAATACAAGTAATATTCAAAGTAAATGTGGGGTTTTATTATCATATAACTGGAACATATATTTACTTTTAATAACTGTATTAGCTGCAGGAGCACATCAGAACACATCGTAATATGTTGAGCTCCACCCACAACTAACTGGTCATGTGTGACTTGACATCACTTCCTCTGATATAGTCCCTAAGGTGGTCTGCACTTAAAGTCATCACACAACAATCAAGAGAGAAGCGAATCACATTTGGGAATATCCTTTTGACAAGGATATTTCAATCTGCAATCTCCTTTAAAGAGGAAATAACAGATTTTAACAAAAAAACTTTTTTAAAAAAAGGTCTGTGCAATCAGCTTTTATTTTTGTGATCCTTATTGGAATTGCTTATTCGAGTCTTCAATCAATCAAGTAAAGACTAAGTTTAGATAAATTTGAGACTTTTTTGATTCTAACACAGTAATTTCCATCCACCAGTGCAGTGCTGGGATTATGGGTAATGAACCACGACCTTTTCAAAAGTACTGCATGATTGATCATGAGGAGATCCACAAGCCAATAATAGAGGTGCGTTGGCAGAGGCCTGAAGCAAAAAAATTAAGCATAATAAAAAAACAAAGGATTTCTAAAGGCATATCAATATTAAGAGGATCATCAAGATTAAGGGTGAGCCACTAAACGATTTAGGAGGCCAGTTTGTAGTGGAGAGTGAGGTGATGACAAAGATAATAATTCATCTCAGTTTTCCTGTCATGGCAAGTGGGGTAAGGTACCTCATGTACTGTATTGTCATGCAGGCCCCCATCTGCCGAGAACGAGGGACATTAATTTTGCCACACGGACATTAAATTTCAAATTGTTGCTGGGAAGAAGAGAAGGCCTGTTACAAGGAATTGCCAGGCCCTTGGCCGGAAAGACATTTTTGCATATTAGCAGACAGTGTTAGAACAAAGGAGCTACCCCCTGCTCCCATACAATACACAAAACAGACCCGGTCAAACCAGCCGGCCACGTGACCAACCTGCTGGCCAACTTGGGGAGTTTTAAATTGTAGAGACAGTTTTTGAACTGGCAGAAAGCTCGGCTCCTGGATTGAAAAGAGCCTCTCCTGTCTGCTCCCATCTCTTTCTCACGGAACTCCAAAACCCACTGAAGACATGTGAACCCCAAGAGAGAGAAAAGTTTCCGAGAGTGAACAAGGTTTAAGAAGAATACTGGGCCCCAACAAAAAGCACGACATACCTTCAATCAAGGACTCTACAGCAAGCTCGATGCACAGTAACATAAAACTCTCCTCAGAGATTACCTCAAACTTTTCCACTTTATGTTTTCTTCTGCTCTTTTCTGTCCCTATCTGCATGTGTGTATTCCATATGCATGTTCGTGTGGACGCGTCGTGTATCCGTAGGCGTCAACCGAATTAGAGTTTAAGTTTTAATAAAATTTCACCTTTCTTCTTTAAACCTAAGAAAGTCTGTTTGTTCTTGTTTCTTTGCTTTATAATTGGAAGACGGTGAACAAGGATTCACCAAGGGGGAGCTAAAAACTGTGTGTTAAAAAATAAAACCCTGTTACAGTAAGACCAGGTGAAGGCTGAAAGGAACCCCTAGACCTCTTTCTCATCTGGTCGTAACAGTATTGAAGGAACTGATCTGTATTGCACTTTATGTAATGTCAAATTTGAACTGCTATGTAATGTAGTTTTACAAATTTTATGAAATAAAGTATATTTTGGGGGAAAAAATCATCTCAGTTTTCACAGATGAGGTGATGATTGACATTGAGATTATACAAACACCATAAATGGATGGAGACGAGTTAGAGGAATTTATTATCCAGTTAGATGAGTTACTCAAATGTAAATAGATCCCTGGGGCTTAATGTTTTGGGTCTGATGGTTTTCATTCAAGGATCCTGCAGGTAACTAGAGAACAAATAGTGTAAGCTTTGACTATAATTGTCCAATATTCTGTAGCAAGGAAAATTGTGTCAGAGGACTGAAGGCTGGCAAATGTGATGCCACCCTACAAAAAAAGTCATAGGGATAAACCAGGAAATTATACGTCAGTTAGTCTTATTTCAGTTGTTGGTAAGCTGCTAGAATTTATGATACAGTTCAAATTACTCCAGATTTGAAGAAAACACACTATCAATAAATTTATTGTAATTCTGAATATTGGTTAGACTATACTTGGATTATTGTGTGTAGTCCAAGTTTCCATACTACAAAAAGGACATTGACAAACCGGAGTAAGATTTATAAGGATGCTACCAGAATTGAGATGATACAACAATCAGAGAAGCTGAGCTGGTTAGAATTCTTTTCTCTGGAACAGAAAAGTTCAAGACAAGAGATAATAGAGATCATTAAAATTATGAAGGAGTTTGATAGAGTGTTTGTGGAAAAATTGTTTCCACTGGTGGGTGAGTCCAGAACAAGGGAGCATTAATATAAGAAAGCCAATAGCAGGTCAAACAAGCATTTAGGAAGAATTTCTTTGCACAGAGTGGTGCTAATGTAGAACTCAGTGCCACATGGAGTGTTTGAAGTGGATGGCATTGCTGCATTTAATGGGAGAGCTGATGTCTACATGAGGGAGAAGAGAATAGAGAGATATGGGTGACAGGGTGGGAAGAGGTAATTAGATGGGAGAAGGCTCGTGTGAAGTAGAAGCACTGGCATAGACCAGTTTGGCCAAATGACCTGTTCCTGTGTGGTAGATTCTATGTAATGTAATTCGATGTAATCTCATTGACTGATCTGACAAAGGGTCCATCCATACTTGATAACTTGATAATGTTAACACTCATCTGTTCTCTCCATAGATACTGCCTGGTCTGCTGAGTGTTTTCAGCACTTCTGTTTATTTTGTGGGTTTAATATTCTTTGGTCCAGTTAAGCCATTACGTCAAATGCCTTTGTAATCCACTTTAAACACATTCATTAACCTGTTTAAAACAAGCGAATGAACAACTGCATTAAAAATAACAAAGAAATTTTACTCAACTGTACTCCCAGAAAAAATGAACCCCTGCCCATGTAGGTTCTGAAAAATCTCATTATTGTGAAATGGTTGGAATTTGTACTTCAGCTACAAATGATGTTAAGGTTAACTTTAAATCAGCACACGCATCATTTAAAGAGTTAAAAACAAGAAATGCTGGAACCACTCAGCAGGTCTGGCAGCATCTGTGAAAAGAGAAGCAGAGTTAACGTTTCGGGTCACTGACTTTTATCATTTAAAGAGAATTGGTTGACTCATTTTTAAATTATGGAACTGACTTGATAGTGATAAGCAATTGATTGAAAAAAGCTAAAACTTTAAATCAATAAATCCAGTACTCTCTGAACACCTCAGAAATAACACAATACAGGGTGGGGCTTCACCTGGACATATCTACAAGAGATAATGAGACAGAGAGAAACACAGTCACACACACCCATGCCAACACAAGACTTAAAAACTGGGTGTAACCTGTGGAAACTGTAGACTGGGAGAATCTGGTGTAGCGAGGAAGCCAGGTAGTCATTCAAGCAATTGCTAATTGCAATCAATTCGAACTTACTTGAAGCAGGCTTTCCTCAATATTATAGATGTTCTTCTCCACACTATCTGCATTCTTTTGCAGTCGTTCAATCAGCTGTGAGAGCTTCGAAGGCACCTTTCTGTAACAGATGAAGGAAACTATTCTATTATACTGGAAACAACAGGTTTGAACACGTTCATTTACTTTCCAGACACATTGCAGGATGCCTGCACACACTGCATTTCTGTATTATTGTCACTTTCCAACTTGTTTCCAATGCAAGATCACCATTTCCTTTTCTTTTGTTCTCTTCCCCTCTCATCATACACACACCTCCAAAATTTCACCAAGTAGTTTTATCAGCCTAAACCTCTCTGCTTCTCTCTCCTCCTTTAAGACGCTCCTTAAAACCTACATTAATGTCAGTTGTGGCTCAGTTGGTAACACTCTTGCCTCTGAGTCACAAGGTTCTGGATTTAAGTCCAACTCCAGAACTTGAGCACAGAAATCTAGGCTGACACTCTAGTGCAGTACTGAGGCAGTGCTGCACTATCAGAGGTAAATCATCTGTCTTTCAGATGAGGTGGTAAACTGAGGCCCCATCTGCCTGCTTGGGTGAATGTAAAAGATCCCACGACACTGTTTCAAAGGGGAGTTATCCCTGGTGTCCTGTCCTGGCTGATATTTATCCTCAATCAACATCACTAAAATAGATTATCTGGTCATTACCACATTGCTGTTTGTGGGTGTTTGATGTGCACGAATTAGCTGCTGCATTTCTGACACTACAAACAGTGACTACACTTCAAAGTACTTCATTGGCTGTAAAACATTGAGATGTTCAGCGGTCATGAAAAGTGTTATATAAATACAAGCCTTTTTCTTTGACCAAGCTTTTGGTCACCTGCCATAATATGTGGCTCGATATCAAATTTTATTTGATAATTGCTCCTGTGAAACATCTTGGGACATTTTACTAAACACAAGTTGTTGTTGTTGTTTCTGGGGAAAATAGATTTGAACTGAAGCGCTGTATTGCTACCCCAGTTCACTGCGCCAACTATCCTCAATTGGTGGGAAGTGAAGTGCCAAGCAGAAGCCTTGTGCTTCACCCGTGTGGGCATGGAGGGTTGGGGGAACAAGCGAGAAAACTAAGTCACCCCATTACTCTTGTGGATCTGCTGGTGGCTAAGTTCAGAGTGGCGTTGGCAGAGTTTTTCTATCACTACCCTTTGACCCCAAGCATCACAAGAAGTTATTCAAAATTCGAAACCCATACTCCAGCAAAAACACTTTCAAACAATAAAATTTCTGGCAACTTCCTTTCACAAGAACACTAGAATTAGGAGCAGCAGTAGGCCATTTAGCCCCTCGAGCCTGCTCCGCCATTTGATAAGATCATGGCTGATCTGATTGTGGCCTCAACTCCACTTTCCTGCTGGCTCCCCATAACCCTTGACTCCCTTGTATTTCAAAAATCTGTCTAGTTCAGCCTTGAATATATTCAATGATCCAACCTCCACTGCTCTCTGGGGAAGAGAATTCCACAGACTAACGCCCCTCAGAAAAAATATTTCTCATCTCAGTCTTAAATGGGAGACCCCTAATTTTTAAACTGTGTCCCTTAGTTCTAGACTCCCCCACAAGGCGAAACATCCTCTCAGCATCCACCCTGTCAAGTCCCCTCAGGACCTTATAAGGTTCAATAAGATCACTTCTCATTCTTCTAACCTCCAATGGGTATGGGCTCAACCTTTCCTCATAAAATAACCCCTTCATCCCAGGAATCAATCAAGTGAACCATCTCTGAACTGCTTCTAATGAAATTATATCCTTTCTTAAGTAAGGAGACCAAAACTGTACACCCTACTCCGGATGCAGTCTTACTAAGGCCCTGCACAGCTGCAGCAACACTTAACTACTTTTATACTCGATTCCCCTTGCAATAAACACCAACATTCTATTTCCCTTCCTAATCACTTGCTGTGCCTGCATACTAACCTTTTGTGATTTATGTACCAGGACACCCAAATCCCTCTGTACTGTAGAGTTCCGCTGTCTCTCTTCAGTCAAATATACTGCTTTTCTATTCTCCCTGCCAAAGTGGACGAGTTCACATTTTCCCACATTATACTCTATCTGCCAAATTTTTGCCCACTCACCTAACGTATCTAAATCCCTTTGTAGACTCTTCATGTCCTCTTGACGGCTTACTTTCCTACCTATCTTTGTGTCATCAGCAAATTTAGCTACCATTCATTTGGTCCTTTCATCCAAGACATTGATATAATTTGTAAATAATTGAGGCCCCAGCACTGATCCCTGTGGCACTCCACTAGGTACAGCTTGTCAACCTGAAAATGACCCACTTAGCCCGACTCTCTGCTTCCTGTTAGCTAACCAATCCTCTATCCATGCTAATATGTTACCCCCTACACCATGAGCTCTTATCTTGTGTAGTAATCTTTAATGTGGCACCTTATTGAATGCCTTTTGAAAATCCAAATCTACAGGTTCCCCTTTATCCACCTTGCTTGTTACTTCCACAAAGAACTCTAATAAATTAGTCAAACACGATTTCTTGAAGGTATTTGGAAATAAAAAGGAAAATACATTCTATAACCAGGAATTAATATGGAGATAGCAGGTATTATACAATCGATGGACTCCTGACCTACAAGTTCTAACCCATTCCTGCATCATCTCAATTTTACAAGAGTTATTAAGAGTATTAGTGCTGGCCTTGTGTAGACTCTTACTGGAAAATAATTGTACTGAACTAGTAGTTATCTGACACCAACATAGCAGACTTCCTAACCACTGTGCTGCTAAACTGCACACATATGCTTGTATATTCTGTCACCATCTCCCATTAGTACATGCATTGACTGATGGTTGACACTAACACAAGTAACACATTTGTTCCCCAGAAATTACGAAGCTCATTTGGAATCCTATAATACCCCACTCCAGGACCTGAGCACAAAAATCAAGGCTGACACCCCAGTGCACTGTTAAGGGGGAGCTGCCGTCTTTCGGATGTGACATTAAACTGAAGCCCCATCTGCCTTCTCGGGTGGACATAAAAGGTCCCATGGCACTATTTAAAAGAAAAGCAGGGAAGTTATCCCCAGTGACCTGGCCAATATTTATTCCTCAATCAACATCACAAAAACAGATTATCTGGTCATTATCATATTTCTTTTGGTGGGAGCTTGCTGTGCGCAAATTGCCTGCCATAATTCCTACATTACAACAGTGACCGCACTTCAAAAGTTCTTCATTGGCTGTAAAGCACTTTGGGACATCCAGTGGTCGTGAAAAGCAAGATATAAAAGTGCAAGTCTTTCTTTCTTACTATAAATAGCAGACTGTATTGCATATTGCACTGAATCCCTGGAATCACAATCCTGACTGAGTTAGTTTCAAATGCAGTGTTCCAATTCAACCAGAATTCTAAAATTGTCTAAAACTATGAACATGCATTTTTCAAAATTGAAAATTCATGCAGCAAGTGTTGTAAGCGTTTACAAGAAGGAAATCAGCCAGCTTCTTGGTTTCTAAGTACAACCTCAGAGCAGTTATCCAGTTGTCTATCTGGGCAATAGTTCAATGTTGTCTATTTACTAGATTTGAACAGCAGGGAAGGTTTGGAAACTTTGCAAAAGGCTAATCAGAATGGAACTTTATCAAATGGAAAATACAGCCATATATTTGGCAATACTTGAACAAAAATCTGGGCACTGAGTCAGGAGTTGAAGATTCTTCAATAGAGCCACACCCTTCCCTCCACTGCCAAACACTTCTTTGAATTTTATTAGTAGCTCCCTTTGTTTTATTCAGTACTTCAAAGTTTCTTCAAGCTTCTCAACAGCTATCACCTCTTATATTTCATGTCCCTATTCTTAGTCCTTCTTCTTCTATCACAATTCTTGAAGTCACAATGTCCTCTGACCTCAACTAGAACTTCCAAAGTTCCTCCATTTTTAAAGTTGCTTCCAAAATGCTTGCTTTCGTCCATTGTGCCAAATATTACGTGCCACCTCAGCAATTCTTAACTGGCAGTGGTTTCAGATGACATGAGTAAATTAATGCGGGGTAGCAGGGCAGGGAACAGCAGAGTCTGATAAAGAGATCAAAGATTTACAGAAGCTAAGTTCAAGATCTTACACATTACAGAAAAAGTAGGAGCCGCATTTAATGAATAATATTTAACTAAAAGGCTGAAAGAGATCTGGGAAAGATGATGGATTCAACACTGACCATGCCCAATCCTTATAGAGCAGCAATTAAAGCAAACAGAATGTAGATTTATTGTCAAATCAGTGGAGTATAAGTTCAAGTCTGTCATGTTGAAACTATTAAGTGCTCTGGTAAAGCCACACCTTGGGCGTTATGTTCACAGAGCCATAAGGGAATCATCTAAGTCTGGGAACCAGTGCAGAGAAATGAGGCGAATCTGTCATGTCAGAGAACTGCATTAAGAGAAAAGGCTAAAGAAAAAGGCTTCAGCTTTGAAAGGAAGCAAATGAGAGGAGACCTTATAGGTTTAGACAAGTTACTAAATGAAATTTTAAAAAAGGTTAATCATGTACACATTTTCAAGTTAAACTATGACTGCAGGACATAGAAAGACCATCTATTTCCACCTCCATAACATTGCCCGACTCTGCCCTTGCCTCAGCTCATCTGCTGCTGAGATCTCATCTATGCCTTTGTTACCTCAGAATTTGACCCATTCTAACGCACCCCTGACCAGCCTCCCAATCTCAACGCATCGGAAACTTGTGGTCATCAAAAACTCTGTTACCCATGTTCTACCTTGCACTAAGTCCTGTTCACCCATCACCCCTGTGCTCACTGACCTACATTGATTCCTGGTTAATCACCACCTCGATTTTAAAATTCTCATCCTTGTTTTCAAATCTTTCCCTGACCTCTCCTCTCCTTTCCCTGACCTCTTCCTTTCCTCCAGCCTCACAACCCTCTGAGATATTTGGGCTCCTCCAATTCTGGTCCTTTGAGCATTCTTGATTTTAATTGCTCCACCATTGGTGGTCCTACCTTCAACTGCTAAGACCTTCAGCTCTGGAATTCCCTCCCTAAACCTCTCAGTCTCTCTAGCTCTCTTTCCTCCTTTAAGCCACTCCTTAAAACTTACTTCTTTGATCAAGCTTTTGGTTGTCTGCTCTAATATTGCCTTATGTGGTTCGGTATGAAACTTTTCTTGATAATGCTCCTGGAAGCACATTATTTTACTATGCTAAAGGTGCTATATAAATGTAAATTGTTGTATAAACTGGTGAAGGGACTGGCATCAGGAAGCATTTCTTCAGAGTGATTAATATTTGGTATAGTCTAAGGTAGTGGAGGCAAAAGCACAAGAGTCATTTGAAAGACAGATAGATGCAGTGAAAGGGGTAAATCACAGGTTTCTAGAGAAGGATGAGTTGGCTGGGCTAGGTGACCTCCCTCATCTTTGTGAGCTATCTATAAAGCACAATTCTGGCCAAGACTTGAATACTCATTTCCTATCTGGGAGGATGTTATTAACTTTTGTGCTAGGATTATTTCTGAGGCAGGATTTCCCTTTTGCCTTTAACCCCTCTTTCTCTTTGATACTATTATGTTCTTCGGAACTTTTCTCTCTCTAAGTTCTAATTTCTAAGTTCCAATATGATCTCCTAAAAACTCTTCTCCTTCCCACAACCCCACCGAGCCCAGCCAACTCATCCTTCTCTAGAAACTTGTGATTTAGTTTAGTTTAGTTTAGAGATACAGCACTGAAACAGGCCCTTCGGCCCACCGAGTCTGTGCCGACCATCAACCACCCATTTATAATAATCCTACACTAATCCCACATTCCTACCACATCCCCACCTGTCCCTATATTTCCCTACCACCTACCTATACTAGGGGCAATTTATAATGGCCAATTAACCTATCAACCTGCAAGTCTTTGGCATGTGGGAGGAAACCGGAGCACCCGGAGGAAACCCACGCAGACACAGGGAGAACTTGCAAACTCCACACAGGCAGTACCCAGAATTGAACCCGGGTCGCTGGAGCTGTGAGGCTGCGGTGCTAACCACTGCGCCACTGTGCCGCCCACAGTGTACCTCTATCACAGCATTTAACTGTCTTTTGAATGACTCCTGTGCTTTTGCCTCCACTACCTGAGACTATGCCAAATATTAATCATTCTGAAGAAATGCTTCCTGATGCCAGTCCTTTCACCAGTGTATACAAGATCCTTCTCTCACCCTTACATGGTCCATCTCCGACACTTCCCTTCCTCAACTTTTCTGTCTCCATCTTTGGGGGTAGACCGCCCACTAATATTCATTATAAGTCCACCAACTCCCACAGCTACCTCAAATACACGTACTCACACCCTGCTTCCTGTAATAATTCCATTCCATTCTCCCAATTGCTCCGTCTCCGACGCATCTTCTCTGATGATGCAACCTTCCACAACAACGCTTCTGATATGTCTTCCTTTTTCCTCAATCGAGGATTCCCTCCCACTGTGGTTGACAGGGCCCTCAACCGTGTCTGACACATTTCCCGCACTTCTGCCCTCACCCCTACCCCTCCCTCCCAGAACCGCGATAGGGTTCCTCTTGTCTTCACTTCCCACCCCACCAGCCTACACATCCAAAGGATCATCCTCCACCATTTCCGCCACCTCCAGCGTGATGCCACCACCAAATGCATCTTTCCCTCCCCTCCCCTGTCAGCATTCTGAAGAGATCGTTCCCTCTGCGACACCCTGGTCTAAAGGTCTGCAAAGGAAACCTGACTGAGCCCGAATGCCAGACCCGGAAGTGCGACCCAACCCGACCCAAACCCAACAAGTCGTCAGGTCCCGTCTGGGTCGGGTCAGGTAGCAGGCCTTTACAATCACATATAAGGCTATCCAACAGGGTATTGCAGTCCTTTACCCTGGTCCACTCCTCCATTACCCCCGACACTTCATCCCCTTCCCATGGCACCTTCCCATGCAATCGCAGGAAGTGTAATACCTGCCCTTTTACCTCCTCTCTCCTCATTATCCAAGGTGCAAAACACTCCTTTCAGGTGAAGCAGCGATTTACTTGTACTTCTTTCAATTTAATATACTGTATTTGCTGCTCACAATGCGGTCTCCTCTACATTGGGGAGACCAAACGCAGATTGCATGACCACTTTGTGCTACACCTCCACCTCAGTCCAAAACCAGGACCCCGACCTTCCTGTCGCTTGCCATTTCAACACACCCCCCTGCTCTCATGCCCACATCTCTGTCCTGGACCTGCTGCAGTGTTCCAGTGAACATCAACGCAAGCTTGAGGAACAGCACCTTATTTTACAATTCGGAACGCTACAGCCTACCGGACTGAACATTGAGTTCAATAATCTCAGAGCATGACTGGCCCTTTTTTATTTTATTTTGTTCCATCTTTTTTTACCATGTACCTGCCTACTGTTTTTTTCATATTTGTGCTCTTGGCTAGGGCTGCTCATTATTCTGTCATTAACACTCCCTCTGCACTAATGCTTTGTCTTTTCTCACACCATTAGCACACTCTCTTTGCCTTTGTTCCATGACCTTGTCAGTTAATCTCTCTGGCCCTCTGTCCTATCACACATCTTCCCTTTTCTTCTCTTCCCACCAGCCCCCTCTCCCCCCCACCCACTTTACTTGTTTAAAACCTATTACATTTCTAACCTTTGCCAATTCGGATGAAAGGTCACTGACCTAAAACGTTAACTCTGCTTCTGTCTCTACAGATGCTGCCAGACCTGCTGAGTATTTCCAGCACTTTGTTTTTATTTAAGATCCGATAGGGTGCTGGAAAAAGCTCCGTTGGGGAAAAAAAGTACTTGGGAGAAACTAACCTTGTAGATCCTAGCTTTCCTATATGGCTACAATGGATTGGATGGGTTTTTTTATTCTTTCATGGGATGTGGGCATCGCTTGCTAGGCCAGCCTTTATTGCCCATCCCTAATTGCCTTTGAGAAGGTGGTGGTGATAATTAAGAGGGGAGTAAAGGATGGTAATTCATACCACAGTGCCACTGAGCAAGGTGTTTTTATTAACTGTAGACTAGATCGATGCTGTGAAAAAATAGCCAATTTTAAGTATAATATTAAACGGTCATTATATGAATTCCAGATGTTTCACTCTTTGTTATAAAGCGCTGCTGAAAGCAATTAACCATTTGGTTTGCCTTTGTGCACATTATCACATCAATCAATAATGTTTGTATCGTCAGTGTTTGAATTGCACATTTTTATTTATTCTTTGGCCTCCTTATCTCGAGAGACAATGGATACGCGCCTGGAGGTGGTCAGTGGTTTGTGAAGCAGCGCCTGGAGTGGCTATAAAGGCTAATTCTAGAGTGACAGGCTCTTCCATAGGTGCTGCAGAGAAATTTGTTTGTCGGGGCTGTTACACAGTTGGCTCTCCCCTTGCGCCTCTGTCTTTTTTCCTGCCAGCTACTAAGTCTCTTTGACTCGCCACATTTTAGCCCCGTCTTTATGGCTGCCCGCCAGCTCTGGCGAACGCTGGCAACTGACTCCCACGACTTGTGATCAATGTCACAGGCATTCATTTAAATCCTCCTTTGTTACCACATCCACCATAACATAAACAAAAGTAAACTCTTAATGAAAATCTATCAATAGATAGATACTTGAAATTGCCTGTCTAATTGGAGTGAGACACAAGCTGGATAGTTGAAAGGCAGCAAGGTTTTTCACTTAACAGGAGTGAAAAAGTCAAGCACTTATCTTTGTTGAAACCATACTGCAGTTTGAGACTTGTCCCTTAAACAAAATTGGTTAAATCAAGTTTGCTTTCCCTTTAGGACAATGGCCCAGAATTTCCTGGAAGGTTTTGGCATCACCTGAAATTGTTATGACCTTCCGCTGCCCAACCCTGAGTGCCCGGGAGGCACAAGCAGATGGAATGGCCTTCCCCAGGGGCATGCCCCTGTACTGGATAATAATACAAAGAGGAAGAGGAGCAAGAAAGGCAAAAGGCTCCCCGAGTAAGGCACCATGGCAGAAGGCAGCAGTTCACTCACTAATACCTGTATTGATTGGTGTGAGTGTAGCACAATTTTACACCTTTTATTTTAAGGGTCCAGCAAATGAGATCCACAGGAAATTTTGGAGTAAGCTTCCAGCAGCAAGATTGGTGTAGAAATTGCATAAATGTCAAAGTAACTCATCCATAAGTATATTCCAAATAATTCAAAGCAAATATATGGTAATGATGAACAATATTTAATAAAGAAATGCAAATGAGAGGTCTAATCAGGTATCAGTATTGCAGTGGCGAGTTTGTTGATTTCACAAACCAAATGCTAAAGTATCTCTTATCATCTCATCACTCATGTTCCTTCTTCACCTGATGGTAGGGTTTCCAACCCTCAAGGATTATCCTGGAATCTTCATAAATTAAAGATTAATTTCCTAGACTCTGTCGCTGGCAATGCCCAGCAGAAAAATCATGAGGCCATTAAAAAAAAATTGTATAGTTTTCGCAGTTCCTTTAAACTTTTCAATTGTAAAATTATTGGATTGGTGGGAGGGAGAGGGTGGGGGGGGAAATGGCTATTTGAATGACAGTCTGTTGCTTTCTAATCAGGCAAGTGGGGAGCTGCAATGCTAGACGTGTCAACCAACCAATGGTGGGAGCGTGGGGGTGGGGTGGGGGAGGGACTGTGTGGTGGGAGGTCAGGTGGTGAAACAAGAGTTGCTAACCCCACCTGATGGGGCAGGTAAGCAAGGCATGGATGTTTTTCACTGCTTTTAGTGCCTTTTGTGCTGGCAGTGATGGGAGGTTTTAGTTGGCCACCCTCTCCCATTGGAATGCTTATTCTGACACAGGCAGATTCGCAGCATTTTAAAAAAGCCAACAAAATCATTTTAGGGCTCTTAGATCAAACAAGTTACCTTTGTGCTAATCCAAAGAGTTCCAATAGTAGGTGGTGCTATCGAATGGTAACGAGGTGTTGCACAGTTTGTTTTTGCCAAAGGGGCCTGTTGTTCCAGTTAAACTACTCTTGGGCTACAAAACTGCACAAAATTTGCATTTATAGATCCTATCTCCTTTGCAAAAGTAAATAAAACAATCTATTGTTCAAAACAAGTCTGATCTCCAGTTTGACAAAGTTTTAAATATAATTAAATCTGTTTCGTTCGAGACATCTCAATGTAATCTCAACAGTGTATCGGTTGAAGACTCCTCTCTCACGACATTAATCCCAGACTTTGCTGCCGTAGATGATTGGTAATCACTATGACAACCAAACATTTAGTTTGTGACTCCCAACAGTCAGAGTTGAATGTGACAACTTTTCCACCCTGTGTTTTGAATGGTTAAGGAAATGCCCTGGTGGTATGCCACCTTGCATCAGATCTGGTAAAGTATTCAGTTTTAGCTTCCTGTGAAACTACATAAATACAGAAACAGGAATAGGCCTTAAGCCTGTTCTGTCATCCATGGCAGCCCTAGCTTTTTAATCCTAATCGGTTCTCCATGTCCCTCAATGCCTTTACATCCCGGTATTGCAGTAATGCCAGCCCAGCACCCATTTTTTGATCAATTTTTGCACCTGAGTGTTAACTTCAACACACACACACACACACACACACACACACACACACACACACACACACACACACACACACACACACACACACACACACACACACACACACACACACACACAATCCCCAATGTAGAATCTACTATCATCCTTCCTATCTCATACTTTTGGGGGAAGCTGTGGGACAGGACCCTGTAGCACCATCAATTTGAGGCCCAGGATATTTCAATTCCCTAGCCTCATTTACATCTCACCATCCAGCTGCCCACCAGCTAAAGCCCAGCGGCTGGACGGTAAGTGGTGAGGGTGGTAACTGGAAGGGTCTTGTGGGCGGGGGCTCAGGGCAGCAGAAGTTGAGACTTTCCGTGTGTGCCCTGGAAGGGCACACTTGGTCCTCTTGGCCCCACAATGTAATGTTTAACACTTAGCTTTTGTGGTATCTTCAGTCTTTGGAGCAACTCTCGCTGGGCAGGGTAGTCATGCATGTGTCCAGCTCAGTCCACCATCGGTATCCTACTGATGTAATAGGGCCCTGATTTGCTAGTTCCTATGAGGCTCCTGTCTGATTTAAGCATGCTCCATCAGCAAAAGGAGCATCATTAAGATCCCTACAGGGCAGAAGCAGAATTGACTAATTCCGTTTTAAGTGCCTTTTGCCTGATTTCTGATGGGTTACACTAAACTGCATTTGCCTCATTCCACCCACTTGTTTAGTCATAAAGAAACCTTGAAAAAGTTTAATCATTACAGCAACGTTTGCAGAAACCTGTGCCACCTTTACAGATAAAATGTTAAAAACTGTGATAGGAGATTGCACTCATCATCTAACCTACTGTAAGAAAATGTTTCTTTTGGCAACTGTTCAGCGTTAAAGATGCTCAGGATCTGCATGACTAAGTATATTTTTAACTAGTTACGACCGAGGCTGGAGAAATGCTCTGTCTTTCTCCAGTTCCACTTCTCCAAGAGTCACAACATATATTTAAATGGTTTACCCAGTCACCGATACGGCCAATTATATACTTTATTTTAGTTTTAGAATAAAATCCACCAACCGGGTTTCTTTAATAAACAACAAAATTAGTAATTTATTATAAAACATGACTTATTCAATAAAGATGCAAAGCTTTAACACACAGTTTGAAATATGAGAGTATAAATATATAAAAATATATAAATATATTCTAAATAACCCAACACACACTGGCGCACACACACCAGTTAAAGAAAAAATAAAGAAGCTTTCGCTACAGAGATCAACTTTACATGAAAAAAACAAAAATACTTTGGCCAAGTACTTGTTAATTCTTGAAGAAAAAGGATAAGATATGGAATGTTCCAGAAGGCTGTTCAGTTTCTCCAGTCCTCACACTGGATTCTCAGGGTTTCTCAAAGAGGTGGAACAGAATAAACTGGTTGCCTCTCTCTCTTAGCAGGCTTACACCCCAACTCATTCAAACAGTCCACGTCCCAAGTCAGAAAGCCCAAAACTCCTGACCACCATAAACCTAGAGATGTGACTTGTCTTTAAACAAACTCCAATAGCCAGTATGGCTCCTTATGTTTATTTAGCCTTCATTGTCTCTTCCCGCAAGTTTTTTAAAAATCCAAAATTTCCTTCCAGTGACCCTTTAAAAAAAAAACACATCCATGGAATCTCTTCAGTCTTTCAAATGAACCAATTTTCACAATCTTTTAAACACGAATCCTCAAAAAATATGAATAATGGTAGCACCTTCATGATAAACTGCAGTTTCCTGAGGAGCCGGATGGTACTATTGATTAGCTGAGACTCCCTTTGACCATTGGGAATTGGATTTGAATTCTGCGCAGACTTGTGAGAGAAAACCTGCTCATTCTGTAATCTGTAAGGGCCGCAGGGTTGGGACCGGGTGCGGATGCGATTTGAAAATCACGGTCCTGGACGTCATCTCCAGGAACCCTACACCTCCGGGACAGTCCAAAATTTTCAACGTGAGGGTGCGTGGAGGGGTGGGGGTTGGTGAGGAAAGAGAAAGGGGAACTGGTTCATCTCCAATTAAGGGCCTGTTAAGCTCATGGTGGAGCTCATTAAGGGGCCGGGGCCGGGGGTGGGGGTGGGGGTGGGGGTGGGGGTGGGTCCACACTATAATTTTTAATGGCGGGTCCAACCAGTCTGGTGCACGATATTGCGCAGCTGTCAAGAGTCACAGAAAGCAGGGGGTAAATTTTATTGTTGGAAAATGAAATGTTTTGGGCCCACGGGGATCTTGCGGCGAGCCAAGTGCAGGAATTTTTTAAATTCTGGAAATGCTGCCTCACCTCTTTATTCCATTGGCCCTCCATGGATCAGCCTGCTTTCATAGGCAAGGCAGCAGCAGGCCCCACCATGACTGCCGCCTGCCTTTGCCGCTTGCACTCTGCAGGCAGCTCCCGCCTCCTCCAGACACCCGGCACCACTAATTGGACACCGAGCTCGCCTCCTGCCCAATTAGGGCATTAACATTTGAAGATCGCATTGCGTTAGCGATGCAGTTCAGACGCTGGGCGGGACCCGGAAATCATCTGGGCGTCGGGTTCCTGACCGTTTTGAAAATTCAGCCCTAAGAATCACACTTTAAAGGAATTCCTAAAGAATGAGCCCACAACACTAAGCTGCCTGATGTCACATAGAGGGTAAAAGGGCTAGTTCTTGCAAACACTTGAAGAACATAAGAAATAGGAGCAGGAGTAGGCCATTCGGCCCCTCAAGCCTGCCCCGCCATTCAATAAGATCATGGCTGATCTGCCCCAGACCACAACTCCTCTTTCGTGGCAGCTCCTCATAGCCCTCAACTCCCAGATATTTCAAAAATCTATCTACCTCCTCTTTAAATACTTTCAGTGATCTAGCCTCCACAAGTCCACAAGGGGGCAATTTCAACCCAATTTGTCAGGCAGGAAACTGAAGCGATCAGATGGAACAAACTGGTGTTATACCCCGCTCGATATCACTGTCCACAGACTTCAATGGAGGGGTAAAATCAGGGTGGGGTATAAAACTAATGTTGTGCCCAGTTTTCATCAGTTTTCCAATAGGCAGGTTAGGTTAAAATTGATCCCCATGTTGTATTTATCCCTCCTGAAATCAATTCCCCCCCAGAGCTATTTTTAAACATCTAATTGCATCTGCTTCTTGTGGCATCCAGTCAATTGGCTCTTACAGATTATCACATTGCTGCTTTTGGGACCTTGCTGTGCATAAATTGGCTGCTGCGTTTCCTACAATATAACAGTGACTACACTTTTTAAAAAGTACTTCACTGGCTATAAACCACTTCAGAATGTCCTGAGGTCATGAAAGGTGCTATATAAATGCAAGAATTTCTTTTTCCATTAATGAGTATATTCAATAACTTAACTCTCCAGAAAATCTAACTAGGTGGCCTGGTTGGCAGCAGAAATGGACAAGAAGAAAAATCTTATTTAAAATGAGGAACCTTTTAAAACTTACTCCAACACTGGATTTAATTGCTTTAAACAATCTAAAAGCTGTTCATGCATTGCTATCGAGCTTCCAGCACTCAAGGTCATATATTGGTACATAACAAATATATTTGAAAAGCTCAAGAACTACTCCTTCTACCTTTTGAGGAACATAAAATTTCCACCATAACTTGAACGTAAAGTCTACCATAGGCAAGCCACAAGACTAAATCAACCTTTAGTTAGTCAGATAGTCAGAAGCTTTTTTGGATAGTCAGAAGCTTTTTCCCAGGGTGGAAGAGTCAGTTACTAGGGGGCATAGGTTTAAGGTGTGAGGGGCAAAGTTTAGAGGGGATGTGCGAGGCAAGTTCTTTACACAGAGGGTGGTGAGTGCCTGGAACTTGCTGCCGGGGGAGGTGGTGGAAGCAGGTACGATAGCGACATTTAAGAGGCATCTTGACAAATACATGAATAGGATGGGAATAGAAGGATACGGTCCCAGGAAGTGCAGAAAGTTTTAGTTTAGGCAGGCATCAAGATCAGCACAGGCCTGGAGGGCCGAATGGCCTGTTCCTGTGTTGTACTGTTCTTTGTTCTTTGTTCTTTACTCAGGGTGCGGTTAATATGCTACCTTAATCCAACATGTGCACGCTGACACTGGAGGAGATTTTATTATTGCCAATTTTCTCCCCCTCAACTCTCCCTTTCTCCTGAATGCACTAACTGTTGCTAGGATACGGTGCGAGGAGATGATCAGTACCTTGTCCAAGTTTCTGTTCTTCCTGTCTGAGCTGATCATTTAGTGTTGGTGATTGTAGAGACCATCCCAAACCCAGTCCTAATCCTAACTAATGTGAACTCCCATAAAAGGACTTTCCAGATAGGGTCACTGGATTACAATTGGGTGAGGGAACTAAAACTTTCCCATTTCCTCCCCAGAGAGCCCACAAATGTTGAGAAAAACATAGGGACCAATTGCTCCCCCACCCCACTCCAAGATCAGGCAACAGCAGAGTTCCAGAATCAATGTGAATTCTCTAAACTGTCATGTGATGTGTCATGTGGGTTCGAGGCAATTAGAATTGACATCCATGACATGCAACTTGTTTGCCTCTGTAGCACAAAGCCTGGGAGCTCCATGGGCCCAACAGCATTTGAGATGTGCATCTTTGTGGGTCACAGGAACTGCAACTGTCTCTGTAAATGCTTGGGTCTTGGTTGGGAGTGGTGATAAGAACATGGGTAAATAAGGGAGAGTAGTTCACAGGGTTTGTGCATTATATTCACACGCAAGTCTCCCAGCTTCCCTATTGAAACATTCAAAACCTGACCTTTTTCTTTAGGGAATGGAGCGCCGATCAAATAAATACTTTGCTTCCAGTTAAACGTTACACTTTTTCACTCCAAGACTCTGAGCAGACATCAGTGAAACCAGGATGGTTGTAGGACAACATTCATGATGATGGACGGTGAAACAAAATGTACAATATTGGAAAGGGTGCTTACCATTTTGACAAGACCGAGTCAAGCTGGAACCTCCTATTGCCACGGAAACCTTTGAAACTACCATGGAGATTCAGAGTTAATCAGGAACCAGCTGAGTGTTATCAAATTAATAATTAGATGGAATTAAAGAAGCTGAGCAACTCAATTTTAAATGGTCGGATTTATTAGGTGTTAGAGATTCAGTCAACGCACAGGGGCGAATTAGAGCGTTATGATTGAAGGCACAGGAGACCATATTGATTGAACACTCTCATTCCATCCTCTCCTGTTAAAACAATGGAAGGCAAGCACTCAGCTTTCACTACAGACATGCAGTCATTTCACTCCAACAGATGGTGGTATTTTCAGTCACATAACTAAACAGTCATTAGTATTTCTTTCCCTGCAGCATACCTGAAATTCCAGTTCTCAAAGAGTTAAGCAATTTACTGAAGTTAGACTGGTTTCAACGCCCATTTTACTATGGTGTGGTGGACACACCTAGTGCATTCCTTGCATAGTCGATAGGCCTGACTCCTCCCCTATACATTCCATTTGAATCTACACGTCGGTGGAATCATCAGGTTATAGTTTCCTATAGGATATCACAATAAGAGCAAGGGATACTTCAAGTTCCCCTTAACCAGCAACAATTGAAGGATTTTTTATGTAGATAAATTGTAGCCTAGTTGTCAAATCACAAAACAACTTAATTATGCAATAGTTCTGACTAAATTCAATCTGAAGAAGGGCATTGTTTTAAATTGCCTTTTACTTTCCCTCGTGCACTGTTGTTTTGGGACTAATTATCTCTGCTAGAAACTGCTAGAGAATTTATAAAAAAGACGCAAGGATAAAGGTTTATAATTTAGTCAAACTTCCAAGTTGACAGCCAGCTGCAGGAGCAAGTGTAATAGATGAAATCCCCTCCAGAAATTTTGTGCAAGAAAAGTAACCTGTCTCCAGCTATGTGGTTTTAAAAATATCTCCTGTATAATTTATGTCACAGGGATATAAAGGAATGTACGACCTGCGACAGAGATCCTGCATAGAATGTCAATCTTTGAGGAAATCAGCCTCATCAAAAATTGCTGGCCATTGGGAGCCATCAAATCTCTGAAACTTCATGAAAATGCATAACAGCTGACATACCTGTTACTGCTACAGATATAGGAGGTCACTTTGAATCCATCGATGCAGTTAAAATGACAAAAGAAACAATTGAGAATTTTCTATAATTTAGAAGGGAGAATTTTCTAAATCTCATATGTAAATTTCAATGGTTATGTGTCTTTGGGGGCCCATAATTGACCACAGTTCTGATTTTACTGAGTGGATCCTGCCCATAGCTCCAGTACTAATGTGATAATAGTCCAGAGTGAGTTGCTATCAGCCTCATGATTTTCAATGGAGCTTACAGGCTGAAAAAATTGAACTGTGCAGTGATGTTACTTCTTCTACCACTAGGTGTTTTGTGGATTCTAACTTGGATTCCTTTTCACTTGATTAACAAGCCGTATCAGATGTTATTATGTTTTCAAATGGTAGGACATGTTCATTATGTGAACTGATGAAAGGTCACAGACCTGAAACATTGACTCCCTTTCTCTCTCCACAGATGCTGCCAGACCTGCTGAGTGTTTCCAGCATTTTTTGTTTTTATTTCATCATATGAATGACTTTAACCAATTTTCTGACAGATTTTTAGAAATCTCGAAAATCATCAGCGCCATTGAATCTGAAAAGTTTTCCTTCACAATCAATGTTCAGTAGGGCGGCACAGTGGCGCAGTGTTTAGCACTGCAGCCTCACAGCTCCAGCGACCCGGGTTCAATTCTGGGGACTGCCTGTGTGGAGTTTGCAAGTTCTCCCGGTGTCTGCGTGGGTTTCCTCCGGGTGCTCCGGTTTCCTCCCACATGCCAAAGACTTGCAGGTTGATAGGTTAATTGGCCATTATAAATTGCCCCTAGTATAGGTTGGTGGTAGGGAAATATAGGGACAGGTGGGAATGTGGTAGGAATATGGGATTAGTGTAGGATTAGTATAAAATGGGTGGTTGATGGTCGGCACAGACTCGGTGGGCCGAAGGGCCTGTTTCAGTGCTGTATCTCTAAAAACATGTACTAAAACAGTAACAAATACCATTATTCCATAGATTTTTTAAAAAGGCGAGTAAAAGACTAGCTCATTCCTCCGGTATAAGCCATCAGTTCCTCTCTGATAAGCAGTCCTTGTAATCCACAGCATTGTTTGGAATTCAGTGAACTCCTTATCTAAGGAAAGACACTTTACCTTTGCTACATTACTACAGTGACTATACTTCAAAAGTACTTCATTGGTTATAAAGCACTTTGGGATGTCCCGCGTCATGAATTGCACTATATAAAGGCAATAATTTTGAAGATTATTCAGAAAGAATCATCCCCAACTCCCCAGAATAGACTTTAGCCAAAACAAAATGCTCTGGCAACTGGCTTAAGAATTATTTTAAATATTTTTGGGGATTTCCCTCCTAAATTAAATTACATGTTTCATTACTATTGTAATGGCTTCATTTTCACAGCAACCCCTCTATTCAAGAAGTTGGGGAGTGGGGGGGGGCTGTTGGTGGAGGCAGAAAACAGGGAACTGTAGGCCAGTTAGCTTGGCATCTGTTGTGGGGAAGGCGTTAGAATCAATCATCAAGGAGGTTATAGCTGGGCACTTAGAAAGACTCAAGGTAATCGGGAAAGTCAGCATGGTTTTGTGTAAGGGAAATCATGTTTAGCCAATTTATTGGAGTTCTTTGAAGGAGTAACATGCGCCGTGGATAAAGGGGAGCCCATTGATGTACTGAACTTGGATTTCCAGAAGTCATTTGACAAGGTGCCACATAAAATGTTATTGTGCAAAGTAGGAGCTCATGGTGTAGGGGGTAACATACTAGCATGGATAGAAGATTGGCTGGCTGGTAGAAAACAAAAAGTATGCATAAATGGGTCCTTTTCTGAGTGGCAGGATGTGACGGGTGGAGTCCTGCAGGGGTCTGTGCTGGGGCCTCAACTTTTTACAATTTATATCAATGACTTAGATGAAGGGAGCGATAGCATGGTAGCTAAATTTGCAGATAACACAAAAATAGGTAGGAAAGTATGTTGTAAAGAGGACATAAGGAGGTTGCAGACCGATATAGATAGTTTGAGTGAGTGGGCAAAAATCTGGCAGATGGAGTATAATGTGGGAAAATGTGAAGTTGTTCACTTTGGCAGGAAGAATAAAAAAGCAGAGTATTACTTATACAGAGAACAACTGCAGAATTCCGAGGTGCAGAGGGATCTAGGTGTTCTAGTGCATGAGTCACAAAAAGTTATTATGCAGGTACAGCAAGTAATAAAGAAGGCTAATGGAATGCTATCCTTTATTATGAGAGGAATTGAAAATTAAAGTAAGAATGTTATGCTTCAGTTGTACAGGGCATTGTTGAAACCACATCTCAAATATTGTGTGCAATTTTGGTCTCCTTATTTAAGGAAGGATGTAAATCTATTGGTGGCAATTCAGAGGAGGTTTACTAGATTGGTACCTGGAATGAGCGGGTTGTCTTACGAGGAAAGGTTGGACAGACTGGCCTTGTTTTCACTGGAGTTTAGAAGAGTGAGGGGAGACTTGATTGAAGTATATAAGATCCTGAATGGTCTTGACAAGTTGGATGTGGAGGGGATGTTTCCTCTTGTGGGTGAGTCCAGAACTAGGGGGCACTGTTTTAAAATTAGGGGTCGCCCTTTTAAGACAGAGATGAGGAGAATTTTTTTCTCTCAGAGGGTTGTGCGACTTTGGAACTCTCTGCCTCAGAAGGTGGTGGAGACGGGGTCATTGAATAATTTTAAGGCGGAGGTAGATAGATTCTTGTTGGGCAAGGGAATCAAAGGTTATCAGGGGTAGATGGGGGTGTGGAATTTGAAACACAAACAGATTGGCCATGATCTTACAGTAGGCTTGAGGGGCTGAATGCCCTACCTCTGCTCCTAATTCGTATGTTTTAAGCCCCGACAACACCGGGATTAAAAAGATTCTGAATTTCGATATACTTTTCACTTATGACTAGTTATATTACCAAATTCTTCACCAACCCTATACCACTTGGTTATCAGTTCATTTTCATGAGCAACAGCATTCATTGTTAAGCAGCTAAAGATTCCATTTACTGTGCCATTAATCATAAACAGAACAGTCATTTGGGTGGAATTTGACTCTTAGGAATTCCAGTTAATGACAACTCTAAATTCTTTAAACACTGAGAATATAATTAACCACTCACTACTATATTGTAACTAATTTACTGGAATAACTACAGCGTGCTGACTGACTTTCTTTATATGAAACACTTCTTATCTCTTCAGTTTCTGTGGAAGACTTTTACCTCGTGTTAAAATGTTAACTCTCAACACACCCACTTAAAATTTGAAGAAATTCCATGCAAGGTGCACCTTGCCTATCCAAATAATGGGCGTGGTTCACTGCTGCAATGTACAGAACAACAGGAGTGGAAAGACCAGATCAGAAGTTTGCACGGTGACATTACTTTCTTTAATAGTAGTGGGCTTTGGCTTAAACAGAAAAGTTCTTCACCAGTTTCAGTGCCTCAGGCATTGAGCTAGAATGTTGTTGAATCTGCAGAGCCTTACAAAGCTGGATCGCCTGGTAACATTCTCTGTATTCAATACCTACAGCCTTTGTATTCCAAGTACTTCCTCCATTTTCAGGAAATGGGCAGGGCCCCTAGTTTTTGGTTTTGACAGCAGAATCACAGGATTCAATCCTCAAAACAACTGATAAAAAGCCGATATAATCATAACAGAACTTTTTCCAGTCAAACTGGCCTTGCCAAAAGGTCAATTTAGCATTATTAAAACTGTTACGAACGTATAAATTTACTGGCCACGAAACATTTTACTCGATGTTTGCATGTTAAGTTGTAATAGGGGTACAGTATAACACTTCAATTACTGAGAATTGTTTGTAAAAAAGTTACATGGTAACAGATGTTTTGGGCAGGAGAATGCGATTGGTCCATAGAGCTTACCCAGCCAAATCTCCCATTAGATTCCTCACTATGATCTATAATTAGTAACCCTGCATCTCCTCTCCTATTAGAAATTCATACAGTCGTTTTATAAATTGGGTCATGATTTCCTGTTCCACCCCTCCTGTTTATCAATAGTTCATTTTTGGTATATGGGTGTCACTAGCAAAGCCAGCATTTATTGCCCATCCCTTGTTGCCCTTGAGAAGGTGGTGGTGAGCTGCTTTCTTGCACCACTGCAGTATGTATGGTGAAGCTGCTCTCATGGTTCTGTTGGGGAGGGAAACACCAGGACTGTGACCCAGAGACAATGAAAGTAACAGCGATATTTGTCCAATTCATACTGGTAATCTGTTCCACAATTCTGTCAGCCTTTTTCTAAAGAAAATGTTCCTAAATTTCCTATTTACCTTTGATACATGTGACTTTAAAACTGTGTCTTTTAGTCCTCAATTCACGCACCCGACTAAAGAATTATTTCCTCTATGCCTTTGAAAATCTTAAAGACCCTGAACAATTATCTCCCCCTCCTCCTCTTCTCCAGAGAGTGAGATCCGAGTGAAGACAAGCTTTCCTCACAGCTAAGCACCTAATTTCAGGAATAAGCTTAATAGCACTCCACAGAGCTCCTTCCAATGACTCTACATCTTTTCTAAGACATTTGGCCAAAAATCAACATAGTTCTCCAAAGCCAGTCTCACCAAGACCAGATACAATTTCAACATCACCTTCTTTGATTTATTAGTCACAGTCTATGTGCAAACACTGAATTAATGATTTTAACAACCAATCCACCAAAACCCCTAGATCTTCTTTCCTGCTCTCTTACTTCAAGAATGTGACCATATAATGGTTGCACCACATTCTAATGTTTTAAGCCAAATCTCATCACTTTACACTTATCTGTGTTGAATTCAATCTGCTGTCTTTCTACCCTTTGACTGTCTAGACCCTATCTAGGCTCCTCTGTATTATTGCACAGCTTTGGCTCCTGTATCTAGTTTGGTGCCATCCACAAAGTTAGAGCCATTTAATTAAGTCATTTGTAAAAATGATAAATAGCAGTCGAAGGGCTGTGGGACCCCACTGGTGACCAGGGTCCACTCTGACATTGTCAAGTCCGCACCATCACCATCCCATACATCAGTTCAGCCTAATATGTTATCATCTATCCCATGGCCAATCAGCCTATTCTTTGGGGCAGTGTCAAATACCTTCCTGAAATCTAAATGGATAATATCCACTGCCTCACCATCATCCATTAGAGATGTAACCTCCTCAAAATAATCCAGTAAATTGCTTAGACACAATCTATCCATTATGTTTCCATGCTTATTGGCCTTCCATTTTTCTCCTTTGAACAACAATAACTTGTATTTATATAGCGCTTTTAATGTAGTAGCATCCCAAGGCGCTTAAATTCATACCATTTCTCAAGGCATTAGCAGATTATTAGTATTTGATATATTCTATTAAGGTAACCTAGTAAATTTACTAGTTGCTCTAACCTCATGCCAAGGGGTTAAAATCTCCCACGTTTATGATAATTTAATTCCTACGTGGGATAGTAACACTACCACAATTTCACATTTATGAAGAAGTGGTTTTTGACCACAAATCAAATAATATTTCTGCTCTGAAAATTCAAGAGTTGCACAGTAGCAACCTCAAAGCTGTAGAATTCATGCTGAAATATCAAATAAAGGCGGAATATGGTGGAAGTACAAAGTGTTTTTGGCAGCGGTTAGATGAGATCCTTCACTCGCGATCTAATGAAAGGTCCCATCCAAAGTATGAACCTATATATCTCTTTCTGATACTGATAGATGCATTTCCAGTCTTTTGTTTTAAGTTTCAGATATCCAGCACATGTATTTTTCTCCTTTTCCTGAAAATACAATTGTTTGTAATTCGACAGGTGCACGTTTCCACATTATCTATCTGGACCATGTATGGAAGCTGTTTTTGTTTAACAACACAGCAGCACACAATAGGGATGGAGATCCTCAATGATAGAATACACTCAGAGTAGGGAGACTCAATATCATCAGTATCTAAATTCACAGGGTGTTCAATTAATTGGCTCTAAACAGACCAGCCTCGCTGATTCCAGTATCTGCAGTGTGAAATGGGAATTTCCTTCTCTTTTACAAAGTGGGACATGGAATCTGGTCACTGAACTGGCCAAGGAGAAAGAGGTTTGATTGTGGCACTTGATAGGCTTCATTCTACAATCAAACCTTGGAAATGCATTTGTTGAGAACTAAACATTTGACCACGAGACTGAACTCCATCCATTTCAGTGCAGGAAGGGACTGGGATTCTGCACAAGTGATTAGAATATGCAAGCAAATGTGTGTGTAATACTAATGGAGGGCAAAGTAAGCATTGGAAGGGTATTCACTAGACAGTGGATTGATAGACTGAGTGTTTCTTCTTTTTAAACAAATAACCATTAATACTGGAGGTTAACTGGCCCCATTGGTAGAAAAGTCGAGAACCAGAGGACACTGGCTTAAGGGAAGGGTCGAGAACCAGAATACACTGATTTAAGGTGATTGGCAAAAGAACCAAGGGAAGGAAAACCTTTTTTACACAATGTGTGGTAGAGCATGGCTACCCGACCCGAACCCGATGGGACCCGACGACGTGTCGGGTTCAGGTCGGGTTGGGTCGCTCTTCTGGGTCTGGCATTCAGGCTCGGTCGGATCGGGACAGGTTGGACACAGTGACAGCCAGGACGTCAAGGCGGGAAACACTCAGCATTAGTCTGCAATGAGCGATTCCATCCAAGGTAGAGTGCAACTTCTTTAATATAATCAACTTTATTCCGGTGGTTGGGTTGGGTTGGGTCGGACGCAGGAAAAAATGAAAGGACTCGGGCCGGGTCGGGTTTCATTTGTAGACCCAAGCAGGCCTTTAATGTGTGGTTAGAATTTGGAATGCATTGCCTGAGAGTGTGGTGGAGCAGAATCAATCGTGGCTTTCAAAAGGGAATCGGAAAAGCACCTGAATAGAGAAAGTTTGCAGGGCTGTGGTGAAAGGGTGGGAACCTAGGACTGGTTGAGTTACTCTTGCAGTGACCCAGCACTGACAATGATGGGCCGAATGACCTCCTTCTGTGCTGTAACCTTTCTATGATTCTAAAACAAGTTAAGGTAATGTTGATGCACTTTCAATCTCAGCATCATAGCCTTTCATGTCGCTTTAATCAGACTGCTTAAAGTTGTCTCTGTGGCCACACCCTCTCTTGTGGAGTTTGAAGGGTGTTTTGCACGAAATTTTTAATCAGGAAAGCCACATGCAGATCAAAGATATTTTTAAAACTTGAAAAAAGAGAATCTAATTACATTTTCATGAGACTGGGGAAGGTCTTTAAAACGTGTAAAATATTGAATGTACATTGTTCAGTAACTAAAATGCACACGTACAAATAAATAAGAGCAGCACTTACTTGGTTTTGGGGGGAGTTACGTTCTTGGGTTTCTTTTTAAACATCTTGGCTGTCCCTGAAAGATGGTTTCACGGGGAGATGATCTGATAAATCCTTATCCTCTGCAGTCACTGTGATGGGTTTTTTTGAAAGGTTCACAAAGAGTCTTGCTTTTTCCTGCCAGCAGCACAGCCGACAATGTGTCAAGTGAGAGCTCACCTGTACCTGTTGTCTCCTCCTCCTCCCCACACTTTACCTGTGACTTCCAGCAGTGATTGATAGGAGCTGCTGCCCTGGACCCGCCCATCGCTTCGTCCCATTGGCGGATCCCGCCGTCCCCTTTCTTTCCTAATGGCTGTCGCTCTGTCCCCTTCCATTGTTGCGTAGCAACCTGCCTTAATTGATACTCTGCGATCCAGCCTCCATTGGTGGGGCGAGCGTTCCCATTGGCGGCCGCGGGCGATGCAGCTTTTGCCCATCCCCGCTGTGAGCTTGTGTTTTTGGAAAACAATGCCTCATTCCACAGGCAAAATCGGCCCAAACACTCTCTAAAGTCCGCATTAAGACAGGAGGAATTTTCACTTTAAATAGTTGACATAACTCATATTGCATTATGTGCTGGCACCCTATGATTCGACCGATTCCAATAAACCGAAGACTCTTATATAACGCCCCAGTGATCAAACTTCTCAAAAGCCTTCACACAATGGGTTATCTTCCAAGTGCAGTGACTTCAGTCATGTAGACAAAGGTTGAAACCATTTTGAAACAGCAATGTCTCACAAACAACACCATATTCTCACCATTCAGAAAGACCTCCCACTTCCACCTCTGTAACATGGCCCATCTCCATCCTATCTCAGTCCACCTGCTGCTGAAATCTGTACTTTCGTTACCTCCAGATAAGGTTACTCCAATGTTCTCGGAGCCGGCCGCCCAGCTTCCACCCTCTCTAATACTGATCTCATCTCCATCACCTCTGTTGCTCGCTGACATACTTTATAGATTCCCCCACTCCGTCCACCGCTCTATTGGTGGCCATGTCTTCATCCATCTAGCCCTGAGCTCTGGAATTCCTTCCCTCAATCTTTCTCCCTTTCCATCTCTCTCCCTTTAAGACCCTCCTTAAAACCCACCACTTTGACGAAACTTCTAGTCACTCCTCCTCAGATCTTATTTTTGGCTCAGTCAATGTTTGTCTGATCACGCTTCTGTGAAGTGTGTTGGGACGTTTTCCTATGTTTAATTTGCTGCATGAATGCAAGTTCTTGTTCATTTGAAGGACTAAGTTAGAATATAGCGTCCAGTTTTGGATGCCCTATTTTCAGAATGATCATGAAGGGGTTACAGAGGAGACTCCCTAAGATTATACTAGGGACGTGAGGCTTTAATTATGACTTAAGAAGCTGGACTTCTTTTCGGTAGAGCAGGGGAAGAAACAATGATCCTGTTCCAGGTAGGTTTTGAGTAAAATGGCTGTAACTAATTCTAGAGCTTCAGGCCAGGGAGTGTGTAACACCGTTTGGGTGGTGGTGAAGGATAAGGAAGGAGGTGCACCTGTTGACAGTACCTTCTTCATTAAGAAAATCCTTATTGATTGCTGTGGATTCCAAGCTGCGGACATCTTCTGCCTGCAGGACCTCCCCAGTAGTGGATATTTCGACGTGACTTTCAAGAACGTGGCGGGATGCATCAAGTTCATGAAGGTGTTCAAGGAGAAGGGAAACAAGGCGCCGCTGCCTATTCTCACAGTGGAACCACTCTTCGTGTTGCCGTTGCAATGCGACCGGGTGGTGGCAATTCACCTCTATAACCCTCATGTTCCTGTCGTGGATGTACTCACCTTCCTCGCCAGGTATGTCGAGGTGGCTGGGAGCAGCACTAATGTCAAGGACCCATTTGGGATTTGGACCAGCAAGTGGCAGGTCAAGGTGGCCTTGAAGGTCGATGCCAATGGAGCCATCATCCATCCTCCCTCCAGCTTCTCTATCGGGGGAAGTCGAGGCTTCTTCGTCTATGCTGGGCAGCCCAGAGTTTGTCGCACCTGTGGCAAATCTGGTCACGTGGCAGCTAACTGCAGCACAGTCGTCTGCAAGAACTGCAAGAAGGAACGCCATCAGACCAAGGACTGTAAACAGAGTAAGTGCTGCAACCTGTGCAGTGAGGCAGGCCACCTCTACAAAACCTGCCCCAAACACTGCCTCAGTTATGCTCAGGCGGCAAGGTCCAAGGAAAGGCCGGGAGAAGGAACGGTGAATGCGTCTGGAGCTGGAAAGGAGACAAGCAACCGTCTCCGTAGCGAGGAAAGTCTATCTGAGAAGGAGAAGAAAGGGGAGGCAGCTGCAACCAGCGACCCAACACCTACCCCATGCCCGGAAACCCCTCCTCTATAGACAGAATCAATGGAGGAGGAGGCAGCAGATGGACAAACTGGTCAGTGGCAAGTTGTACAAAGAAAAACCACAAAGAAAAAACCTCCAAAAAAGAAACAGGCAACCACCCAAACCAATGGCAAGAGGAGGCTACTGTCCGAGACAGACTACGGCAGCTCCTCCTCATTGGGCAAGGAAGAGCCGCAACGACGGTACATGCAAAAGAAGCGGCAGAACTCAAAGGAGCTGGAAGAGAAATCCCCCCAGCTCCAGGGCACTGGAAGCTGTGATGGGCCCAGCGCACCCCAAACCCAAAGTGTTGAACCCAGCGAGATGCCGAGCGCATCCCAGCTCCGGGACACCGAGAGCAAAGAAACAGCCTGCTGTTTCTGCAGGAGTGTGGAATATTGCACCTCAGCACCTACAGGCAATGGTTGCGATGGTGGTCCCACAGGCCATCGATCTGGTCAGGGGGTAATGATTCCCATTCCTCTGGCCTCGGTCTTCTGCTGTGGGGAGGTAACTTTACCATCTCCGAAGTTAAAGAGGTGGTGGGCAGTCGCCTCGTTGTAGCAGATGTAATGTACAACAATGCTCCGCTCCGGTTGATAAATGTGTACGCCCTGGGTCAATGCAGTGAGTGGCTGACTGTCTTCCAGCAGCTCCCACTGCTGCTTGTGATGTCCAGGCCGGTCATTCTAGGAGTCATTGACGGCATCATTGATGCAGCTGGACGATCCTGCAGAGACAACAGCAAGCTGGACGGTACATCCAGATTCCTAATAGAAACAGTAAAAGATGCCAAGCTGCATGATGTCTTCAGCAAACCTGCAGACGGAGCACAGCGTAGATACACCTGATCAAGATCAGACGGGTCTGCCCGTTCCAGGATTGACTTCCTGTTTGTGTCCCGTGCTGTCGCGGTCAGATCCACTGACGTCAAGCTTCTTCTCCGACCATTGCCTCTTACTGGCCGACTGTCATTTACAGGACGAACAACGGGTTGGCAGGGGGACATGGAAGCTCAATGCTACACTGCTAACCACAGAGAACGTTCAGGAACTCAAAAGGGATTACAAAGGTTTGAGAACCGTGAAACCCCTCTTTGAGTCTCCAGTTCACTGGTGGGAAGCGAGCAAGGAGAACATCAAGAGGTTCTTTATCTCCAAAGGTATTCAGAGGGCGAGAGAGAGACAGAAGGAAATGTCCCGACTCCAGAAAAGAATGCAAAATCTGCTCCGGCTGCAGTTGATGGGGGTCGAGGTCAAGGAGGATCTCCAAGAGGTGAAGAGCCAGCAGCCCTCACTCTTTGCCACGGAGGCCACCAAGATCATCTTCCGGTCCAGAGTCCGCTCCATTGAGCAGGATGAGACGTACTCACGTTACTTCTTCCAAAAGGTACATAGAGAGAGCTCTGTGATCAGCAGCCTGAAGGAAGAGGATGGCTCGGTAACGTCTTCGCAGTCCGACATACTGAGGATCAGCAAATCCTTTTACGCTGGGCTGTACGACATGAAGCCCACGGAAAGTATGGCCTCCCAGTCCTTCCTGTCATCTATCACAGAGGTCTTAGATGACAGCATGAGGGAGAGACTGGACAAACCGCTAACTCTGGATGAGCTCAGGTCCTTCGAGACGAGTAAAACTCCCGGAAGCGATGGCTTACCGCTTGAGTTGTACTCGGCCCTGTGGGACTGGGTCAGCCCAGACCTACTGGAAGTATACAAGAGTATGCTCCTGGCTGGCAGCATGTCAGAATCCATGAGGAAAGGTATCATCACCCTCATTTACAAGCGGAAGGGGGAGAGGGCAGAAATCAGAAATTGGCGGCCCATCTCACTGCTCAATGTTGACTACAAGATTCTGTCCAAAGTCATAGCCAGTCGAGTCAAGTCTGCTCTGGAGTTGGTGATCCACCCTGATCAGACCTGTACTATACCCGGCAGGAAGATCTCTGATAGTCTTGCGCTACTCAGGGATACGATCGCCTATGTGCAGGACAGGAGGGTGGACACCTGCCTCATCAGCTTGGACCAGGAGAAGGCTTTTGACAGGATATCGCACACCGACATGATGGACGTGCTTTCCAAAATGGGGTTTGGGGAAGAAATCTGCAATTGGCTCAAACTGCTCTACACAAACATCAGTAGCGCAGTCTCAATCAATGGGTGGGAATCAGAAAGTTTCCCGATCCAATCTGGAGTCAGACAGGGCTGTCCTCTCTCCCCTGTCTGTTTGTTTGTTTGCTGTATTGAACCTTTTGCTGAGTCCATCAGGAAATAAGTGGGCATTAGAGGGGCGATAATCCCAGGCAGCAGAGGCACTCAGGTCAAAGCCTCCCTGTACATGGACGACGTCGCTATTTTCTGCTTAGATCTGCTCTCCATTCGCAGACTGATGAGCATCTGCGACCAGTTCGAACTGGCCTCGGGAGCCAAAGTTAACCATGGCAACAACGAGGCCATGTTCTTTGGGAAATGGGCCGACCGATTCTTTGTCCCCTTCACCGTTAGGTCAGACTACTTGAAGGTGCTGGGGATATGGTTCGGAAGGGCCAGGGCATGCTCCAAATTCTGGAAGGAGCTAGTAGCCAGGGTACACAATAAACTGAGCATGTGGGAGCAGCCATCTCTCTCCATATGGGTAAGAACCTGGTCATCAGGTACGAGGCGCTCACGTTGTTACTGTATGTGGCACAAGTCTTGCCCATTCCCCACTCCTGCACTGTGGCGGTCACCCGAGCCATTTTCCACTTTATCTGAATATCCAAAATGGACCAGGTCCGGAGGGACACGATGTTCAAACCTCTGGATAAGGGCGGGAAAAATATACCCAACGTAGCCCTCATCCTGATGACCACCTGCGTGTGCGGCTGCATCAAGCTGTGTGTAGAGCCCCAGTACGCAAACACCGTGTCACTACATGCTGAGGTTCTATCTGTCCCCGATGTTGCGACGGATGGGCCTGGTCACATTGCTGCGGAACGCTCCATCCAGTTGGACTGTGCCGTACCACCTATCCCTTGTGGAAAAGTTTCCGCGGAAATACATCTTTGACACTAATCCATCAGGCAGTGGCCTTCATGGAATGTCCTCAAGGCCCTATGGGAAAAGGAGATGGTGGATCCTGTCGGATGGTTGTCCAAGCAGACTGTCAGTCATTTGGCAGAATCCCTCATCACCAGAACTTTTAAACAAGCACCAAGACGTGGCTTGGCTGGTGATGAGAAGGGCCCTCCCTGTCAGATCCTTCCTGCACTCCTGGAGTCTCACCCCCTCCGCACACTGCCCTCGAGGTGGCTGTGGTGGGAAAGAGACTGTTGCCCACCTCCTTCTGCCCAGGCCTATTTGATTTTGGCTGGTGGTTTCCTTCTGCCACCCTCTGGGAAGAGGACTTCTCTCCTCCCTCATGACCTTCAACTTTAGATCCAGGTCGGCATTGATGGAGTGAGGGGCAGCCCTGCCCTGGGTGCCAGGCCTCCTGCTCTCCTGTGACATCTCACTTCCCTCTGGTCCAGTGGAAGGCTTTGGCACAATCAGCAGATTTCTCCCTCAGGACAACCAGCAGCCTCAGTGATGGCTGCCATGGGGAGTCTAAATCAGTCCCACACTTCACCTGACCCACTTCCATTCCCACTCCCACTGGCTCTAATTGTCTCCATATCAATTAAAGGCTCACCCACATGGAAATTGAGACTTTAATCAGTTTCCCACCAGAGACGGGTTCCTGGCCCGAAAACAAATCCAGCTCCTGTTTCCACCTCCATGGGGAAAGTTCCGCCCTTAGTGTCTTTCATATCCTCACAATGTCCTGAAGTGCTCCACAGCCAATGAAGTACTTTTACATTTTATGCACTGTTATTTTGCTAGGCAAATGAGGCAGCCATTTTCTTCACAGCAGGTCCCATAAACTGCAGATGAGGTGATGCTGATGGCAGAGTCTTCACAGATGAAGAACATGGGAAGGCTTGTCTCTGTGGTAGTTGGTGTGACCATTGTTAACTGGAGAGGCCAATTCTTGATCTGCAGGCACTTGAGCAGTTGGGGCACAAGAACTCCTGGTTTGGAGGGGCTCTGCTTTAAGCAGATGCCTTCCATTGTTTGCCTCTTTCTTCTACAGCCTTGTGTCTGTTTGTTTTGAACTTGTAGGCAGCTTTCCTGGTTGTTGTGTGCCAGCTGTCTCTGATGGCAGCCTCCTGCCCCCACACCCATTGGTCAACGTCAGTCAGCTGTCTTCTCAGCTGGTCTTTGAAGCAGTTGCGAGGTGCACCCCATGATCTCGCTTACTGGAGCATAATTCACCATAAAACTCTGCTTTTGGCATTCTGGAATCCTCCATGCATAACATATGTCCTGCCCAGTACATTGGCATTGTAAGAGAATACATTCAGTGCTGGGCAGATTTGTTCTGCCAAGGACTTCATTGTTTGTGATCTAGTCCTGCTATCTGATGTTCATTTTTAAAATTTTTTTTATTTAGAGATACAGCACTGAAACAGGCCCTTCGGCCCACCGAGTCTGTGCCGACCATCAACCACCCATTTTATACTAATCCTGCACGAATCCCATATTCCTACCACATCCCCACCTGTCCCTATATTTCCCTACCACCTATCTATACTAGGGGCAATTTATAATGGCCAATTTACCTACCAACCTGCAAGTCTTTTGGCTGTGGGAGGAAACCGGAGCACCTGGAGAAAACCCACGCAGACACAGGGAGAACTTGCAAACTCCACACAGACAGTACCCAGAATTGAACACGGGTCGCTGGAGCTGTGAGGCTGTGAACCACTGCGCCATTGTGCTTCATGATAGATCGAAGACAGCATTGATGGAAGTTCTCCAGCAGTCGCATTTGTTTTTTGTACAGAACCCATGATTCTGACCCATACAAGAGGGTGGTGATGACAACTGCTCGGTATACTTGAATTTTGGTGGAGATGTGTAGTGAATGGTTTCGCCAGACACCCTTTGAGAGGTGCCCAAAGGAGCAATTGGCTTTGAACAGTTTATTGTCAATGTCCTTGTTGACAGTGGCATCATTTGAGATAATGCTCTGTCGATAGGTAAACTGTTCTACTGCATTGAAGTTGCTACTGTCAATGCTGATCTGTAGTGGATTGTAATTTCCTTAGGGCTGTGGTTGGTACAGCATTTCAAAAGAAGTAAATGATCAGTTAATCTGTGATGTTGGTAATGGTTGAAGGACAAATTCTGGTTAGAACAGCTCCACTTGCTTCTACATCCATCTTTGAAAAGGCTCTCCCCAAACTAATTTACAACCACTCTTTCAAGATTCCAGTGGCCTGGTCTCTGGCCTTCCATTCACTACAGTACCTCCGCAGCAGCACCTTAGGGATGTTTTTCTATGCTATAAAAATGTAAAGTGTTGCTGTCGAATCTGTACATGCAATTGTAGCACTACTGGTGAAACATTTTTGATCATAAACTGTGCCAAGTGGTTTGCATTTATGGAACAATATTTGCATGTTGCTGAAGGTGTGGTCGAGAGACAGAGCAGCAATTCAGTTCAAAATACTAATCATGTAATCTAGCATTATTTAACTTCTGGTGCTTCCTTTCAAGTGGTTATTAAAGTGCACCTGTACAGGAAATAATGTGCAAAACCAAGTGTCAGAAACCATTTATATAGTCGTACAAGTAATAAACAGGTCAATACCTGGGCTTGGAATAAACCAGCCTCAATTTGGTGTCGGTTTTCTGAAGTTCCTGTTCCAATTTATGGAACTGGTTCTGCCTCATTCACTTCCAACAGCTCATTTTTAATACAATACTGCTTTTCTGTTAATTATTAAAGGTTTGGTCAGTTTTTCTAAAGGTGATAGCATGGCTAAGATGTTCAACACCCTTAGGGGACAATCCCTTTTTTTATAGGCATAGAGAAGTTGAAGTTAGATTGTACTTGTCAGCCCTTCAGAGTAACAGTGAGGTAGATTTTCATCCTCATCTGGTGGCCTGTCCTTCATAGACCAGCACAGTTTACGTTCCATTAATTTCTTGCATCCATCTCTTTCCCAGATGATGTCAGAAAAAGAGGCAGGACCCACCAGAATTTGCACCTGCCCTGTCTCTGGTGCCCTCAATGTAATGCTGCAGGTGGGGCACCCACTAGCTTGGGGGTGGGGGGTTGGTGCTGGTTGTGTTTGGAAACTGAAGTGTTTTCCAGCACTGGGGATGAACAGTGGCAGGTCTTGCCTTTCCGAATTTGGTGGCCTCTACTTTAATCACCTTGACAGTACTGAACGGTGCAACTATACAATATTTTCAAAGTGACAGAAGTGAGATCCACCACTTTGAGAAAGTTCTGTTTCTTGCAGTAGCCAGTCACAAGGCACTTGCTGTTTGTAAGGCAGTAACCTTTCTGAAAAAATCCTTCTGTTTACTGCTGGATCTGCTGGCACTCACCCCCAGCAGCTTAGCCAATGCTACGATTTCCATTTCCCCAACGAGCCAGTGCACTAGCTGTACTATTACTGATGCATGTGCCAGCCCATTTTATAGAAGTGGCCCCAACAATTTCTGCAGCATGATGCCACCACCAAACACTCCTCCCCTTTCAACATTCCAAGGGGACCGTTCCCTTCACGACACCCTGGTCCACTCCTCAGTCATGCCCAACACCCCCTCCCTTTCCTATTGCACCTTTCCATGCAAGTGCACAAGATGCAACACTTGGCCTTTTACCTCCTCCCTTCCCACTGTCCAGGGCCCCAAACACTCCTTCTAAGTGAAGCAGCGATTCACTTGTACTCTTTTCCAATTTAATATACTGTATTTGCTGCTCGCAATGTGGTCTCCTCTACACTGGGGAGACCAAACGCAGACTGGGTGACCACTTTGTGGAACATTGTTCAGTCCACAATCGCGACTCTGAGTTTCCTGTCATCTGTCATTTCAATTCTTTACCTTGCTCCCACTCTGACCTTTCTGTCCTTGGCCTGCTACAGTGTTCCAAGCTCAAGGAACAGCACCTCATTTTTCAATTGGGCACTTTACAGCCTTCTGGAAACAACATTGGGTTCAACATTTTTAGATCAGAACCTTTACTCTGTTTCGTTCCATGTTTATTTTGCATTCTGATGACTGATATCCTGCCATTCACACCTCAAATAGACACATCTTTTGTTTCCTTACTTGTCCCATTACCACTCCCTTTGGCATGGCACCATGAAACCTTTTGTCATTTACTCTCTCCGGCCCTTCACCCTATCACAGACCTTCCCTTTTGTTCTTCTCCCCCCCTCCTCCTTTCACTTGCTCAAAACCTATTCTATGAATTACATTGATGTATTGATTTAGGTCATGGGTTGGAATGTTGATTTCCTCATAAGGTGAGTTTTAATTTCAAACAAGTCACAGGGTGGAGCTGAGGTGTATCCCCATTGGGGGAATGGGGGATGTGTGGAAGGCTGGTGAATTACTGGACTGGTCAACCCACAGCATTGTCAAGAACCTCCATAACTTCGGTGGGACTCCTGCACCACTAATGGAACCCGGGAAACAATGAAAATGAGCTATCCAATTCTATAGACAAACTGAGTTCCCACAGGTGGAAGAATCAGTTAACAGATTACATATAGCAAGTAAAACCCCATAAGATAATTTTGTGAACAAGAAAGGTTTTCGTTCCATTAATGTGCAGCTAGTCTGCAAGGCCAGTTACTTTATCCTGCATGTGAATATATAAAAGCCCGCCAGCTAGAAAGCTGCAAGGATGCTTTCATCATTCGACAATCTAACATACCAGGCATTATGGCTCAGAGCCATATATCAGGATGGTGACCAGGGCTATCCCATGCAGGTGTGGCTTTCGATTCCATTAAGACTTTTGTAGACAGAGTGGGGAAGCAGGTATAATGAGACCCATTTCAGTGCAACAATTGTCATGGAGCAGATTATAGGCACTCTGCACTCTTGTTTTAGATGCCTGAATAAATCTGGTGGAGCCCAAAAATGCAGACTGGAACTGTGTCAAGAATCATTGTAGCTTGCTGTAGGAATATAGGAACAGGAGGAGTCGTCGAGCCTGTACTGTCATTCAATGAGATCATGGCTGATCTATGACCTAACTCCACGGGCAGGATTTTCCCTGCAGGCTCAAATGGGACTCACACTAGAAGCCCATATTTGGCTGGATTTTGTTCTCAGCCTGACGTAGAGTTTCATGGTGGGCAGGGGTGCCAGAGAATCAGAGTGGCAGCGGCCCACCACAGTACCCGATGCTGGGATTGCCAGGTCCAATCTTTCCAGCGGCGGGGAAGTTCCATGGCGGCCCCTCCGCCGCAATACGACGGGACTCTGGTTTAAATATTTAAAATATCTATCTGCATACATTACCATGTCATCTACCGCAATCTTCCCATCCGTTCCCGATCTTCAGCGCAACGTGCAGCAGTCATGCGCCTTTGCTTTACCATCCAGGAGAATCTGGCGCCACTGAGGAGGGGAATGGGTTACAACTGCAGTCTGAGTATAGATGGGGGAGGGGCGGAGAAGGGGTCAACTTTGCACTGTGTGTAAGGACAAGGGGGGGGGGGTGCAAAGGGGCAACTCTGCAATACTTAGAGTATGGGGAGTGGGAAAGGGGCAACTCTGCATGATGTTGAACTGCTTGTAGGGCTGGCAGCCTTTTAAAAACGGTGGCAGCACCTGCTCCAGCATCAGATGATACTGTGAACGGTGGCACCATGCACCACCCTCACCACCCTCCCCCGCTACGCGATTGGGGGGCAGCCCACCGCATAATCGCAGTGGTACGGCTCCAGTGCGGGGGCGGCCGCCATTTTCTGCACCGCTGCTGCTCGCTGCAGTGAGACAACAAAATCCAGCTCACTGTGTGGACAACAGTCACTCACCTGTGATTTTTCTGAATTAGCCAACTAATGGCCAGACGGCAGGCTCGCTGTCCAATTAAGGATGGTGGGCGGCTCTCGTAGCTAGAAGCAGCAGTAGGATGCCATTCAGGGTAAGTGAGGGAGAGGGCACCCCAAAATGGATGTACAAACATACGAACATTTGAATTAGGAGCAGGAGTAGGCCACTCGACCATTCCACAAGATCGTGGCTGATCTGATTGTAACCTCAACTCCACATTCCCTCCAACTCCCGATAACCTTTCACCCCCATGCTTATCAAGAATCTATCTACCTCTGCCTTAAAAATATTTAAAGACTCTGCTTCCACCGCCTCTTGAAGAAGAGAGTTCCAAAGACCCACCACCATCCGAGAGAAAAAATTTCTCCTCATCTCTGTCTTAAATGGGCAACCCCTTATTTTTAAACAGTGTCCCTAGTTCTAGATTCTCACACCAGAGGAAACATCCCCTCCACATCCATCCTGTCAAGACCCCTCAGGATCTTATATATTTCAATCAAGTCGCCTTTTACTCTTCTAAACTCCAGCGGATACAAACCTAGCCTATCCAAACTTTCCTCATAAGACAACCTGCCCATTCCAGGTATTAGTCTATGCTTCTTTTTTATTCTTCCAGCCAAAGTGGACAATTTCACATTTTCCCACATTATACTCCATTTACCAGATCTTTGCTCACTCACTTAACCTATCTATATCCCTTTGTAGCCTCCTAATGTCCTCTTCACAACTTATTTTCCTACCTATCTTTGTGTCATCAGCAAATTTAGCAACAATACCTTCGGTCCCTCCATCCATGTCATTTATATAAATTGTAAAAATTTGAGGCCCCAGCACTGATCCCTGTGGCACACCATTACATCTTGCCAACCAGAAAATGACCCATTTATGCCTACTCTCTGTTTCCTGCCAGTCAATCTTCTATCCATGCCAATATGTTACCCTCTACACCATGAGCTGTTATTTTCCACAATAACTTTTGATGTGTCACCTTATCAAATGCCTTCTGGAAATCTAAGTACAGTACATCCACCGGTTCCCCTTTATCCACAGCACATGCTACTTCTTCAAAGAACTCCAATAAATAGGTTAAAAATGATTTCCCTTTCACAAAACCATTTGACACTGCCTCATTATCTTGAATTTTTCTAAGTGCCCTGCTATAATGTCGTTAATAATAGCTTCTGACATTTTCCCTATTACAAATGTTAAGCTAACTGGCCTGTAATTTCCTGCTTTGTGTCTCTCTCCTTTTTGGAATAAAGGAGTTACATTCGCCATTTTTCAATCTAATGGAACCTTTCCTGAATCTAGGGAATTTTGGAAATTTAAAACCAACGCATCAACTATCTGACCTGTCACTTCTTTTAAGACCCTAGGATGAAGTCCATCAGGATCCAGGGACTTGTCAGCCCGCAGCTCCAACTATTTGTTCAGTACCACTTCTCTGGTGATTTTAATTTTCTTGAGTTCCTCCCTCCCTTCTATTTCCTGATTTACAGCTTTTTCTGAGATGATACTTGTATTCTCTATAGTGAAGACCGATGCAAAATACCTGTTCAATTCAGCTGCCATCTCCTTATTTTCCATTATTAATTGCCCAGACTCACTTTCTACGGGATTGACACTCACTTTGTTAACTCTTTTCTTTTTAAATATCTATAGAAACTCTTACTATCTGTTTTTATTTTTCCAGCGACCTTTCTCTCAGCCTCTAATCTTTCCCTCCTTATTAATCTTTTAGTTATTCTTTGCTTTTTTTATATTCTGTTCAATCTTTTGACCTGCCACCCATCTTTGCACAATTATATGCGGTTTCTTACATTTTGATACTATCTTTAACTTTTTTAATTGACCATGGATGGTGGGTCCCCCCTTTGGAATTTTTCTTTCTTGTTGGAATGTATCCAGTCTGTATATTCTGAAATATCCCCTTAAATGTCTGCCACTGCATCTCTATTGACCTATCCCATAACCTACTTTGCCAGTTCACTTTAGCTCGCTCTGCTTTCATGCCCTCATCATTACCCTTATTTAAGTTTAAAATACTAGTTTTAGACCCACTCTTCTCTCCCTCAAACTGAATGTAAAATTCAATCATATTATAATCATTGCTGCCTAGGGACGTCTTCACTATGAGGTCATTAATTAATTCTATCTCGTTGCACAATACCAAGTCTAGTATAGCCTGCTCTCTGGTTGGCTCCAGAATGTGCAGTTCTAACAAACTATCCCTAAATCATTCTATGAACTCCTCAACTAGGCTACCTTTGTCTATCTGATTTTTCCAATCTAGATGTAGATTAAAATCCCCCATGATTATCGGCGTACCTTTCTGACAGCTCCCATTATTTCTTCCTTTATACCCCGTCCTACTGAGTGGTTACTGTTAGGAGGCCTGTACACCATTCCCAAAGTGACTTCTTGCCTCTTTCATTTCTCATCTCAACCCAAACCACTTCTACATCCTGGTTTCCTGAACTTAGGCCATCCCTCTTTATTGCACGAATACCATCATTAATTAAGAGAGACACCCCTCCATCTTTTCCTAGCTTCCTGTCCTTCCTAAATGTCATGTACTCTTCAATATTCAGGTGCCAATCTATGTCATCCTGCATCCATATCTATCAGATCGTACTTATTTATTTCTATTTGTGCTATCAGTTCATCTGTTTTGTTTCGAATGCGATGTACATTCAGATACAGAGCCTTTAGTTTTGTCCTTTTATTATTTTTGTAATTTCTAGCCTTATCTGCTGATTTATTCTTAGATTTGTATTCTCAGTCCACTCCTGTCGTGGTCTGTTTATCATTTCCCATATTAATACTTTTCTCTCTTGCCTTGACTCTACACTTTGATTTACCACATCTTCCCAAGTTTGATCCCTTTCCCCCATTATTTAGTTTAAAACCCTCTCTACTTCCCCAGTTATGCGGCTCACAAGAACACCAGCCCCAGCATGGTTCAGGTGAAGACTGACCCAATGGTACAGCCACCACTTTTCCCAGTACTGGTGACAGTGCCCCATACACCGGAACCCACTTCTACCACACCAGTCTTTGAGCCACACATTCATTTCTCTAATCTTATTTGCCCTATGCCAATTTTCACATAGCTCAGGTAATAGTCCAGAGATTATTACCTTTGAGGTTCTGCTTCTTAATTTGGTGCCTAGCTCCTCTGACTATGCAGAACCTCTTCTTGTCCTGCCTATGTCGTTGGTACCTACATAGACCATGACGACTGGATCCTCCCCCTCCCACTGTAAGTTCCTCTACAGCCCTCAGCACATGTCCCAAACCCTGGCATCGGGCAAGCAACACAGCCTTCTGGACTCTCGCTCTTTGCTGCAGAGAACAGTGTCGATCCCCCTCACGATACCATCCCCAACTACCACTGATTTCATTTTTGCTCTCCCTGCTTGAATGGCTTCCTGTACCATGGCGCCATGGCCAGTCTCCTCATCCACTCTGCAGATCTTGTTTTCGTCCACACAGGTTGCAAGCACCTCAAATCTGTTTTGACAATTGCAAAGGCAGAGGCACCTCCACCTTCTTACCTTTCTCCAACCTTTTCAAATTTAAAATAACAAAAGGCCTTTGCAGTCAGGGCACCACTGTGATGGGGACTGCATCAAAGCTTGCCTGGAGTGTGGCCACCCCCTCCCCCATCCCAACCTGCATCCGGGAGGCAGCCTCCAGGCAGCTTTACTGTCCCTGCCACCTGCAGGGATCTGGAGGCTGACTGGCTTCAATTGACCTTTAAGTGGTTCGATTGGCAAACCACCACTTGCAGATGGGTAGCCCTACCACCACCCACTCCACCTTCCCACCTTTGGCAAATTGACCCGGAGATGGGCTAGAGCCAGGGAACCAGCACACAGGTCAGAAGCGCAAAATTCCATGTCTGCCGACCTCCGTTCCGCCCAGAGGGGGCTAAAAGTCCAGCCCATATATCCACCTTTGTCCCATATCCCTTAATATTTTTGGTTCGCTAAAATCTATCAATCTCTGATTTAAAATTAACAATTAACCTAACTGCCATTTGCGGAGGGGAGTTCCAAACTTCCACCACTCATTCACTCCTGAAAGGTCTGGCTCTAGTTTTTAGACTATGCCCCTAGTCCTAGAATCAACTACGAGTGGAATAGTTTCACTCTACCCTATCAGTTCCTTTCAATATCTTGAAAACTTTGATGAAATCATTCCTTAACCTTCTAAATTCCAGGGAATGCAACCTCTCTCCTCATAATTTAACCCTTGGAGTTCCGTATCATTCTGGTAAATCCACGCTGTATTCCCTCCAAGGCCAATATATCCTTCCTAAGGTGTACTGCGAACACAATACTCCAGGCACAGTTGAACCCGGACTTTGTATAGCCGAAGACAGATGTTAGGCTATCTGGCCATAGTTTCCTACTTTCTGTCTTCCTCCTTTCTTGAATAGAGGTGTCACATTTACGGTTTTCCAATCCTTTCTGGGACCTTTCCAGAATTTAGGGAATTTTGGAAAATTACAAACAATACATCTACTATTTTTGCAACCACTTCTTTTAAAACCCTCAGATGCAGTCCATCAGGTCCTGATTTTGCCAGCTTTGAGTCCATTTAGTTTTCCTAGTACTTTTTCTCTAGTGATAGTGATTGTTTCAAGTTCCTCCCTCTCTTTTGCATCTTGATTTTCTACTATTCTTGGGATGCTTTTTGTGTCTTCTACCATGTAGACGGATACAAAATACTTGTTCAAAGTCTCTGCCATTTCCTTGTTTCCCATTATTAATTCCCCAGTCTCATCCTTGAATGGACCAACGCTTACTTTAGCTACTCTTTTCCTTTTTATATATATGTAGAAGCTTATACTCTGTTATATTTCTTGCTAGTTTACTCTCATACTCTAATTTCTCCCCCTATTTTTTTTTAGTCATCCTCTGCTGGTTTCTAAAATTTTCCCAATTTTCTGGCCTCCCACTTAATCGTCACAGCATCATACACCTTTTCTTTCAATTTGATACCATCCTTAATTTCCTTAGGTAGCCACGGATGGTGCATCCTTTGTTGAAGGAATATGAGTGGCATGTGCAGAGCATGGACTCAGAGTCGCTTCTGATCAGTGTCATTACACGCAGAAAACTTCCAACCTGGACATATTTTTAGAGGGTGTTCGGCACATGGTGTAATTTTGGCACATTGGACAGCATTGACCTCTTTGGGGTGGATCAACAATGAGGTAGGACTTCTACATGCTGCTCTGAACCCACCATAACCTCAACTATTTCCATGGTTCAGTGGTCACTTAGCATGCAGAATGGGCTCCTGGAAGGGTCCCTGCTACATAGAGGGAGGCAGGGGCCGCAAAGTTTCAGTGATGTTACAATGGGACTGCTGCTGCAGCACCAGAAGAAATGAACTGAGACTAATGAGGCAGAGAAGCCCCAAGTAAGAAAAGAAAATATTTATTTTTAGACATCGTCCAAGAGCCTCTCGTGGGCCCCTTCCCTTCATTTAGAAAATTCGAGGCCTACCTTTCACAAGACAGTCCCAGGGAGAGGTGTAGCCAGGAGGATAGACAGGAAAAAAAATAGATGATAACCCAGGACCCCCATCAATACTTTTCTCCTCAATTTAAAGTGTTGTTTAATTAATTATCTTCCTGTCCATGGTGAGGAGAAATACAAATCGTTGCGATGTTCAAAGCATTTGCACTAAAAATGTTATATTATTTATTTTCTTTTGGGCCTCCTTATCTCGAGAGACAATGGATACGCGCCTGGAGGTGGTCAGTGGTTTGTGAAGCAGCGCCTGGAGTGGCTATAAAGGCCAATTCTGGAGTGACAGGCTCTTCCACAGGTGCTGCAGAGAAATTTGTTTGTTGGGGCTGTTGCACAGTTGGCTCTCCCCTTGCGCCTCTGTCTTTTTTCCTGCCAACTACTAAGTCTCTTCGACTCGCCACAATTTAGCCCTGTCTTTATGGCTGCCCGCCAGCTCTGGCGAATGCTGGCAACTGACTCCCACGACTTGTGATCAATGTCACAGGATTTCATGTCGCGTTTGCAGACGTCTTTATAACGGAGACATGGACGGCCGGTGGGTCTGATACCAGTGGCGAGCTCGCTGTACAATGTGTCTTTGGGGATCCTGCCATCTTCCATGCGGCTCACATGTTATTTATATTTCAATAATTTACCTACAGGCTATTATTATTTACATTATTATCTCACTCAGCTATAACACCTACATATCTTTAGACCTCTGTGTCAAACCCACTGAAAGTTACTTTCTGATATATATGTATATACATATATTCCACAATTATTATTTTGGGGTCCACATGCTGAGTCTGAGGGGACATATCCACAGATGTCCCACCCTCAGTAACAGATTTTGCATCAGCCCTTAAAATGTCTAAATCCACAACTGCAAAAATTATACTTTTATTAACTTCATTTTTTCCCCTGATAACATAAATGATGGAATATTGACAATGACAGCATTTGGAGACATGACATGTTAAAGATCATTACTACTCTGCAGCCAATGAACAGAAGCCTGTCTTATTGACACCAGTGTGCAGCTCCTGCATTGGCTGAAATTGTACACCCCCCCGGGAGCGTAGAATCGAGAGGGATGGAGGGGGATGCCCGTTGCCTACCCACCTCTGCTCCTACAACCATAAATGTTGATAGACTTAATAGTTGCAGCCTCTGAAACTGGAAAGGTTGTATTCTTGATGAGCAGCAGAGAAGTCTTAGATACTATTTCGGGGAAAGGGAGTGTCAGGGTCTGAGGAACCATTTGTAGAGTACCATGCATAGCAACATATATAATAGATGAGTGTATTGCTGCAGTACATGATTGACATCATGTACATGCAGTACATGCTAAGTATATAACACTGAAGCTTCTCACCTAGTCACATTATGGGTCTCTATGCACAATGGAATCTCATTATTACCGACGTCTAGTACAAATCTACTAAAAAAAAAATTTGGATCCTCACAAAAGTTCACTCTAATGAGTTGGAGATGCTTGAATCTTTGTATGATGGTCTTTTCTAAGAAGAACTGCTCACTATTGACCCTGCACATTTATTGATTGGTGAATGGGATCACAGAGGATCACATCTATTTGGCTAGGATGGTGCAGCCGCATAACTTTCCCACCTGGGGAAATCATTGTGGTTGCAGAACTGTATTGCATATACTTCCAGCCATTCTTGGGCCAAAGAGTTTTTTGCCCTCATATTGTCAGTTGTGGCTCAGTTGGTAACACTCTTGTCTCTGAGTCAGAAGGTCCAAGTTCTTCTCCAGGGCTTAAACACAAAAATTTAGGCTGACGCTTAAGTGCAATACTGAGGGAGTGCTGGGCTGTCTTTCAGATGAGGTGTTAAGTTGAGGTCCTGTCCGTCCCCTCAGGTGGTAATATTCTTAAGAGCAGAGGAGTTATCCCCAATGTCCTGCCCAACATTTATCCCTCAATCAACATCACAAAAAAACACATTATCAGGTTGTTATCACACTGAGCTTGTGGGAGCTAGCTGTGCACAGATTGGCTGCTGCATTTCCCATATTACAATGGTGATTACACTTCAAAAAGTACTTCATTGGCTGTATTCATTGGGACATCCTGAGGTCATGAAAAGCAATATATAAATACACATCTTTCTTTCTTTCACAAACAGCCTTCAGCATCAGCAATACTATGGTCAGAGCAGGCCTACAACCGACATAAAAACACAGGCTCACAATGATTTTTAGGAGTACGCCGTGTAGTGTTTATACAAGATGACGTAGAAGAGGACTCTCCTTATCTCCCAAGAAAAAGGATTTGATAAGCCCTCATTTCTTGAATTGAGCTCACTAAAAAGGTCATATGAGGAGCTATATTTTCTTTCTGTGAAAACTTTTATTTTTGAATGTCTAATAAAATTCATTAGAGTTAGAAAATAACTACAATGTCTCACTTGATCCATAACCTTTTTCTATCCTGACTAGAGAGAGTGAGAGGAAATCCTTACACACCCAGGGAGATGTCTCATTGCAGTGGGAACTGCTCCATTGTCACACCAAGTGCATTGCCTAATAAAGGTTGATTCAAAAAAGAATAAGAAGAGAACAATGCAATAAATAAGTCTCACATATAAAAAGAACATATATCCTCCTAAGACAAGGGAAAGCGCGCTTGTGGAGTGCATGACTTGCTTATAAAGTATGTGTGACATGCCTCTGAAAATCACATTTCAAAACGTCCATATGTGCATCATAGGACCAACCTTACCTGTGCTTTGGTGCCTGTTATGTCTCATGGGAGTTGTTATTTGTAGGAATTGAAGACAAAGCAGTGGATCCATTAACTGGGGTTGCAGCATCCACACCTGCAAAGCCAGAAGAAATCCCCTTGCATTTCGGAGGATGGTACAAGTAGCCAAGCCTGCAGGCTGTTAACTTGCCCCAAGCTGCCTGACAAAAGAAGGATTTCCATTTATTTAGTGCCTTATCACATCTTGGAAATGTCTCAAGTTCTCCAATTATAGTGAATTACTTTCAAGCCTAGGGACTGTTGTTTAAGATCTCCAGGCCAAAGTAAACACTTTTTTACAGGATCCTAGGAGATACATAGTGATCAATGTAGCATGAATACCAGACACCTGGTCGCTCACAGATCTCAATCCTTTCAGTGTTGCACGGAACTGCGTTCCGAGGAGTTGGGAAACAATCTACAACTAATTCCACCAAAAAGCTGCCGCGGAAATGAGCAGTGAAGGAAGTCTTCTGCAGTGGGGTGGTGCTGATGTTTCTGAGACAGCTGTGAATTTTTCTCAGAAGATGTCACTCTGTTGATTACCTGTAATAATCAACATATTTATGCAGTTGCTGCTCCCTTGTGTGGGGAAAGTAAGCACAATGGCCTACCACTCTCAGCGAAGTAACTGTCACCCAGATGATACAAATATGATGAGAGCAGCTGTCACTTTCAATACTACCAGCAAAGTTGTGCACACTCTGCTGAAATCAGCTTCTACTATCTGGAAGTGTTGAAGCCGTTGAATTAGTGGAAACCACAAATGGTTAATGGTTAACCTCATGGTTACAGAGTATAGTTTGCCCAATAGCACCTTTCTCTGAACACAATGCAGCATATCTTGTTTTGCATGTTAACTTGCTTCACCTCAGATGCACCCATTTTGGATTGGATTTGTGTTTTCTAATTGGACAAATCATATTGCCCATGAGTTGAAAGAGTGGGATTTTGGAAGCACATATATGCAGAAGTTTGCTAGGATTCATATTGTACTTCAAAATGCTGGGACATATACCAAAAGCATCCAAAAAATATCATAATATCCTAGGACTGCATGCCCCAGATCCACCCCACCCCCTACCAGAGAATATATTTTGCAGTAACAGCTTAGTTTCCCCTAGTCCACCACTGCAAAAAATTACACTTCTGTGTACTTCAGCCTTTTCCGATAAAGCAATTGGAGAAATAATGGATAAAGCTTCAACTTAAGTCAGGACAGGTTTATAACCACTGCAGTCTCCTTGTAACTAATTCTTTTCATAAGTCATTCATGGTCATTGCATTTCAGTTTCCACAGAATAAAAATTGGAATTGCATAATTTGATCCCCAAACACTAAGAAAAATCCCAAAATCCAGTGTAATAAAACGCAACTTAACTTATTCAATTGCCTTGATTCCGTGTCCTTGGTTATAAGCCTTTTTATAGTCCTATTTTATAATTGTACTTTTTTGCATAGTCAGCTTTTTTGGGGCTGTACTAGTTGTTTTTTATTTTATTCATTCATGGGATGTAGGCGTCACTGGCCAGGCCAGCATTTATTGCCCATCCCTAATTGCCCTTGAGAAGGTGGTGGTGAGCTGCCTTCTTGAACCGCTGCAATCCATTTGGGGTAGGTACACCCACAGTGCTGTTAGGAGGGGAGTTCCAGGATTTTGACCCAGCAACGGTGAAGGAACGGCGATATAGTTCCAAGTCAGGATGGTGTGTGACTTGGAGGGGAACTTGCAGGTGGTGGTGTTGCCATGCATTTGCTGCCCTTGTCCTTCTAGTTGGTAGAGGTCACGGGTTTGGAAGGTGCTGTCTAAGGAGCCTTGGTGCATTGCTGCAGTGCATCTTGCAGATGGTACACACTGCTGTCACTGTGCGTCGGTGGTGGAGGGAGTGAATGTTTGCAGATGGGGTGCCAATCAAGCGGGTTGCTTTGTCCTGGATGGTGTCGAGCTTCTTGAGTGTTGTTGGAGCTGCACCCATCCAGGCAAGTGGAGAATATTCTATCACACTCCTGACTTGTGCCTTGTAGATGGTGGGCAGGCTTTGGGAAGTCAGGAGGTGAGTTATTCGCCTCAGAATTCCTAGCCTCTGACCTGCTCTTGTAACCAAGGTATTTATATGACTACTCCAGTTCAGTTTCTGGTCAATGGTAACCCCTAGGATGTTGATAGTGGAGGATTCAGCGATGGTAATGCTGTTGAATGTCAAGGGGAGATGGTTAGATTCTCTCTTGTTGGAGATGGTCATTGCCCGGCACTTGTGTGGCGCGAATGTTACTTATCACTTATCAGCCCAAGCCTGGATATTGTCCAGGTCTTGCTGCATTTCTACACGGTCGCTCTCACCTCACCTCTTGAGTTCAGCTCTTTTGTCCATGTTTGAACCAAGGCTATAATGAGGTCAGGAGCTGAGTGACCCTGGCAGAACCCAAACTGAGTGTCACTGAGCAGGTTATTGCTAAGCAAGTGCTGCTTGATGGCACTGTTGATGACACCTTCCATCACTTTACTGATGAGTGAGAGTAGGCTGATGGGGCGGTAATTGGCCAGGTTGGACTTGTCCTGCTTTTTGTGTACAGGACATACCTGGGCAATTTTCCACATTGCAGGGTAGATACCAGTGTTGTAGCTGTACTGGAACAGCTTGGCTAGGGGCGCGGCAAGTTCTGGAGCACAGGTCTTCAGTACAATTGCCGGAATATTGTCAGGGCCCATAGCTTTTGCAGTATCCAGTGCCTTCAGTCGTTTCTTGATATCACATGGAGTGAATCGAATTGGCTGAGGTCTGACATCTGTGATGCTGGGGACTTCAGGAGGAGGCCGAGATGGATCATCAACTTGGCACTTCTGGCTGAAGATTGTTGCAAATGCTTCAGCCTTATCTTTCGCACTGATGTGCTGGGCTCCCCCATCATTGAGGATGGGGATATTTGTGGAGCCACCTCCCCCAGTTAGTGTTTAATTGTCCACCACCATTTACGGCTGGATGTGGCAGGACTGCAGAGCTTAGACCTGATCCGTTGGTTATGGGATCGCTTAGCTCTGTCTATCGCATGCTGCTTACGCAGTTTGGCATGCAAGTAGTCCTGGGTTGTAGCTTCACCAGGTTGACACCTCAGTTTGAGGTATGTCTGGTGCTGCTCCTGGCATGCCCTCCTGCACTCTTCATTGAACCAGGGTTGTTTTCCTGGCTTGATGGTAATGATAGAGTGGGGGATATGCCGGGCCACGAGGTTACAGATTGTGGTTGAGTACAATTCTGCTGCTGCTGATGGCCCACAGCGCCTCATGGATGCCCAGTTTTGCATTGCTAGATCTGTTCGAAATCTATCCCATTTAGCACGGTGATAGTGCCACACAACACGATGGACGGTATCCTCAATGTGAAGGCGGGACTTCGTCGCCACAAGGACTGTGCGGTGGTCACTCCTACCAATACTGTCATGGACAGAAGCATCTGCAGCAGGCAGATTGGTGAGGACGAGGTCAAGTATGTTTTTCCCTCGTGATGGTTCCCACACCACCTGCCGCAGACCCAGTCTAGCAGCTATGTCCTTTCGGACTCGGCCAGCTCGGTCAGTAGTGGTGCTACCGTGCCACTCTTGGTGATGGACATTGAAGTCCCCCACCCAGAGTACATTTTGTGCCCTTGCCACCCTCAGTGCTTCCTCCAAGTGGTGTTCAACATGGAGGAGTACTGAGTCATCAGCTGAGGGAGGGCGGTAGGTGGTAATCAGTAGGAAGTTACCTTGCCTATGTTTGACCTGATGCCATGAGACTTCATAGGGTCCAGAGACGATGTTGAGGACTCCCAGGGCAACCCCCTCCCTACTGTATATCACTGTGCCACCACCTCTGGTGGTTCTGTCCTGCCGGTGGGACAGGACATACCCGGGGATGGTGATGGCAGTGTCTGGGACATTATCTGTAAGGTATGATTCCGTGAGTATGACTATGTCAGTCTGTGGGACAGCTCTCCCAACTTTGGCACAAGCCCCCAGATGTTAGTAAGGAGGACTTTGCAGGGTCGACAGGGCTGGGTTTGCCTTTGTCGTTTCCGGTCCCTAGGTCGATGCCGGGTGGTCCATTCGGTTTCATTCCTTTTTATTGATTTTGTCACGGTTAGGTACAACTGAGTGGATTGCTAGGCCATTTCAGAGGGCATGTAAGAGTTAACCACATTGCTGTGGGTCTTGAGTCACATGTAGGCCTGACCAGGTAAGGACAGCAGATTTCCTTCCCTAAAGGACATTGAAGCTGTTAATCAGCCTTATTGAGTTTTCTATGTTGACACATATGATTCTTTCACCAGAGGGCACAATTAGAATCTGAAGGTGTGCTTTAGATGCCTGGATACTGTGGTACCTGGGGTACTGGATACTTGATGCCTGCAGTACTCTACAATATAGTTTGGTTGGAATCTCAAGGACTCTGGTGATAAGGCCATTACTTTTCTTGTGGTACTGAGCTGTCATTTATGGGATCATGTAGTGGGAACTGACTTTCCTGACCAGCTCCGTGCCTGGGTGTGTCAATGCCAAACAAGGCTTCCCTCTTCTGCTTTGCTAACTTTGCTTCTCCCTCCACGGATGCTGCCAGACCTGCTGGTTATTTCCAGCACTTTTTCTTTTTGTTCCTTCTTCTGCCTTACTTGAGCCAGCAGCACTTCTGCTGCAGCCTTTGAAAGCTTGGGTGCCCAACAGCAGATCTCTGCGAGATTCTGAAAGGATTTTCCCTTCTGCTTTCAAGCAGCGCATTTGGCGATGCTGCCTAGCCCTTTAAGATGCTGAACGAATTTCAATCTTGCAGCAATATGCCAGTCCCTGTTCCCAAATGGGTGAGCTTCAAATCAGAGGCATCAACAAAATTTAAGTGAAACAGCCCACTGAAACTTCAGTAGAGTCAGTGCCTGTGCCCTTGGACAATTGGACATCCCACTGCACCACACTTTGCTGACCATTGCGATCCAGGACAAATCTGGGCAAAAGATCTGCCTTGAAATAAATGTACCTCCCAAAGCAGTTGAATGTTGAAAGTAAACAAATCATTTTCCACAACATATTTTATAAAAAATTCTTTCCTAAGAGCATCCCCTGGCCCTTTCCCAAAGTAGCAAACAAAAGGAGTGGAGCTACCTTCAGGCAAGTGGAGCTGTAACTACCTCAATAGACTTACAAGGCCTGGATTTTCTTGACATTATCAGTAAAATGGCAGTAGGTGTGGGTGGCAGGCCTACCCATGTGATCCTGCTATCACCTGACCTCATTTTCCTTCTGGAAGCCTCATTTGTAATATGTCAGACAGTATGTCAATGAGAAATCAGCTCCTGATTTTGCCATTTACATGCAGCAGGATGTGCATGTCTTAGGCGGATTGGAATCACAGGACTGTGGGAGGGAAAATGTAGCAGCCATTTTTAAGGCCAGAGTTACTTGCCAGACTGTCTGACAATGACCCAGCAAAATGCAGTATCTAGAGGAAAATCCAGGCCTAAATAGTAGTTGACAACACAATTGGAAGACAGCTACATTGCGAGATTCAAAATTCTAGGAAAAGGCTACTGGCAGAAGTTTTCCTTTAAACATGAAAGCGTAAAGCCTCTGCTCTGAAGGTTTTAATAGTCCTACTGATCGAAGAAATTTTAATGAGGCAAAGTTGTGGCAATTGATGCACCACATGGACATTCAGTCCCAACATTCCATGAGTGGGTGAGGACGGGAGAAAGAACTAGCACAGTAGTTTTTGGGTAGTGTCACAAAAACCAGTTTGTGTTCATTAAAAATGATTGCATACATCATCCAATCCCATCTCTGATATATTTGTGATGAAAGCGAAATATGTCCCTCCTGTACTGGTAACATCGTTAGAAAATCTGAATCACTAAGAAATGAATAGGCTTTCGCTAACAGTATTTGATGAGCTACCTCCTCCTTTCAAATACATTGCTACTAAAATCCTTTTCTTCGCTTGAAAGAACTCCTAACTAACAATTCTCTTACATTTACTAATGTTGAACATTTACACAAAGGAAACTTGACCTACCTTTTCTAAAATACACTGACTTCTCCCTATTAATCATAGCCTAAGCAGCTTTAACCAGCTTTACTGGTTCATCTAACAACCTGATACACAGACAGAACTAAGAAATTACAAAATGATAACCTAGCCATTTATCATCGATTGTGAGTCTGTTGGAAGCAATAGATCAAAAATTCTGTCAGCCCCAAATTCAGAATATTGTTTTGAATTAATTTTTTAAAACTTGGTTATGTTCTTTTGGATAAATACAGGGATAACAAGTTGTTAAACTTACTAAATGGGAGTTTAAACGAGGTTAAATCCATTGCTCATTACTCTTTGTGCTGTGCGCAAATTGGTTGTCAATTGTCTGCATACACTAAGTATAAATTTCTTCTTTTCATAAACAACTTTTGAGTCTTACTATCTTAGTGTAGCATACACATAGCAGCAGATAGTGCAAAGGATTGGATGGGTAGAGATGGACCAGATAGTTTGGAAGAAAATTGGAAACTGTGCAATCATGTGTGGGTGTTTCCAATTCAGTTCCACACTCCCTACGTTCCTTAGTTCTGTCTGTGTATCAGGTTGTTAGATGAACCAGTAAAGCTGGTTAAAGCTGCTTTGGCTATGATTAATAGGGAGCAGTCAGTTCATTTTAGAAAAGGTAGGACGAGTTTCCTTTGTCTGTGTAAACGCTCAACATTATTAAATGCAAGATAATGGTTAGTTAGGCGTTCTTTCATGAGGTGTTTAAGTGGAACCAAAGGACTTGATAAGGTAAATAGAGAAAAACTATTTCTGCTGGCAAGAGAGTCCAGAACTAGAGCTAGACTGTTCAGGGTTGCCAGGAAGTACTTCTTCACACAAAAGGTAGTGGAAGTCTGGAACGCACTCCCCCATAAAGCTGTTGATGTTAGGCCAACTGAAATTGTCAAAACTGGGATTGATATATTTTTATTAGGCAAGGATATTTAGGATTATGGAACCAAGGTAAGTAAATGGAGTTAAGCTACAGATCAGTCGTGATCTAATTGAATGGAGGAAGAGGCTTGACGGTCTGAATGGCCTCCTTCTGTTCCTATTTCCTATGACTTTTCCAAGTTTATTGGAGGAGTTCTAATGAGGCAAAGAGATTGAAACTCAGACAATTTATAGGCATTATCTGAGCACCAAAATGAGATTGCAGCCTTGGTATCGCTGTTACTGTTTGTAATTTGTACATAGTTTCATTTTAGTTAGCCACTTCTGTCTTAACCAGTTTCTGGGACACAATCAGCTGTAATGTAGATAGTGACTGTTAAATGTATGACGTTTGCACAAGACGATAAATGATTACGATGTAAATTTGACCATAGCAATGCTAGAAAACTACAGGATAGAAGTTGGCTTTGGGCAGTTCTGCCAAATGGGCGGTATCACACCGGCCATCTATTATACGCCCCGCTTGATGGTCAGTTCAGTTGAAGTCCATGGAACTATACCGCTTGTTTTACTTTACCACCTAAAACAAATCCTACTCCTTACTATCTTATTTACCTTTTTAAAGTCACAGCCATGGGTTTTATTCAAAATAAACAATTCGAGTACAATATAACACGTAGCTTCCAGACCACTGACCATAATATTTTGAGTCACTGAGAGGCAAAGGAGAAACCTCCTGGATAACTCACCACCTGTTATTATCCCCCATTCCCTTTGGGAAAACATCTCTCTTTCATTCAGCGTCTATTGCTGCCCTCCCCCTCAGTGGCACAGTAGATGGGCATCCACCAAATAAAGACCCACAGGGGAGAATCTTCATCTTATCACTTGGTGATAAAGGTGTTGGTGGATCACCTTTCATTGTGGCCCTGAATAAATCAGTAAATACAAGAATCCAGAGTAGCTTATCAATTTTGTTCAATATTGGCAGGTACAGAAACTTCCCTCCTCTTCACCATTTCTTCCGCTCACTGTCAAACGAAGAGAACAGAATAATAACAATAAACAAAAGGATAAAACAGATATGAATAATTCTTCCCAATCGGTTCTTAGTGTTCTATTCCAGATAGCCAGGCAGTGAAAGATAGAACTGGAGCCTAATCTTTACATGCTTATAAGCTTTTATTTACAGAGACACACATTGCAAGCATGCACCCCCTAATCCAACAACCACAGTTTCAGTCTGCTCCTATTTATTGGAGCACAAGTGAATCCCCAGTTAATGCCCACCACCTGAATACAATTAAATACTCAATTACTGCAATTAAGACTTAGAGAAGGACTAATATAGAAACTCTTGATTGTTTTTAACTGCAATAACACAAATATTGGGGGCAATTTTAACCTAATCCACCTATCAGGAACCTGATGGAATCAGGTGCAATGCTGGTTTTACACCCGGCCAGATGTTGCTCTCTAATGATGTCCTGGAGAGCATTATTAGGCTGGGTGTGAACCGGCATTCCACATAATCCTGTGGGATTCCCACCCAGCAAGATAGCTTAAAATTTCCCCCAATATTTATTTTTCCTTGGGGGAAAGGGAGAATTGCATGGGTCTATGACTTTCCTGAGGCCAGAAGGTTCAGACTCCGTGCAGGAGGGCTGTTTATGGTAGGCATACAATTCAGTTTAAAACACCTGCACTGAATAAAGTACTGTTAAAAGTACTATGCTGCCTAATCAAAATCAAGCAGTAACCAATGAACAGTGGATCATTCAAGGTATGAAATGGCTCCTGTAAATTCTATAGGGAGAGATTTTTGAGATCTATTTGTAAACAGACAGTGCAAAAACATCATCGCCAACACTGAGATAATTTGTATCATAAAGCTTTTATTCTGTTTCTTGTGAGACCAACACAAAACTCAATGATGGGAGCAATGATTGGTTCTTCCAAAACTATTTAATTACCAATATGGAGACAATCTCTCTGAGAGATGTTTTATCTCTGTGTTAAATAACTTGCAATTACTATTGTGTGCTTAGCTGTGGCTATATCCAATTAATTCATGGCTTGGACAATTTTTTTAAAAGATAGATCTTCTGGTGTGACAGGTAAGACTCACCTGACTTCTGCCATGCATTGCACAGAATCTACTCTAAATCTTGGTTACAGTACAATATTGTGTCTGATGATAGTACAATCAAAGCATCATTTCAAGAAGGCTTTGTATTTCATCAAAGGAACTATGCACTTTGTTACTCAAAGCAATATGGCCTGGAAATTTGATAGCGCCATACCCATTTTTATCCATAAATTGGGTACCTTAATGTTGTAGTATGTCTTTGAGTGGGTACGTCCATAATCTTTATACATCATCAGATTGTATATGATGCCATCTGTCACATGGCGCAGCTGTTGGAATGTGTTAGTTGACCAAGCAAGACGTACTGGTAATAACACTCCATCAATGTCTGTATGCCATTGTAATCTTCGAATAAAGAGCTCACAGTTTAGTTTACCAGTTCTACCCGAGTGATTGAAGGATAGAAGGAAACACAGCACTTAGCATCCAGTAGGGCATGCACTCATTACACACCAGATTTACTCCACATGCCATTTTAGTAAAGGCACAAATAAATGCTTACAGGGCCAAAACTGGAACAGGCATTAGGCCCACTGTTTGCAAATTCCAAGCTATTCATTTTGTGTTGCTCACAGGGCAGAACAAGGTGCTATTTGTAGAGGTAATGCAGCTAGGTGTAGCTCATGACTCATTCTTAAAGAACACTCTGATAAATTCAACTGACAACCCCAATTAATCAAAATACACACCCATCATTCTATGATAAATAATAGTTTAGCCAATGCTTATTACTACTTTAGTGCTCTTAGGTGTGTGTAAACATCCTGAGTGTGAGGTGTAGAAAATAGAGCTCAACTCAACCTAGCATTGCCTGGGCTATATAGTAACACAAGAATTCTGGATTCAAAGGGAAATCTATCACTTACATCCCAGTCTACTTTCCTGGCACTATAATAAGTTCCTCCTGCTCTATGATGGAGCTACCTTTGCATAGTTTCTCCACTGTTGATGTTTATTAATAGCCAACAGGGAACCTCCCAATCTGGTTGAGTTTTGATATGAATACATATGGATTCTACTAAAAAGACAAAGACCCAAGAAGCAGATAACAGAGTGGGTTACAATATACTTATGATTCACTCCGCCTCCATTCGCCTCTCTTTGTTACCCAAGTTGAATTGATTAGAAAACACAATTAAATAAAAACAAAGGAGACACAGCTTAGCCCAGCCCCCATGTCATATGGTAAGTCAATTTGATATGTTGTATTGGCAGCAACCTCAATTTACATGCTATCAGGCTTGTCTGAGCAGGCCTCTCTTTCTGCATGGAAATCAATTTGAATCAACAGAGAGACAGACTGGGGCGGAAGATATTTACAACTGACACGCGATTCGTTTAAGCTTTAGCGACTCAGTACGAATGAGGCCAGACTTCGAGAAGGCTTGAACCTCATGCTACTGGCAGGCAGTGCGATCCCTCCCCGATCCCACTGCCTACCTCACTATGGGTAACGCCAAAAATCAAAACTGTAATCTCTAAATATAGATTTGAGTCTTAGTCATTCATTTAGGCTGCACTTGAATTGTAGCTACTGATAATTGAGAGGTCTGATGTGCAGATGAATAATTATCACTCCAGATCACATCAAAGGATCTCTAAACTGCGGCCTCTGCTTGAGTGGCCCCCACAGACTTTGCTGTTGGGTGTCAGACATGAATAATAGCTGTTTGGACAGTCACAGGGCCTATGTAACCAGGAGGTCAATATCTTCAGAAGAGGAGTGAAGATTGATGGGAAAAGGAACCAAGATAGCAGATTTTAACTTTAAGTGGTGCGAGATAGCAGACGGCAGGGAATAGGCCATTCATTCTACATCCTGTCTGACTATTCTTTGCAATGAAGGCAGATGAGGTGTATAACAGATGGCTGATCCTACCCATCTTCAGCCACTGCCGAAGGTTAACTTTACTCCTAAGGAGTTCTGAACTTAACAGCAAAAGCAGACTTAATTTTGTTTGAACCCCACCCTGCAGAAAGCCTTGTGAATTCAATATTCCTTCATACCAGCAAGACAATACACAGTCAGAATAAGTGTACAGACTGGGAAGGACTCTTAATGTTCTTACTGTGGCATTCTACCAATGTGGTTGTTAGGTGGATGATTTTAATATTAGTGCAATGTGGAATGTTGTCAAGTGATTTAATATGACATTTTATGACATGAAATCCTGTGACATTGATCACAAGTCGTGGGAGTCAGTTGCCAGCGTTCGCCAGAGCTGGCGGGCAGCCATAAAGGCAGGGCTAAAATGTGGCGAGTCGAAGAGACTTGGTAGTTGGCAGGAAAAAAGACAGAGGCGCAAGGGGAGAGCCAACTGTGCAACAGCCCCGACAAACAAATTTCTCTGCAGCACCTGTGGAAGAGCCTGTCACTCTAGAATTGGCCTTTATAGCCACTCCAGGCGCTGCGTCACAAACCACTGACCACCTCCAGGCGCGCATCCATTGTCTCTCGAGATAAGGAGGCCCAAAAGATGATTAAGTGGGTCATAATGGATTAATGTACATGGTTCAAATGCCTAACATTAAAGTGAAAAAAGATTTTGGGAGTACAGAAGTGATATATAGTAGATACTTGAAAGAACCGTGAGCTGTGCAGAATTACCTCAAAAGCACACAGCGCCTTATAAACCTTGCTACTGATGGTGCCAGCTTCAAGTGATTGAGTTTCAGAATCCTGGAGTTTTTATTGTCTATGCTTTTTTTTACTCACTGCTACTTTCTATACGGCTATAAGGTACCATGAACATTACTGACAGCGTCTTACGTTAACTGATAAAATTTTATTGAAAAAATCATATAAATTGAGATTGGTTAAAGCTTTACGTGTCTACATTTTATTGCTGGTGAATCTCATGCTGTAATTTACTGTGCTGGAAATTGAGATTTGTGATTGTGGAGCAGGCAGTTGAAAGAGTGAAAAAAGGACTTGTATTTATATGGCACCTTTGATAACCACAGGACTTCCAAAAAAGCACTTTGCAGCCAATCAAGTACTGTTACTGTTGCTGCTGATTTGTGCCAGCAAGCAGCAACATGATAATAAGCAGTAAACTATTTTTGTGATGTTGCTTGGGGCTAGATGTTGGCTGGGACACCCAGGATAAAACCCTGCTTTTCTTTGAAATAGTGCCATGGGATCATTTACCTAAATCTGAGGGTGCAGACAGGGCCTTGGTTTAACATCTCATGCAAAGGACAGCAGCTCTTACAGTGAAGGGCTCCCTCAGCACTACACTGAAGCATCAACATTGACTTTTGTACTCAGGTCCTGGCGTGAGACTTGAACCCATAATTTTCCTCGTTGAAAGGCGACAGTGCTACTGACTGAGTCACAGCTGATTTCTTTTTTTCTAAAATATACTTTGTTCAAAACAGTTCAAAACAGCACTGAGTTGGCATTCGAAAAAGTGCAAAGGAAATCAGTTTTCTTCAATACAGGAGTGAGTTGTCTCACAACCCTTCCATTCCATTTTACATGCCATGTACATTTTACAGCAAACCCATATTTGGTGTATACAGCCCGAGGGGTTTCCAATGGATCCAGCCCCTCAGTTCACTTTGATGGGGGAGCTTACACAGTTGTCTTTCCCCATTGAGCCTTTGCAGCGGCTGCCCCAAGCTTTGGTGCGCCCCTCAGCACGTAGTCCTGGACCTTGGAATGTGTCAATCTGCAACACTCGGTCATGGACAACTCTTTGCGCTGGAAGACCAGAAAGTTTTGGGCAGACCAAAGGGTGTCTTTCACTGAATTGATGGCCCTCCAGCAGCAGTTGATGTTTATCTCGGTGTGCGTTCCTGGGAACAGCCCGTAGAGGACAGACTCCTGTGTTACAGAGCTGCTTGGGATGAACCTCGACAAAAACCACTGCATCTCTTTCCACACCTGTTTTGCAAAGACACATTCCAGAAGGAGATGGGCAACAGTCTCTTCCCCACCGCAGCCACCTCGAGGGCAGTGTGTGCAGGGGGTGAGACTCCAGGCGTGTAGGAAGGATCTGACGGGGAAGGCCCTTCTCACCACCAGCCAAGTTATGTCTTGGTGCTTGTTTGAAAGTTCTGGTGATAAGGCATTCTGCCAAATGACTTTGGCAGTCTGCTCAGGGATCCATCCAACAGAATCCACCATCGCCTTTTCCCGTAAGGCCTTGAGGACATTCCGTGCAGACCTGAAAGATTGGTGGTCAAAGGTGTTTTCCCGCAGAAACTTTCCCCCGAAGGACAGGTGGTATGGCACGGTCCAAGTTGATGGAGCATTCTGCGGCAATGTGACCAGACCCATCCTTCGCAACACCGGGGACAGATAGAACCTCAGCACATAGTGACATTTGGTGTTTGCGTACTGGGGCTCTACGCACAGCTTGATGCAGCTGCACACGACGGTGGTCATTAGGATGAGGGTGACGTTGGGTACATTTTTCCCGCCCTTATCCAGAGGTTTGAACATCGTGACCCTCCGGACCTGCTCCATTTTGGATCTCCAGATAAAGCAGAAAATGTCTCAGGTGACCGCCATGGTGCAGGAGTTGGGTGGGCCAGACTTACGCCACATACAGCAACAATGTGAGCACAACGCACCTGATGACCAGGTTCTTACCCAGAATGGAGAGAGATTGCTGCTCCCACATGCTCAGTTTATTGTGTACCTTGGCTACTTGCTCCTTCCAGGTTTTGGCGCATGCCCCGGCCCCTCCGAACCATATCCCCAGCACCTTCAGGTAGTCTGACCTGACGGCGAAGGGGACAAAGGATCGGTCGGCCCAGTTCCCAAAGAACATGGCCTCACTCTTGCTGTGGTAAACTTTGGCTCCCGAGGCCAGTTCGAACTAGTTGTAGATGCTCATCAGTCTGCAAACAGACAGTGGATCCGAGCAGAAGACAGCGATGTGTCCAGGGAGGCTTTGACCTGAGTGCCTCCGCTGCCTGGGATTGTCACCCCACTTATGCCCGCATCCTCCCTAATGGACTCAGCAAAAAGTTCAATACAGCAAACAAACAAGACAGCAGAGAGAGGACAGCTCTGTCTGACTCCAGATTGGATCGGGAAACTTTCTGATTCCCACCCGGATCAAGACTGCGCTACTGATGTTTGTGTAGAGCAGTTTGATCCAATTGCAGATTCCGTCCCAAAACCCCATTTTGGAGAGAACGTCCAACATGTAGGTGTGCAATATCCTGTCAAAAGCCTTCTCCTGGTCCCAGCTGATGAGGCAGTGGTGCAGTGGTATTGTCACTGGACTAGTAACCCAGAGACCCAGGGTATTACTCTGGAGACATGGGTTCAATTCCCACCACAGCAGAAGGTGGAATTTGAATTCAATTAATAAATCTGGAATTAAAAAGCTAGTCTAATGATGGCCATGTTGATTGTTGTAACAAACCATCTGGTTCACTAATCCCCTTAAGGGAAGGAAATCTGCTGTCCTTACCTGGTCTGGCCTACATGTGACCCGAGACCCACAGCAATATAGTTGACTCTTACATGCCCTCTGAAATGACCTAGCAAGCCACTCAGTTGTATCTAACACTACGGAGTCAATAAAAAGGAATGAAACCAGACGGACCACCCGGCATCAACCGAGGCACCAGAAACAACAACAGCAAACCCAGCCCTGTCGACATTGAAAAATCCTCCTTACGAACATCTGGGGGCTTGTGCCAAAGCTGGGAGAGCTGTCCCACAGACTAGTCAAGCAACAGCCTGACATAGTCATACTCATGGAATCATACCTGACAGACAATGTCCCAGACTCTGCCATCACCATCCCCGGGTATGTCCTGTCCCACCGGCAGGACAGACCCAGCAGAGGTGGCAGCACAGTGGTATACAGTAGGGAGGGAGTTTTTTAGATTAGAGATACAGCACTAAAACAGGCCCTTCGGCCCACCGAGTCTGTGCCGAACATCAACCACCCATTTATACTAATCCTACACTAATCCCATATTCCTACCAAACATCCCCACCTGTCCCTATATTTCCCTACCACCTACCTATACTAGTGACAATTTATAATGGCCAACTTACCTATCAACCTGCAAGTCTTTTGGCTTGTGGGAGGAAACCGGAGCACCCGGAGAAAACCCACGCAGACACAGGGAGAACTTGCAAACTCCACACAGGCAGTACCCGGAATCGAACCCGGGTCCCTGGAGCTGTGAGGCTGCGGTGCTAACCACTGCACCACTGTGCCACCCCTGGGAGTCCTCAACATCGACTCTGGACCCCATGAAGTCTCATGGCATCAGGTCATACATGGACAGGGAAACCGATTACCACCTACCAACCTCAGCTGATGAGTCAGTACTCCTCCATGTTGAACACCACTTGGAGAAAGCACTGAGGGTGGCAAGGGCACAGAATGTACTCTGGGTGGGAGACTTCAATGTCCATCACCAAGAGTGGCTCGGTAGCACCACTACTGACCGAGCAGGCCGAGTCCTAAAGGACATATCTGCTAGACTGGGTATGCAGCAAGTGGTGAGGGAACCAACAAGAGGGGAAAACATACTTAACCTCGTCCTCACCAATCTGCCTGCCGCAGATGCAGCTGTCCATTACAGTACTGGTAGGAGTGACCACCACACAGTCCTTGTGGAGACTAAGTCCCGCCTTCACATTGAGGATACCATCCATCGTGTTGTGTGGCACTATCACCATGCTAAATGGGATAGATTTCGAACAGATCTAGCAATGCAAAACTGGGCATCCATGATGCGCTGTGGGCCATCAGCAGCAGCAGAATTGTACTCAACTACAATCTGTAACCTCATGGCTTGGCACATCCCCCACTCTACCATTACCATCTAGCCAGGAGACCAACTCTGGTTCAATGAAGAGTGCAGGAGAGCATGCCAGGAGCAGCACCAGGCATACCTCAAAATGAGGTGTCAACCTGGTGAAGCTACAATACAGGACTATCTGCGTGCCTAACTGTGTAAGTAGCATGCGATAGACAGAGCTAAGTGATACCGTAACCAATGGATCAGATCTAAACTCTGCAGTCCTGCTACATCCAGTCGTGAATGGTGGTGGACAATTAAACAACTAACCGGAGGAGGTGGCTCCACAAATATCCCCAAACTCAATAAAAGCAAAATACTGCGGATGCTGGAAATCTGAAATAAATTGGGGAGACCAAGCGCAGACTGGGTGACTGCTTTGCGGAATATCTTCGCTCAGTCCGCAAGCAGGACCCTGAGCTTCCGGTTGCTTGCCATTTCCACATTCCCCCCTGCTCTCATGCTCACATCTCTGTCCTGGGATTGCTGCAGTGTTCCAGTGAACATCAACGCAAGCTCGAGGAACAGCATCTCATCTACCGATTAGGCATACTACAGCCTGCCGGACTGAACATTGAGTTCAATAATTTCAGAGCATGACAGCCCCCCATTTTACTTTCATTTTTAGTTATTTTTTTCTTCCTTTTTTTTTACATTCTTTTTTACATTTTTTACAATCTTTTTTTGCATTTATTTCATTTCATCTTAGTTTGTTCAGTTTGCTTACCCACTGTTTTTTTTCAGGTTTGCACTTGCTGCTGTTCAATATTCAGTGTATTAACACCTAATCTGTACTAATGCTTTGTCTTTCAACACACCATTAACACATTGTTTGCCTTTGCTCCATGCCCTTTTGGTCAGCTATGTGGCCTGGTCCAATCTAGACCTCCTTTGTTATCTCTTGCCCCACCCCCACCTCACTTGCTTATAACCTGTGACTTTTCTAATATTTGTCAGTTCCGAAGAAGGGTCACTGACCCGAAACGTTAACTCTGCTTCTCTTTGCACAGATGCTGCCAGACCTGCTGAGTGGTTGCAGCATTTCTTGTTTTTATCCCCATACTCAATGATGGGGGAGCCCAGCACATCAGTGCGAAAGATAAGGCTGAAGCATTTGCAACAATCTTCAGCCAGAAGTGCCAAGTTGATTATCCATCTCGGCCTCCTCCTGAAGTCCCCAGCATCACAGATGCCAGACGTCACCAATTCGATTCACTCCGCGTGATATCAAGAAACGACTGAAGTTACTGGATACGGCAAATGCTATGGGCCCTGACAATATTCCGGCAATAGTACTGAAGACCTGTGCTCCAGAACTTTCCACATCCCTAACCAAGCTGTTCCAGTACAGCTACAACACTAGCAACTCCTCTGCAATGTGGAAAATTGCCCAGGTATGTCCTGTACACAAAAAGCAGGACAAGTCCAAACCGGCCAATTACTGCCCCATCAGTCTACTCTTAATCATCAGTAAAGTGATGGAAGGTGTCATCAACAGTGTCATCAAGTGGCATTTGCTTAGCAATAACCTGCTCAGTGATGCTCAGTTTGGGTTCCACCAGGGCCACTCAGCTCCTGACCTCGTTACAGCCTTGGTTCAAACATGGACAAAAGAGCTAAACTCAAGAGGTGAGGTGAGAGTGACTGCCCTTGACATCAAGGCAGCATTTGATCGAGTATGGCATCAAGGAGCCCTAGCAAAACTGAGGTCAATGGGAATCAGGGGGAAAACCCTCCGCTGGTTGGAGTCATACCTAGTGCAAAGGAAGATGGTTGTGGTTGTTGGAGGTCAATCATCTGAGCTCCAGGACATCACTGCAGGAGTTCCTCAGGGTAGTGTCCTAGGCCCAACCATCTTCAGCTGCTTCATCAATGACCTTCCTTCAATCATGAGGTCAGAAATGGGGATGTTCGCTGATGATTGCATAATGTTCAGCACCATTCGTGACTCCTCAGATACTGAAGCAGTCCGTGTAGAAATGCAGCAAGACCTGGACAATATCCAGGATTGGGCTGATAACTGGAAAGTAACATTTGCGCCACACAAGTGCCAGGCAATGACCATCGTCAACAACAGCGAATCTCACCATCTCCCCTTGACATTCAATAGCATTACCATCGCTGAATCCCCCACTACCAACATCCTAGGGGCTACCATTGACCAGAAATTGAACTGGAGTAGCCACATAAATACCATGGGTACAAGAGCAGGTCAGATGCTAGGAATCCTGCAGTGAGTAACTCACCTCCTGACTCCCCAAAGCCTGTCCAGCATCTACCAGGCACAAGTCAGGAGTGTGATGGAATACTCTCCACTTGCCTGGATGGGTGCAGCTCCAACAACACTCAAGAAGCTTGACACCATCCAGGACAAAGCAGCCCGCTTGATTGGCACCCCATCTACAAACATTCACTCCCTCAACCACCGATGCACAGAGGCAGCAGTGTGTACCATCTACAAGATGCACTGCAGCAATGCACCAGGGCTCCTTAGACAGCACCTTCCAAACTCGCGACCTCTACCAACTAGAAGGACAAGGGCAGCAAATACATGGGAACAGCACCACCTGCAAGTTCCCCTCCAAGTCACACACCATCCTGACTTGGAACTATATCGCTGTTCCTTCACTGTCGCTGGGTCAAAATCCTGGAACACCCTTCCTAACAGCACTGTGGGTATACCTACCCCAAATGGACTGCAGCGGTTCAAGAAGGCAGCTCACCACCACCTTCTCAAGGGCAATTAGGGATGGGCAATAAATGCTGGCCTAGCCAGTGACGCCCACATCCCATGAATGAATAAAAACAAAGTTGACCACCTTCCTGTCCTGTACATAGGTGATCATATCCCTGAGTAGCATGAGACTATCAGAGATCTTCCTGCCGGTATAGAGCAAGTCTGGTCAGGGTGAATCACCAACTCCAGAGCAGACTTGACCCGACCGGCGATGACTTTGGACAGAATCTTGTGGTCAACATTAAGCAGTGAGATGGGCCGCCAATTTCTGATTTCCGCCCTCTCCCCCTTCCGCTTGTAGATGAGGGTGATGATACCTTTCCTCATGGATTCTGATATGCTGCCAGCCAGAAGCATAATCTCATATACTTGCTGCAGGTCTGGGCCGACATAGTCCCACAGGGCCGAATACAACTCAACTGGTAAGAAGTAGCTTCCGGGAGTTTTCCTCGTCGCGAAGGACCTAACGGCCTTTGTCAGCTCATCCAGAGTTAGCGGCTTGTCCAGTTTCTCCCTCCTGCTGTCATCTAAGACCTCCGTGATAGATAACAGGAAGGACTGGGAGGCCATGCTGTCTATGGGCTTCACGTCATACAGCTCAGTATAAAAGGATTTGCTGATCCTTAGTATGTCGGACTGCGAAGACGTTACCGAGCCATCCTCTTCCTTCAGGCTTATGATCACAGAGCTCTCTCTGTGTACCTTTTGGAAGAAGTAACGCGAGCACGTGTCATCCTGCTCAATGGAGCAGACTCTGGACCGGAAGTTGATCTTGGAGGCCTCCATGGCAAAGAGCGAGGCCTGCTAGCTCTTCACCTCTTGGAGATCCTCCTTGACCACTACCCGCAGCCGGAGCAGATTTTGCATTCTTTTCTGGAGTTGGGACATTTCTTTCTGTCTCTCTCTCGCCCTCTGAGCACCTTTGAAGATAAAGAACCTCTTGATGTTCCCCTTGATCGCCTCCCACCAGTGCACTGGAGTCTCAAAGAGGGGTTTCATGGTCGTCGAACCTTTGTAATCCCTTTTGATTTCCTCTACATTGTCTGGGATTAGCACTGTAGCATTCAGATTTCATGTCCGCTTGCCATCCCGCTGTTAATCCTGTAAGTCGGCCAGGAAAAGGCAATGGTCAGAGAAGAACACCATCTTGACATTGGTGGATCTGACCATGAAAGCACAGGGCACAAACAGCAAGTCAATCCTGGAACGGACAGACCCGTCCAGTCTTGACCAGGTTTATCTCCGCTGCACTCCATCTGCGGGGTTTCTGAAGACGTCATGCAGCTCGGCATCTTTTATTGTTTCCATCAGGAATCTGGACGTAGCGTCCAGTTTGCTGTCGTCACTGCCGGATCGTCCAGCTGCGTCAATGATGCAGTTGAAGTCACCGCCTAGAATGACCGGCCTGGACGTCGCCAGCAGCAGTGGGAGCTGCTAGACAGCTGTCAGCCGCTCGCTGCATTGAGCCAGGGCGTACACATTAATCAACCGGAGCAGAGTATTTTTGTACATTATATCTGCTACGAGGATGCGACCGCCCACCATCTCCTTAAATTCGGAGATGGTGAGGTTGCCTCCACGCAGCAGAATACCCAGGCCGGAGAAACGGGAATCATTACCCCCGACCGGATCGATGGCCCATGGGACCACTATCGCGACCATTGCCTGTAGGTGCTGAGGTGTGGTATTCCACACTCCTGCAGAAACAGCATGTCGGCTTTGACCTTGGCGAGGTTGAAACACATCGCGTAGTGGATTTAATGCTACGCATGTTAATTGAAGCAATCTTTATACCCATTTTAAAGTTAGTTGTTGCTTACCACACCAGTTGTCCTTGCTAGGCCCAGTCCTTGGGTATGTTCCTGCATACCCATAGTGTACGCAAGCTGTTTCACATTCATTGGGTTCAGAAACTCCGCCTGGTTTCTCATGGGGGGTTTGTTCTACTGGGGTGGCACCGGGGGTGGGGGGGTCTTGTGGGCAGCAAGGCTTGGGCTGTCCTCTGCTGTTGGTGTCTTTCCCCTCTGTTCCTCCTCGAAGACATCACTGCTCCCGGCTTCCCGGAGCTGGAGTGCGCCAGACATGTCGTTGCTTTCGGTGTCCCACAGCTGGGATGCACTGGGCATGTCGCTGGGTTCAGCACTTTGGGATTGGGGCGCGCTGGGCCCATCACAGCTTCCAGTGCCCTGGAGCTGGGGGGCTTTATTTTCCAGCTCCTTTGAGCTCTGCCGCTTCTTTTGTAGGTGCCGTCGTTCCGACACTTCCTCGTCCAATGAGGAGGAGCTGCCATAGTCTGTCTCAGACAGTAGTCTTCTCTTGCCACTGGTTTGGGTGGTGGCCTGTTCCGTTTTTGGAGGTTTTTTCTTTGTGGTTTTCCTTTGTACCACTTGCCACTGGCCTGTTTGTCCATCTGCTGCCTCCTCCTCCATTGATTCTGTCTGTAGAAGAGGGGTTTCTGAGCCACAGCTGATATGACTGCCCAGCTGTTCTCAGGTAGCTTTACAGGTCAGCACTTGTGATGAATAGAACACAATTCATGTTAATTATCTCACTTCATGGTAAAAGGAATCTAGGCCTAAAATCTGATGGCACCAAGCCTGTTTTCTAGGTGTAAAAGGGATGCCTAAGCTGGTGTGCATACACTCATTCTGCGCAGGAAGTGTACCAAATGCCATATTGGCAAATGCTCCTTCATAGGCATCAAAGCCTCATGCTTGAAACAGGCATCAGGCCCTTTGCATATTCAAATAGGGGACCTATGCCTGTGTGAGGACCCCTTTACAATATTGGATAATGAGTGCCATGCACTGAAGGGTCAATATTCTCAAGCACTTGGCAGCCAAGGCTGTCTCCCAAATAGTAATTTTTATTCCTTTTACTTAGCTTATTGTAGGGCCTTGAGGAGCACACTGGCCACAACTTGCTCCCCACCCCTCCCAGTTGTCTCCTCCCTTTCCTCGATTCTGTTTACAATCTCAGTTCGCACCTGAGCTGGCCGATTTTTACCCTTCCTGGGATGAATGAGCTGCCCCTGGGGCTGTGACTGGCACTCCCAGCTCACCGGTAATAAGGAATTGAAGCCGGCAGACCAATTTTGCGTGCTCCTGCTCCAACCTCATTAGGCAGGGGAATCATATACTGCATGAGGATTGGGCAAATTTAAATTTTTAGGCCCCATGTTTATATATTTGTGGTTTGTCTAGGATGAAACATGGTTGGCAGTAGTGGTTGCTTAGCAACCGAGTTCCATATACTTAAAAGGGGTATGAACAAGCCAATGATTCACACCAACGAATGAGGTAGAGGGATTAAGAGATGTGTGAAGGAACAACAGAGATACACTTTTGCTGCCATTATCAAATATTCAAAAATGAGGGAGACCTTGGATTCCTTGGGCTAAACCCCGATCGTGCCCACTGTTGCCCTCCAGCACTCATTCTGCTGGAGTTTCTGGTTGCTCGGAGGGTACCTTATATACAAGGGGCAGGTAGTATGTGCATGGGGCATGTGGGTACAAGCAACACTGAAGGCACTGCTTTGCAGTCTGCTTGATGTCTGCTCAAGGTCAGTTCCACAATGGTCTGCCCTATGTTAAAGGGTTGCCGGCCCCTCCTGACCCTGGCAATGGTCCCCTTGGCCCCCATGTTTGAAGAGGCTGATCTGCGTATGTTTGAAGAATGTTCAAATTCAGACCTCTTGCCAGGTGCTGACTGTGGAGCAGGAGTGACACCTCCCAGTCCAGGGAACATCTATCTTTGGCCTGGCATCCTTCCCATCAGTTAACTTGTAAAGGACGGATGGAAGTTCTGTCCCTTACTAGATAGCGAGGAAATGCTTTGAAATGGCATAGACTCAGCACAAATATCCCCTGGGGTTGCTGCTAATACAGCAGGAGACAGGTGGAATCCCTGTGGAATTTTAGGTCCATTATGCTTGACCTCAATATTATTTAGCTCACTATTCATCCAACGAGCAAGGTATTGTTGGCATTGGCACAGTCCATAGTGTTTAACAACCCAATTATGTGTCTGAAATCTGGCCTCTATTTGCCAAGTTATATAATTAAACTGTGAGTTTTGAATTGACACCAATGTAAACAAGTCTCCTGGGCAAGTCTCATCGAGTGTTGATTTACAGATACAATTCCATACCAGTATAAATCCCCAAGCCACATCTCCTCCTACCGCTAAGACTCACTATACCCATACCAGAGCACTCCCTTCCAAGTGGTTTACCTGTACAAATAAGAAGGTACCTAAATCCACACACATACGTTCAAACACTACACCCAGACTGTGGGATCACGTCTGATCATAAATGAACTGCAAGACTTTCTTTTGTGTGTATCGTTCAGAAATAATGATGTAAAACTGCGGGATTAAATAAATAAATATGTCTGCACACTAAATTGTACCTTTTGTCACAGTAGACATGTATGCTTTACAGGAATCTTATAATTAATGTGGCATTGATGCTACTTGTACTGTTTAAAACAAAGATAAATAGGAAAATGGCAGTGACCTAAGACCTTTTTAGCTTTGAATCCAGTCTAGAGAGAGGGATGAAATGTCTCCTTATCCTGATAATTATTGCAACATTTTAAACGCTTGATCCGGTTAATCTTAGGTGCCACCAAACTGCATCAAAATCAACCGAGAATGTGGCACGTGAGCAGGAAGTACAGAAGGTGTGAGAAATGTGAATCTGCTGCTAGTACAGTAATGGGTGCTTAGCTGAAGCTTGTGTTTAAGAGCAATGCGGAAATAATTTCTCTGGTTGCTAAGGGTAGTTAAACCGTAAACATGTTGGTCTACAAATTCGGCTGTGCAGCACCCGTTTTTTTGGGCACTAAACAGCCTCCAATGTTGTGACAGGAAGCTCATTACAGAATCAGAATCAGAGAGAATCACAGGACTGTTACAGCACAAAAGGTGGCCATTCGGCCCGTCATGTCTGCGCTGGCTCTCCAAAAGAGCAATTTACCTAGTGTCATTCCCCCGCCTTCGCCCCGTAACTCTGCTCATTCTTCCTTTTCAGATAACTATCCAATTCCCTCTTGACTGACTCAATTGAGGCTCTCTCCAAGACAGTCTCTGGTAGTGCATTCCCGATGCTAATCACTCGCTGCGTGAAGAGGTGGCTCCTCACGCCATTATTGCTTCTTTTGCCAATTACCTTAAATCTACGCCCTCTTGTTCATGATTCCTCCACCAAAGAGAACAGTTTTTCCCTATCTAGTCTATCTAAACCCCTCATAACTTTGAATGCCAATATCAAATCTCCTCTCAACCTTCTCTTCTCCAAGGAAATCTGTTCCAACTTCTGCAATCTATACTTGTACAAGATGGAACAGCTCTACTCACCATATTGGTAAAGGCCAAATAAGGTCAATGTGCAGCTGCCACGCCCAAAAGTGGCATTAGGCACTTTATATCTGCAAGTAAGAGGCCTCATGCCTGTTTGAGGCCCTCACTGGAAGATTGTTTTGCCCCTGAGGCAGCCAACACCAGCTGCACCAGCAAGACCAGGTCCACACACTCAGGCCACAATAAACACGGTAAGATTTTAAAATATATTTACCTGAACGTGGAGCTGGCTGGGGGGCTACTGCCAGCCATCACTCCCCCCTTGCTACCTCCCCCTGGCACTGCTAACCTCCAACAACGAATGCGTCGGGTGCTGGGAAGGGGACAAACAACCCTCCCCCGAGCAAGGAAAGCCCACCTGAGAAGAAGAAAGGGGAGGTAGCTGAAACCAGCGACCCAACACCTTCCCTGAGATTGGAAACCCCCCCTCCACAGCCAGAGTCAATGAAGGAGGGGGCAGCTGATGGTGAAACAGGCCAGTGGCAAGTGGTGCAAAAGAAAACCACAAGGAAAAATCTGCCTAAAGCGGAACAGGTCACCACCCAAACCAGTGGCAAGAGGAGGCTACCATCTGAGACAGACTACAGCAGCTCCTCTTCACTGGACGAGGAAGTGTCGGAATAACGGCACCTACAAAAGAAACGACAGAGCTCAAGGGAGCTGGAAGATGACGCCACCCGGCCCCTGGGCACTGAAAGTTGTGATGGGGCCCAGAACGCCCCAAACCCAAGGCGCCGAACCCAGCGACACCCCCAGCGCATCCCAGCTCCGGAACACTGAGGGCAACAGCATGTCTGGTGCGCTTCAGCTCCGGGAAGCTGGGAGCAGTGATGTTTTCGAGGAGGAAACAACAGCAGAGGACAGCCCAATCCTTGCTGTCTTCAAGACTCCCCCAATGTCACCTCAGCAGATCAAACCCCACAAGAGAAACCAGGAGGAGTTTCTGAGCCCAACGATCGTGAAACAGCTCATCTACACCATGGGTATGCAGGAACATACCAAAGGACTGGGTCTAGCAAGGACAAATGGTGTGGGAAGCAGCAACTAACTTAAAAACAAATGGTTATAAGGGTTGCTTCAATTCAGGTGCGCAGCATTAAATCCACTACGCGTTGGGTACATTTTTCCCGCCTTTATCCAGAGGTTTGAACATCTTGCCCTCCGGACCAGGTCCATTTTGGATCTCCAGATAAAGCGGAAAATGTCTCAGGTGACCGCCACGGGGCAGGAGTGGGGTATGGGCCAGACCTGCGCCACATACAGCCACAACGTGAGTGCCTCACACCTGATGACCAGGTTCTTACCCATAATGGAGAGAGATCACAGCTCCCACATGTTCAGTTTATTGTGTACCCTGGCTACTCACTCTTTCCACGTTTGGTGCATGCACCGGCCCTTCCGAACCATATCCCCAGCACCTTCAGGTAGTCTGACGTGACGGTGAAGGGGACAAAGGATCGGTCGACCCAGTTCTCAAAGAACATGGCCTCACTCTTGCCATGGTTAATTTTGGTTCCCGAGGCCAGTTCGAACTGGTCGTAGATGCTCATCAGTCTATGAACGGACAGCGGATCCAAGCAGAAGACGGCAACGTCGTCCATGTACAGAGAGGTTTTGGCCTGTGCCTCAGCTGCCTGGGATTGTCAGCCCTCTTATGCCCGCAACCTTCCAAATGGACTCAGCAAATAAACAAGACAGGGGGCGAGAGGACAGCCCTGTCTGACTCCAGATTGAATTGGGAAACTTTCTGATTCCCACCCGGATCGAGACTGGGCTACTGATGTTTGTGTAGAGCAGTTTGATCCAATTGTAGATTTCCTCCCCCAACCCCATTTTGAAGAGAACGTCCATCATGTAGGTGTGCAATATCCTGTCAAAAGCCTTCTCCTGGTCCAAGCTGAGGAGGCAGGTGTCCACCCTTCTGTGTCCTACATAGGCGATCGTATCCCTGAGTAGCGCGACTATCAGAGATCTTCCTGCCGGGTACAGTGCAGGTCTGGTCAGGGTGCATCACCCACTCCAGAGCAGACTTGACCCGACTGGCGATGACTTTGGACAGAATCTTGTAGTCAACGTTAAGCAGTGAGATGGGCCGCCAATTTCTGATTTCCACCCTGTCTCCCTTCCGCTTGTAGATGAGGGTGATGATGTCTTTCTTCATGGATTCTGAAATGCTGCCGGCCAGAAGCATACTCTTGTATACTTCCAGCAGGTCTGGGCCAATCCAGTCCCACAGGGCCCAATACAACTCAACCGGTAAGCCGTCGCTTCCAGGAGTTTTACTCGTCTCGAAGGACTTGACGGCCTTTGTCAGCTCGTCCAGAGTTAGCGGCTTGTCCAGTCTCTCCCTCATGCTGTCATCTAAGACCTCTGTGATAGATGACAGGAAGGACTGGGAGGCTCTGCTGTCTGTGGGCTTCACATCGTACAGCCCAGCATAAAAGGATTTGCTGATCCTTCGTATCTCGGACTGCGAAGACGTTACCGAGCCATCCTCTTCCTTCAGGCTTATGATCACAGAGCTCTCTCTGTGTACCTTTTGGAAGAAGTAACGCGAGCATGTCTCATCCTGCTTAATGGAGCGGACTCTGGACTGGAAGATGATCTTGGAGGCCTCCATGGCAAAGAGCAAGGCCTGCTGGCTCTTCACCTCATGGAGGTCCTCCTTGACCTCAACCCCCATCGACTGCAGACGGAGCAGATTTTGCATACTTTTCTGGAGTCGGGACATTTCCCTCTGTCTCTCTCTCGCCCTCTGAACACCTTTGAAGATAAAGAACCTCTTGATGATCACCTTGATCGCCTCCCACCAGTGCATTCAAAGGGGGGGTTTCACGGTTCTCCAAACTTGTAATCCCTTTTGAGTTCCTCAACATTCTCTGGGGTTAGCAGGGTAGCACTCAGCTTCCATGCCCCCCTGCCAACCCACTGGTCACCCTGTAAGTGTCAGTCGGCCAGTCAGAGGCAGTGGTCAGAGAAGAACACCGGCTTGACGTCGGTGGATCTGACTGTGAAAGCACGGGACACAAACAGGAAGTCAATCCTGGAACGGGCAGACCCGTATGCTCTTGACCAGGTGTATCTATGCCGCACTCCATCAGTAGTTCTGGGCACCACACCTGAGGAAGGATATAATGGCCTTGGAGGGAGTGCAGCGTAGATTTGCCAGAATGACACCTGGACTCCAAGAGTTAAGTTACAAGGAGAAATTAAACAAACTAGGGTTGTGTTCCCTGGAATTTAGAAAGTTAAGGGGTGATTTCATCGAAGTTTTCAAGATATTAAGGGGAATAGATAGGATAAAGAGAAAGAAACTATTTCCGCTGGTTGGGCAGTCTAGGACTAAGGGACATAGTCTAAAAATTAAAGACAGACCTTTCAGGAGTGAAATTAGGAAACACACCTACACGCAAAGGGTGGTAGAAGTTTGGAACTCTCTTCTGCAAATGGCAATTGATGCTAAATCAAATGTTAATTTTAAAACTGAGATTAATAGATTTTTGTTAGCCAAAGGTATTAAGGGATTTGGGGCAAAGGCGGGTGTATGGAGTTTGGTCACAGATCAGCCATGATCTCACTGAATGGTGGAACAGCCTCAAGGGGCTATATGGCCTCTTCCTGTTCCTATGTTCCTGCGTTCCTATAAGATTATGCCTATTAGGGATCCATGTCAGGCTTTTCCATCTGACCAATTTAGTTGGGATGAGTTTCACTCATTTAAAACCATTGATGCAAACTAGATTATTTGTTGAAGTTTTAAAGTTTATGTTTGGAAAGAGATCCCAACATAATTAATTTGTTTCTGCCAAAAGACTCTTCTGCTAATGTTCTTTTGAGGTGCTATTTAAGTTGAAATAATTATTCAATATGCAGTGGCTGTGCTAGATATTGGCAAAATACCATGCAATTAAATTTGTTAATTTTATTTTTATCAACAAGCCACAAATCCGCATTTGAAAATATCTTCATGTTATAAAGATGTGAATTATACTGATAGCTGGTAGAGACACAAAAGCACTAAAAACTAGTAGTAAGTGTTAAAATAAAATCCCATGTATTTAGGTAGGGGAGATGAGGGGAATGTTTTTTATGCAGAGATGTTACGATCTGGAATGTACTTCCTGAAAGGGCAGTGGAAGCAGATTCCATCCAATATCTCAAAAGGCAATTGGAAATATAGGTGAAATGGAAACATTTGCGGGGCTATCGGGGAAGAACAGGGGAATGGGACTAATTGGAGAGCTGTTTGAAAGAGCCAGCAGAGGCACATGGGCTGAATGTGCTGTATGATTCTATGAAAACAGATGGGTCTGAAATATGTAAAGCCAACCATAGGACTTGGGTGATTTATTACAAGCTTCACTTTCTTGAATGGTTTGTAACTCAGCCTGGATATCTGCCATTGTGCATGGATTACACACAATAGAACCTGTAGATAGAAGCTTGTTACAAGGTTGCATTGCAATTAGTGGAAATCAGAAACCAATAGAATTAGATCTGAGCAGTTTATTAATGGTATCCGAACCCTATAATATGCAACTATCTTGAAATGAACACCTTACCTGCCCTACTAATAAAGTACTTACCATTTGGTACAAGTTAGTCACAACGCTAATTAAGTTCATAAACCTCATGTGTATCCTATAACTTACACCATACTGATATCATAGTACACAGTTCACAATGTAGTGCGGTTGTACAATGAGTTAGCGATCCAGGATTTTAGTTTAATGAATATCACAGGAAAGTCATACCATTTCTGCATGTATTTTGAGTAAGGCTAGTGATCTGTCATAACGTGATATTTCAAAAGGATCCCATGACTTTTACAAACTTCTGTGATTTTTGATTGTGATTTTGAAACAAGCATGCTTCTTCGGGGCAAAAATTGGAGGGAGAGAACATTGCTGGAGTTCAAGTAGGGGGCAAAGTGGGCTGTAACACCGCTACCAGTGCAGGAAGGTTGCTAAGGACAGCCCAGTATTTGTTACCCGTTTCTCAGATGTTTTACATTGGATATTCTGGAATGTGTGAGCCCGTTCTGATTGGTGGCTGTAGTGAGCTGTCACCATTGCACAGCAGATGCTCCAAGCAGGCAGAGAGATTTGATCAGGAATAAAAGCAGTAAGTGCTGGAAATAGACAGCAGCATCTGTGGAGAGAGAAACAGAGTTAACGTTTCAAGTCTGTGACCTTCATCAGTATTTTGATTTTAGATTTGATCAGGGTCAGGCGGACAGATTAGTGGATTGCTTCACTGCTTTGTTTAGCGGTGCAGGTGCCACAGCACTTGGGAAGCCATGTGAGTAAACGAGGGAAAAGTGGGTGAGGCCAAAACACTGGGAGGTACACGGCTCCTCACCCTCCATGGACCTGGAGGAAGCAGAGGGACACAAGAGGAAATCAGCAGTCAGGTCTGAGAGTGCTGTCTGAGCGTGATTCTCATATTTTTACTTGCAACTCATTTAGCTAACTGGTGTCAGACTTAGCTCCGTGGTAACACTCTTGTCTCTGAGTTGGAACATGGACAGAGTTAGAGTGGAGTGAGCAACTAGAACATGGACTGGGGTTAGAGTGGAGTGAGCAACTAGAACATGGACTGGGGTTAGAGTGGAGTGAGCAACTAGGACATGGACTGGGGTTAGAGTGGAGTGAGCAACTAGAACATGGACTGGGGTTAGAGTGGAGTGAGCAACTAGAACATGGACTGGGGTTAGAGTGGAGTGAGCAACTAGAACATGGACTGGGGTTAGAGTGGAGTGAGCAACTAGGACATGGACTGGGGTTAGAGTGGAGTGAGCAACTAGAACATGGACTGGGGTTAGAGTGGAGTGAGCAACTAGAACATGGACTGGGGTTAGAGTGGAGTGAGCAACTAGAACATGGACTGGGGTTAGAGTGGAGTGAGCAACTAGGACATGGACTGGGGTTAGAGTGGAGTGAGCAACTAGAACATGGACTGGGGTTAGAGTGGAGTGAGCAACTAGAACATGGACTGGGGTTAGAGTGGAGTGAGCAACTAGAACATGGACTGGGGTTAGAGTGGAGTGAGCAACTAGGACATGGACTGGGGTTAGAGTGGAGTGAGCAACTAGGACATGGACTGGGGTTAGAGTGGAGTGAGCAACTAGAACATGGACTGGGGTTAGAGTGATCTCTACTCCAGAGCTTCCAAATAATGGAGAGATTCAGACAGGGATTTTCCTATCAACACTTCTAAGCATGATCGCAATCTTACACCCTTCATGATCTCATAAATTTTCATAAAGGATTTGTGACTATCCTGGGAGTTTCCCAACGCTGCCCACAACATAGTTGTAGCCTGTGTGAAATGGGTGAAAAGGCACAGGGCATACTAAGCAAGAGCTATATTGCCATTCCTTCACCGTCACTGGGTCAAATTCCTGGAACTCCCTTCCTAACAGCACTGTGACTGTACCTATCTCACATGGACTGCAGCAGTTCAAAAAGGCAGCTCACCACCACCTTCTCAAGGGCAATTAGGGATGGGCAATAAATGCTGATCTAATGCTGATAAAAAAGCTCCTACACTGTGAAAATGACTCCACTTCATTTAACACATCCTGTAAAAATGAAAATGGTGGTACCCCCAACCTGTGCTTCGAGCACATTTCCGAGAAGAGCTTCAGATAGAGACTACCATACCTGTTGTTGTGCCTGTGCTCACACTCTGACCACAGTCATTTACTCTAATCCCAGTTTCTTGTACAAGACATAGCTTCAACAGCCATTAATAGCAATGCATTCCATACCTTCATATTTTGCAAGAGAATGTTTCTTCTAATGACCTCCTTTATGCTTCTAGTGCTTGTTTTGAAAACTTTACAACTAAAGTGGATTGTGGAAGTCTCTAAAATATAGCTTTCCTAGGCTTTCACAAAGCTTTTGATGAAGTTCCACATGAAAGACTTCTAATTGTACTAGAAGCTATGGCATCCTGGGGTAGAATATGGGATGAGGTCAGAGACTGAGATTAAAGGCAGGAGACAGAGAGTGCTCTTTACAGGAGCCCAGGGAGAGGTGTTGAGTAGAGTCCTTGCTTGGGCTCCTATTATTTTTAATATATGTACGTAACCAACTTTTTGAAACCAAATATAAGCTTGTTAAATTGACATAAAGCAGTAAATGAGTACAGAAATTGCCCAGGGCTTCCCATATGATCATGCTCAAGTAACCACAGCTGGAAAATGTGTGTGCATAGACTCGGTGTGATCTGCCCGAGCTGCAATGCCCTCCACAATCAAATAACCACGACCCATTTAGACCCCTATATAAAGAATAGCAATTTGAGTGAAGAACTGTGGGGAGGAGGGGATGGAGGAGACACCTGCAACAGCCATTCAGGAGAAGTGGGGAGAAGAGAGAGTAGGACGTTTTTGAGAGAGAGATTTAGTTGACTGTTCAAAACTACTTTTAAGAATTAGGATGTCCCACATCAGAAGCTTGCTGAGGAATGCACCTGCAACAATGTGCTTTCTGCACTTTCAGCTGCCTCCAGCCACCTGCTGCTGAGGGGGTGTTGCTGAGAATTAGTACAGGCACGCCTTGGCAAAACATCTCAAAGGAATGTCAGAAACCAGCCCGACCAGGTTTGCCTGAGGTGTGGATGCACTACACCACAAGACTGGATTCCAGCTAGCTCACATCAATGATGATTGTACACTTTGAGGCACTACAGGAGGCTACTGTCACATGATAGCCCATGTTAAGAAGCCAGTGTGTGACATTAAGTGCCAGTTTGTATGGGATCCTTTGCCCCTGTTTGCTTAGTCTTCCACCAAGTTCTCTTACAATGCAGAAGCCCAGGCAGCTGCAAACTTCCAGGTCTCCCTGTTGTCTGAACTTTGTAGTGGAGACAAGTCTGAGTTCCATCATAATCTCACTCTATTATTCTGTCGTTGGCGTAGGGGGATCTGATTAAGAATTATAAATAGGAAGTGCTGATTCCATGCATTTTTGCACTGCTTTAATCGTACAGGAAGCCCATGCTAATGCCACTGGTTGAATGAAGTGCGGATGTTGTGTAACTGGCTGCAAATCAAATGGGGAACTGCCAGGACTTGCTAAGACTGAGTGTTGGAAAGATCTGTCTTTAGCGGTTAATCCAAGTCACTGGTTTTAGCAAGTATTGAGCCTTTTCACATTAGACTTGCAGCTGGCTTTCTAGGACCCAGGCCTTGGAAACCCCAAATGCTGCAAAAATAAAAACAGAGCTCAGGTCACCAAAGAAACCAACCCCGTGGTCCGACTCTGAAAGCAGGAGAGCGTGTACAGATGGCACTCCCGCAAAACGAGATGCAGTGTAAGAGCAAGTATAAAAGCGGCTGTACGTACTTTGTTTATACAGAGGCCAAGGTCCCTTTGATTTGGGCTCGCAATGTATAATGTCAGATTTCGTGGGAGTTTGTTTTTTATTTCCAAAATGTACTTTATTCATAAAAATCTGTAAAAAATACATTACAAAACAGTTTAAAACAGCACCAGGTCAGCAATACAAAGAGTGCAAAAGAGATCAGCTTCCTTCAATACAGGAGAGAGTTGCCTCACAACCCTTCCATTTCATTTTACATGCCATGTACATTTTGCAGCAAACCCATATTTGCTGGATACAGCCCGAGGGGTTTCCCATGGATCCAGCCCCTCAGTTCACCTTGGTGGGGGGACCTTACACAGTGGTCTTTCCCCATTGAGCCTTTGCCACAGCTGCCCCAAGCTTTAGTGCGTCCCTCAGCACGTAGTCCTGGACCTTGGAATGTGCCAGTCTGCAACACCCGGTCGTGGGCAACTCTTTGCGCTGGAAGAGGGAGTTATTTTTAATTTCCAAAATATACTTTATTCATAAAAATCTGTAAAAAAAAATACATTACAAAACAGTTTCCAAATAGCACCAAGTCAAAAAATACAAAGAGTGCAAAGGAGATCAGTTTCCTTCAATACAGGAGTGAGTTGCCTCACAACCCTTCCATTTCATTTTTCATGCCATGTACATTTTACAGCAAACAAATATTTTCCGGATACAGTTCGAGGGGTTTTCCATGGATCCAGCCCCTCAGTTCAGCTTGGAGGGGGGAGTGTCTGTTTGCTCTGCTGGTTCTCAATGGGGGTAGTGGGCTGGATTATTACTCTCTGACCAGGCACTATCTACTATATTTTTGAGTCAAAGTGCTTCGAATAAAAGGCTTGCATTTATAATACCTCAGGACCTCCCAAAGCACTTTATAGCCAATGAAATACTTTTGAAATGCAGTTGCTGTTGTAATGTGGGAAACGCAACAGCCAATTTGCGCACAGCCAGCTCCCACAAATAGCAGTGAGATAATGACCACATAATCTGTTTTAGTGATGTTGGTTGAGGGCTAAATATTGGTCTGGGCAGCAGTCATTTTACACAACAGTACCATGGATTCTTTTACATTCACCTGAGAGGGCAGATGGGGCCGCAGTTCAATGGATCATACAAAAGACAGCACCTCTGACAATGCAGCAGTTCCGCTGTACTGCACTGGAATGTCAGCCATGATTTAGTTCTCAAGTCTCTGGCACAACCCAAAACCTTCCGAGTCAGAGACAGGAGGGCTAGCCACTGAGCCACGGCTGACACTACTGTCAGACACTGAGAGGCCTGGTAACGTGGGGAGGGGGGTGGGGGGGGGGGAGGTGGCTGGTGGCGGCTCTGAGCTAAAGGCCTGCTCAAGTCAGGAAGAAAATAACTGACCCGAACCCAACAGAGCCACATAGGACCTGAGCCCGACCCTTCCCGAGTCCCTCCATTTTTTCCCGCGCCCGACCTGACCCGACCCAAGCCCGACCACAGGAATGTTCACTTTACTACCTTGCTATTCTGAATCTGCAGGAAGCTGTAGCATGAGCGCGATGACATCATAAAGACGCTCACTCACTCATTGCGCAGATTCAGAGTTTCCCTCCTTGACGTCCCGGACTCCCAGCTCAGGCAGGCTTTTCAACTTTTGACACTTACTAAACTCAACAGCAGAGCAAAATGTAATACTGTATGTGTCTCACCTGGACCCGGCCCGACCTGGGCCCGGACTGACACAGACCTGGCCCGACCCGTCCCGAGCCTGAAAGCCGGACCCGGAAGAGTGACCTGACCCGACCCAAACCTGACACATTGTCATCGGGTCCTGTCGGGTTTGGGTCGGGTAGCAGGCCTTTACTCTGAACTGGGAAACAATATTGCTCCAAGCATGTGAAGTTAATAACACGACATGACATAAAGAGCAGGAGCAGCAGGACCCTGCCTCTCATTCATAGAATTGCGGAAGTTTACAGCACAGGAATGGCCCATTTGGCCTATTAAGTCTGTGTTGGTGCTTTTCTGCATGTGAGTCATCTATCTGCTCCCATTCTTCTACTTGGATTCCACATTCTTTAATTTCCATCATTATGTTCAGCATCCAGCCTTGGCTGAGCCTCAATTTCCTCCAGTTAAATAAATCAAAATGAATCAAAAATGAATTCCACAAATTCTCTTATTAGGGCAAAGAAGAAATATCAGTTTATTGTCCAAGCACAGTTCCAATTTTCACAAGACTATAAACATTTTCACACCACAACTTTCCTCACCTTGTCTCCTGAAGGCATTGACTTGCTCTGTGAAAAGAAAGAAAGAATGTCTCGCATTTATATAGCACCTTTCACCACCTCAGGATGTCCCAAAGTGCTTTCCAGACAATGAATTACTTTTGAAGTGCAGTTCCTGATGTAATGTAGGGAACACAACAGCCAATTTGGACACAGCAAGCTCCCCCAAACAGCTTGGAAACATTGGGAAGACTGAAGACTGCCACCAATGCTTCCACTCCCCTCCCTGCTCACTGGCTCAGGATGTGACAAGTGTACGGCCGTTACTCCTTGGCCAATTGAGGCAAGGTCCTGGGGTGGGCAACTTGGAGCCACTAGTGAGAGCTGGGTGGGTCATCAAGACCAAATGCTGGTAAAACCACACTTCTGGCTGTTGTTGTTTACCATGCAGAGGTAGGGTGCATCCTCTACATCCCATAATACAAGGCTTTTATATCTGCCTTGATTGAATTCAGATTTCAGGAGATGGTCATTTGTGAGGCAGTTCATTCACACTATTAAATCCAGCTGCCTCATCCTGGCAGTAGTCTGATAGACTCATGAAAAGCTGGGTCTCTGAGTATTCATGCTATTAAAATGGTTCCTTTATCCAGTAAGAAGGAGCCAGATTTAGCAGCTTAAACCCAGTGTACAAGCTGACAGGTGTAAGTTTCCCAAAATTCCAAATGAAAACCATGGCAATATAAAGCTTACTGAAAGACTTAATGGGAAAAGCCATAAATGTTAGAAATCTGAAATGGAATCTATAAATGCATAGCAGATTCATCAGCATCTGAATGCAAAAGGTGGGTAAATGCACCAACCCAACAGGACCATTTCAAGTATTTTCCATTTTTTATAACTGGTAACCAAAGTAGGAGCTGTTCCATACATTTCCAATGTAACATACCTTCAGTATGTGGCTTACAATAAGTTAAAGAGATAGGGGAGGAGTTATAGGGTGCGCCGAATGGAATTTTATTTATTACGAGTGTGTTAGTCTTAGTGATACTAGGCGTGGTCCATCTAGAATGATAAAGGTGTTCTGTGAGTTACGTTACAAAATACCCTCTCAACTGTGACAATTACCAAACATGCGGCCACACCTCTTAAAGTTATTCAATAACTTGTATTTACAAGCACCTCAAATATAGTAAAATGTCCCAAGGCGCTTCACAAGAGTGTTTAGTTTAGTTTAGAGATACAGCACTGAAACAGGCCCTTCGGCCCACCGAGTTTGTGCCGACCATCAACCACCCATTTTATACTAATCATACACTAATCCCATATTCCTACCACATGCCCACCTGTCCCTATATTTCCCTACCACCTACCTATACGAGGGGCAATTTATAATGGCCAATTTACCTAACAACCTGCAAGTCTTTTGGCTTGTGGGAGGAAACCGGAGCACCCGGAGAAAACCCACGCAGACACAGGGAGAACTTGCCAACTCCATACAGGCAGTACCCAGAATTGAACCCGGGTCGCTGGAGCTGTGAGGCTGTGGTGCTAAACACTGCGCCACTGTGCCGCCCATGTTGTCATGTTGTCAAACAAAATTTGACACTGAGCCACATAAGGAGATATTAGAACAGGAGGTAGTTTTTAAGCCGTGTCTTAAAGGAGGAGGTGGAGGTAGAGAGATGGAGAGGCTTACAGAGGGAATTCCAGACTTTGGGGACCAGGCTGTTGAAGGCATGGCCGACAATGATGGAGTGATGAAAATTGGGGATGCACAGAGACCAGGATTAGAGGAGCGCAGAGATCTCGGAGGGCTGTGGGGTTGGAGGAGGTTACAGAAATAGGGAAGGGGCAAACCCATGGAGCGATTTGAAAACAAGGATGAGAATTTTTAAATTGTGTTGCCGGATCAGGAGCCAATGTAGGACAGAGAGCACAGGGGTGCTGGGTGCAAGTCAGAATATCGGCAGCACAGCTTTGGATGAATTGAAGTTTATGGGGGGGGGGGGGGGTGGAAGATGATGGACAGCCAGGATAACATTGGAATTGTCCAGTCTAGGGGCAACAAAGGCATGAATGAGGGTTTCAGCAGCAGATGAGCTGAGGCAAGACTGGAGACCAGTGATGTTACAGAGGTGGCAGTAGGCAATCTTAGTGATGGAGCAGATATGTGGTCAAAACCTCACCTCAGGGTCAAATACGATGTCATGGATGAAAGCTGTCAGGTGCAGCCTCAGGAAATGACCGGGGAGAGGGATGGAGTTGGTGGCTACAGAATGGAGCTTGTGGTGTGGACCGAAGACAATGGCTTCCGCCTTCTCAATATTTAGTTGGAGGAAATTTCAGTTCATCCTGAACTAGATGTCAGACAAGCATTGTGAAAAATCAGAGACAGTGCGGGGTTGAGTGAGGGGGTGGTGAGGTAGATCTGGGTGCCATCAGCATATCTGTGGAAGCTAACATTTTGTTTTAGGATAATGTCGCTGAGGAGCAGCATGAGGATGAGAAATAGATGGGCGCCAAAGATAGTTTCTGGGGAACTCCAGAGGTAACGGTGCAGGAGTGGGAGGAGAAGACATTGCAGGTGATTCCCTGGCTTTGACTGGTGTTACGACCAGGTGAGAAAGATGTCTAGGGGGTTCCCTTTCAGCCTTCACCTGGTCTTACTGTAACAGGGTTTTATTTTCAAACACACTGTTTTTAACTCTCCCTTGATGAATCCTTGTTCACCATTTTCCAATTATAAGGCAACAAAACAAGCTCAAACAGGCTTTCTTAGGTTTTAAGAAGAAAGTAGAAATTTTATTAAACTTAAAACAAACTCTAATTCGGTTGCTGTCCATGGATACACCTACGCTAGCATGTTTTTTTTATTCATTCATGGGATGTGAGTGTCACTGGCCAGGCCAGCATTTATTGCCCATCCCTAATTGCCCTTGAGAAGGCGATGGTGAGCTGCCTTCTTGAACCGCTGCAGTCCATGTGGGGTAGGTACACCCGCAGTGCTGTTAGGAAGAGAGTTCCAGGATTTTGACCCAGCGACAGTGAAGGAACGGCGATATAGTTCCAAGTCAGGATGGTGTGTGACTTGGAGGGGAACTTGTAGTTGGTGGTGTTCCCAAGCATTTGCTGCCCTTGTCCTTCTAGTTGGTAGAGGTCGCGGATTTGGAAGGTGCTGTCTAAGGAGCCCTGGTGCGTTGCTGCAGTGCATCTTGTAGATGGTACAGACTGCTGCCACTGTGCATCAATGGTGGAGGGAGTGAATGTTTGAGAATGGGGTGTCAATCAAGCGGGCTGCTTTGTCCTGGATGGTGTCAAGCTACTTGAGTGTTGGAGCTGCACCCATCCAGGCAAGTGGAGAGTATTCCATCACACTCCTGACTTGTGCCTTGAGATGGTGGACAGGCTTTGGGGAGTGAGGAGATGAGTTACTCGCCACAGGATTCCTAGCCTCTGACCTGCTCTTGTAGCCACAGTATTTATATGGCTACTCCAGTTCAGTTTCTGGTCAATGGTAGCCCTAGGATGTTGATAGTGGGGGGGATTCAGCGATGGTAATGCCATTGAATGTCAAGGGGAGATGGTTAGATTCTCTCTTGTTGGAGATGGTCATTGCCTGGCACTTGTATCGCGCAAATGTTACTTGCTACTTATCAGCCCAAGCCTGGATATTGTCCAGGTCTTGCTGCATTTCTACACGGACTGCTTCAGTATCTGAGGAGTCATGAATGGTGCTGAACATTGTGCAATCATCAGTGAACATCCCCACTTCTGACCTCATGATTGAAGGAAGGTCATTGATGAAGCAGCTGAAGATGGTTGGGTCTAGGACACTACCCTGAGGAACTCCTGCAGTGATGTCCTGGAGCTCAGATGATTGCCCTCCAACAATCACAACCATCTTCCTTTGTGCTAGGTATGACTCCAACCAGCGGAGAGTTTTCCCTTGATTCCCATTGACTCCAGTTTTGCTAGGGCTCCTTGATGCCATACTCGGTCAAATGCTGCCTTGATGTCAAGGGCAGTCACTCTCACCTCACCTCTTGAGTTCAGCTCTTTTGTCCATGTTTGAACCATGGCTGTAATGAGGTCAGGTGCTGAGTGGACCTGTCGGAACCCAAACTAAGCGTCACTGAGCAGGTTATTGCTAAGCAAATGCTGCTTGATGGCACTGTTGATGACATCTTCTATCACTTTACTGATGGTTGAGAGTAGACAAATGGGGCGGTAATTGGCGGGTTGGACTTGTCCTGCTTTTTGTGTACAGGACATACCTGAGCAATTTTTCACATTGCCGGGTAAATGCCAGTATCGTAGCTATACTGGAACAGCTTGGCTAGGGGCGCGGCAAGTTCTGAAGCACAAGTCTTCAGTACTATTGTCAGAATATTGTCAGGGCCCATAGCCTTTGCAGTATCCAGTGCCTTCAGTCATTTCTTGATATCACGTGTGGTGAATCGAATTGGCTGAAGTCTGGCATCGGTGATGATTGGGACTTCAGGAGGAGGCCAAGATGGATCATCAACTAGGCACTTCTGGCTGAAGATTGTTGCAAATGCTTGAGCCTTATATTTCGCACTAATGTCGTGGGCTCCCCCATCATTGAGGATGGCGATATTTGTGGAGCCACCTCCTCCAGTTAGTTGTTTAATTGACCACCACCATTCATGGCTGGATGTGGCAGGACTGCAGAGCTTAGATCTGATCCATTGGTTATGGGACTGCTTTAGCTCTGTCTATTGCATGCTACTTAAGCAGTTTGGCATGCAAGTAGTCCTCTGTTGTAGCTTCACCAGGTTGACATCTCATTTTTAGGTATGCCTGGTGCTGCTCCTGGCATGCCCTCCTGCACTCTTCATTAAACCAAGGTTGTTTTCCTGGCTTGATGGTAATGGTAGAGTGGAGGATATGCCAGGCCATGAGGTTACAGATTGTGGTTGAGTACAATTCTGCTGCTGCTGATGGTCCACAATGCCTCATGGACACCCAGTTCTGCATTGCTAGATCTGTTCGAAATCTATCCCATTTAGCACGGTGATAGTGCCACACAACACAATGGCCTGTGTCCTCAATGTGAAGGCGGAACTTCATCTCCACAAGGACTGTGCGGTGGTCACTCCTACCAATATAGTCATGGACAGATGCATCTGTGGCAGGCAGATTGGTATACGCGATAAACACTTGCAAATAGAGAGAGAAAAGAGCAGAAGAAAAATAAAGCGGAAAGCTTTGAGGCAATATTTGAAGAGTTGTTGTTACAGTTCTTCGAGCTCACTGTAGTTTCCTTGATTGTAGGTAGATCTTGCTTTTCGTTGGTGCCCAGTATTCTTCTTGAACCTTGTTCACTGTAGGAGACTTTTCTCTCTTGGGGCAGAGCAGTGGCAAATAGAATTTAATCCTGAGAAGTGTGAGGCATTTTGGGAGGACTAACAAGGCAAGGGAATATACAATGGATGGTAGGACCCTAGGAAGTACAGAGGGACCTTGGTGTACTTGTCCATAGATCACTGAAGGCAGCAACACAGGCAGATAAGGTGGTTAGGAAGGCATATGGGATACTTGCCTTTATTAGCCGAGGCATAGAATATAAAAGCAGTGAGCTCATGATGGAGCCGTATAAAACGCTAGTTAGGCCACAGCTGCAGTACTGTGTACAGTTCTGGTCGCCACAGTACAGGAAGGATGTGATTGCACTGGAGAGGGTGCAGAGGAGATTCACCAGGATGTTGCCTGGGCTGGAACATTTCAGTTATGAAGAGAGACTGGATAGGCTAGGGTTGTTTTCCTTAGACCAGAGAAGGCTGAGGGGGGACCTGATTGAGGTATACAAAATTATGAGGGGCATAGATAGGGTAGATAGGAAGAAACTTTTTCCCTTGGCGGAGGTGTCAATAACCAGGGGGCATTGATTTAAGGTAAGGGGCAGGAGGTTTAGAGGGGATTTGAGGAAACATTTTTTCACTTAGGGGGTGGTTGGAATCTGGAACATGGTGCCTGAAGGGGTGGTAAAGGCAGGAACCCTCACAACATTTAAGAAGTATTTAGATGAGCACTTGAAATGCCATAGCGTACAAGACTTTGGGCCAAGTGCTGGACAATGGGATTAGAATAGATGGCCGGCACGGACACGATGGACTGAAGGGCCTATTTCTGTGCTGTAAAACTCTATGACTCTGTGACTCTATGTGGCTTCAGTCAGTTTTTGGAGTGCTGTGAGAAAGAGATGGGAGCAGACAGGAGAGGTCTTTTCAATCCAGGAGCAAATAGCTTTCTGCAGGCTCTCAGTGCAAAACTGTACAATTCAGAAAACCCCAGGTTGCCAAGCAGGGTAGTCATGTGACTAACTGGTCTGACCAGTGCTGTGTATTGTGTGTCTTAGGGAATGGTCCATTGTCTAATGGACTATGTTTGTTAATGTATGTTGTAATGTAATTAAGTTCTCATACAATAAATTGTATTATTGTATACAATAATACAATATTGTTATTATTGTTTGTTAATATGCAAACTGTTTGTTAATATGCAAAAATGTCTTTCCAGACAGTGGGCCTGGCAACCCCTTGTAACAGGCCTTCTCTTCTTCCCAGCAACAATTTGAAACTTAATGTTCATGTGGTGAAATTAATATGCCTCATTCTTGGCAGGTGGGGGCCTGCATGACACTCAATAGTAAAGAATAGAACCAGGTGAGGACAGTTCCACCAATCTGCATGACAGAGGAGAGAAGTTGGAAGAGGATGGTTTGATCAATCATGTCAAAGGCTGCAGACAAATCACATAGATCGGTGTGACTTTGATAAGTCTGCAACAGTCAACACCAGGAATTCTGCACATTCTGCAATGTTGTCTTTGGAAATGGTGTCACAGATCTTTGGTGCCAAGGCTTTATGTTACAACTAATTAGTGATGACTTGTTTTACTATTAACATAACAGGCCAACATGACCAGGTTTGTCCACCTAAGCCTCCATACCAATCAGCACTGTTTATGTGACATGGATTCACTGAAAATGCATTTTCTGAGGCTTTAAATATGTTTTTTCTCCCTCTGTGTCTCATTCCAGTCTCCTGTTCAGGACTCATAAGGTGCAGTCAATCCCTCATCAGGTCACCACTGAAATTGTTTTAGGAAATAACCAATGAAGCTTGTCCGGTGGATGTAGATTACATGGTGTGAAACCGAGCCAAACATCCCTAGAAGGGCCATGTTCAATCCTGGCTGATGGACTTGGTCCTGGAAAATGCAAGTGGAGGCTGGAGGAAATCAGAAAGGGAATCCCGTCCCTGGGATCCCTGTCTAATTTGCACAATTTTCCAGTCAGTTTTAGTCCAGTTCAAAGCTCTCTGAAATTTATTGTATGAGAACTTAATTACATTACAACATACATTAAATTCATGCAAATAAGGCACACCATGATTTCTCATCCACCTTGGACAGAACCACACTGTACATTGCTTACCAATCTCAAGTGGGTACAAAGAAAAGTTCAAAGTGTAATGCAGCCTTAAAGGCAATGATTCGCACATTTTTCATGTTTCATTCATCCAGTACCTTTTAATGGCTGGTCTTTGTTCTTTTAGGCAGATGTGTCTAAAAGCTGGTCTTATAAATGCATATAAGATAGTAAATAGCAAACGGTTGTAAACTATCATCCCATCTCCAACGTCCCTTTTCTCTCCAAAGTCCTTGACTGCGTTGTCGCCTCCCAAATCCGTCCCCAACTTTCCTGGAACTCCATGTTTGAATCCCACCAATTAGGTTTCTGCCCCTGCCACAATACCAAAACCGCACTTATCAAAGTCACAAATGATGTCCTATGTGACTGTGACAAAGATAAACTTTCCCTCCTTGTCCTTTTTGACCTGTCTGCAGCCTTTGTCACAGTTGACCACACCATCCATCTCCAAAGCATCTCCACTGTCGTCCAGCTGAGTAGACTGCTCTCACCTGGTTCTATTCTTATCTATCTAATCGTAGCTAGGGAATCACCTGCAATGGCCTCTCCTTCTGCTCCCCCTATGTTACTTCTGGTGTCCCTCAAGGATCTATCCTTGGTCCTTCCTATTTCTCATCTACCTGTTGCCCCTTAGTGATATCATCATCTGAAAGCACGATGTTCGTTTTCACATGTACACCGACAACACCCAGCTCTACCACACACCACCTCTCCTGACTCCTCTACTGTTGCTAAATTATCAGGCTGCTTATATGATATCCAGTACTGGATAAGCAGAAATATCGTCCAATTAAATACTGGGAAGACTGAAGTAATTGTTTTCGGTCCTCGCACCTAACTCTGTTCCCTTGCTACTGACTCCATCCCTCTCCCTGACAACAGTCTGAGATTAAGCCAGTCTGTTTGAAACCTTGGTGTCACATTTCACGCCGAGATGAGCTTCTGACCTCATATTCGTGCCATTACTAAGACTGTATATTTCCACCTCTGTAACATCGCCTGACTTCACCTCTGTCTCAGCTCACCTGCTGCTGAAACCCTCATTCATGCCTTTGTTAGCTTGAGACATGACTATTCCAATGCACTCCTGGCTGATCCCCCATATTCTACCTTCCGTAAACTTGAGATCATCCAAAATCTGCTGCCCATGTCTTAACTCGCACCAAATCTTGTTAACCTATCACCCCTGTGCTTGCTGACCTACATTGTCTCCTGGTTAAGCAACGTCTTGATTTTAAAATTCTCATCCTTGTTCTCGAATCCCTCCATGGCTTCACCCCTCCCTTTCTCTGTAATCTCCTCCAGTCCCACAATCACAGAATCACATAATCACAGAATTGTTACAGCCCAGGAGGCAGCTATTCATCCCGTCGTGTCTGCACTGGCTCTTCGAGAGAGAAATTTACCTAGTGCCACTCCCCCGCCTTCTCCCTGTGGTCCTGCACATTTTCCCTTTTCAGAAAACAATCCAATTCCCTCTTGAATGCCTTGATTGAACCTGCCTCCACCACACTGGCAGGCAGTGCATTCCAGATCCTAACCACTCGCTACATGAAAAAGTTCTTTCTCATGTCATCATTGCTTCTTGTACCAATTACCTTAAATCTGTGCCCTCTTGTTCTTGATCCTTCCATTAATGAGAACAGTTTTTCTTATCTACTGTGTCCAGACCCCTCATGATTTTGAACACCTCTGTCAAATCTCCTCTCAACTTTCTCTTCTCTAAGATAAACAGTCCCAACTTCTCCAATCTGTCTATGTAACTGAAGTTCCTCATCCCTGGAACCATTCTCATCAATCTTTTCTACACTCTGTCCAATGCCTTCACACCTTGCCTAAAGTGTGACACCTGGGACTGGACACAATACTCCAGTGGAGGCCAAACCAGGGTTTTATACAAGTTTAACATAACTTCCTTGCTTTTGTACTCTATGGTAGGACCCTAGGGAGTACAGAGGTTCAGAGGGACCTTGGTGTACTTGTCCGTAGATCACTGAAGGCAGCACCACAGGTGGATAAGGTGGTTAGGAAGGTGGGATACTTGCCTTTATTAGCCGAGGCATAGAAAATAAGAGCAGAGAGGTTATGATGGAGCTGTATAAAATGCTAGTTAGGCCACAGCTGGAGTATTGTGTACAGTTCTGGACTCCATACTATAGGAAGAATGTGATTGCACTGCAGAGGGTGCAGAGGAGATTCACCAGAATGTTGCCTGGGCTGGAGCATTTCAGCTATGAAGAGAGACTGGATAGGCTAGGGTTAGAATTAGAATTAGAATTAGAACATTACAGCGCAGTACAGGCCCTTCGGCCCTCGATGTTGTGCCGACCTGTGAAACCATCTGACCTACACTATTCCATTTTCATCCATATGTCTATCCAATGACCACTTAAATGCCCTTAAAGTTGGCGAGTCTACTACTGTTGCAGGTAGGGCGTTCCACGCCCCTACTACTCTCTGAGTAAAGAAACTACCTCTGACATCTGTCCTATATCTATCACCCCTCAACTTAAAGCTATGTCCCCTCGTGTTTGCCATCACCATCCGAGGAAAAAGACTCTCACTATCCACCCTATCTAACCCTCTGATTATCTTATATGTCTCTATTAAGTGACCTCTCCTCCTCCTTCTCTCTAATGAAAACAACCTCAAGTCCCTCAGCCTTTCCTCGTAAGACCTTCCCTCCATACCAGGCAACATCCTAGTAAATCTCCTCTGCACCCTTTCCAAAGCTTCCACATCCTTCCTATAATGCGGTGACCAGAACTGCACGCAATACTCCAGGTGCGGTCTCACCAGAGTTTTGTACAGCTGCAGCATGACATCGTGGCTCCGAAACTCGATCCCCCTACTAATAAAAGCTAACACACCATATGCCTTCTTAACAGCCCTATTAACCTGGGTAGCAACCTTCAGGGATTTATGCACCTGGACACCAAGATCTCTCTGTTCATCTACACTACCAAGAATCTTCCCATTAGCCCAGTACTCTGCATTCCTGTTACTCCTTCCAAAGTGAATCACCTCGCACTTTTCCGCATTAAACTCCATTTGCCATCTCTCAGCCCAGCTCTGCAGCCTATCTATGTCTCTCTGTACCCTACAACATCCTTCGGCACTATCCACAACTCCACCGACCTTAGTGTCATCCGCAAATTTACTAACCCACCCTTCTACACCCTCTTCCAGGTCATTTATAAAAATGACAAACAGCAGTGGCCCCAAAACAGATCCTTGCAGTACACCACTAGTAACTAAACTCCAGGATGAACATTTGCCATCAACCACCACCCTCTGTCTTCTTTCAGCTAGCCAATTTCTGATCCAAAGCTCTAAATCACCTTCAACCCCATACTTCCGTATTTTCTGCAATAGCCTACCGTGGGGAATCTTATCAAACGCCTTACTGAAATCCATATACACCACATCCACTGCTTTACCCTCATCCACCTGTTTGGTCACCTTCTCGAAAAACTCAATAAGGTTTGTGAGGCACGACCTACCCGTCACAAAACCATGCTGACTATCTCTAATGAACTTATTCTTTTCAAGATGATTATAAATCCTGTCTCTTATAACCTTTTCCAACATTTTACCCACAACCGAAGTAAGGCTCACAGGTCTATAATTACCAGGGCTGTCTCTACTCCCCTTCTTGAACAAGGGGACAACATTTGCTATCCTCCAGTCTTCCGGCACTATTCCTGTCGACAATGACGACATAAAGATCAAGGACAAAGGCTCTGCAATCTCCTCCCTAGCTTCCCAGAGAATCCTAGGATAAATCCCATCTGGCCCAGGGGCCTTAGAGCAGAGAAGGCTGAGGGGGGACCTGACTGAGGTATACAAAATTATGAGGGGCATTGATAGGTTAGATAGGAAGAAACTTTTTCCCTTAGTGGAGGGTCAATAACCAGGGGGCATAGATTTAAGGCAAGGGGCAGGAGGTTTAGAGGGGATTTGAGGAAAAATCCTTTCACCCAGAGGGTGGTTGGAATCTGGAATGCACTGCCCTCACAACATTTAAGAAGTATTTAGATGAGCACTTGAATCACTATAGCATACAAGGCTATGGGCCAAGTGCTGAAAAATGGGATTAGAATAGATAGGTGCATGATGGCTGGCACAGACACGATGGGCCGAGGGGCCTGTTTCTGTGCTGTAAATCTCTATGGCTCTATGGCTCTATATACTTGCAGAGTAACTGGGAAGAACACTGTCTACTGGCCGGCATGAGTGAGATTCCTTTGTTTAATGTGTCTAATTCAAACTGGATCCTTCAGTCAACAGAGAGTAAGTGTGTGTGTGTGTATGTGTGTGTTGTTTGCAGATGTGTGCATGTACGTGAAACACAAAAGAAAAATTCTTAATTAAAAAAGAACAACTGAAAACAAACATTAGGAAAAAAAGATAAACCAGTTAAGACAGAAATGATCTAGATAAATGATTGAATGTAGCCAAATATAAAGCAAATTGCTTTGATTGTAAAACTACATTATTAATTGTATTAATTCCTAGTATGAAATAAAGTAATAGAAATCCCATTTGCCTGTTGTATTTTTGTTGTTTTTGGGATAGAGGAGGTGTATAATCTAAAGTAACAATGGCGTCTGTATTTTAGCATGACCCAACAGTCCAATGTCGCCTCACTAAAGAACTCCACCATCATCATTAGGGTTTTGTTTCCATCATTTCTTCCTCACCTTTTTTAAAAATTGATTAAATTGTAAAAAAAAACTCAATGACTAGGGCCTGTGGTTTCACAAACAGGGGCATGTGGTACAAAGACAAGGAGGTAATGACGAACACACAACAATTGCTGGATAAGCTGCAGTTACAACACTGGCCTGGAATTCTCTTGAAATGAGTTACACCGTTGTTGCCCTTCAAAAAATAATTTTTGCCCACTAGTGGGCTTTAGAGAGAGTCACACGCGGGTTTTCTGAGTGTTTTTTATTCATGTTGTTGCTACCATGAGCGACAGCCGGTTGGGCATTTGTGAACGAGGTTTCCTGTCTTCTGTCTGAGGTTGCTAAACCTGGTTGGGCGTATTCCTGAAGGTTTCATCACATGACCTCTCACCTCCAAACCCCTATCCAATTAGTCTTTCTGCCCCATCTACAAAATATTGTTACTAATCAAAAATGTGTTCAAAGATTTGAAAAAACACACTTTTTTCTAATGTCCCTTTGATTTCTCTGGGTTAGTTGAAGCAGGTGTCCAGGAGATTAATTCCAGTCCTGATGACTCCAGGACAATTCTGAAGAGTTATTGACCCTAGTCTTCCTGAGCTCAGTGAGCAGGTTCTTGTAACTAGGTGGGTATTGTGAAGGGTCTATCTTGGGCCCTATTGGCTTTGCATGGACTTTGGAATGCCGGTGGGGGAAGGGGCCAATGGGTAATGTGGGCAGTCAAGTAGTTATAGCAGAATGTCATGTAGAGGTTGTGTTTGTCTCCCTCTGGAGTTACAGGGAAGAAGTTCAGGGGCTCTTTCTTTAACTTTATAAAGAGCAGAATATCCTCTAGTGAGTTGTGCCAGTGATGAGGAAACTTGTTCAGTTTGTTAATGTGGTTATTATGAAGATTATTATACGATTCTAAACTGATGTTTTCTCTTAAACAAAATATTGCTTTCTCTCCCTATACTGTTGATGATCACAGTTCTCTGTGCTTCACCTACGTGGCCCATCTTTATATATGAGCAGACACTCAATGGCAGGCGACTCCATTGTGAAGGCAACCTAACCTTGTCTGCACTGACATCCACAAAGACACTCACACACACATACATATATGATTGACAGTAAGGGCCACTAGGTGGCCATCAGGAGTAGTAAGCCTGGTCAATTTTCACCCTCTCCCAAAAGTATGGGGACACTTAAGTCACTCTTCGTGCTCCCAACTGGAGCCTGATGTGTTGAGTCAGTACAATCCAGTGATTTAATGTGGGGTTTTCCTGGCTGCTTTCTCACAAATGTGATCAAGGCCCTGTCTGCTCTCTCAGGTGGACATAAATGATCCCATGATACTATTTCAAATAATAGCAGGGGTGTTCTCCCCAGTGTCTTGGCTAATATTTATCTTTTAACCAACAACACTAAAAATTAGCTGGTCAGTATTACATTGCTGTTTGTGGGAGCTTGCTGTGTGTAAATTGGGTGATGCATTTCCTACATTCAACAGCGACAATTCTTCAAAAGTACTTCATTGGCTGTAAAGTGCTTTGGGATGCCCAGAGGTTGTGAAAGGTGTTGTATAAATGCAAGTCTGTCTTTCTGATCTACCCACCAAGCTATTGGAGCAGCCCAGCAGTGGTTTTACAATTAAAGGCAACTTGTCCACATTGATATTGATAATGTACTTAAATGTTGTGCCTTATTTCAGGTCAGGCTATGCCTTTAAAGATTTCTACAATGGATAATTTGAAACATGGAGTTAAGGGGCAGCTGTACCAGCCACAGATTACACAAGACTTCCTTGTGATTGCATTCATTTCTAATCTGTTCTTGTCTGACAAGGGGGTATAGTACAGATCCTGTCCATCTGCCTACCCCTGGCAGAAACTCAATAACTCCAAGGTGGATTTATAGACACTATTCAGAGATATACCCAGAGAGCCAAAGACAGACCCATACATAGACAAAAAGAGAGGTATAGGGGAAAAGAGGCAGAACATTCAGACAAAGCGAGAGGGAAGCACATAAAGAGGCAAACAGAAAGGCACAGAGGTCAAGAAACTGGTTGCTGTACCAAAACATTTAGGCCCAAGGCTCACCAATGTTGGACCTTGGGCCTAAAGGTCTGCTCGGGTCTGAAAATGAACCTGACCCAAGCCCAACAGAACCACATCCGACCAGAGCCCGACCCGGCCCGAGTCCTTTCATTTTTTCCCACGCCCGACCCTACCACTTTACATGTTTTGTTAACCTAGTTTCCATTTTTCACTTTTTAAGCTTGTGCAGATAAGCAACAAAAACTGTAACTGGACTTGAAAGGTTGTTTAAAAAGTACATTAAGATTGGAGCCACGTACCAGAGGTGGTGAGCCGAAGATTATTACCATAGAAGTTAGTGATTGTTTGGTAACTAGTTAAACAGAAACCCATGGAGTTGTGCCCAGACAGGTTGTGCCACACTGTACCAGTATCTATATTGCTTGAAATAAACACAACATTGCCCAAAGGCTCAGAAAATATCATTACACATTACCTAGGCTCCAGCTTTACAGGTTGAAATACTTGCTGCAAGTTTATCAAGTGAGCAGCTGAGATGCAGAGACCAGGAAGGTCCTGAATGATTAATTATTCTAAAATATACATTTCTATATTAACGAGGTTGTGCTCTACCTTCGATGGAATCGCTCACTGCAGACTAGTGCGGAGTATTTCCCGCCTTAGCGTCCTGGCTGTCACTGGATCATGAGTCCAGGCCTCTGGATTACTAGTCCAGTCATCTTTGAAATATCTCCCCTTGATTTAATATTTTAATCTGGTAGGTCAGATTTTACATAGAAAAATATTAACTGATTTAAGACTGCTTCGTATTTAGCAGTGTCACACGAAATAAGAAATTAAAATATATAAAAAATTATATATCAACTATTAAGTACTAATGCCCAGCTTTGTATATAAAAAATGCCTCTTAATTTCGTTAATTATCCATAAACACTGAGGCCACATTAAACTAAAAGCTGCGATTTATCAGGTCTGACACTTAATTAATTAAATATATTCCAAATATCAGAGCATAATTCGTTGTCTTTCCCCTTTAAATCTCTTAATTTACCTTACAAGCCTCCTTTACTTTACATTCTTTATTCAATACAATATGCTTTGAGGCAGCCACAAGAAGTCTTGCTAACCCCTAACGGGGTGCAGTCCATTCATTTGAAAACTGTGCAATTAAAGAAAAGGGCCAAGTTCCTATTAATGCAGATTGAAGCTGATAAACTGCTTTTGTCGCCGAGAATACAAAGTGCGAAGGAAAACCAAGAGATAAACCAAAACACAAAAAGGTTAAATTTGGGTCAATGAAAAATAGAACTCATTAAAATCATCTTATTACATAACAGTGCAGCAACTGATGACATTGTAAATATTTCATTAAGATTAAAACGGCAAAGACCTTCAACACCCCTAGAATCAGGAAAGGGCAAGAAAAGGCTAACCAGATAATTATGAGCCTGGGATTGAGTTCTGCTACAATCTACGCAAGAACCGTTTATTGATTAGTACACAGTAAGTTGAAATACCAAGCAGAGTAGGAAGCACGCTTCAAAAGATCTGCGGTTTCTTGTGTTTCACTAACACCATTGTAACGCAAGGCTGTTAGAGTGTGTCCAACCTGGCCCGATCCGACCAGAGCCCGAATGCCGGATCCGGAAGAGCGACCCGACCCGACCCGACCCGACCCGACCCGAAATCGACACATGTTGACGTGTCCCGTCGGGTAGCCATGCTCGACTTGGGCCTCCTTTACCGCAGACCGGTGAGCTGGAGATGCTCACTAGGTGTCACCAGAGAGCTCATCAGTAAAGAGGATTTCAACTTTGGGTCGCTGCATCACTGACAGGTCCTGGCAGAGGAGGGGACAGCAATTGGAAAGGAGGGAATGAAAATGAGGGGGGAATCAATCAGTGGGGAAGGGATAAATAGAAGAGGGGGGAAATGATTGGGGGTGGCAGCGATTGGGAGAGGAAGCAGGTTAGTAATTGAGAGAGGGAGGTGGGCAATAATCAGGAGAGAGACCAGGTGAACAATTGGAAGAGGGAGCGGGTCAACGATTGGGAGAGTGAGCGGGGCAGTAATTTGGAGAGGGATGGGGCAGTGATCGGGAGAGGGAGTGGGCCGAGCAATTAGGAGGAGGCCAAGGGTGTCTTCAGCACCTTAGTAGAGCTGGGAAGAGCACTCCTGAATATTCACGTAATCATTTAAAAAAAAAAGTACCCATTTTGGTGGCTGAATGTCGGCCATGTTTTCCTGAAGTCCAGTGACAGCTGCATTCTGGATAGCCCAAGTCAAATCAGAGTTAGACCCCCCCTCCCCACTTTGCACATGTAAAGGGTCTAGCCCATAACCCTGGGCGCCTGTTTTTCTGTCTTTACCAAATGGCAGGTGGCAGAATTCCGGCATGCCAGGCCTGCCATTTTGGATGCTTAGGTGCTAGTGTTTTGTCTGAAAAATGGGCACAAACACGAACACCATCAAATTTTTAGGCCACTTTCTGTTCCCCTCTCAGTCTAGAAAGCACATACCACAGTGTAAAACAGACATAGGCACATATATTGACACAAAAAACACACACAAGTATGCATGTGTGTGCATCTGCATCTTTATACTAAGGGTATGCGTTCTCTCTCTCTCTGGTCTTGTTTTGTTCTTCTTAACTATCAGGGTGCATGAGCTGGATTTTCCACCAAGATCCTGCACAAAACCAGGCTGATAATCTTGTTCGAGTTCTGATATCTGCCCCATTACTGACTGATTTTCCAGGATTAAGGGTCATTTCACATGAAGGATGAAAATCAGCAGGATTCCAATGAGACTACATGTCTGGCCCACTTCTGATCTTATATTAGGTTTGTATGGAGTGGAGATGAAATCCTGTCTTCACACTGAGGACATCCTCTATTATGCTGTGGGGCACTACCACTGTGCTAAATGCAATTGATTCAGAACAGATCTAGAAGCTCAAAACTGGGCACCCATGAGGCATTGTGGGCCATCAGGAGCAGCAGGATTGTATTCAATCACAATCCTCAATCTCATGGCCCAGCATATTCCTCCCTCTTGATGATACTATTACCATCAAGCTAGGGGATGAACCCTGGTTCAATGAGGGGTGTAGGAGAACATGCCAGGAGCAGCACCGAAAACTGAGATGCCAACCTGTTGAAGCTACACCACATACATGCTAAACAACGGACACAGCATGCTATAGACAGAGTTAAGCAATCCCACAAACAACAGATCAAATCAAAGCTCTGCAGCCCTGTCACATCCAGTTGGCTGAAGGCACTGGATACAGCAAAAGCTATGGGCCTTGACAATATCCCTGCTGTAATATTGAATACCTGTGCTCCAGAACAAGCCACACCCCGAGCCAAGCTGTTCCAGTAAAGCTACATCACTGGCATCTACCCGATAATGTGAAAATTGCCCAAGTATGTCCTGTTCACAAAAAGCAGGACAAATCCAATTTGACCAATTACCACCCCAATAGTCTACTCTCAATCATCAGCAAAGTGATGGAAGGTGTCATCAACAGTGCTATCAAGTGGTACGTACTCAGCAATAACCTGCTCACCGATGCTCAGTTTGGGTTCCACCAGGGTCACTCAGCTCCAAACCTCATTAGAGCCTTGGTCCAAACATGGACAAAAAACCTGAATCCAAGAGGTGAGGTGAGAGTGACTACCCTTGACATCAAAGCAGCAGTTGACCAAGTGTGGTATCAAGGAGTCCGAGCAAAATTGAAGTCAATGGGAATAAGGGGGAAAACTCTCCACTGGTTAGCATAAAAAAGATGGTGGTGGCTGTGGGAGGCCAATCACTCAGCCCCAGGACATCGTTGAAGGAGTTCCTCAGGGTAGTATCCTACCAGGCGTGAGCTGATAAGTGGCAAGTAACATTTGCATCACCAAAATGCCAAGCAATGATCCTCTCCAGCAAGAGAAGCTCTAACCATCTCCCCTTGACATTCAATAGCATTACCGTCGCTGAATCCCCCACTATCAACATCCTGCGGGGTCACCATTAACCAAAAACTTAACTGGACCAGTCATATAAATGCTGTGGCTACAACAGCAGGTGAGAGGCTGGGTATTTTTTGGTGAGTGACTCACTTCCTGACTTCCCAAAGCCTTTCAAGGCACAAGTCAGGAGTGTGATGGAATACTCCACTTGCCTGGATGGGTTCAGCTCCAACAACACTCAAGAAACTCTACACCATCTAGAAGAAAGCAGCCCACTTGTTTGGCACCCCATCCACCACCTTAAACGTTCACTCTTTTCACCATCGATGCACAGTGGCAGCAGTGTGTACCATCTACAAGATGCACTGCAGCAACTCACCAAGGCTCCTTCGACAGCACCTTCCAAATCCACGACATCTACCGCCTAGAAGGACAAGGGCAGCAGGCACATGGGAAAACCACCACCTCCAAATCTCACACCGTCCTGACTTGAAACTGTATCGCCATTCCTTCACTGTTGCTGGGTGAAAATCCTGGAATTCCCTCCCTAACAGTATTGTGGGAGTACTTTCATCACAATGAAATGGGGAGATGGTGGCATAGTGGTAATGTCATGGAGCTAGTAATCCAGAGGCTTTGGCTAATGCCTGGAGTCAAGGGTTCAAATCCCACCATGGCAGCTGGTGGCATTTAAGTTTAATTAATGAATAAAAATTTGGAATTGAAAGCTAGTCACAGTAATGGTGCCATGAAACTATCATTGCTCGTCATAAAACCCCATCTGGTTCACTAATGTCCTTTAGGGAAGGCAATCTGCCATCCTTAACTGGTCTGGCCTACATGTGACTCTAGCCCCAGAGCAATATGATTGACACTTAACTGCCCTCTGAAATGGCCTAGTAAGCCACACAGTTGCCAAGGGCAATTAGGGATGGGCAATAAATGTTGAATGTGCCAGTGATGCCCACATCCCATGAATGAATAAAAAAAATTCTCAGTTTTGAGAGAGTGTTACTGCAGTTGTTCCACAAGAGGGGGCTGGTATATATTCTGGAGACAATTTGTTTGCTGCATTATTACCCTTTCGGCATTTAAGGATCTCCACATTGAGAAAGTTAGACTGATTTTGTCATTTCTGAATCTTTGGAAAATCAAAATAAATCAAAAATGAATTCCATAATTTTTTATTAAGGAACATTCAAGCACAGTTCTAATTTTCGCAAGGTCAACATAGACCGCAAAGGTTGAAAGGAGAAGGAATTCTATGAATAAGAACTTTCTTTCCACACTACTACTTTACTCACTAGGTCTCTTGAAGTCACTGACTTGTGCTGTAAGAAGTGATAAAGAAGGAACTTGCATTTATGACCTCAGGATCAATTACTTTTGAAGTGCTGCAAAAATGTAGAAAATGTAGTAGCCAATTTGCACACAAGGTCTCACAGACAGCAATGAGGGAATGATTAGGGAATTTGTTTTTTAGTGATGTTGGTTGAGGGATAAATATAAGCCAGAAGTCTCCTGCACAAAGTAAAGTGGAATCTTCTACATCCATCTGAGAATACAAACGAGGCCTTGGTTTAACATCTCTGAAAGGCAGCCTTTCTGATAGTGCAGCACCCCCTCAGTGCTCCATTGGAACAGCAACCTGGAAAACACTCATCAGGTCAGGCAGCATCTGTGGAGTGATATTTCAGGTCAATGACCTGGTTGGGACTGTGTGTGTTATGGTCTATGGCATTAAACGGTGACCATTCTGATGAAAAATATCATTGACCTGAAACGTTAACTCTGTTTCTCTCTCTCCACAGATGCCTGACTGATTGAGCGGTTTCCAGCCTTTTCTGTTTTTATTTCAGATTTCCAGCATTCGATTATCATGCTCAATAAACAGCTGTTAATTCAGAGCAGATCAAGGATTGAACCTGGTGTATTCTTGGTCGGTGTGATTCCCTTTGACAATGTACCATGGAAAGCTAAATAACGCCACTTGAATACAAAGTGATTGTGTGCTGTTTATGATCCATTGAGTAAATTTTAAACTTGAATGCACTTTGTCAGACATCCATATTTTTAAAAGTCAGCTACTGCTCAGTTTGGAAAGCATCACCATCACTACCCAGTGAAGCACAATATTGGGTGCATCTCAGCTGACCTGACACCAATGAGATTGATTGTTTAAACTGAGAGATATCAGCTGCCAGTAAAGATTTGGAGTCTCTGATTCCTTAGTGCAGACCGTGACTAATGACATATTCCTTGTGATGCTGAAGCCAGCTGTGTGGATCAGGATTAGTCTGAAAGTCACATCTGTTCAGAACTCTGAAACAAGCAGTCATTTACAAAACCAGAGCCTTACACTTCAGCAGCAGTGTCGCCTGAAACCTTCTACAGTTCAGACACACACAGCGTACCGTAGCTGTTTGTTTCAGAGCACACTACGCTGAGAGGCCTACAAAGGTTCAGCAATGGGCAAGCAGTTCCCGTCACCTATCACTCTTTACTATCTTATTCTGCAGAAAGGTAACACCGGTTGGATCCGAATCACATGCCTGACTCCAGTTTAATTGTCATCTCATTGCTACTGTGGTCCCTTGAACGTTGACGTTGAGCACAACGGATATGATCGTTGATGACAGACGCACTCCGACCTCCACCCTCCACTAGGCAGCAAACCACTTGTACCCCATCACATGGAACACAACCCAAGGTGTCTGACAACAGTTAATCACCAGAGAGATTGGAAACAGTAAAACCTATTCACTGGGAACGATTTAAAGTTTGTCTTTTCCTCTATTTTGATGACATGTCTTATCAGAGGACAGAGTTTGAGAATTGCAATGGACACTTCCAAATTTACAGGTAAGAAATGAAGCTGAGGAATATCTTTATCCATGCAATGAATCTAAGCAATTACAGATTGTGCTTGGGTAGAAAGCTGATGGAAAGTATAGTTGAAAATGCAGTATAATCAGGAAATATTGCAGGTTCTGTCCAATATTACTTAAAGGATACCAGCCTAGCTAAACACGCATCTTTACTTCAATTGGTGAAGTGCATTTAATGTTAATCTTCTATTCCAACCTTGCCATGTATTTTCTGTAGCTGTTTGTGATCTTGCTGCGTATTCAGCATCTCTTACACGGGTTATTGAAAGATTCTAAGGCACAATGAAGGCAGGCAGCTATGAGCAGCCGAAAGAAAAAGAAAGAACTAGCATTTACTTACTGCATTTTATGACTCCAGGATGTCCCAGAGTGCTTTACAACCAATGAAGCACCTTAGAAGTCAATGTTGTAATGTGGAAACTGTGACAGCCAATTTGCACACAGAAACCTCCCACAAACAGCAATGGGATAATGACCAGGTAATCTGCTTTTTAATGATATTGGTTGAGGGATAAATATTGGCCAGGGAGAACTCTTCTGCTCTTCTTCGAATAGTGTCGTGGATCTTTTATGTCCACCTGAGATAGTAGACGGAGCCTCAGTTTAACATCTCATCCTTTCTGACTGACTTATTAATCTAATATTAAATAAATTGCCTCAGGATCCTGTAAGGATTCTGCATTTTCATATTCTGACAAATATTTTTTAAAAAACAGGTGAATCCTTATCCCTCTGACCTTAACTCTTCACTGAGGAATTACGTGAGGTTTACTTTCCAGCATGGGATAAATGATGCCTCATGTTTGGCTTACCAAACTGTCTTACATCACCCAGTTCTAATTGAATGAGTTCACTTTGTCAACTCTCAACTAGGATCACCATAAGCTATTGAGTAAATGAGTTAATACCTTCTTACCAACTTATCAAAGAAGAAGCCAGACAGCAAGTCATACTCCAGCAATTGTTTGCTAACTACACTAGTCATGGCTAGTCAGTTACGTTGGGTGGGCCACATCATCCGCATGCTTGACACAAGACTCCCAAAACAAGCTTTCTGCTCCGAGCTCCGTCACGACAAGAGGCTACCAGGAGGGCAGAGGAAACGCTACAAGGATGTCCTTAAAGCCTCCCTGACAAAATGTGACATCTCCACTGATTCATGGGCATCTCTTGCCCTAGACCGCCCAAAATGGAGAAGAAGCATCCGCGACGGTTCCAGCCAGTTCGAACAACGTCGACATGCCCAGGCAGCGACCAAGTGCAAACAGCAGAAGGAGCATTTGAAATTTTGAGCATCACATTCACTCGCCTCACCAAACACCACCTGCCCTACCTGTGACAGAGTGTGTGGATCCAGAATTGGACTATTGGACTATTCAGTCACCTAAGGACCCACTGGTGTGGAAGAAAGTCATCCTCGTTCCCGAGGGACTGCCTAAGAAGAAAGACTAACTACAGAATGCTAATTATCACTATTTAAACTTTAACACTGAGCATACTTTAGTAAATATTAATTCTTGTAGACAGGGTCACCAAACAATTTGAATAATATATAATTAATAGAGTTAGTTAACAAAATGAAAAACAGAGGTTGTAAATGCAGCTCAGTCTATCACTGGAATTCAGCATTAATTGGATCACTGGTCATCAATTTGTAGTCGAGATCTGTATCTGAGACTAATGCAAATTGGTGAGATTAATTTAGGATTAATGCCTTAGATAGCTGACAAGTTAACAGCATTAGACAGATGTTTATTGAATAGATTAGAGTCTATGAGCAGGTGGGTAGCAATGCCCAGAACTTATCTACAATCTTATCCTGATAGTCCACTGGTTGAGTTGAACAACAATGGACAATGATGTTGGCTTTAAGGATAATGAGTGATGAATCTTTCTCAGTAGAGGTGTTATCTGCTCCTGTTGGTTTCCCTGCTGTGACTGAATGCAATTTACACAATATTGACCATATCTGGACTGGTTGGCTGAAATATCACTTCCCCTGACCTCAGGAAAACTTACATTGAAGTGACACACCTATCACTCCCTGTAATTAGTTGGAATAACTGTTCAATCTGACGCTTATAATCTCCTCCTCGTTCTTACGGGTATACTTCAGCACACGTACAGGTACCCTTCTACATATGCCACGTAAACTTTCTTACAGAGGACTGAAGAGGCCAAAGAGGAACTATGTCTAATGAAAATGAAGATTATCTCAGAGAATTGGGGAGGGGTGTGCCGAGGGCCTACTTACGTACCTAAATTCAAAGAAAATCCCCTTTCCATTCAATTGACCAATTGGAATGGCACATGTATCATTAGGGCTCATCTCCTTTGTTGTCAATCACTTCTAACAGCCATGTAAGTGCCCTTGAAGACCTTTAGGATAATGAGGCATGGCTACGTAGGCTTGCTCGACTATACTAGCATTCTCCTAACCATTTTTCAAAATTCATTTATGGGATGTGGGCATCGCTGGCTAGGCTAGCATTTAGTGCCCATCCCTAATTGCCCTTGAGAAGGTGGTGGTGAGCTGCCTTCTTGAACCGCTGCAGTCCATGTGAGGTAGGTACACCCACAGTGCTGTTAGGAAGGGAGTTCCAGGATTTTGACCTGGCAACAGTGAAGGAACGGCGATATAGTTCCAAGTCAGAATGGTGTGTGACCTGGAGGGGAACTTGCAGGTGGTGGTGTTCCCATGCATTTGCTGCCCTTGTCTTTCTAGTTGGTAGAGGTCACGGGTTTGGAAGGTGCTGTCTAAGGAGCCTTGGTGCCTTGCTGCAGTGCATCTTGTAGATGTCCTCTCAGTCTTTCTCCAACAAAGGCCTTACTCAGATCCGGATAAGATACAGCATATTTATTTCCCCTAATTAGCCATCTCTGGACTTACATCCTTGCAGATGGCTCCATCAATACTAAAGAATGTTCACAGAATCACTGATTTGTTACAGCACAGAAGGAGGCCATTTGGCCCATCATGCCTGTGCTGATTCTCCGAAAGAGCAAATTACCTAGTGCCATTCCCCCACCTTTTCCCTGTACATTCTTCCTTTTCAGAAAACAATCCAATTCCCTCTTGAATGCCTCGATTGAACCTGCCTCCACCACAATCTCAGGCAGTGCAATCCAGATCCCAACCACTCATTGCATGAAAAAGTTTTTCCTCATGTCACCATTGCTTCTTGTGCCAATTACTTTAAATTTGTGTCCACTTGTTCTCGATCCTTCCACCAATGGGAACAGTTTTTCGTTTTTTACTCTGTCCAGACCCCTCATGATTTTGAACACCTCTATCAGCCCCTCTCAATCTTCTCTTCTCCAAAGAAAACAGTCCCAACTTCTCCAATCCACGTAACTGAAATTCCTCATTCCTGGAACAATTCTCGTGAATCTTTGCCACATTCTACCTAATATCTTCGAACTTTCCTAAGGTGTGGCGCCCAGTTGAGGCCAAATAAGTGTTCTATATAAGTTTAACATAACTTCTTTGCTTTTGTACTCTCTGTTGCTATTAATAAAGCCTGGACTACTGTCTGCTCTATTAACTGCCCTCTCAACCTGTCCTGCCACCTTCAATGATTTATGCACATATACAGCCAGGTCCCTCTGCTCCTGCACCCCCTTTAGAATTGTACCCTTTATTTTATATTGTCTCTCCATGTTCTTCCTACCAACATGAATCATTTTACACTTCTCTGCATTAAGTTTCATCTGCCACTTGTCTGCCTATTCCATCAACCTGTCTACGTCCTCTTGAAGTTCTACATTACCCTCCTCACAGTTCACAATGTTTCCAAGTTTTGTATCATCCACAAATTTTGAAATTGTGCTTGTGCCCTGTACACCAAGGTCTAGGTCATTAATATACATCAGGAAAAGCAAAGGTCCTAACACTGATTCCTGGGGAACTCCACTACAAACCTTCCTCCAGTCCAAAAAAACATCCATTAACCACTAAACTCTGTTTTCTGTCACTCAGCCAATTTCGTATCTATGTTGCTCCTGTCCCTTTTATGCCATGAGCTATAACTTTGCTCACAAGTCTGTTGTGTGGTATTTTATCAAATGCTTTTTAGAAGTCCATGTACACCACATCAACAGCATTACCCTAATCAATCTTCTCTGTTGCCTCACCAAAAAACTCCAGAAAGTTAGTTAAACATGATTTTCCCTTCACAAATCTGTGCTGGCTTTCCCTAATTAACCCGTATTTGCCCAGGTGACTATTAATTTTAGTCCCAAATTATCATTTCTAGAAGCTTCCCCACCACTGAAGTTAAACTGACTGGCCTGTAGTTGCTGGCCTTATTTTTACACCCTTTTTTGAAGAAGGGTGTGACATCTGCAATTCTCCAGTCCTCTGGCACTACTCCTGAGTCTAAAGAAAACTGGAAAATTATGCCTCCACAATTTCCACCTTCATTTCCCTCATTATTCTTGGATGCATCTCATTCGGTCCTGGTGCTTTATCAACTTTAAGTACAGCTAACCTATCCAATAGCTCCTCCTTATCAATTTTAAACCCTTCAAGTGTCTGAATTACCTCCTCTTTCACCATGACTTGCACAGCATCTTCTTCTTTGGTAAAGAGCGGATCAAAGTATTCATTTAATACCTTAGCCTTGCCTTCTGCCTCCATGCGAAATGCATTTTTGGTCAATGATCACTGTCCCTAAATGTTCCTGAACTGATACTTGATACTCGATCCACTAGGCTCACCTCATTCCCAAGAACCAGGTAGAAAATTCTTCTGAACTTATTCTAGGAAATCCTGCCCCTCTCTGCCCTTTACACTACTACTATCCCAGTCTACATTCAGATAATTAATGTCCCCCATTATTACCACTCTATAATTTCTGCACCTCTCTGTAATTTCCCTGCAAATTGGTCCCTCGACATCTTTCCTGCTAGTTGGTGTCCTATAGACTACACCGAGTAATGTAAATGCACCGTTTATGTTCCTAAGCTCTATCCAAATAGATTCTGGCCTTGACCCCTCTGGGACGTTCTCTCTCTCCAGCACTGCAATGTTCTCCTTATCAAAACTGCCATCCCTCCCCCTTTCCTGAACACCTTGTATCCTGGAATATTTAGCATCCAGTCCTGCCCTTCTTTGAGCTAGGTCTCTGTTATCACCACATCATCTACTTCCATGTGGCTATCTGCGGCTGCAGCTCACCAACCTTATTTACCACACTCCGCACATTCGCATACATGCGCAGTAACCCTAATTTAGACTTTATTACTTTCCCTCTTACTCCGACCCCACCTAATACTTTACTATTTCCTACTCTAGCAGAATCTGTCTCTCCCAATTCTCTGTCCACCTTGATGTTACTCTCTTGTATTATCTCCTGGTTCCCACGCCCCTGCCAAAATAGTTTAAACCCTCCCCAACTGCGCAAGCAAATCACCCTGCAATGAAATTTGTCCCCGCTCGGTTCAGGTGCAACCCTTTCGGCCTGTACAGGTCCCATCTCCTCCAGAACTGGTCCCAGTGTCCCAGGAATCTAAAGCCCTCCCTCCTGCACCATTGTTCCAGCCACGCATTCATCTGCTCTATCCTCCTATTTCTGTGCTCACTTGCAAGTGGTACTGGGAGTAATCAGGAGATTACTACTTTTGAGGTCCTGCTTGCTAATTTCTTACCCAGCTCCCTAAACTCTTGACTGCAGGACCTCATCCCCCTTTTTACCTATGCCATTGGTACCAATGTGGACCATAGTGTTCTCTTCGAATATATATCCTCATGATTTTAATTGGGTTCAATTTCCCAGCACTCAGTTTACCACTGACTCCATTTTCATGACCATCTTTAAGCTAGAATTCCAGGTTGAGGACACATTCAGGCAATTTCAGGAGAAATATGTACCCTTCCAAAATTAATGGTGGCGTTAGCTTCAAATACCAAATTGTAATAGCTGTTCTGATTTCCTCTCCTTAAATAATTGGGTGAAAATGATGCATAATATTAAAGTTGGAATGTATTCATGTATCAATGTATATGTCCAGACTGGCCAAGAGAGTGTGGGAAAATGGCGCACTGACACGGAACACAAAAGTCCGAGTGTATCAGGCCTGTGTCCTCAGTACCTTGCTCTACGGCAGCGAGGCCTGGACAACGTATGCCAGCCAAGAGCGACGTCTCAATTCATTCCATCTTCGCTGCCTTCGGAGAATACTTGGCATCAGGTGGCAGGACTATATCTCCAACACAGAAGTCCTTGAAGCGGCCAACACCCCCAGCTTATACACACTACTGAGTCAGCGGCGCTTGAGATGGCTTGGCCATGTGAGCCGCATGGAAGATGGCAGGATCCCCAAAGACACATTGTACAGCGAGCTCGCCACTGGTATCAGACCCACCGGCCGTCCATGTCTCCGTTATAAAGACGTCTGCAAACGCGACATGAAATCGTGTGACATTGATCACAAGTCGTGGGAGTCAGTTGCCAGCATTCGCCAGAGCTGGCGGGCAGCCATAAAGACAGGGCTAAATTGTGGCGAGTCGAAGAGACTTAGTAGTTGGCAGGAAAAAAGACAGAGGCGCAAGGGGAGAGCCAACTGTGCAACAGCCCCAACAAACAAATTTCTCTGCAGCACCTGTGGAAGAGCCTGTCACTCCAGAATTGGCCTTTATAGCCACTCCAGGCGCTGCTTCACAAACCACTGACCACCTCCAGGCGCGTATCCATTGTCTCTCGAGATAAGGAGGCCCAAAAGAAAGATCAATGTATATACTGATCCTCAATGAGGAGACAAAGTTAAATTAATGGATTGAGGAGCCCAGTTAATTTAGTAGAAGTTCACTATTCCAAAATTCCGTTTATAATATCTATGGTTAGATGATGTATTTGGTGGTTTCAATATGATTTTTTACAGCTTCAACTAAAATGCGGAGTCTATCCTAAAATATTTGAGCCCACATAGTAATAGGGCATCACAACTCATTCAGAAGCAATCCAGGACCACTCTTAGTTTGCCATTTGAAGTTGAAGAAGGACACAAAAGGAAATCTTGTTTGTTTTTTCTTTATTACTTTTTTTTATCAGTAGAATATACTTAAAATTATTTGAACTTTAAAAGCCTTAAGTGTATATCTTCCAATGGGAGTCACTGAATAACTATCAAAAGTCATAGAGAGATACAGCACTGAAACAGGCCCTTTGGCGCACCAAGTCTGTGCTGACCAACAACTACCCATTTATACTAATCCTACATTAATCCCATATTCCCTACCACATCCCCACCATTCTCCTACCACCTACCTGGCCAATTTACCTATCAACCTGCAAGTCTTTGGCTGTGGGAGGATACCGGAGCACCAGACGGAAACCCATGCGGTCACAGGGAGAACTTGCAAACTCCGCCCTGTCATTTAGATACCAGGCTGAGGGGAACAGGAGCTGTGAGGCTGCAGTGCTAACCACTGCGTCACTGTGCCTGGATAAATATCAAGAGTGAAAGCCATGGCGGATGTCCTCCTTCTCCCTTTTAACCCAACATCACCAGCCTAGCTAGCTCCTTTCAAACCAGAGGCTGAATCTGAGGCCTTCCTGGTCCGTGTGGCACAGTCCATGCTGGACTGTGATCTTAGTGACAAAGACACCGGGGAAACAAAACAGGTTTATTGTTAACTCCGTTCACTTTTGTCTCTTTATTCCTCCTTTTCTCAAGACAATGGCTCGTGGCTGAGTACAGCTCCAAGGTGAGCAGCTGTCCTTTGGCATTGTATCTAATGACTTTGCTTTATACATGAGCCTGAAGAATGAGCACTGGCTCCATGGCTGATCCAAGCTAAATTCTGTTCTCACCTGATGTTTATACATGTGCATGTCTGGCAAGGGTCACTACATGGTGATAGCGAGCAGAGGTTCGAGGAAAGTTGTTTTCTTTTCTGCTCCTTGGTCCAGGGCTGCTAACGCCAGTTATGGCACCTCATTGTGACTCAGGATTAGCCACCTCAGCACCGATCAAAGATCAAACTTGGGAGAGGCACAGAAAGTAAACACTCCCCCCACAATAGGAGACAGGCAGTAACCCAGAACAGTTCTCAGAGGCATAGTACCGGCCACTGACAGAGCAGAACTGGTTGAAGTCAGGAAGCAGATCTCCAGTCCATGGTCTCAGCCAACGAGAGAAGTGGTGTAGGAAGATTACTAAAGAAGAAAAAAAAATGAGAACATTATTTCAACCATCTGAACTCCAAACCCATTTGGAAAATCACAATAAGTGAAATCCAACTGTTAAAAATTAGTTAATATGGGCGGCACAGTGACGCAGTGGTTAGCACTGCAGCCTCACAGCTCCAGCGACCCGGGTTCAATTCTGGGTACTGCCTGTGCGGAGTTTGCAAGTTCTCCCTGTGACCGCATGGGTTTCCAGCGGGTGCTCCGGTTTCCTCCCACAGCCAAAGACTTGCAGGTTGATAGGTAAATTGGCCATTATAAATTGCCCCTAGTATAGGTAGGTAGTAGGGGAAGGTGGGGATGTGGTAGGAGTATAGGATTAGTATAAATGGGTGGTTGATGGTTGGCACAGACTCGGTGGGCCGAAGGGCCTGTTTCAGTGCTGTATCTCTAAATAAATAAACAAAATAAATAAATCTAATTAAATTAGTGTCCAAAAGGTCAATTTACAGAGATAAATACAATTTAAACAAATAAAGGGGCTGAAGCATCTGAAGCTAGTTCTTAACTAGCAAAGCCTCTATTCGACAGTATCTTTTAGTGACAATAGCGATTGTTGGGTTTAGTCTGCTGCATTTTTGGGCCCAGATTCAGCACTTATCGACCAACATGTGCCCAAACCTGCAGGCTCGATGGAAATAGGTGCCTAGGCCTCGTCAGTATACTTGGCACGAGATGCCAACGCCTCCATTGGCAGCTCATCCAAGCAAAGGCATCAATATCAATTCACTTGCCTGGCCGACAGTGGCCTACAGGTAAGACCTGGGTGGGACGAGGGTTGGAGTGAGTTTCGGGGATGGGCGGGGGGTGGGGTGATTATGATACCTGGGGAGGCACAACACCGACCCTGCTCATCACTGACAAATAGGGAAAAGGGGTCCTTAAATGGGTGTTAAGCCCCTAATTTTTAAGGCATCCACTCAGCATGCCTAATAAAAGGGGGCAATGAGGTTAGCAACAGGACAATGCCTGCACAGATTGGGAGCATGGCTTCTCTCTGATAAAATTGATGTGCTTTGCATTAATTTTTACACCCGAAAAACTGGAGCAGCACATGCCAGTCTCTACCCCGATGTATTACTTGGATTGCTCGTTCACTTGTCACTTGGGTACAGAGGCAGAGTAATGCATTCTGGGTGATAGCTGCCATTGCTCCGGATAAATCTGATAATCTGATAACCACTTTGAATGCAGATTTGGTGATTAAATTTCTAATGCAGAGCACTGTAACTATGGCAACTCAAAGTCAAGCATTATGGTGCACATCCTGCAATTCCATGAGATTTCCTTGCCATCAAATGGACTGAAATAATGGAATACACCAAGTGCAGCAGGTACAGTAAAATATTTATGCAATACTGTCTGAGGGACAGAGCTTCAGTTCAGCTTGAGCAAGCTTCTGATTCTGAATTGGCTACACAAGCCCCAGTTACGCTTTGTGTCGAGGGATTCAAAAAGAACCATGTTCCTTTCTTATTGATTTTATGATCAAAGGTCAGTGAGGCAGATTAAATGTTAGAGAGCCTTTTTATTCATAATTAAATGCGGTCAGAAAAATTTCTTTCATACTGATATTATCCCCACTTTTAACAAGACAGCGTAGTGACAGATTAGCTGAATTGGATTAAACTCGATTGACATTCGATTATTGCTTCATGGCAGTACAATTAATCAAGAATCACCAATGCTATTTTGGGAGAAGGGGAGACAAGATTTCACTATCACAATAAACATGGTGATAGAACGGAATGAGATGCTCCTGGGCCGTTTGTAATTTCTGCAGCCTGGAGGACTCTGTGTTTCACGTGTAGTTAGAGTCTGAGAGGTTGTATCCCCTCATTTGTTATCTGAGGGGGCTGCTCCCCAATTTGTGGCTGCACTTCAGTTCCATGCTCCTGCTCTTTGGCCACCGGGTGAGGAAGAGAGCAGACAGATGAGAGAATGCTCCTGAGCTTGCCCAAGGTGGCTATCAACGGGTCCAGGCAGCGAGCAGTCAAGGTGGTCGTTTGGCCTGACTACCTGCCTCTCTTCTGTGGCCCTGTCCATGCCCGGGTGATCCTGGAGAGTGAGTGTGTGGTGTCCTCCCGTGTGCTTAACGTCTTCTGCAGCCTGTGGGCACCAGAGGAACTGGAGTGCATCCTCGCCCTCAGGAATGTTATCTTAATTAGATTTGTTAAGTTTCCTTGAAGTTTTGCTTTTCTTTTGTGACAGTTTATTAGTGGCGTTCCTTTAAAAAGGGAGCACTTACTACCTCTTAATTAGTTAAAACTTTTGAATGGTCCATATAACAGAGATAGAGCCAGATGAAGCTTGTGCAATGACAGTTTATTATAACAGCACGGGGAGCACAGAAACCAAGCTTAGACCGAAAGATGAATGTGAATTCAACATGGAGGGTAGTCAGGAAACCATAGTGAAGGAGGACGGTAATATAAAGCAAAATACTGCAGATGCTAGAAATCTGAAATAAAAACAGAAAGTGCTTGAAGGTCACAGACCTGAAACGTTAACTCTGTTTCCCTCTCCACAGATGCAGCCAGACTTGCTGAGTATTTCCTGCACTTTCTGTTATTATTTAAGGAGGACAGTAAGCTTTATATTATCTGGAAAAATTATACATTAGGAAAGCTGATTCAGTGTATGGAGAAAAACACAAGAATGATGATTACATAAAGAGATTAATAGAGTATATTTGAATCAATCCTAAAACAAAGGGCGGCACAGTGGCGCAGTGAGGGCAGCACAGTGGCACAGTGGTTAGCACCGCAGCCTCACAGCTCCAGGGACCCGGGTTCGATTCTGGGTACTGCCTGTGTGGAGTTTGCAAGTTCTCCCTGTGTCTGCGTGGGTTTTCCCTGGGTGCTCCGGTTTCCTCCCACAGCCAAAGACTTGCAGGTGATAGGTAAATTGGCCATTGTAGATTGCCCCTAGTGTAGGTAGGTGATAGGGAATAAGGGATTACTGTAGGGTTAGTATAAATGGGTGGTTGTTGGTCGGCACAGACTCAGTGGGCCGAAGGGCCTGTTTCAGTGCTGTACCTCTAAATAAAAAAAAAATAAACTTGGAATATGTAAGGCAGAATCAGAATACAAACGTCACTGGAGGTTATTTACACCGAGGTCTGGTTCTTACTTCTGATCAGCCTAATATCACACAACAGAAGTGGAACCTCTGGCAATTAGTGACCACAATATCATTTGTACTTCAGCTTATCTTAAAATCAGCACCAGAAATTACCAGGATAGAATCCCTCAAAAAGAAAACCTCAAAGGAATAACAGATGAACGCAGAGAAATTAGCAGAAAAGTATTGCTGAAGAGGAGCTTAATTGAGAAGAGACAGGATACTTTTAAAACTATAGTGCCGCCCATGCAGGATAACTAAATACCCAAGAAGAAGAATTGTAAACAAAATAAGCAAAGTCTAAGATGGCTGTATAAGTAATAAAAGTAGGAAAAAGGAAGAAACAGATTATGTAAAGTAGAAAGGCAGAAGTGAATTATGAGAGGAATGTAGTAATTTGATGAAACAAATTGCGCAGATATTAGAGATGGCACAAAGAATTAAGAGGCTACAGGAGTTAACAACAACAACTTGTATATATATAGCACCTTTAACATAATAAAACGTCCCAAGGCACTTCACGGGGGCATTATAAAACCAAAAATGACACCAAGATTGTAAGCAGTCTGGTTCGGCCGCAGACAGTCGCCAGGGAGAGAGATAATGTCAATCGCTAGGGAGCAGAGTTTGTGGCAGAGACTGAAGATAGTGAATTCAGATTTCCCAATATTTAATTCAAGGAAATTTCTGTTCATCCCAATACTGAATGTTGGATAAGCAGTCTGGCAATTTAGAAACAGTGGATAGGTCATGACAGGTGTTGGTGAGATAGAGCTGGGTGTTGTCAGCATACATGTGGAAACCTAAGTGGTGATGCTGCCAAGGGGCAGCAAGTAGATGCGGAATAGGAGGGGCCAAGGTTCAAACAGACTTCCAACTTGGAAAAATACCTACACAAGTACAAAATGTTCACACCAATTTTCACCATCAAGAAATCCATTCAAATCATTTTGGTTTGAGCATATCACCTGCAGGATACTGAAAATGTAGCAATGCTGAGGTCAGAGTGTTCAAGACGATCAATATTTTGCCTTTCAAAAAATGTCGGCCTTTTCAACTGAATCAGCCTGATCTGCAAGTGAGGTAATAAATCTGTGTACCATTGTCTATGGTCAAAAAAGGAACGGTTGGTTGCTGGGACTGAAAGTAGCCTAATATTGTGTCTGTATTTAAATTGGGTTAGAAATATGACTTGGGTTACCATAAGCTCATTAACTTTGCATTGGTTACAGGTAAAGCAATGGAAACTATTTTTCAATGCTCTGTTTCAATGACTTTGCCACAATTGTCTAAAACAGAAGGATCAGATAAATAATAAGAACAATAAGGCACAAGTATTCCGAGGTTATGCTGACTCCAGAAGCATAGTTAGATCTATTTTGGAGTCTGTGTTCAATGTTGATCACCACAACACAAAAAGAACCTACAAACATTAAAAAGGATGCAGAGAAGAGTGACCTTGAGTATATGAGCTATGAAGAAGGATTAGAGACTTCTTTGCTGTAAAGTCCAGACAAAAGGTTACAGGGACCAGAATGAAATATGTAAAATATTAAACGGTATGGGTAGAATAAACTCTTACTTCAGAATAAATCGGGACCGGGTTATTAAAGTATATTAGTTCGAAATAGTTTACAAACAGATATTGGGGAGAATTTCTTAACTCAAAAATTATAAATGTTTGAAATAATCTTCCAGGCAACTGGATGCTACGAGAGTTACAAATGCGAGCTGTCTCACATCTGGTTTTATGTAGATATTGTTTCTCTGTGATCACTAACTAGTGACTCAGTTCAGTTGAAAAGGCCGACATTTTTTGAAAGGCAAAATATTGATCGCCTTGAACAATCTGACCTCAGCAATGCTACATTTTCAGTATCCTGCAGGTGATATGCTCAAATCAAAATGATTTGAATGGATTTCTTGATGGTGCAAGTTGGTGTGAACATTTTGTACTTGTGGAGGTATTTTTCCAAGTTGGAAGTCTGTTTGAACCTTTTTTTAAAAAACAGTGTTGATACTTAAACCCGTGTTAGTTTTTGGCATAGAAAAGGCTTTTTTTTTTATTTAAAAAAGGTGGTTCTGTTGAAATGCTTACCCTGAATTGCTTTACCAGCAGTAGAAGAGAATATAAAAAAGGACTTGCAAAAAAAAAACGCAAGGAACGGAAGTTTTAAAACAAAACACAGAAGTGAAGATTTGAAAAATGCGAGTGGGTCGTTTTCGAGAGGAAGATTGAAAAATTCCTTCCTGCTACATGTTGACCGAGATTGTCCCAACTGCACTGACTTAGGGGAATGGTCATTGCCTTTAGCCATCTTTAACTGTTCTGCTTGATCAGGAATTGATTGAGAAAAGGTGGTTTGATTTCAGTGTGAATTGAATTTAATTATATGTTCCGAGAGCTAGACAAGTCAAGGGTCCTCTGCTCTCAGACCATGTACACTTAACTTCTCATTCACTGGTCATACAATCATCCTCATGGTGCCTACAGTTCATTGACGGTACTGTCTTCAAAGGAAAATAAGTATCAGAGTTTTGAATTTCTCAATGCTCAGCAGCTCTGGCAAGGATAAATTGCTGTGTGTGGCCACTAGGTCTCGTACCCTGTAAGAAATGGTTGACTAAGGAGACCAAAGAACAAGAGCACAATGCTAGATTAACCCTTTGTATACTGTTTCCAGTTCTCCCATGCCAGGAACTCCTCAATTAGCATCATACATGCTTTTTTTTTGTCTTGCTGCTTTGAATCATATTTTTAAAGTAAATAAATGTTGCCGGTAGCTTAGACTGTACAAAGTGTTCTGGTTTTGTGATATTTTCTGTCATCTGATTTGAGAAGAGATAAGATAGCCATGCAATAAGCAATGCATTGGAGTTAATTGTCAGACGTGGCCTACAGTGCTCATATTTCAGTTCAAAGGCAATGTGGTCTGTTTATGGAGGCAGTAATTCAGTTATTTGTACAAGTAAACTGTGTTGGGGGGAGGGGCGAAGCCTAAACTGCAATAGAGTCATTAATACTCTCAGTAATACTCTCCTAGATAGCTTGTCAATGTCCGTACTTTATTGTATGGAAAATCACGGGTTTTAACCCATAATCTATCACTCTATTTTACTTCAAGTAAAGTTTTTAACTGCTACTGGATTACTCTAACTTTACTTAACAATCAATTTGTCACACTACTGGCATATCAAATGCTTTTACTTCCTTATCTCACTGTGCATCTAGCTTTTCAGAGTCCCAGCCAGAGACATCAGGAGACATGAAGAGAAAGGTTAACTTAATCTTGCTACATGCAGTCAGGTTTCAGGCCAGTTGTTCTTGGACCCTGTTATTTCAGTTAATTTAGCCAATTTGTCTAATGATTCCAATTACATTGAATTAGTTCCTCAAATAATAGTGTCCTGTGTGTAAAATGGATCTGGCCTGGAAAATTTGTATCTGCACTTACATTATCAAAGAATAATGAATGCCCAGTGATCAAACATTGTTGACATTTATTGTTTCTGGGATTCTGTGCCACACAGACTCCCGTTCCTGTAAAAAGCAAAATACCGCAGATGCAGAAAGTCTGAGACAAAGGGAAAAAGCTGGAGGTATAGTGAATCTGTCAGTATCTGGGAGAGAATGCACAGTGCATAGCCTTCATCAGAACTGAGACTGATATAATCAAAAGAGGGAGGGAGAACTATTTATATATAACAAATACAGAAGGATAGCATTAGTGGGACGAAATAACACATCATCTCAGTTAAACAATGAACAGAAGCATTGAAGAATGGAGGATGTTAAGGACACAACTAACATGTGAATAGCTAAGGAAGTAATGGTGGCTGGGGTTGGAGATACTTCTTCTCTGTTGACCTGTTCTGTCTCATTTTGGAACCGATGTTTTGGCTGTCCTTTAATATCAGCATCTATGTCACTTTAAAACCTGTTTTGATTTCATACTTGACCTCGAGGAGTCCCAGGTTTTCCATAGCTGGACATTTTTCGAAGGCTTCTCACTTCTTCAGTCAAAATGGATTGAGTCTGATTGGACAAATTCCTGCAGGTTTCGTCACATGACCTCCTGGCCCATCCAATCGATCAGACTTTCTTTCCAATATCTGATTCTTTTATAACTGGTAAACAAAAATGTACAAAGAGAATGATAAAATCACACAATTCTTTTCAGATGCCTATGTTTTTTTTCTGGGTTACTCGCAGCAGTATTCAGGAGATTGACCTTTAACTCTTGGTGACTCCAGGCTAATCCTGGAAGGTCGGCAACCCCACTGTGTAATTGTTGAATAAAATGTTCTTACTTCTAAGAGACTGGAGGCTGAATTTTCAGGCTTCCCTGCCCTCTACAAAGTCAGGAATGGAGGCTGGGAAGCGGGGGCCAAAAATACCAGCGCCGGCTGGCATGTCAGGTTCAGGGCACTGTGCCCAGCACCAGCAATGTTCACCAGACGAGGCAGAGGGTGGGGCAGGGATCCCACTCTCCTCCTGATTGAAGCCAGTTATAAAGCTTATAAGAGCTTGTTGGAGGGGGAGGGTGAAATATTTAAAGGGCCGCACAGGTTTCAGGAGCTGTCAGTTTCTGATCAACTGAAGGGAGGTGGGTACAGAGTGGGGAGCCCGTCATGGCAGCCCCATAAGAGGGTCAGCAGGACAAAGGGGGACTCGAAATATGGTACGGCAGTGCCCTTGGCGCTGAGCAGGTGGTGGGGAGAGTGGGCACTCAGTTCTTCTTCTTTGGCCTCCTTATCTCGAGAGACAATGGGTAAGCGCCTGGAGGTGGTCAGTGGTGTGTGGAGCAGCGCCTGGAGTGGCTATAAAGGCCAATTCTAGAGTGACAGGCTCTTCCACAGGTGCTGCAGATAAAATTGGTTGTCAGGGCTGTTACACAGTTGGCTCTCCCCTTGCGCCTCTTTCTTTTTTCCTGCCAACTGCTAAGTCTCTTCGACTCGCCACACTTTAGCCCCGCCTTTATGGCTGCCCGCCAGCTCTGACGAACGCTGGCAACTGACTCCCATGACTTGTGATCAATGTCACAGGACTTCATTGCGCATTTGCAGACGTCTTTAAAGCGGAGACATGGACGGCCGGTGGGTCTGATACCAGTGGCGAGCTCGCTGTACAATGTGTCTTTGGGGATCCTGTCATCTTCCATGCGGCTCACATGGCCAAGCCATCTCAAGCGCCGCTGACTCAGTAGTGTGTATAAGCTGGGGATGTTGGCCGTCTTGAGGACTTCTGTGTTGGAGATACAGTCCTGCCACCTGATGCCAAGTATTCTCCGGAGACAGCGAAGATGGAATGAATTGAGACGTCGCTCTTGGCTGACATACGTTGTCCAGGCCTCGCTGCCATAGAGCAAGGTACTGAGGACACAGGCTTGATACACTCGGACTTTTGTGTTCCGTGTCAGTGCGCCATTTTCCCACACTCTCATGGCCAGTCTGGACATAGCAGTGGAAGCCTTTCCCATGCGCTTGTTGATTTCTGCATCTAGAGACAGGTTACTGGTGATAGTTGAGCCTAGGTAGGTGAACTCTTGAACCACTTCCAGAGCGTGGTCGCCAATATTGATGGGTCGAGCATTTCTGACGTCCTGTCCCATGATGTTCGTTTTCTTGAGGCTGATGGTTAGGCCAAATTCGTTGCAGGCAGCCGCAAACCTGTCGATGAGACTCTGCAGACACTCTTCAGTGTGAGATGTTAAAACAGCATCATCAGCAAAGAGGAGTTCCCTGATGAGGACTTTCCATACTTTGGACTTCGCTCTCAGACGGGCAAGGTTGAACAACCTGCCCCCTGATCTTGTGTGGAGGAAAATTCCTTCTTCTGAAGACTTGAACGCATGTGAGAGCAGCAGTGAGAAGAAAATCCCAAACAGTGTAGGTGCGAGAACACAGCCCTGTTTCACACCACTCAGGATAGGAAAGGGGTCTGATGAGGTGCCGCTATGCTGAATTGTGCCTTTCATATTGTCATGGAATGAGGTGATGATACTTTGTAGCTTTGGTGGACATCCGATCTTTTCTAGTAGTCTGAAGAGACCACGTCTGCTGACGAGGTCAAAGGCTTTGGTGAGATCAATGAAAGCAACGTAGAGGGGCATCTGTTGTTCGCGGCATTTCTCCTGTATCTGACGAAGGGAGAACAGCATGTCAATGGTCGATCTCTCTGCTCGAAAGCCACACTGTGCCTCAGGGTAGACACGCTCGGCCAGCTTCGTGAGCTTGTTTCGAGCGACTCAAGCAAAGTCTTTCCCCACTATGCTGAGCAGGGAGATTCCACGGTAGTTGTTGCAGTCACCGCGGTCACCTTTGTTTTTATAGAGGGTGATGATATTGGCATCGCGCATGTCATGAGATACTGCTCCCTCATCCCAGCACAGGCAAAGCAGTTCATGTAGTGCTGAGAGTATAGCAGGCTTGACACTCTTGATTATTTCAGGGGTAATGCCGTCCTTTCCAGGGGCTTTTCCGCTGACTAGAGAATCAATGGCATCACTGAGTTTCGATTTTGTTGGCTGTACGTCCAGCTCATCCATGACTGGTAGAGGCTGGGCTGCATTGAGGGCAGTCTCAGTGACAACATTCTCCCTGGAGTACAGTTCTAGGTAGTGCTCAACCCAGCGGTCCATTTGCTTGCGTTGGTCAGTGATTATGTCCCCTGATTTAGATTTGAGGGGGGCGATCTTCTTGATGGTTGGCCCAAAAGCTCTCTTAATGCCATCATACATTCCTCTGATGTTTCCGGTGTCTGAGGCCAGCTGAATATGACCGCATAGGTGTTGCCAGTAGTCATTTGCGCAGCGCCTGGCGCTGAGCAGGTGGTGGGGAGAGTGGGCACTCAGTGCTCGGGCATTAAATGGGGTCATCACCTTCCTGACATTGTGGGGGCAAAGGAGACGGGGCAAGGCTGCCAAGGAGAATTGGGCAGCCACCTCCCAGAAGGAAGACTGCAGCAGACAATGGGGGCACAACTGTCAGATTTTAGGCCCAGCGGCGATGAGGGTAACACCCTCCATGGGAGAGGCAGAACCCTGAGCAGTAAGACAGCACAGGAGAGGAAAGAGGGGCAGGAAGGCAACAGAAGCCATAACGTCAACACAGGATCTACTGGCAAAGATGGAGCTATCTGGAGATGGCCGATACCCAGTGCCGCAGGAGACTGTGACCCTCCAGGCAGGTGGTCACAGAGATCTGTGACCTTGTCGTTGAAGACCTCGCACCTCACAGCCCTGGTCGCTATGCCCTGACAGTGGCCATCAAAGTTACTGTGGCCTTGAACTTCTTCAGTTCTGGCTCCTTCCAAGTATCAACTGGGGACCTCAGTTGCATCTCACAAATGGCAGCACATTACTGCATCTCACAGGTCACTGAAGTCACCTTTGCCAGGGCTGGGCAGTACATTCATTTCACAACAGAGTGCATTGGGATTTGCCGCCATCTTTCGATTCCCCAGGTGAAGGGCATCATCGATTGCACCCATGTGGCCATAAAGGCACTCATTTACAGGCCTGTTATATTCATCAACAGGAAGGGCTTCCACTCCCTCAACACCCCACTGGTCTGTGACCACAACAAGAGCTTCCTCCATGTGTGCGCTCGCTTTCCTGGCAGCTGCCATAATTCCTTCATCCTCTGCCAGTCCAGGCTGCCTCAGATCTTCACTCCAACCCCCAAATTGCATGGATGGATCTGAATGGACAAGGGAAATCCCTTGAAGAGATGGCAACTGACCCCTGTATGGGAGCCTCAGACAGAGGCACAGAAGCGATATAGCCAATGCCACTTGTTCAGTCAGACAACCATTCAGCAGGCCATTAGTTTTCTGAAGATGCGATTCTAGTGCCTGGACCAGTAGGGTGGCACCTTCCAATACCTCCTGCAAGGGTCTTGGTCATTGTGGTAGTTTGCAGCGCTCTCCATAATATGGCCCTCCAGAGAGGTGTGGACCTTGAGGATGATGAGGCCCTGGAATGAGACAGCTCATCTGGAGAGGAGCAGGAGGTGAGGGAGGAGGAGGAAGCAGAGGTGGAGGGAGATGATGCTGAACAGAGAGGCACCCCTGCTGCATGACGAGGTGGCCTCTTCTTGCCACCGTCCAGAAGAAGACCTCCCTCCTCTCCCTCATGGCCTCCAACATTAGATCCAGGTCAGTATCGATGAAGCGAGGAGCTGTAGAAGCCTGCTACCCGACCCGACCCAACGGGACCTGACGACATGTGTCGGGTTCGGATCGGGTCGGACCCAGCTTCAGGGTCTGGCTTTCAGGCTCGGCTCGGGTCGGGCCGAGTCCAGGTCGAGTCGGCTCGGGGCGGGCCAGACACATGTAGTAAGTGCTCTGCTGGTAAGTATTGATATTAAAAAAACTTACCTGAGCTGGGAGTCTTGGAAGAAACTGAGTCTGCACAGTGAGCGAGTGATGTCACTGTGATATCATCATCCATGCGCTGCAGCTTCCTGGAGGTTCGGTGTCAGGAAGGTAAGTAAAGGGATGGTCGGGTTGGGTTGGATCGAGTCTGGGCGGGTTTGGATCGGGTCGGGCTCGGGGAAAAATCGGAGGGACTCAAGCCGGGTGGGGCTCGGGTCCGCTGTGGTTCAGTTGGGTTTGGGTCGGGTTCTTTTTCCCGAACTGAGCAGGCCTCTAAGGGGCTGCCCTGCCCTGGGTGCCAGCCCTCTGGCTGTCCTATGACATCTTGCTTCCCTCTGGTGCAGTGGAAGGTTTTGGCACAAAACACAGATCTCCCTCAGGACAACCAGCAGCCTCAGTGATGGCTGCTGTGGGGTCTAAATCAGTCCCACACTTCAGCTAATCCATCTCCGTTCCCACGCCCACTGGCTCTAATTGGACAGGGAACCCATCTCCATAACAATTAAAGGCTCACCCCTGTGAAAATCTTAACGTTAATCAGGCTCTCACCGGAGGCGGGTTTCTGACTCGAAAACAAACCCTACTCCTGATTCCCGCCTCTGTCGTGAAAATTCAGCCCTGGATACAGCCTTGTAGGCAGCTGTGCTTTAAAAGGAAAGCACCGACTCCTTTGCACCTGACAGCGACGATGCTGTGCAGAGCTATCAGGGAAGACTGTTCTGCAAGAGTTTGAACTAAGAAATGACATGTGTTTTGTTTGGCATGTGGAATGGATGGCAGTAACATTTCCAGCCCTGGTCACCAACTGAAAGCTAAAATTTGTTTCCTTAACGAGTGCAGCTTGAGCTTTGCTGTGTTCACAGTAATCCAATAGTAAAACCGTGCAGGTACTGGATCAAAGATTGAGCCCCTGTGCCTGCTCCATATCAAAGAATACTTTGAGAATCCTGAGATTCTGCACGTCCTTTCACTGATTGCAACATTAAAAAGTTCACCTTTTCAGGAGGTAGTTTAACTGGAGCTTTGCAAAGCAAGTGAGACGTGATGTTCCGTTTCCTCTTTTTTTTTATAAACACAGGTGGTAACCGACAAAATTTCATCTTGCAAACAGCAATATCCTTTGACATTATTATGATGACATTTTGTGTTTTGTTGCTAATAATTACTGGCACTACGATGTGACTGATCTACGGTGAAGCCCTCGCGCAGTCACGGTTTTCAAGTTGTACAGAAATGTCTCATTTCCTTCGGATTGCAGGATGTTAGAACATAGAACAGTACAGCACAGTACAGGCCCTTCGGCCCACGATGTTGTGCCGAACCTTTAACCTACTCTAAGATCAAACTAACTACTTACCTGTCATTCTACTATCATCCATGTGCCTATCCAAGAGTCGCTTAAATGCCCCTAATGTATCTGCTTCTACTACCACCGCTGGCAGCGCATTCCACGCACCCACCACTCTCTGTGTAAAGAACCTACCTCTGACATCTCCCCGAAACCTTCCTCCAATCACCTTAAAATTATGCCCCCTGGTGATAGCCCTTTCCACCCTGGGAAAAAGTCTCTGACTATCCACTCTATCTATGCCTCTCATCATCTTGTACCCCTCTATCAAGTCACCTCTCATCCTTCTTCGCTCCGATGAGAAAAGCCCTAGCTCCCTCAATCTTTCTTCGTAGGACATGCCCTCCAGTCCAGGCAGCATCCTGGTAAATCTCCTCTGCACCCTCTCTAAAGCTTCCACATCCTTTAATCTTCTAAATTCCAGGGAATACGACCCTAATTCGTAATTTAATCCTTGGAGTCCAGGTATTATTCCAGTAAAACTATGCTGCAGCCCTCTGAAGCCAATATATCCTTCCTAAGATTGGTGCTGACAGAGTATGCCCATTGTTAACACGATGGACTTTGTGCTGAGTTTTAGAGCAACCAGATTCTAGTCATTCCTCAGAACTCCTCAGTGCAACACATTTCCTATAGTTATAACTTCCTATTGTTACCACCGCACTGAAGAATCAGTCAAAACGAATCAGAGTCTGGTTTCTTTACAGTTCATTGAACGACAAGTTTGATGTCGATTGGATGCAGTTTTCATGTTGCACTATTTCCATATAACTCCAGTATAAGGCAGTAGTTCTCAGTGCAATTTATCTTACTAAAAGCAGTATGACACCCCCTCAGGGAGGTCATCTTGCAGTTGGGCACCAACTGCGGTATAGCTATATCCTGTGCAAAGCAACCTTAAAACAAAAAGAAAGAAAAGTTCTCCAGAAAATCAGCTAACCTGCATGTTGTTAGAGTTAACTGCTGTGTGAATCGGGGATATAAATTGGTGTTGTTGACTCGGACCATTTTAAATCAGATAACAGTGTCAATATTGGAGACCACCTTCAATTTTAGCAGCTCGACAAAAGTCATTGACTTGGGGCCTCAGCCCTTCCACTGTTATCACCAGCTGGATATTTCCATTCAGTACTGGTTGGAATTTTCCCAGCCGCGTGGAGGTGACTTTGGAGGCGGGCGGGCCGTGGAAATTCTGGCTGGAATTTTTTTTGGGCGGGTGGCCCCATCCACTGGCCGAAAGGTCAGTGGCAAGCTCGCTTTCACTGGGCCTGGGGAGCCAGACTGGGAGTTTTTTGCTCCCCAGACGCTTAATTGGTCTTGGGCGGGACTTCCACCTCCTTGAGGCAGGAGGTCCCACTTAATGGAGCTGCCAGCCAATCAGTGGGCCGGCAGCTCTTACTACAAGCGGCACCACCAGCAGCAGTGCCATGCTGAGACTACACCTGGCCATCGGAGGCAAGAGAAAGGACGGCCCCGGAACTAAGGTAAGTTTTTAGGGCCTCGCTGGAGACAATCGGCCACTTAAGGGCCTTGATTGGCCTGGGGCAGATGGGCTGTTTCTTACCGCTGCTGCCCCACGTAAAATTGCAGCAGGGGCGGGAGGAGGTTGGGAAAGGCCCCCCACCTCCCACTCAATTTTATGCCCTCCCCACCACCAGCCCACTCATTTGTGGGGCATAAAATTCCAGCCTCTGAAATGCAAGTATCAGGCTGCCTCCCCAATGTGCTTCCCACCTCCATGCACTTTTACCGTAGTTGGGCTCCCAGCGGCAATGGCTACCTGCCCGGCAGCGACAGGAAGTCAATTCAGACAAGTAAATGTATAATTAGCCCCTATTTCACCAATGCAATGAATTTTTCCAAATGCCGCATGGGTCCCACGCTGTGTCAGGAGATCATCAGCTCAGAGGAGGCAAAATCACAGCGGGGAGTCATCGTTGCCTACAACTTACAAGGCGTTGAGGATAATGAAGGAGCAAAAGGTCAAGGCTCAGGGCAGAGCTGAATGAATGAACAAATTAATCAGAACCAAATAGGACAGAAGATTAACATATATAAATCTTGGAGGGGGAAAGCTGAAGGTCTTCACTGGGACGAATACAGAGCACACAGAAACATGATAAAAGGATGAACAGAGGTTCAAAGTGGGACCAGTAAAAACTATAACTGGAGGTATAAAACAGAATAGTAAGTTCGTATTTCAGTATTACAACAGTAAAAGATGGGTGAAGAGATGCAAACAAAGTAGAATCTGAAGATGAGCCCGAGATAGTTTGTATAATAAAAGATTTCTTTCCGAGTGAATACGATGAGAAAATATCAAGCACCATACTCTCCCTCCTACTCCAAGTAGAACTGACTGCAGCATAAATTTGCTAGAGGCCTGAGACAGAGTTAAAAGGGTTCAAAACAAATAATTCTCCATGACTAAGTTACTTCTAAGTGAATAGTGAGAGAGCCAATGGGGCAGATGTGTGAAGCAATGATGTTCATTTTTGAGGGAGTCATTCATCACTGGGGTGAGGGTACACTATACAGGCTAAATATAATACTCCCAATAGCACTGCCAACCCAGTCCCATGCCCGCTGTCCCTAACTGAACAGTGAATACAGAGGCAGCCTGTTAATTGGTCATCTCCCATAAGATTGCGCCAGAGGGCACACCACCGACACAAGTGGGGTCAGGATCCGGAAATGCCCAAGAACTTTATAAATCCAGAAGGTTTCAGGCGCTATGTACCCTCTGCATTTGGTAACATTTGCACCCAGTAGCATAGGAATCAAGTGCTCTGGATTTCAAAATGAAGAATCCGACAGTTGAGATGGCTGGTCGTGTATTTCAAATATGATGAGCAACACTTTCAAAGAGATTTAAACTGCTTTCCAAATTCTTTTGCCAACTGTGTTTAAATTCTTTCAGTCTGGTTTTCATTCCAGTTCGCTGCAGTGTGATCAGGTTAATTTTGTTCAACAACAGCAAATACAACTTTTATTTATATAGCAGCTTTAATGTAAAAAAAATTACAAGAGTTTTATCAAACAGATACTGAGAATCATAAAGCGCTATTAGGGCAGACGACCAAAAGCTTGGTCAAAGAGGTCAAAGAGGTAGGTTTTAAGGGGCATCATAAAGGAGGAGAGAGAGAGGTAGAGTAGCAGAGAGGTTTAGGGAGGGAATTCCAGAGCTTAGGCCCTAGGCAGCAGAAGGCATTGTCACCAATGGTGGAGCAAAGAAAATCGATAATGCCCAAGGGGCCAGGATTGAAGAAATGCAGAAATCTCAGCGGGTTGTAAGACTGGAGAAGGTGACAGAGAGAGGTTGGGGGTGAGGCTATGGAGGGATTTGAAAACAAAGATGAGAATTTTAAAATTGAAGCGTTGTTTAACCAGGAGCCAACATAGGTCAGTGAGCGCAAGGGTGAGGGTTAACAGGACTTGGTGCGAGCTAAGGCACAAGCAGCAGAGTTTTAGGTGACCTCACGTCTATGGAGGGTAGACCATGGGAGGTTGGCCAGGTGTACATTGGAATAATCAAGTCTCGAGGTAAAAAATGGCATGGATGAGAATTTTAGCAGCAGATGAGCTGAGGCAGGGTCAGAGTTGAGTCATGTCACCTTAAGATGCATCACCAAAGCCCCCCAGTAAATACTGGCCACCCAGCAAATGCCACACAACAGATCCATTGGTCAGATGCAAAATAATTTTCCGTCACAGCATGAAATAAATCTTCTTTACCTATGGATATTGCGGTACCAACTTCCCTTTGTTTACTGAAGTATGATCCCCACTCACATCTGGTTCAAGTATGAGCAGCTTTGTGTTCTTCACTTCTCTCAACAGTTGTTTTATTAAAAAAGTCCAGCTCGGATTAATTTTTGTGAACTGGATTTTCACTTAGGAGATAATCCTCTCGAGCATTATTTCCACAATATTTCCTCTGCCCACTTAAAGAGATCAGCTGCTTGTGTCCTTTTTCAGTTGTGCACTATATTTATCTTTGCAGATCAATAAGAACTCTAAGGCTACCAACTGATGTCAAGGTCAGGTATCTATTCAGGGCACCTGGAGTGCTAACTAGGCTGAAATACAAGAGGAATCCCATGTGTTGTCACTTGGAAATGTTATTCGTCTCCAGGCAGTGTCAACAACTCCAGGTTCTACGGTTCCTGTGCAGCGCAAATATTTTTGGAGTGTAAGAGTCTTTTCAAAATTAATGTGTGCCTAAAAAGATTTGCAGTACCTCTCCTATCTAACTACCCTTGTGCTCTCAGTGTGTTCAGCGTTTCAGCTCAAATTAATTTTGGATAACTGTTCTATATTTAATTACCTAAATATTGGCAATGACACTAGAACAGCCAATGCCTTGTATAACTTATCATCGTCAGATTATTCACATTGAGGGAATCTATCTGATCCCTAAGGGCAGCAGGGGAGATTTCCGCTTCAAGAGGTACAGATCAGGGTTATAAAGGGGTGGTTTAAGAATGAGAGCAATTGAATCAATATGCAAGGAAACATAGTTGCTAATATTCCACCTCCTCATCTATGCTATAGTGGGATATGTGTTACACTGAATTCTCCGTACAGTGTTTCCCTCCATTACAACAGTGATTACACTTCAGAAGTACTCTTAACACTTTGGGATATCCTGACATTGTGCAGTCGCTCTGTAATTGTAAGTTCTTTCATTGATAGCAACATTAAAAAATTCACCTTTTCAGTAGGGATACATGTAGTCAAACTAGAGTTTTGCGAAGTGAGTGAGATGTAATGTTCCTTTTCCTCTGTTTTTATAAACAGAGGCGGTAACTCACAAAATGTCATCTTGCAAAGGGCAATATCCTTTGACATTTGTAATGAGATTTCCTGTTTTGCTATTACAAATTACTGGCACTACGATGTGACTGATCTATGGCAAAGACCTCACGCTCTCACAGTTTTCACATTGAACAGAAATGTCTCATTTCCTTCAGATTGCAGTATGTGTTGTATGTCTGCTTGCATAACTGAAACATGGGTGTTAAATTAACTTTGGTTTCATTCCCGCTAAGCAGCAGAAACTTCGCCATTTTTAAAATAAATTTGTATTAAATCTCTATGTGGTGGTTGCAATACTCCAAAGAAGGATTACTTCATTTGCACTTGTACCAAATATCAACTATGGTATGGGCAGCTAATACAACCTGTTTCATAGAAATGGTGAAAGTCTAAACATATCTGGAACTATATAAGATTCTAGAATAATGTCCTCATCAAACTTCAAACTTTGAGAAAACAGAAGGCATGAAATGACATTCTGACTAGCAACAAGGAGTGTAGGGAAACGAGGACTGGATAGATGCCAGAAATATGGCTCACATTTAAACCTATTTTCTGCATCAGCCTGTCATAGCTTGTGTATGTGCACGCAAGCTACAGAAGGTAGCTTACACTCTGCATCTTCCCAGATGGACTAACTGAGAAAGATACTGTGATTTGAGATGGATCAATTATACTTCAGACATTGCCTTGCTTGCATTTTTAGCAGGAACATTAGGATTTCAGTGCAAGTGGCAGTCATCTTTTTGCAGTGCTTACATATCAGTAACAATGCTGTGCTATACAAACGGTTGGCTTTGCTTCTTGCCTAAGCTTAATCTATTCGTGAAGATAGTGATGATGTGGATGAACTGTGCTAATATCTAGAGGAATTAAACATCCATAAGAACTGTCACGTGGGCTGACTGTTTTAAAGCTTAAGCTGTGTGTTGGTCCCTTCCCCCCTACCCCCCCCCCCCCCCCACTTCCTCCGAGGCAAAGTGGATATGAGGAAAGTAATGAATGCGTGTGTCGCAGGAAGAGGAATCTGAACGAGATGCCAACCTTCTCAGTCCTCTACAAGGGAGCTGTGATCATTAGCAGGTAATAGATGGGAATCTACTTAATTGTCCATTGCCTTTAATGTCGAGTTATCATTTGAAATCAGTGCACACGACGTCTACAATTTTGACAGCACAATCATGGAATAGATTAACGCTGCTGAGGGCTTCAGCAATCTTGCTGCAATTTAACCTGTGTTTGAACTCAATCAATGGTTCTTATTTGCCATTTTTTCTTGTTCCGATGCTTCGGGTTGGAATAAATCCGTGAAATTTGAAACACAGATCTTTTGTTTATTTTAAGCTAATAGTTTTTGTTACATTGTTTGGGACAAATTGGAAATGTCACATGGCTTTGCGTAGTGCAAGATGTGGGGAACTGATACCCACAACAAGCAACATGGGGATCTACACTAAAACAGCAGTATATTTCATCTGCTGGAACGACCCATGGCAGGAGGTAACTATTAAAGAGGCAATTCTTGTGAGTGAATTCTGGGGGTTATTTTGATGAAAGGGTGAAAACAGGTGTTAAATGGGTTCTGTGCTATTAAGATATGCCTGTCTGAAAGTCTGGTTTTAGAATGCAGTTTTGGTCCTAGTTGCTGATTATCATAATGTGAATTTGCCTGGAGGTGTTAAACAGCCACCTGCATGTTTAACATTCAAGCACTGATTAGACATGATTTTCATGGAGCAGTATGTGTGGGCTCCTCACATCCACTTCCATTGAAGGTGTGGCGTATGCTGGCTGGCACACTGTGGCATGTTTCAGGATGGCTCAGGGACCAGGTGACAGGGTGCACAGGTTCTCGGAGGTCCAAAGGAGGTGGACTGTCCGATACCCATAGGGAGGGGAAGGAAACCACCTTGCTCATCTGTCCTTCTCTCCTGCAGACCAAGGGGGGGGGGGGGTGGCCCTGGCAAGATGCCCATGACCAAGCACTCCCTTTCTCCTGGTGATACCTACAAGGTGTCCAATTAGGTAGAGTAGCACTGCACACACTCTTATTTCAGGTGAAGTCCTCAGAAAATTTCAAGAATAAATGCTAAGAGCATTAATGAAGTCTTGACAAAGTTTCCCAGAAAGTCTCTCAATGAGTTTCAAAAGTCCTCTTCAAATCTCCAGCAGCAAGTGAAAGGTGAAACCTTTAAGTTGTGCGAAAAATTTTCATCAACGACTTGTTTAGTCTGAATCAGCCAGTCGCTGTTAGGAGAGGGTGTTAGCTCCAGTGCTAACCATCAAAATTCCATGTGGCTTCCTTAATGAGCACCAGTAAACAATTTAAGTGTCAATCAATCCCTTAACAATCCTCCGAGCAGTGGTTCCGAATACAAGCTTTACTTCCTTTATCAAGATCGTGTCCTGTGCTAAAAGTGGGCCAGACTGACATTTCAGCTTAAGAACCCACCTTGGTCACCGTCGGAGGTTCTTTAGTGCCGAAAGGCATATGGGGAAAATGGCCCCCTCTGTACTTACATTTCCCCAGGTTCCCCTACCCTTACCCCTCCTGCCATGTAACTTTCCCTGATGGAGAGGTGCCTTATTTTTCCAAAATATACTTTATTCATAAAAATCTGTAAAAAATGCATTACAAAACAGTTCAAAACAGCACCAAGTTGACAAGAGAAAGAGTGCAAAGGAGATCAGTTTCCTTCAATACAGGAGTGAGTTGCCTCACAACCCTTCCATTTCATTTTAGATGATATGTACTTTTTGCAACAAACCCATATTTTCTGGATACAGCCCGAGGGGTTTTCCATGGATCCAGCCCCTCAGTTCAGCTTGACGGGGGTACGTTACACTGTGGCTTTCCCCATTGAGCCTTTGCAGCAGCTGGGCCAAGTTTCAGTGCATCCCTAAGCAGGTAGTCCTGGACCTTGGAATGTGCCAGTCTGCAACACTCGGTCGTGGACAACTCTTTGCGCTGGAAGACCAGAAAGTTTCAGGCAGACTAAAGAGCATCTTTCACTGAATTGATAGTCCTCCAGCAGCAGTTGATGTTTATCTTGGTGTGCATCCCTGGGAACAGCCCGTAGAGCACAGACTCCTGTGTTACAGAGCTGCTTGGGATGAACCTCGACAAAAACCACTGCATCTCTTTCCACACCTGCTTTGCAAAAGACACATTCCAGAAGGAGGTGGGCAAAAGTCTCTTCCCCACCACAGCCACCTCGAGGGCATTATGCGGAGGGGGTGAGACTCCAGGCATGCAGGAAGGATCTGACGGGGAAGGCCCTTCTCACCACCAGCCAAGCTACATCTTGGTGCTTGTTTAAAAGTTCTGGTGATGAGGCATTCTGCCAAATGACTTTGGCAGTCTGCTCGGGGAACCATCTGACAGGATCCACCGTCTCCTTTTCCCGTGGGCCTTGAGGACATTATGTGCAAACCACTGCCTGATGGATTGGTGATCAAAGGTGTTTCTCTGCAGAAACTTTTCCACAGAGGGTAGGTGCTATGGCACGGTCCGACTGGATGGAGCATTCCGCGGCAATGTGACCAGGCCCATCCTTCGCAACACTGGGGACAGATAGAACCTCAGCACGTAGTGACACTTGGAGTTTGCGTACTGGAGGTCTACACACAGCTTGATGCAGCCGCACACGAAGGTGGTCATCAGGATGAGGGCCACGTTGGGTACATTTTTCCTGCCCTTTTCCAGAGGATTGAACATCGTGTCCCTCCGGACCTGGTCCATTTTGGATCCCCAGATGAAGCGGAAAATGGATCGGGTAGGCACCACAGCGCAGGAGTGGGGTATGGGCCAGAACTGCGCCACGTATAGTAACAACGTGAGCGCCTCGTACCTGATGACCAGGTTCTTACCCACAATGGAGAGAGATCGCTGCCCCCACATGCTCAACTTATGTTGTACCCTGGCTACTCACTCCTCCCAGGTTTTGGTGCACACCCCGGCCCTTCCGAACCATATCCCCAGCACCTTCAGGTAGTCTGACCCGACGGTGAAGGAGACGAAGGATCAGTCATCCAGTTCCCAAAGAACATGGCCTCGCTCTTGCCGTGGTTCACTTTGGCTCCCAAGGCCAGTTCAAACTGGTCGCGGATGCTCATCAGTCTGCGAACGGACAGCGGATCCGAGCAGAAGACGGTGACGTCATTCACGTACAGGGAGGTTTTAACCTGAGTGCCTCCACTGCCTGGGATTGTCACCCCTCTTATGCTCGCATCCTTCCTAATAGACTCAGCAAACATACAGGACAGGGGAGTGAAGACAGCCCTGTCTGACTCCAGATTGGATCGGGAAACTTTCCGATTACCACCCATTGATTGAGACTGCGCTATTGATGTTTGTGTAGAGCAGTTTGATCCAATTGCAGATTCCCTCCACAAACCCCATTTTGGGAAGCACTTTCATCATGTAGGTGTGCGATATCCTGTCAAAAGCCTTCTCCTGGTCCAGGCTGATGAGGCAGGTGTCCACCCTCCTGTCCTGTACATAGGATATCGTATCCCTGAGTAACACGAGACTATCAGAGATCTTCCTGCCGGGTATAGTACAGGTTTGATCAGGGTGAATCACCAACTCCAGAGCAGACTTGACTCGACTGGTGATAACTTTGGACAGAATCTTGTAGTCAACATTAAGCAGTGAGATGGGCCGCCAATTTCTGATTTCTGCCCTCTCCCCCTTCCGCTTGTAGATGAGGGTGATGATGCCTTTCCTGATGGGTTCTGGCATGATGCCAACCAGGAGCATACTCTCGTATACTTCCAGCAGGTCCGGGCTGACCCAGTCCCACAGGTCTGAATACAACTCAACCGGTAACCTGTCGTTTACGGGAGTTTTACTCGTCTCGAAGGACTTGACGGCCTTTGTCAGCTCATCCAGAGTTAGTGGCTTGCCCAATCTCTCCCTCATGCTGTCTTCTAAGACCTCTGTGATAGATGACAGGAAGGACTGGGAGGCTCTGCTGTCTGTGGGCTTCACGTCGTACAGCCCAGCATAAAAGGATTTGATGATCCTTAGTATGTCGGACTGCGAAGATGTTACCGAGCCATCCTCTTCCTTCAGGCTGCTGATAACAGAGCTCTCTCTGTGTACCTTTTGGAAGAAGTAACATGAGCACGTCTCATCCTGCTCGATGGAGCAGACTCTGGACATGAAGGTGATCTTGGAGGCCTCCATGGCAAACAGCGAGGCCTGCTGGCTCTTCACCTCATCGAGGTCCTCCTTGACCTCGACCCCCATTTACTGCAGCTGGAGCAGATTTTGCATTCTTTTCGGGACATTTCCCTCTGTCTCTCTCTCGCCCTCTGAACACCTTTGAAGATAAAGAACCTCTTGATGTTCTCCTTGATCGCCTCCCACCAGTGAACTGGAGAGGCAAAGAGGGGTTTCACGGTTCTCCAACCTTTGTAATCCCTTTTGAGTTCCTCAATATTCTCTGGGGTTAGCAGTGTAGCATTGAGCTTCCATGTCCCCCTGCCAACCCTCTGGTCATCCTGTAAGTGACAGTCAGCCAGTAAAAGGAAATGGTTGGAGAAAAACACTGGCTTGACATCGGTGGATCTGACCGTGACAGCTTGGGACACAAACAGGAAGTCAATCCTGGAACAGGCAGACCCATCCAATCTTGACCAGGTGTATCTACGCTGCGCTCCGTCTGCAGGTTTGCTGAAGACGTCGTGCAGCTTGGCATCTTTTACTGTTTCTATTATGAATCTGGACGTAGCGTCCAGTTTGCTGTCGTCTCTGCCGGATTGTCCAGCTGCATCGATGATGCAGTTGAAGTCACCGCCTAGAATGATCGGCCTGGACGTCGCCAGCAGCAGTGGGAGTTGCTGGAAGACGGTCAGCCGCTCGCTGCATTGAACCGGGGCGTACACATCATTGCGACCATTGCCTGTAGGTGCTGAGGTGTGGTATTCCACACTCCTGCAAAAACAGCAGGTCAGCTTTGACCTTGGCGAGGTAGTCCAAGGTTGAAACGCATTGCGTAGTGGATTTAATGCTACGCACATTAATTGAAGCAATCCTTGTACCCATTTTTAAGTTAGTTGTTGCTTCCCACACCATTTGTCCTTGCTAGTCCCAGACCTTCGGTATGTTCCTGCATACACATAGTGTACACAAGCTGTTTCACGTTCGTTGTGCTCAGAAACCCTTCCTGGTTTCTCATGTAGGGTTTGTTCTGCTGGGGTGACATCGGGGGGTAGGGGGACTTGTAGGCAGCAAGGATGGGGCTGTCCTCTGCTATTGGTATCTTTCCCCTCTGCTCCTCCTCAAAAACATCACTGCTCCCGGCTTCCCGGAGCTGGAGTGCGCAAGACATGTCGTTGCTGTCGGTGCTCCGGAGCTGGGATGCGCTGGGCGTGTTGCCAGGTTCTGCGCTTAGGGCTTGGGGCACGCTGGGCCTGGGGGCTGGGGGGCTTTATCTTCCAGCTCCTTTGAGTTCTGCCGCTTCTTTTGCAGGTGCCGTTGTTCCGGCCCTTCTTCATCCAGTGAGGAGGAGCTGCCGTAGTTTGTCTCAGACAATAGCCTCTTCTTGCCACTGGTTTGGGTGGTGGCCTGTTCCATTTTTGGAGGTTTTTTCTTTGTGGTTTTCCTTTGTACCACTTGCCATTGGCCTGTTTGTCCATCTGCTGCCTCCTCCTCCATTGATTCTGTCTATGGAAGAGGGGTTTCCGGGCATGGGGTAGGTGTTGGGTCACTGGTTTCAGTTGCCTCCCCTTTCTTCTCCTTCTCGGGTAGACTTTCCTCGCTGCGGAGACAGTTGCTTGTCTCCTTCCCAGCACCAGACGCATTCATCGTTCCTTCTCCCGGCCTTTCCTTGGACCTTGCCGCCTGAACATAACTGAGGCAGCATTTGGGGCAGGCTTTGTACAGGTGGCCTGCCTCACTGCACAGGTTGCAGCACTTACTCTGTTTGCAGTCCTTGGTCTGATGGCCTTCCTTCTTGCAGTTCTTGCAGACGACTGTGCTGCAGTTAGCTGCCAAGTGACCAGATTTGCCACAGGGGCGACAAACTCTGGACTGCCTTGCACAGACGAAGAAGCCTCGACTTCCCCCGATAGCGAAGCTGGAGGGAGGATGGATGATGGCTCCGTTGGCATCGACCTTCAAGGTCACCTTGATCTGCCGCTTGCTGGTCCAAATCCCAAAAGGGTCTTTGACATTAGTGCTGCTCCCGGCCACCTCGACGTACCTGGCGAGGAAGGTGAGTACTTCCACAACAGGGACATGGGGGTTATAGAGTTGAATTGTCACCACCCGGTCGCATTGTGACGGCAGCGTGAAGAGTAGCTCCACTGTGAGGATGGACAGGGGCACCTGGTTTCCCTTCTCCTTGAACACCTTCAGGAACTTGATGCATCCGACACATTCTTGAACGTCACGTCGAAATATCCACTGCTGGGGAAGTCCTGCAGGCAGAAGATGTCCGTAGCTTGGAATCCACAGCAATCAATGAGGATTTTCTTGATGAGGAAGGTACGGTCAGCAGGTGCACCTCCTGCCTTGTCCTTCACCACCACCCGAACGGTGTTACACACTCCCTGGCCTGAAGCTCTAAAATTGGTTACAGCCACTTTATTCAAAGCATACCTGGGACAGGATCAAAAGCCACTCATCATGGCCTCTCCCCTCCCAGGTGATGGAGAGGTGCAAGTAATGGCTTGTTGCTACACTGCTATCTATTGCTGATTGCAGTCTCTAAGAAGCACAAATGAATGCTAGTGGCCGACTCACCTTTCAGGTTTTCCTCTCTGCATTCAGGAAGTATTTCACCTCCGACGATGCTTCTGTAGTTGAGATCAAAACTGGGGAAGCTAATTTCCTGCCACTCCATGGTAGACCATAGTGTTTATCAACTGTGCCACCAGTTCACTGGTATATTCTTATTTACATAAATTCACTGATATATTATCGTGTCTCATGAAGGGATATACTCCAAAATGAACTGCTAATCAATGTTCTTCTGGCTGAGGGAACTACTTGGTTGATGGTTCATAGTTCTGGTGCACGGCAGGATGTATCAAGAGCCCAAGAAAGGGAGATAGTTCCAATGATTCCAACTAAGAAAGAAAGAGCTTGCATTTGTATAGCACCTTTCACATCATCCCAAATCACTTTACAGCCAACTGAAGTACTTTAGAAGTGTAGTCACTGTTGCAACGTGGCAGCCAATTCCTGAACAGCAAAGTGATAATGACCTGATAATCTATTATAATGACATTGGTTGAGTGATTTAAATATTGGCCAGGACACAGGAGAATTCCCATTCTCTTCTACGAAATAGTGTCCTGGGATCTGTTACACCCACCAGAGGGGCCGGACAGACCCTCAGTTTAACACTTCATCCAAAAGGCAGCACCTCCTGAAGAACGGCACACCCTCAATACTGCACTGACGTGTCAGCCTAGATTATGTGTTTGAGTTTCTGGAGTGGGCATGAACCCACAACCTTGTGACTCAGATAATGGAGCTACTACTGAGCTATGGCTGACACTTAAGCACATGATTGGCAGCCTTATATATTATCTGGTGCAAAGTACTATAGTTACAAGGTAATTGTTAATCCCGTGGCATATTATCCCATTTAGATTATACATAAGAGTACCAATGTCAAGCTCAGAATGGTCTGCCGCCTTTTTAAAACATTTGTTCTTGGGATGTGGGCAAAGCTGGTAGGCAGCATTCATTGCTCACCCCTAATTGCCTTAGAAGTTAATGGTAGGTCTTCTTCTTAAACTGTTATTGTCCTTGTGGTGATAATGCCCCATGATGGTGCTAGGTAGGAAATTTCAGGATTGTAGCCCAGAATTACCTGGGGACTTGCACCATTGGAATGGCACATCTAGGGCACTGGGTTCATTTAACAACGTAAAATCTCAGGAAATTAGGGAATAGGTGAATTTGTGTTGCATTATAGTTTCCTAGGCCCAAAACAATCAAAGTGGATTATTGTAGCTCCCCACCACCACCACCCCAACTCCCCCACCCTCCCAGTCAAGTAAATTGCCATCTTAAAGTTCCTGGATTTATGCCTTGTCAGTTTCTGGACCAATTTGAGCCAACTGCAATGCTGGCAGCGGCACTCGGGTAGATTCTGGAATGGGGAGGGGATGAAGCAAACTTTTGTTTTCCAAAATATACTTTCTTCATAAAAATCTGTAAAAAAAATACATTACAAAACAGTTCAAATCAGCACCAAGTCGACAATACAAAGAGGGCAAAGGAGATCAGTTTCCTTCAATACAGGAGTGAGTTGCCTCACAACCCTTCCATTTCATTTTACATGCCATGTACTTTTTGACAGCAAACCCATATTATCTGGATACAGCCTGAGGGGATTCCATGGAACCAGCCCCTCAGTTCACCTTGGTGATGGGAACCCTACACAGTGGTCTTTCCACATTGAGCCTTTGCCACAGCTGGCCCAACCTTTAGTGCGTCCCTCAGCACATAATTCTGGACCTTGGAATGTGCCAGTCTACAACACTCGGGTGCAGACAACTCTTTGCGCTGGAAGACCAGCAAGTTTCGGGAAGACCAAAGACGGGAATGAAGCAAACAGAATGGGAGCAAATGTGAGCCGACAACTGCCCTTATTAATGCCATGTAACCAGTAGGAGCACTCCTGGTCTTCCTTACTCCACTGTAAGGTAAGTTTAAAGAGAAAAAAAAGTATCTTTTGTGTTGGCACCCTCTCAAGACTGTTGTTTAGGCCATAGAAGGAACTGGAAAAAGTGAGTGGAGAGAATCCTTAAGTAGATATTAGGCCCCTTAATAGTCATGCAAGGAACCCCTTATTAGCATATGGTGGTGGACATATATCAGGTGCCTTTGGGATGTGGGACATATTTTGTCACTATTTTGTTCTTGAGATATGGGCGAACATCACCCCCTCTCCCTGCTTGTCTAGCCTGACATTATTACCTTCTAAATAAAGGTTAGAAAATAAATGGCTAACTTAAAATGTTTCCGAAAACTGAATCTATCTGTTGAGTGTGTCCATAACTCAAACAATTTCCTGCAAATGATTAAGTACAGTATAGTGAAAGGATTTGAAATTCAGATGTCTGATCTATTTAATTAGTTCAATGATGCAGATGGCGTAAGCCATTGGCTGCACAATCTCAGAGGTCCCAGATTGGCCATTAGGCTTGCTGTTACTTTGCCAGAAAATTTTGGTGTAACTTTGCATTGGGAAGATCTGGACACCAAAAAGGCATAATTTATAATTTATTGCACGAGTCACAGACCACGCCATTCCAGGAAACTCTGGGCCAATGACGCTCCGATGGTGGAGCATCAGTGATATATGTCCAAGTTAGGATGGTGTATGACTTGAAGGGAAACTTGGATGATGATGGTGCTTTTTTTTGCTGTGGATACAAATTAAAGGTGTTGTGAGTGAGACTGGATTTGAACAGAAACATTTGGCACAACAACAGCTGGTGCTCTGTACTATCCAGTGATCAAAGGTTTGTCTGGTAACATCAAGGAAGGGCCGGGGCGTGCACCAAAACCTGGAAGGAGCGAGTAGCCAGGGTACAACATAAACTGAGCATGTAGGAGCAACGATCTCTCTCCATTATGGGTAAGAACCTGGTCATCAGGTGCGAGGCGCTCACATTGTTGCTGTATGTGACGCAGGTCTGGCCCATACCCCACTCCTGCGCTGTGGCGGTCACCCGAGCCATTTTCTGCTTCATCTGGGGATCCAAAATGGACCGGGTCCGGTGGGACACGATGTTCAAACCTCTGGATAGGGCGGGAAAAATGTACCCAATGTCGCCTTCATCCCGATGACCACCTTCGTGTGCGGCTGCATCAAGCTGTGCGTAGATCCCCAGTATGCAAACTCCAAGTGTCACTACGTGCTGAGGTTCTATCTGTCCCCGGTGTTGTGAATGATGGGTCTGGTCGCATTGCCGCAGAACGCTCCATCCAGTTGGACTGTGCCGTACCACCTATCCTTCGTGGAAAGGTTTCTGCGGAAAAACACCTTTTACCACCAATCCATCAGGCAGTGGTCTGCACGGAATGTCCTCAAAGCCCTACGGGAAAAGGAGATGGTGGATCCTGTCGGATGTTTCCCCGAGCAGACTGCCAAAGTCATTTGGCGGAATGCATCATCACCACAACTCTCAAACAAGCACCAAGATGTAGCTTGGCTGGTGGTGAGAAGAGCCCTTCCCGTCAGATCCTTCCTGCACAATGGGAGTCTCACCCACTCTGCACAATGCCCTCAAGGTGGCTGTGGTGGGGAAGAGCCGGTTGCCCACCTCCTTCTTGGAATGTGTCTTTGCAAAACAGGTTTGGAAAGAGATGCAGTGGTTTTTGCCGAGGTTCATCCCAAGCAGCTCTGTAACACAGGAGTCTGTGCTCTACGGGCTGTTCCCAGGGATGCACACCGAGACAAACATCAACTGCTGCTGGAGGACTATCAATTCGGTGAAAGATGCTCTTTGGTCTGCCCGAAACTTGCTGGTCTTCCAGCGCAAAGAATTGTCCACGACCGAATGTTGCAGACTGGCACATTCCAAGGTCCAGGACTACGTGCTGAGGGACGCACTAAAGTTTGGGGCAGCCGCAGCAAAGGCTCAATGGGGAAAGACCACCGTGTAAGGTACCCCCACCAAGGTGAACTGAGGGGCTGGATCCATGGGAAACCCCTCGAACTGTATCCAGAAAATATTTGTTTGCTGTAAAATGTGCATGGCATGTAAAATGAAATGGAAGTTGTGAGGCAACTCACTCCTGTATTGAAGGAAACTGATCTCCTTTGCACTGTTTGTATTGTTTGACTTGGTGCCTTTTGGAATTGTTTTGTAATGTATTTTTTTACATATTTTTATGAATAATGTATATTTGGAAACAAAAAAAAGTCTGGTAACATCATTGGGTGGTCTGGCAACAGGTCTGGTCTGTGTGATTATGGGATTGTAGGCAAAAGTTTAGAGTTAAAGAAGTTCTCAAGATGTACGAGTGCACAAGAGTATCAGCTATTGTTTGTACTAACTATATTGCCAATCCTTTGCTCTACATACAGACTGTGTTTAAATCCTTTAATTCCATAGTTAAATACATAGGAATAGGAGTAGGTCATTCCACCCCCAAACCTGTTCCAACATTCAATTAGATCATGGTTGATCTGCATCTTAACTCCATTTGCCCACCTGGGTTCGAACTGGGGTCTAACCAGAGCTTTGTACAGCTGTGACATAACTCCCACTTCTTTGTATTCAGCCCTCTTGAGATAAAGGCTAACTTTCAATCGGCCTTTTACATTATATTTTGCACCTGTACCAAACACACGAAGGCTGAAATTCCTCAGGGGCTCCACCATTTTCCCACTGTTACTCCAGTGGGAGACCAGTGGTACCCAGGCAGGAAGTGCCTGAAATGGGCCATTTCTGCCATTTCCCCTGGGGTTTGCTAATCTCCCACTGGAGTTACAGTGGGAGGTTGGTAGCTCCCCATGGAACTTTATCTCTCATTTACACCAGCATTTTATTTTAACTTGGTCGTGGCCTCAATCTTAATGTAGATTTGAAAAGGAAGAAAGAAATTACATTATATTTAACGCTTTTCACAACCTCAGGAAATGCCAAAGTGCTTTACAGCCAATAAAGTTCTTTCGAAGTGTAGTTATTGTCGTACTGCAGGAATTCTGTTCTCCTGACAGTTACTTTGAACACTCGAATGGAATTATACTTAGAAAAACGTGTTCTAAAGTGGGAGTTTGTATTTGTGATTTATATAAGTACCCAAGTTAGTTTTTAATTGACTATGCCAGTATGTATTTGTTCATTCTACACGACCATAATTCTGCTTTGGTGCCATTTGGTAAACATGAAATTCAAAGGTGAATTTCTTACAGGGAATCAAAAGGAGGAAGGGAAAAGTATCCTTAAAGTGTCAGTTTGACTCAGTTGGTAGTACACTAATTTATGGGTTCAAGACCTGTCACTCAAGCATGTAATCCAGGTTGACACATTTAGTACAGAACCAAGGAGACGTTGCATTGGTAGAGGGGCTGTTTTTTTGGATGAGACTTTAAAACTGAGGTTCCCAGTGAGGTAGATTAATATATTCCATCACTTTACTCAAAGAAGACCAGGAAATTCTCTGGTTTCCTGGTTAACAGTCCTCCCTCATCCAACATCACCTAAAACATTATTTTGTCATTTGTGGGATCTTGCTCTGTGCAACTTGACTTCGATGTTCACCTGAATAATAATTGCAACTGCATTTCAAAAGGAATTAATTGGATGTGAAACTCTTTGAAACATCCTGAAGGCGTGTAAAAGCTCATTCTTTCTTGTTAAAAAGAAGTTCAACACTAACAATAAAACATTTTCTAAGCTGAGTCACTGGGTTAGATTTTGACATAGTGCGTTAATGTCAGACGGATGATAGTGAGTCGGTGGCCTTTATCCCATTGAAGGCAGTGGAAATAAATATCAGGAAAGATGTAAACTAGGTTGTGGATTCACTACCACCTGTTTTATACTATCTCACAAAGTCAAATGCAGTGCTGTTATAGGATGTATGAATGAGTGAGAATATAGGGGGAGGGAATTTTCCATTGCACTTTTTCAGGCTAAAATTATTTCTGTAGAAACACAACAATGTTGTTCGAGCTTTCTGATTGTGTTGATGCCTCAAATATCCTTCCAGACACATCAGTTGCAGATGATATCTGAGATGATCACAGATACATTCTGCAGCCTGTGAGTCAAAGTATTCCTAGTAAAGAAAGAGACTGTGTGTCAATCCTCTATGTTGGATTTCAAAGGAGGAATTGTTGGTTTGGTCTGATTGGGATCAGCTATTTTTGTGCTCGTATCTTCTACACTCTTTCTTAACAGAGTTGTTCAATTATTTGCAACAGAAAAGTTTTCTGTTGGGAGATCTGAGACAAGCACACAGAGCAAGACAATGGGAAGTTCGAAGGCCTGTGCTCGGAGTGGTATCACTGGGTTCACTGAAGCACTTGCAGTCTTTCGCAAAGTGTGCTCAGTTGCTTGTTTGTGGCCCAATGCAGGCTAATAGTAACTGCATGGCTAGTGAAAAGAGTGGATGCGTCAAATTCTTCAGTAAGCTGGGCCACTGACTAATGCTAAACCTGTACTGTAGGTTTATTGTAATAAAATATAAGTTAAAGGCAGTTTCACATGCGCAATATTCTGAGTAGAGCACATCCTAACCTTTCCAGACCTTATAGATCTCCTTCACTGCCTGGCTGAGTTGGATGGCCTTGCAGTTGGGAAATCTATTAGAATAACTTGTGTTCCACCATTTTGAAATGAAACCTCATATCATGACATTACTGGTAGAAGACAATGTTTCATTGAAAATTCATGTATTCTATTCATTCGGTACTTAGATCAGGCATACCTTTATCTGACCATGACTGCTATAGTTTGTATCTACAAGAAAACTCTTATTGTGGTATTCACTGCATCCTTAAGTTTAGCTATGTTGTAAAATCCTTTGTAATATTTAATTGAATGTCAATAGTCTTGATAACCATTTTGTTCAGAATTGTGTACTTACTGTGCTCTTTATTCAAAGAAGCATAGTGCTTCTTAAAATGTTTAATCTGGGAAAAATTCCAACTGGCATGCTAATTCAAAATAGCCCCTTTTAAACTCTATATTATGCTGCACACAATCTCACACTTCCTTGCTCAAGGATTTTCATATTCAGCTACTTTATTTAAATTGTAATAAAATATAAGTTAAAGGCAGTTCCACATGTTGCTGTCATTTCGGGTGGGGGTGGGGGAAGCAGGGAACCAATTAGTTCTTAACCCAAATATTTGCAATTTTTGGCATAAAGCTACAAATAGAATCACAGGCAGTGAAAGGTCCAGGTAAAGGAAGTGAGGAAGTCTGTATTTCAGAAATAGCCAATTAATGTATCAGTGTTGTCTGGTCCTTACCTTAGAGGATCATCCCTTAATGAACCAGTTGGGCCAAATTGCTCATTTACTTCCTCTTTTTTTGAGTCCCACGATCAAGGGCCATTGCAAAGATGAAACCTACCATCAGGACTCCTCTTAAAAGCTGAGGCAGAATACTATTTATAAAATTTAAAGTATATCTAAAGCAGGAGTTTAATGAGCGTTAGTGATAGAGACATACTTACAGGGATTGCTTTGTCTGCTCATGGTGTCCGCTGAATGTTATTTGTGTTTGTGTGCCTGTGCTGTGCCACATTCTCTGGAAAACAATTTTATCAAATGTCCTGTAGCTTACAATCAGCTTTATATCATGATGTCTACAATTGCACAAATTCCCCCTCAGTCATCTGTAGGAATGAGAATATACAGAAATACAGAAAAATACAAAATACAGAACTTTAGTTAGGCCACACTTGGAATATTGCATGCAATTCTGGTCGCCACACTACCAGAAGGATGTGGAGGCTTTGGAGAGGGTACAGAAGAGGTTTACCAGGATGTTGCCTGGTCTGGAGGGCATTAGCTATGAGGAGAGGTTGGATAAAGTCGGATTGTTTTCACTGGAACGACGGAGGTGGAGGGGCGCCATGATAAAGGTTTACAAAGTTATGAGCGGCATGGACAGAGTGGATAGTCAGAAGCTTTTTCCCAGGGTGCAAGAGTCAGTTACTAGGGGACATAGGTTTAAGGTGAGAGGGGCAAAGTTTAGAGGGGATGTGCGAGGCAAGTTCTTTACACAGAGGGTGGTGAGTGACTGGAACTTGCTGTCGGGGGAGGTGGTGGAAGCAGGTACGATAGCAATGTTTAACAGGCATCTTGACAAATACATGAATAGGATGGGAATAGAGGGATACAGTCCCCGGAAGTACAGAAGGTTTTAGTTTCGGCAGGCATCAAGATTGGTGCAGGCTTGGAGGGCCGAATGGCCTGTTCCTGTGCTGTACTGTTCTTTGTTCTTTGAATGGTGAAAGGTGAACTGGCCAATTTATTTTGTAGATAGCAATTGGCTATTAGTTTTCCTCTCACATCAAAGAGATGTCATGGCAACGAGGGTCAACCTTCCAGTGATGCCCACATCCTGAAAAATGAATAATTTCTAAAAATCCTACTACTATGATGGTGGAAATAATAAAAATTGTTGATTATGCCCAAGGGAACAATTTATAATGCCTACTTTTAGTAAATTATGTCTTGCTGTTGTGACCTGAGTTATCCCCTAATTGATGACCTCAATCTTCAGGGGAGTATGAGTTGGTAATTGTGTCAGTGCACTCTTGTCTTTGCTCCATATCTAACTAGATTAACATTTGCTGCAATAGAACAATCACCATCCTGTCAGCAATACTGATCCAGATCCTCTAAAAGACAATCCAAATTGCACATCCTTCCTTTCTTTATCTGTGCAAAATAGGGATCCCGAAATGTGTGCACACCTCATCGATGACCTCACCTCAGCACTTAGATCAGGTAATGTGCCTGCTGACATCATGGATGTGATGCTCACGTGTCATCAGACCTGCTTTTTGATAAGACATTGATATACTTTGCTTTTTCCCCTCAAGTTCAAGAGGAAATCAATATTTTACTAATTCCCCGGAAATTTATTGGTGAAAGTCAGTAAAAACAAACAATTTTAGACATTGATGCCAACCATTAGCTTTCCCAGTGCTAATCAGTATTTCCCACATTGTGTCCATTTGTCAGTGTTTTCCAATGAAAACCAGCGCAGGATTTGAACTTCCTGCATGATCCCATGGTTGACTCCACAATGCTACTGGGCAAAGTTGTTCTGTGTGTGTGCGTGAGCACTTTTTCAATTGGCTCACGCGCTTGTGAACACATTGGAGTGACCAAGGGCCTGGATGGAGAGAACCCATTCCAAACCTCAGCACAGCTCTGTACCAATAATCTAATTTCCTCTGACAGGTTTCAATGAGGCTATGGACCTCTTCAGTCTTCTTTCAGTTACCTCTAATGCTGCAGCTACACCAGGCTGTGGTTCAGTTTTCTTTTGCTATTATTGTTGTATTGCAGTGTTAGTGTTTAATGCACCCATTCCTTTTATTTTAAAAAAAAGACTTGCATTTATATAACATCTTTCACCACCTCAGGATGCTCCAAAGCACTTTACAGCCAAATAACCTAAATAAAAACAGAACGTGCTGGAAATACTCAGCTAGTCTGGCAGCATCTATGGAGAGAGAAGCAGAATTAACGTTTAAGGTCTGTGACCTAAGTACTTGTCCTCTTGAGTCAATGTGGAGTTGGTGGTCTTAAACCATGCTCCCCAACCCTGCCACCCTTTGCCAGTGATTTCAAAAAAATTGAAACTTTGGTCTCATTATCATTTTGTTCGCGTTGAAAATCTGGGCAAAACAGAAAGGAAAATCACTGCCCTCATCACCTAACGTATCATGGCAATTTGAAGAGAGATAGAGCTGAATTTTCCCTCTGGCGGTGGAAAACAGGAGTCAGGACTCTTTCCGGGTCCTGGATCCACCCCCGGGTTCCGAAATCTTTGGGATTTTCATGGGGACGCCCCCTTAATTGGAATGGGGCAAGTTTCCTGTTTAATTAAGTGCAGTGGGCAGGCTCTCAAATTTGGAGGGCCGATTAGAGGCCTTCCAGCTTGAGAAGAGCAGCAGCCTGCAGGAGATGGTAAGTAACTGAGAGGGCGCTTCAACATGGACGCACCTGTTCACCAACATGTTAAAATGTAAAATAAAAGCAGAGAAAGCAACCAGGCACCACTATGCATTGGGGGGGAGGGGGTTGAGGCAGGGAGGGAGAGAAGTGGGGGAATCGGGAATCCGTCTACAGGGCGGCCTTTGGCTGCACCTGCACCCGGACAGCCGGAGGGGGAGCCTGTAGACCTGCCTGGAGCACTGGCCCCCCAGCCTGCTGCTGAGTGCATGCCTCCAGGCAGTTAAACTGCCCCTTGCCACATCGGGAAGTCTAAACCATGGTTAACAAGCCTCTTAATGAGCCTAATTGGATACCCGACTCTTAGGGGCGGGTAGCCCTGCAATTCCTGAACCCACCTCCCCAGAAATGGCCGGCGCCAGTATTTTAGGGCCCCATCCGCCTCCATTCCCAACCTTGGCAGGCCCGAAAATTCCGCCCACAGTGTGTAACTTGGGTTATTTTCTTTAAATGTCCCTTGAGGCTTCTTGGGCCAGTTGTATCACACAATAACACAATCGGCTCCTTGACACACGCGCCACTACCTCAGTTTGAAACTTTTGATTATGCTTTACAAACTGGTTTCCAATATTCTCATCTTGTTGCAGATCTGCGTCTAACTGCGGAATTTTCTACTTTCTTTTCAGTCAACAGTGGCGCAGTGGTTAGCACCGCAGCCTCACAGCTCCAGCGACCCGGGTTCAATTCTGGGTACTGCCTGTGTGGAGTTTGCAAGTTCTCCCTGTGTCTGCGTGGGTTTTCTCCGGGTGCTCCAGTTTCCTGCCAAAAGACTTGCAGGTTGGTAGGTAAATTGGCTGTTATAAATTGTCACTAGTATAGGTAGGTGGTAGGGAAATATAGGAACAGGTGGGGATGTGGTAGGAATATGGGATTAGTGTAGGATTAGTATAAATGGGTGGTTGATGGTCGGCACAGACTTGGTGGGCTGAAGGGCCTGTTTCAGTCCTGTATCTCTAAACTAAACTCTTGCTCTATCTCCTGTAGGTCGGTTTCTGTGTTCTGCAGTTCTCACACCTTTTAGTTTAATTGCTCTTTACAGTTTGTAACCCTATTCCAGGATCTCTGTGTCCCTCTGGGTTAGCTGTTTGGTTTGTTTTCATAGGTTGTTTCCATTTGTGCTAATTGTCTTTAAATTACATAAGATCTATACTTGATCTATGAGGCTGAAAATACATTTGTGCCTCCAAGGAAGAAATTAAATTGCTAATTTCCTTTGTTTAACCTATTCATTTGCAGATTTCTTAGAAGTATCATTATTTGGCTACTCTCCTTTAACAGCATTATGCGATTGCTTTAAAATTTCAGGAGGCAACAACATCAGTTTATCAGTCATGATGACTGCATCAATTTTAAACATTGGTCAGGGCTACTTATAAGATTTAAATCGATTGCTTTTGATAAATCCAGTGGATTGTCCCTCTAATTAATTTCTGAACAGCGAGTGTAGTTTGAGACATCTTGCTGTCATTGTGCCAGCTCCATCCCTTTCTCAGACAATTCTGCAGAGTGTTGACCTGATTAACCCTTCTCTCTTAGATATAGTTTCTGACATGACCATGCGGCACACATCAACAAGCACAGTTTGTACAAATGCTTTGATCTTTGATTCTTCAGCAACAGTTCAACTCATGCAGTTGCTTTGGTAAATTATTTTCAATGGCATCAAATGAATGAATGAAAGATTAATCACTGTTTAACAGTACCCCGACAAAATCTCGGGAAATTCAAATCATGGCCCAAGTAAGTGTAAGAACACCAGGATTAGTAAACACATAAATCTTGTGAGGATTGTTAATCAAAGGAAACTAGACAAATCCTTAACCATTTCAACTTAACTCGGTCAAAAAAAGGTCAGAGAACTTAATTTCCTCATCTAGGGAATTACTACAAGCTTAAATGTGGTATGCTTGACACCACATCTTTTTATTCCCCAAAATTTAATTTATACATAAAAATCTGTAAAAAAAAACATTACAAAACAATTCAAAACAGCACCAAGTTGACAATACAAAGAGTGCAAAGGAGATCAGTTTCCTTCAATACAGGAGTGAGTTGCCTCACAACCCTTCCATTTCATTTTAGATGCCATGTACATTTTGCAGCAAACCCATATTTTCTGGATACAGCCCGAGGGGTTTTCCATAGGTCCAGCCCCTCAGTTCAGCTTGGTGGGGTGAATCTTACACACACAGTGGTCTTACCCCATTGAGCCTTTGCCGCGGCTGCCCCAAGCTTTAGTGCGTCCCTCAGCACATGGTCCTGGACCTTGGAATGTGCTAGGCTGCAACACTCGGTCGTGGACAACTCTTTGCGCTGGAAAACCAGAAAGTTTTGGGCAGACCAAAGAGCGTCTTTCACCGAATTGATGGTCCTCCAGCAGCAGTTGATGTTTGTCTCGGTGTGCATCCCTGGGAACAGCCCGTAGAGCACAGACTCCTGTGTTACAGAGCTGCTTGGGATGAACCTCAACAAAAACCACTGCATCTCTTTCCACACCTGCTTTGCAAAAGACTCATTCCAGATGGAGGTGGGAAACAGTCTCTTCCCCACCACAGCCACCTTGAGGGCATTGTGCGGAGGGGGTGAGACTCCAGGCATGCAGGAAGGATCTGACGGGAAGGGCTCTTCTCACCACCAGCCAAGCTACATCGTGGTGCTTGTTTAAAAGTTCTGGTCATGATGCATTCTGCCAAATGACTTGGGCAGTCTGCTCGGGGAAACATCCGACAGCATCCACCATCTCCTTTTCCCGTGGGCCTTGAGGACATGCCATGCAGACCACTGCCTGATGGATTGGTGGTCAAAGGTGTTTCTCCGCAGAAACCTTTCCACAAAGATAGGTGGTACGGCACGGTCCAACTGGATGGAGCTTTCCGCGACAATGTGACCAGTCCCATCCTTCGCAACATCAGGGACAGATAGAACCTGAGCACATAGTTACACTTGGTGTTTGTGTACTGGGGCTCTACGCACAGCTTGATGCAGCCGCACACGAAGGTGGTCATCAGGATGAGGGCGACATTGGATACATTTTCCTGTCCTTATCCAGAGGTTTGAACATCGTGTCCCTCTGGACCTGGTCCATTTTGGATCCCCAGATGAAGCGGAAAATGGCTCGGGTGACCGCCACAGCGCAGGAGTGGGGTATGGGCCAGACCTGCACCACATACAGCAACAATGTGAGTGCCTCGCACCTGATGACCAGGTTCTTACCCACAATGGAGAGAGATCGCTGCTCCCACATGCTCAGATTGTGGTGTACCCTGGCTACTCACTCCTTCCAGGTTTTGGTGCACGCCCCGGCCCTTCCTTGATGTTACCAGACAAACCTTTGATCACTGGATAGTACAGAGCACCAGCTGTTGTTGTGCCAAATGTTTCTGTTCAAATCCAGTCTCACTCACAACACCTTTAATTTGTATCCACAGCAAAAAAAAGCACCATCATCATCCAAGTTTCCCTTCAAGTCATACACCATCCTAACTTGGACATATATCACTGATGCTCCACCATCGGAGCGTCATTGGCCCAGAGTTTCCTGGAATGGCGTGGTCTGTGACTCGTGCAATAAATTATAAATTATGCCTTTTTGGTGTCCAGATCTTCCCAATGCAAAGTTACACCAAAATTTTCTGGCAAAGTAACAGCAAGCCTAATGGCCAATCTGGGACCTCTGAGATTGTGCAGCCAATGGCTTACGCCATCTGCATCATTGAACTGGGGTGCACACCCCGGCCCTTCCGAACCATATCCCCAGCACCTTCAGGTAGTCTGACCTGACAGTGAAGGGGACAAAGGATCGGTCAGCTCAGTTCCCAAAGAACATGGCCTCGCTCTTGCTGTGGTTCACTTTAGCTCCCGAGGACAGTTTGAACTGGTCGCAGATGCTCATCAGTCTGCCAATGGACAGCGGATCCGAGCAGAAGACGGTGACGTCATCCATGTAGAGGGAGGTTTTAACCTGAGTGCCTCCACTGCCTGGGATTGTCACCGTTCTTATGCTCGCATCCTTCCTAATAGACTCAGCAAAGGGTTCAATATGGCAAACAAACAAGACAGGGGAGAGAGGACAGCCCTGTCTGACTCCAGATTTGATCAGGAAACTTTCTGATTCCCACCCATTGATTGAGACTGCGCCACTGATGTCTGTGTAGAGCAGTTTGATCCAATTGCAGATTCCCTCCCCAAACCCCATTTTGGAGAGCACGTCCATCATGTAGGTGTGTGATATCCTGTCAAAAGCCTTCTCCTGGTCCAGGCTGATGAGGCAGGTGTCCACCTCCTGTCCCGTACATAGGTGATCGTATCCCTGAGTAGCGCGACACTATCAGAGATCTTCCTGCCGGGTACAGTGCAGATCTGATCAGGGTGAATCACCAACTCCAGAGCAGACTTGAGTCTATTGGCTATGACTTTGGACAGAATCTTGTAGTCAACATTGAGCAGTGAGATGGGCCGCCAATTTCTGATTTCTGCCCTCTCCCCCTTCCGCTTGTAAATGAGGGTGATGATACCTTTCCTCATGGATTCTGACATGCTGCCAGCCAGGAGCATACTCTCGTATACTTCCAGCAGGTCTGGGCTGACCCAGTCCCACAGGGCCGAGTACAACTCAAGCGGTAAGCCATCGCTTCCGGGAGTTTTCCTCGTCTCGAAGGACCTGAGCTCATCCAGAGTTAGCGGTTTGTCCAATCTCTCCCTCATGCTGTCATCTAAGATTTCTGTGATAGATGACAGGAAGGACTGGGAGGCTCTGCTGTCTGTGGGCTTCACGTTGTACAGCCCAGCATAAAAGGATTCGCTGATCCTTCGTATGTCGGACTGCGAAGACATTACCGAGCCATCCTCTTCCTTCAGGCTGCTGATCGCAGAGCTCTCTCTGTGTACCTTTTGGAAGAAGTAACGCGAGCACGTCTCATCCTGCTCAATGGAGCAGACTCTGGACCGGATGATGATCTTGGAGGCCTCCATGGCAAAGAGCGAGGTCTGCTGACTCTTCACCTCATGGAGATCCTCCTTGACCTTGACCCCCATTGACTGCGGCCGGAGCAGAGTTTGCATACTTTTCTGGAGTCGGGACATTTTCCTCTGTCTCTCTCTCGCCCTCTGAACCCCTTTGAAGATAAAGAACCTCTTGATGTTCTCCTTGATCGCCTCCCACCAGTTAACTGGAGGCGCAAAGAGGGGTTTCACGGTTCCCCAACCTTTGTAATCCCTTTCGAGTTCTTCAATGTTCTCCGGGGTTAGCAGTGTAGCATTGAGCTTCCATATCCCCCTGCCAACCTGCTGGTCATCCTGTAAGTGACAGTCAGCCAGTAAGAGGCAATGGTCGGAGAAGAACACTGGCTTGACGTCGGTGGATCCGACCGTGACAGCACAGGACATAAACAGGAAGTCAATCCTGGAACGGGCAGACCCATCCATTCTTGACCATGTGTATCTATGCTGCACTCCTTCTGCAGGTTTGCTGAAGACGTCGTGCAGTTTGGCATCTTTTATTGTTTCCATCAGGAATCTGGACGTAGCGTCCAGTTTGCTGTCGTCACTGCCGGATCGTCCAGCTGCGTCGATGATGCAGTTGAAGTCACCACCTAGAATGACCGGCCTGGACATCGCCAGCAGCAGTAGGAGCTGCTGGAAGACGGTCAGCTGCTCGCTGCATTGAACTGGGGCATACACGTTGATCAACCGGAGCGGAGCATTGTTGTACATTACATCTGCTACTTGGAGTTGGCTGCCCACCACCTCCTTAACTTCGGAGATGGTGAAGTTACCTCCCTGCAGCAGAATACCCAGGCCGGAGGAACGGCAATCATTACCCCCCGACCAGATCGATGGCCCATGGGACACCATCGCAACCATTGCCTGTAGGTGCTGAGGTGTGGTATTCCACACTCCTGCAGAAACAGCAGTTCGGCTTTGACTTGTTGAGGTAGTCCAAGTTTGAAACACATCGCGTAGTGGATTTAATGCTGCGCACGTTAATTGAAGCAATCTTTATACCCATTTTTAAGTTAGTTGTTGCTTCCCACACCAATTGTCCTTGCTAGTCCCACTCCTTCGGTATGTTCCTGCATACCCATAGTGTACACAGGCTGTTTCACGTTCGTTGGGTTCAGAAACTCCTCCTGGTTTCTCCTGCAGGTTTTGTTCTGCTGGGGTGATATCGTGGGTGGTGGGGGGTGGGGGAGGGTGGGGGTCTTGCAGGCTGCAAGGATTGGGCTATCCTCTGCTGTTGGTATCTTTCCCCTCTGCTCCTCCTAGAAAACATCACTGCTCCCAGCTTCCTGGAGCTGGAGTGCGCCCGACACTTCTTTGCTCTCGGTGTCCCGGAGCTGGGATGCGCTGGGCATGTCGCTAGGTTCGGCGCTTTGGTTTTGGGGCACGCTGGGCCCATCACAGCTTCCAGTGACCCGGAGATGGGGGGCTTTATCTTCCAGGTCCTTTGAGTTCTGCCGCTTCTTTTGTAGGTTCTGTCATTCTGGCCCTTCCTCGTCCAGTGAGGAGGAGCTGCCATAGTTTGTCTCAGACAATAGCCTCGCTCTTGCCACTGGTTTGGGTGGTGGCCTGTTCCATTTTTGGAGGTTTCTTCTTTGTGGTTTTCCTGTGTACCACTTGCCATTGGCCTGTTTGTCCATCTGCTGCCTCCTCCTCCATTGATTCTGTCTGTGGAGGAGGGGTTTCCGGGTAGGTTACGGGTCACTGGTTTCAGCTGCCTCCCCTTTCTTCTCCTTCTCAGGTAGACTTTCCTCGTTGCGGAGAAGGTTGCTTGTCTCCTTTCCAGCTCCAGACGCATTCACCGTTCCTTCTCCTGGCCTTTCCTTGGACCTTGCCGCTTGAGCATAACTGAGGCAGTGTTTGGGGCTGGTTTTGTAGAGGTGGCCTGCCTCACACACCAGTTGCAGCACTTACTCTGTTTACAGTCCTTGGTCTGATGCCCTTCCTTCTTGCAGTTCTTGCAGACGACTGTGCTGCAGTTAGCTGCCACGAGACCAGATTTGCCACAGGGGCGACAAACTCTGGGCTGCCCAGTGTATACCAAGAAGCCTCAACTTCCCCCGATAGCAAAGCTGGAGGGAGGATGGATGATGGTTCCATTGGCATTGACCTTCACGGTCACCTTGACCTGCCACTTGCTGGTCCAAATCCCAAATGGGTCCTTGACATCACTGCTGCTGCCGACCACCTCAACGTACCTGGTGAGGAAGGTGAGTACATCCACGACAGGAACATGGGAGTTATAGAGGTGAATTGTCACCACCCGGTCACGTTGTGACGGCAGCGTGAAGAGTGGCTCTGCTGTGAGGATCGACAGCGGCGCCTGGTTTCCCTTCTCCTTGAACACCTTCAGGAACTTGATGCATCCTGCCACGTTCTTGAAAGTCACGTCGAAATATCCACTACTGGGGAAGTCCTGCAGGCAGAAGATGTCCGCAGCTTGGAATCCACAGCAATCAATGAGGATTTTCTTGATAAAGAAGGTATGGTCAACAGGTGCACCTCCTTCCTTATCCTTCACCACCACCCGAACGATGTTACACACTCCCTGGCCTGAAGCTCTAGAATTGGTTACAGCCATTTTACTCAAAACCTACCTGGAACAGGATCAAAGGCCACTGATCATGGTCTCTCCCCTCCCAGGTAAGTACACCACATCACCCCTGCTAATGCCCCAATCTTGGTTTGGGAATGATTGGTTAAGTAGGTGTGAGCTTCTCCTTCTAAGCCTCAATTGGCACCCTTTATAGTAGTCATGGCAGTCAGCACACAAGGGCAGTCTCGATGCACCCCACCCCCCCACCCCAAAGAGGTAAACATTTTTTAAAATTTCACACATTTAACCCTTTGCTTAGAAGGCTGATACAACCACAGCCAGGTTCAGAAAGTGAGGGCCTTGGGAAACCTGTCCCCTCTGCCCCAAACACCAGCTCCCCCACACCACAACAGCAGCCCCCACCACCCCACCCCCCCATCCCGCACCAACAACTGGCAGATGGGTGCTGGAGTTCCCAGCAGGAATGGGCAGGCAAGGCGAAATGGCCAATGTTTGCCCAAAATGGAGCCTGCCTGACTATGCAAATGAAGTGCTCTCCCACTGATCCCAGAAACTCTGGTGGGGTCAAAGGAGGCCACTGTCGGGAGTGATACTCATGTCCATTGGGATGACGGCCCAAGGAATTTCAGTGAGTGTTTGTGGTAGAGCAGAGCGGTGAGGGGTTATATTATTTTATCTCAAAATTACCCACTCTGTAGCCACCCTGACAGCTGAACAGAAATTAGGTCCCACAATGTCCTTGGTACTTTCACATTTTTAATTCATCCAACTCACTTACCAGTGAAAATCGGACAGTATAAATTGAACCCATTTCCACCATACTCACCAGGAACTACAACCTGTGTTTTCATATCAGTTGAGACTCTTGTATTTTACTGGAGCATTGTATTGAGATGGGATGAAAATGAGAAATACGATAGTGAGATAGAATAAGCATAAGTTTAAATCTCATTAGAACCCTAGTCTGTAGGGCAGAGTAAATGTAGACCTGTTAAGGCTCAAGCAAATAATGCAAGGCTGGATTGTATCTATTTTAATGCAAGGAGTCTTACTAGTAAGGCAGATGAATTGAGGGCATTGATTAACACATAGGAATATGCTATTATTACTATCACTGAGACATGGTTGAGGGAAGGGCAGGGCTGGCAGCTTAATATCCCAGGGTGTAGAATCTTCATACATGATAGGGGAGGGGGTAAAAGAGGAGGTGGCATTGCACTGTTAATTAAAGAGTCAATTACTACAGTAAGGAGGGATGATATCTTAGAAGGTTCCTCTGATGAGGCCATATGGGTAGAACTTGGCTGGGAGTGTACTACAGGCCTCCAAACAGTCAGGCAGTGATAGAGGAGTAGATATGTAGGCAAATCCCAGAGAGGTGCAAAAATACTAGGGTAATAATAGTAGGGGATTTCAACTTCCCCTATATTAGAGGGGATAGTATTAGTGCAAAAAGCTTTAAGGGGGCGGAATTCTTCAAGTGCAATCAGGAGAGCTTTTTGAGCCAGCACGTAGAAAGTCCTACAAGAGGAGGAGCGGTACTGGACTTAATCCTAGGGAATGAAGCCGGACAAGTGGTAGAAATGGCAGTGGGGGAGCATTTCGGGGATAGTGACCATAACTCTGTAAGATTTAAGGTTGTTATGGAAAAGGACATAGAGTACTGAATTGGGGGAAGACAGATTTCAATATGATAAAACAGGATCTGGCCAAAGTGAACTGGGAGCAGCTTCTTATAGGAAAGTCTACATCAGACCAGTGGGAGTCATTTAGAAAGGAAATTGCGAGGGTTCAGGTCCAGCATGTTCCCGTAAAGGTGAGAGTAGGTCCAATAAGTCCAGGGAACCCTAGATGTTAAGAAATATAGAGGATGGGATAAGGAAAAAAAAGGAGGCATATGGCAGATTCAGAGTGCTGAAAACAGCGGAACCCAAGAGGAGTATAGAAACTGTAGGGGACTACTTAAAAAAGTAATTAGGAGAGCAAAGAGGGGGCATGAAAAATTACTGGCAGACTAGATAAAGGAAAATCCCAAGGCGTTTTATCAGTATGTTAGGAGCAAGAGGATAACCAGGGAAAAAGTGGGGCCCATTAGGAATCAAAGAGGCAATCTGTGTGTGGAGCCGGAGGACATAGGTGAGGTTTTGAACGATTACTTTTCATCTGTGTTCACTATGGAGAAGGATGATGTAGGTGTAGTGATCAGGGAGGGGGATTGTGATATACTTGATCAAATTAGCATTGAAAAGGAGGAAGTATTTGCTGTTTTAGAGGGCTTAAAGGCAGATGAATCCCCAGGACCAGATGAGATGTATCCCAGGCTGCTATGTCAGGCAAGGGAGGAGATAATGGGGGCTCTGACACAAATTTTCAGATCCTCTCTGGCCACAAGAGAGGTTCCAGAGGACTGGAGGACAGCGAATGTGGTATCATTATTCAAGAAGGGTAGCAGGGATAAACCAGGTAATTACAAGCCGGTGAGTCTAATGTAGGGAAATTATTGGAAAAAATTCTGAGAGACAGGATTAATCTCCACTTGGAGAGGCAGGGATTAATCAGGGATAGTCAGCATGGCTTTGTCGGGGGAGATCGTGTCTAACAAATTTGATTGAATTTTTCGAGGAGGTGACTAGATGTGTAGATGAGGGTAAAACAGTTGATGTCATCTACATGAACTTCAGTAAGGCTTTTGATAAGGTCCCACATGGGAGATTGGTTAAGAAAGTAAGAGCCCATGGGATCCAGGGGAATTTGGCAGATTGGATTCAAAATTGGCTTAGTGGAAAGAGGCAGAGGGTTGTTTTTGCGAATGGAGGCCTGTGACCAGTGGGGTACCGCAGGGATCTGTGCTGGGACCCTTACTGTTTGTAGAGTACATTAATGATTTAGACGTGAATATAGGAGGTATGATCAGTAAATTGTCAGATGACACGAATGTTGGTGGTGTTGTAAATAGTGAGGAGGAAAGCCTTAGATTTTAGGACGATATAGATGGGCTGGTAAGATGGGTGGAGCTGTGGCAAATGGAGTTTAATCTTGAGAAGTGTGAGGTGATGCACTTTGGGAGGACTAACAAGGAAAGAGAATATACAATGGATGGTAGGACCCTAGGAAGTACAGAGGGTCAGAGGGACCTTGGGGTGCTTGTCCATAAATCACTGAAGGCAGCAACACAGATAGATAAAGTGGTTAGGAAGGCATACGGGATACTTGCCTTTATTATTTATTTTTTATTTATTTTTATTTCGAGATACAGCACTGAAACAGGCCCTTCGGCCCACCGAGTCTGTGCCGACCAACAACCACCCATTTATACTAACCCTACAGTAATCCCATATTCGCTATCACCTCCCTACACTAGGGGCAATTTACAATGGCCAATTTACCTATCACCTGCATGTCTTTTGGATGTGGGAGGAAACCAGAGCACCCGGCGAAAACCTACACAGACACAGGGAGAACTTGCAAACTCCGCACAGGCAGTACCCAGAATCGAACCCGGGTCCTTGGAGCTGTGAGGCTGCGGTGCTAACCACTGCACCACTGAGGGATAGAATATAAGAGCAGGGAGATTATGATGGAGCTGTATAAAATGCTAGTTAGGCCACAGCTGGAGTACTGTGTTCAGTTCTGGTCACCACACTATAGGAAGGATGTGATTGCAATGGAGAGGGTGCAGAGGAGATTCACCAGGATGTTGCCTGGGCTGGAGCATTTCAGTTATGAAGAGAGACTGGATAGACTGGGGTTGTTTTCCTTGGAGCGGAGAAGGCTGAGGGGGGACCTGATTGAGGTATACAAAATTATGAAGGGCATTGATAGGATAGATAGGAAAAAACTTTTTCCCTTAGCAGAGAGGTCAATAACCAGGAGGCATAGATTTAAGGTAAGGGGCAGGAGGTTTAGAGGGGAGTTGAGGAACATTTTTTTCATCCAAAGGGTGGTTGGAATCTGGAACACACTGCCTGAAGGGGTGGTAGAGGCAGGAACACTCATGTCATTTAAGAAGTATTTAGATGAGCACTTGAAACGCCATAACATACAAGGCTACGGGCCAAGTGCGGAGAAGTGGGATTAGATTTGGATGGGTGCTTGATGGTCGGCACAGGCGCATTGGGCTGAAGGGCCTGTTTCTGTGCTGTAAAACTATGACTCTAACCCATGAATTGAAAAAAGACTTGCATTTATATAGTGCATTTCACCTCAGGACATCCCAAATTGCTTTACAGCCCATAAAGTACTTATGAAGTGTAGTCACTGTTGCAGGAAATGTTGCAGATAATTTGCACACAGCAATCATGACCAGATAATCTAGGCTTTTTTTTTGATGTTGATTGAGGGATAAATATTGGCCAGGACACTAGGGATACTACAAATTATTCCAGGATTTCTGCTTCCTCTCCCACATCTCCAATACCATTACTGTGCGGATCAATTTGTGTGTGAAGGAGAATTTCCAGACATTAGTCCTTAATTTTCCTTCCATTAGTTTGACCTGTGTTCACTTGTCCTACTGTGATGCTTTGATTTCAAATTGTGTCTTTGATTTACCTTTTTTATGCAGTTTATCATCAGCCCATAGCAAAAATTCATTCTCCACGCATGATATTGAAATAGCAAAGGATGAAGCTGAAAGAGACCTTGGGGTAGAAATTGGACCCTTTTATGCCCCTAAAATGGGTGCAACTAAGCCCAATTTCGGGGACTAGTGTCCTACACCTCAAGCACCTGTAAAACATCCCATCAAAAATTGGGTTGGATCATCTTTCAGGCATCCGTGGTTGCCAACTAAACAGATATTGGGTTCCTTCTGTATGCAAATGAGGGGCTTAACACCTGTATTAGGACCCCTCAGGGAAACTGGGCTTCCCTGAGTGGAGCAGGTGTTGAGTCTGCCTCACTAATGTTTGCTGGATGTGGATGAGGCTGTCATTGAAAAGGTGAGTTTTAATTTTTCTTTTCAAAATGATGTGGAGCCCAGAGGAGCAAGAGCTGGCCATGATCACTCCCCTTTCCCTGCCGCCCACCCTGCTATCTTTCCCCTCCCCTCTGCCAGGCACTTACCTGACGACTACTGCCAACAAGGAAAATAGCCAGAAATTGGTTGTCTAAAATGGTGAGCTGCAAGACAGGTGCTGGCAGTTTCCCCTTAAGTTATATGAGGCACAATTTTAGACCTGGCCTTGGGCCTCCCACTAGATTTGGTAGATTCAATGCCCAACATGTCCAACCAATCCAGAACAGCCACCAAAAAAGGCAATAGATTATAGAATTACATGTCAAAACAGTAGGATAGAAGTCAGAAGATAGTGATTAAACTGTACAGATCTGGTCAAAGAGATACAAGAAACACAGAGCGTACAATAGTGATGGTAATGAGAAAAGGTAACTTGAAGAGTGCTACATCAAATTAAACTGTGGGAGTACAAAAAGGGGACATAGGTTCAAACTTGCAAAAAGTAAATTTGGGACTGATATCAGAACGTCCTTCTTCAAACAATGGGTGATTAACACCTGGAATGAACTGTCAGATGGAGTAGTGAAGAGAAAAACCTGCAATAATATAATTAGGTGCAGCAATATCTTTCTAGACAGATGAATTAACATGGCCCGGAATGCTTTCCTCATGCATAAGTATCCTGTAATCTTGTTAAATACCTCTATAAGGTCACTTCTCAAGGACTCCAGTCTCCCGTTATAACTCAGTTCTTTGCTCCTGGGGCCTGAATATTAATGTCATGTCTCACTGACCAGAATTGGACACAATGTGGTCTGACCAGAGAATTATATAGTTAGGTCATGGCTTCCTCTAACTTGTCTTCTATGGTTTGGTTATATCGAACATTATATTGGCGCTAAAGTGTGGCGAGTTGAAGAGACTTAGCAGTTGGCAGGAAAAAAGATAGAAGCGCAAGGAGAGAGCCAACTGCGTAACAGCCCTGACAACCAATTTTATCTGCAGCACCTGTGGAAGAGTCTGTCACTCTAGAATTGGCCTTTATAGCCACTCCAGGTGCTGCTCCACAAACCACTGACCACCTCCAGGCACTTACCCATTGTCTCCCGAGACAAGGAGGCCAAAGAAGAAGAAGAAGAAGAAGAAGATTGGCTTTGCACAGTGATTTGGTGTGTTAACAGTAGATTGAGAAAATTGGATAGGGATTTGTGCCACATCTTTGCCTATCTTGCTCCACTATAATTCTCTGATTAGGTTTGGAAGTGATGTGTTACATACCTGCCAGTTTGTGGGTGGATGAATGCAAATCAGCGTATGTTGACAAAATAATATGATACACATATCTTTCTGTCATTTCCACCCATATCACCCTTTCTTTTTTTTAATTGTTTCAAGGGATGTGGGCATCGCTGGCAAGGCCAGCATTTGTTCCCATCCCTAATTGCCCTTGACAACTGAATGGCTTGCTGGGCCATTTCAGAGGGCAGTTAAGAGTCAATCACATTGCTGTGGGTCTGGAATCACATGCAGGCCAGACCAGGTAAGGACGGCAGATTTCCTTTGCTAGAGGATATTAGTGAACCAGATGGGTATTTACAACAATTGATGATAGTTTCATGGTCACCCTTACTGAGACTAACTTTCATTTCTTTTACTCACCTTGAAAAATTTTCAACAAAGGATGTGGGATAGAGTTTCCACTTTAGGTGCCATCAGTAATCTGTTCAAAATTGCACTGGTTTTCTGAATGAATTGTTTGATCAAGTTTCCTGTCAAATTCAGTTGCATATTTTTTTAATTCATTTGTGGGATGTGGGCATCACTGGCTAGGCCTGGATTTAGTGCCCATCCCTAATTGCCCTTGAACTGAGTGGTTTGCTAGGCTATTTCAGAGGACAGTTTAAGAGTCAACCACATTGCTGTGGGTCTGGAGTTACAGACTAGGTAAGGATGGCAGATTTTGTTCCCTAAAGGACATTAGTGAACCAGACGGGGTTTTTTCAACAAGGTTTCATGGTCACCATTAGAGTAGCTTTTTAATTCCAAGGTTAATTGAATTTAGATTTCACCATCTGCCATGGTGGGATTCGAACCCATGTCCCCAGAGCAATAGCCTGGGTCTCTGGGTTACTAGTCCAGTGACAATACCACTATACCACCTCCTCCCCTATATCAGTGCATGCGACATCTTCCATGAACCAGGGCAATCAGGCAACGTTTTACAAATTATTGTTTTTGTTTTTTCTAGTGTGTAAATAGCCTTTAACATAGAAAAATGCACCAAGACATTTAACAGAGGCTCAAAGAAAAACAGGCAGCAAACCAAAGAAGGAAAAATTAGGCCTTCACTGAATCTATTCTCTTGTTTTTTTTCTCTCCTGTTGCCACTGAGGTGTTTTCTGTTGTGGCACTGCATTTTGTTCTTACTTCTGTTGCCTTGGTGCCATAGTGGCTTTCCCATGAGAATTCTCCTACATTCCTGCTTTTTGGAGAAAGAAGGGAAACGAAAGTGGGAGCAAAAACAAAATACTGTGGATGTTGGAAATCATCTGAAATAAAAACTGAAAATGCTGGAAATACTCAGCAGGTCTGGCAGTACCTGTGGAGAGAGAAATAGAGTTAACGTTTCAGGTCTGTGACATTTCATCAGAACTTTCTGACAAAAGGTCATCGACCTGAAATGTTAACTCTGTTTCTCTCCCCACAGAAGCTGCCAGACCTGCTATGTCCAGCAGTTTTGTTTTTAGAACAGATGGAGATTAGGCAACTCGCCTACCACTACCCCCAGTTGCGTTTACATAGGATGTTGACTGATATTTTTTTGCCTTTACTGAGGTATTATAGATATTATCCTACATTCTTTACCTTTACTACAAGTTCGAG